>NW_024070192.1:54282863-54872809 GCF_014754425.2 Oryx dammah | reverse complement strand
GTAATGCTCAAAATTCTCCAAGCCAGGCTTCAGCAATATGTGAACTGCGAACCTCCAGATGTTCAAACTGGTTTTAGAATAGGTAGAGGAACCAGAGATCAACTTGCCAACATCTGCTGGATCATGGAAAAAGCAAGAGTTCCAGAAAAACATCTATTCCTGCTTTATTGACTATGCCAAAGCCTTTGACTGTGTGGATCACAATAAACTGTGGAAAATTCTGAAAGAGATGTGAATACCAGACCACTTGACCGCCTCTTCAGAAACGTATATGCAGGTCAGGAAGCAACAGTTAGAACTGGACATGGAACAACAGACTGGTTCCAAATAGGAAAAGGAGTACGTCAAGGCTGTATATTGTCACCCTGCTTATTTAACTTCCATGCAGAGTACATCATGAGAAACACTGGGCTGGAAGAAGCACAAGCTGTAATCGAGACTGTCGGGAGAAATATCAATAACCTCAGATATGCAGATGACATCACCCTTATGGCAGAAAGTGAAGAGGGACTAAAAAGCCTCTTGATGAAAGTGAAAGAGGAGAGTGAAAAAGTTGGCTTAAAGCTCAACATTCAGAAAATGAAGATCATGGTATCTGGTCCCATCACTTCATGGGAAATAGATGGGGAAACAGTGGAAACAGTGTCAGACTTTATTTTTGGGGGCTCCAAAATCACTGCAGATGGTGATTGCAGCCATGAAATTAAAAGACGCTAACTCCTTGGAAGAAAAGTTATGACCAACCTAGATAGCATACTGAAAAGCAGAGACATTACTTTGCCAACAAAGGTCCATCAAGCAAGGCTATGGTTTTTCCAGTGGTCATATATGGATGTGAGAGTTGGACTGTGAAGAAAGCTGAGCACCGAAGAATTGATGCTTTTGACCTGTGGTGTTTGAGAAGACTCTTGAGAGTCCCTTGGACTGCAAGGAGATCCAACCAGTCCATTCTAAAGGAGATCAGTCCTGAGATTTCTTTGGAAGGAATGATGCTAAAGCTGAAACTCCATTACTCTGGCCACCTCATGCGAAGAGTTGACTCATTCTAAAAGACTCTGATGCTGGGAGGGATTGGGGGCAGGAGGAGAAGGGGACGACCGAGGATGAGATGGCTGGATGGCATCACCAACTTGATGGATGTGAGTCTGAGTGAACTCCGGGAGTTGGTGATGGACAGGGAGGCCTGGCGTGCTGAGACTCATGGGGTCACAAAGAGTCAGACACGACTGAGTGACTGAACTGAACTGAACTGAAAGTTTTCAAAAAATAGTGCTAGAGCAATTGGATGTCCAAGAGGGAGAAAAAAGAAACGTTGCTCTAGGATTCAAACATTGTTCAAAAATTAAGGTGAAGTCAAACACAGACTTAAATATGGGAAGGAATAGAAAAAATTACAGCTATTTTAATTTGTTGACATCACTAACAACTTTTTATTTTCCTTTATCTAAATCTTATGTTCCTTGTTTTTAAAAATAAATATTTTCTTCAAAGCTGTAGAAAAAGTCAATGAATGATATGATTTTCATAATTAATGATTACAAAACTCTTTTTAAGAATGCCTAAAATGTTAGGTATTTCTATGGAAAGAATGAGGGGCTTGCCTGGTAGCTCAATCAGTAAAGAATCTACCTGCAGTGCAGCAAACCCAGGTTTGATCCCTGGGTCAGGAAGATCCCCTGGAGAAGGAAATGGCAACCACTCCAGTATCCTTGCCTGAAAAATTCCATGGACAGAGAAGCCTAGCAGGCTGCAGTCCATGGGGTCAAAAAGAGTCATAGATGGCTAGGCAACTAACACTAACTATGGAAAGAATGATAGTCTCATTTACTTAAAAGCCTCTTCCTAGTGGCTTGTGAATAAATCCCTATCCTAACAGCTCTATGATGAAGAGAGCTCTTCAGAAGTTTATCAGTATCTCTTTCAATGAGATTCAAACAGCCCCTTCATGACCTTGCTTTTCCACCTTCCTCCTTACAGCAAGTTATCAACAAATAACTAAATCATGTCCTCTCTCTTATTATGCACATTTTTTTTCTAAAACATGAGTTTAATGAAGGAGAAACTGGTATTTTTTTTTAATTAATTAATTTATTTATTTTTTATTTTACTTTACAATTCTGTATTGGTTTTGCCATACATTAACATGAATCCACCACGGGTGTACATGTGTTCCCAAACATGAACCCCCCTCCCACCCCCCCTCCCCACAACATCTCTCTGGGTCATCCCCATGTACCAGCCCCAAGCATGCCGTATCCTGCATCAGACATAGACTGGCGATTCGATTCTTACATGATATTATACATGTTTCAATGCCATTATAAGCAACCACAATTCCCTTCCTCAGTCTTTGAATTTGTTCTCAGTTCCTCTACTTGTTAACTGTGTGACTCTGTTGTTCAGTCGCTAAGACGTGTCTGACCCTTTGCAGCCCCAAGGACTGCAGCATGCCAGGCTTCCCTTTCCTTCACTATCTCCTGGAGTTTGCTTGAATTCGTGTCCATTGAGTTGGTAATGTCATCCAGAGATCTCATCGTCTGTCACCCACTTCTCCTCTTGCCCTCAATCTTTCCCGGCATCAGGGTCTTTTCAAAAGAGTCAGCTCTTTCACTTCATCAAGAGGTACTTACTTTCTACCATTAGAGTGGTATCATCTGCATATCTGAAGTTGTTATTTCTTCCTGCAATCTTGATTTCAGCTTGTGAGTCATCCAGCTTGGCATTTCACATGATGTACTCTGCATAGAAGTTAAAAAAACAAGATGACAATGTACAGCCTTGATGTATTCCTTTTCCAGTTTTGAACCAGTCCCTTGTTTCATGTCCAGTTCTAACTGTTGCTTCTTAACCTGCATACAGGCTTCTCAGGAGGCAGGTAAGGTGGTCTGGTATTCCTGCCTCTTTAAGAATTTTCCACAGTTTGCTGTGATCTACACAATCAAAGGCTTTAGTCAGTGATGCAGAAGTAGATGTTTTTCTGGAATTCCCTTGGTTTCTCTATGATCCAGTGGAGGTTGGCAATTTGATCTCTTGTTCTTCTGCCTTTTCTAAATCCAGCTTGTACCACTGGAAGTTCTCAGTTCATGTACTATTGAGGCCTAGCTTGAAGGATTTTAAGCATTATCTTGCTAGCAGGTGAGATGAGCTCAAATGTTCAGTAGTTTGAACAATTTCTGGCATTGCCGTTCTTTGTGGTTGGAATGAAAACTGACCTTTCCAGTCCTGTGGCCATTGCTGAGTTTTCCAAATTTGTTGGCATATTTAACAGTATCATCTTTTAGAATTTCAAATAGTTCAGCTGGAATTCCATTCAGCTCCATTAGTTTTGTTTGTAGTAATACTTCCAACCGCCTACTTGATGTCACACTCCAGGATGTCTGGCTCTAGGTGAGTGACCACACCATCATGGTTATCCAGGTCAGGAAGAACTTTTCTCCAGGTGGCCCAGACAGTAAAGAATCCGCCTGAAATGCAGGAGACCTGAGTTTGATCCCCGGGTTGGGAAGATAACCTGGAGGAGATCGTGGCAACCCGCTCCAGTACTCTTGCCTGGAAAATCCCATGGACAGAGCAGCCTGGTGGGCTACAGTCCACGGGGTCGCAGAGTCGGATATGACTGATGACTAAACACACACACACAAGAACTTTTCTGTCTCCTTCTTCTGTGTATTCTTGCCACCTCTTCTTAATCTCTTCTGCTTCTGTTAGGTCTTTGCTATTTTGGTCCTTTATTGTGCCCATATTTTCATGAAATATTCCCTTAGTATCTCCAATTTTCTTGATGAGATCTCTAGTCTTTCCCATTCTATTGTTTTCCTCTATTTCTTTGCATTGTTCACTTAAGAGGGGTTTCCTATATCTTGTTGCTATTCTCTGGAATGCTGCATTCAGTTGGGTATATCTTTCCCTTTATCCTTTACCCTTCACTTCTCTTCTTCTCTCAGCTCTTTATAAGGCCTCCTCAGACAACCACTTTGCCTTCTTGCATTTCTTTTTCTTTGGGATGGTTTTGATCACCACCTCCTATACAATGTTATGAACCTCTGTCCATAATTCTTCAGGCACTCTGTCTACCAAATCTAATCCCTTGAATCTATTTGTCACCTCCACTGTATAATCAAAAGGGATTTGATTTAGGTCATACCTGAATGGTCTAGTAGTTTTCCCTACTCTCTTCATTTTAAGCCCGAATTTTGCAATAAGAAGCTCATGATCTGAGCCACTGTGGTGTAAAGTCTGGTGTTGGAGAAGACTCTTGAGAGTCCCTTGGACTGCAAGGAGATCCAACCAGTCCATCTTAAAGGAAATCAACCCTGAATATTCACTGGAAGGACTGATGTCGGAGCTGAAACTCCAATACTTTGGCCATCTGATGCAAAGAGCTGACTCATTTGAAAAGACCCTGATGCTAGGAATGATTGAAGGCAGGAGGAAAAGGAGACAACAGAGGATGAGATGTTTGGATGGCATCACCAACCCAATGGACATGAGTTTGAGTAAACTCCGGGAGTTGGTGATAGACAGGGAGGCCTAGTGTGCTGCAGTCCATGGGGTCGCAAAGAGTCAGACATGACTGAGCAACTGAACTGAACTGATCTGAGCCACAGTCAGCTCAGGTATTGCTTTGCTGACTGTATAGAGCTTCTCCATCTTCTTCAAAGAATATGATGAAACTCATTTCAGTATTGACCATTTGGTAATGTCCATGTATAGCGTAATCTCTTGTGTTGTAGGAAGAGGGTGTTTGCTATGACCAGTATGTTCTCTTTGCAAATTTCTGTTAGCATTTGCCCTGCTTCATTTTGCACTACAAGGCCAAACTTTCCTGTTACTCCACGTATCTCTTGACTTCCTACTTTTGCATTCCAGTCACCTATGATGAAAAGGACATCTTTTTGGTATTAGTTCTAGAAGGTGTTTTAGGTCTTCAGAGAACCATTCAACTTCAGCTTCTTTAGCATTAGTGGTTGGGGCATAGACTTGGATTACTGTGATGTTGAATAGTTTGCCTTGGAAACGAACCAAGATCATTCTGTTATTTTTGAGACTGCACCCAAGTACTGCATTTCAGGCTCTTTTCTTGACTAGGAGGGCTACTCCATTTTTTCTAAGTGATTCTTGCCTACAATATCTACAATAATAGATATAATGTTCATCTGAATTAAATTTTGAGCAAATACTTAATTCCTTTGGCCTCAGTTTCTTCCTAAAGTAGGAAGACAATGGTTGTGCTATTTTCAGTCATAAAATCAATCCACAATTATTTCAATGATATACAGTCTAAAATAACTGAAAGCACAATAACTATTAAGGAGAAGAAAAGCCGAGCCAGTTTTGAGAGGTGAAGCCCCAAAGGACATTTTCTTTGCCCTGAGGCATCTGCTTGTTATCACCAGAGAGCTGTTAGAATTCTCCAGGCTTCCTAGGTGGCTCAGTGATAAAGAATCTGCCTGCCAGTGCAGGAGACACCAGAGACAGGGGTTTGATCCTGGGCAGGAAGATCCCCTGGAGAAGGAAATGGCAACTTGCTCCAGTGTTCTTGCGGGGGAGAATCCCACAGACAGAAGAGCCTGGCGGGCTACAATCCATGGGATCACAAAGAGTCAGATACAACTGAGCACACACATTAGAATTCTCCAAAGTCCACGTCTTTTCTTTCTCCAAGAAGTTAGGTCTTAGGATAGCTTTGTCCACAAAGGAGAAAGAGCACTTCCTATAGGCTTCACCTCTCCTACATGACTGTTTTCTTGAATCAGAATATATTTTGCTTGGTTTGTTAGGGAGAGAGAATATAATTTCTTGCTAATTCTATCTCAGTGATTTTCACTTGAATAGTTTTAATTTCCCAACAGAAATAGTTTGCTAAAACTTCCCCGTGATTCCTAAGTGAGGATATTCTTTTAAATGATACCTATCTTTCTTTTCTGATATTATTCTTCCATGTTTAAACAGTCCAATCTACCTAACACTGTGGTAGTAATTTCTTTGTTAATTAATAAAGCTAAGGAATGTGTTTGTGTTGGCTGGATGGTCTTTAAGATCAGAGGATAAAGATTTGGACTTAAGGATCTGATCTAATCTAATTCTGGAAAATCAAATCTTTAATGGTCTTAAGAGATAACCCTTTGTTTTAAAGCATTAAAACAGAGTGATAAAAAGCATAAAATAAAAAATTTTAAGGTATAAATATAAAAATATATAAAATCAATTTTAGAAAAGAGTTTTACTTAAAATGGTGATGTGGTGACAGCCAAAATACAGCAAAATAGTAAAATACTAGGAGCCACATAAGATATGTATAGTACATAATAAAAGAAAAACCTAGTGTCCTGGAATTTAATAACCAAAGAAAAGCAGAGATCACGTGGACCAACTTAATCTTTTAAAACTATGGAAACTGAGACCCAGAAAGGTGAAGAGACTTGCTGAAGGTCACAAAACTATCTGGCAGAGCCAAGATAAAAATCCTAGATTCCTCCTCCTATTATTTGCCCATAGCATATTACTTCCCAAGGAAAAAATCACCAGAAATCACACACAGGTCTGAAGCCTCAGCTAGGAACTTCAAGGGTTAAGGCACCTAGCTCATAATCTGAGCAATTTGTAGAACTGAGGTGAGATTTCTTGAGTTTGCAGAGGTTGAGAATTCTCAACAAAAGGAGCCTGTTCCATTCTGATCCCCTGGGGATTAGAGTAAAATGCTGAGAGCTCTTAGATACTTGCTACTTCTGCTGACATCAGAAGTTTACATCTCAGGCCTCAGATTCTTGCATTTCTAACTGGTATGGATCATGGCAACCAATATATCAGGTCAGAATCTCCAGACAGTTGGTCAACCTTCAATCAATGCACAGGACTAAGCCCACTGGCCTTCCCTCTCCAGAACTTGAAAAAGAAACATAAATGTAAGAGATTGATTTTGCTCTTTATGTAGTTTCTCTCAAGCATAACCAGCTTTAAATGGTGATGACATGGGTCCATCCTCCTTAATATATAGACAATATTCTCACAACCTGGCCCCAACATTCCCTTCCGGCTGCGTCTGCCACCTCTTATCATCTTGCATTCTAAAGCCAAAACTACAGAGCAGCTCGCCTTATGCTGGGTTCATCATACAATCTCATGCCTCCATACGTTTTCACATGCTGTTCCCTCTGTATAACATGCCTTCCCACCTTCTCCCAACATCTAGACTGAACAAATAGACAGCTGGATAGATGAATGAATGGCAAATAGATGAGAGAATGAATGAATGTAATTTGAGAAACACCAGAAAAACCTGCCATCTTAAAGCAGCTCCAGCTCCCACTCAAAAAATTAAAATTAAGCCTCTATTATTTGAATAGTTTCAGCTTCCTTCTTGTATCCCACCAGTGTTGTTATTATCAACCACAAGGTGTTTATATAGTTTAAATAATGACTATGATATTGCAGTTGGAGTCTTGAGCACAAAAGATGTAAAATTATACCTAGAGTGCATGTAGTTGGGCATAACCCTGGATATTTCAATGGGAGTGCAGCATATACCTGTAACCCATTACGTTTTCAATAGAGGAAACAAGTTTGGAAACTTTGTAGTAGAAATAATGCCCTATGTTTTATCTTCTGACTTTTTATTTTATTTTATTTTTTAAAATTTATTTTTTTTTTTTATTATACTTTACAATTCTGTATGGGTTTTGCCATACATTGACATGAATCCACCACGGGTGTAAATAAAAATACTTTGGGGGAAAAACGAATAATCAAAATATATAAATGAAAATAGTCTCACTAGCATGTCTTTACACTGTTAGCCATCATTCATACTTTGATGTAAAGCAATTTACTATTTCAGTTCAGTTGATCAGTCGTGTCCAACTCTGAGACCCCATGAATCACAGCACGCCAGGCCTCCCTGTCCATCACCAACTCCCGGAGTTCACTCAGACTCACGTCCATCGAGTCAGTGATGCCATCAGCCATCTCATCCTCTGTCGTCCCCTTCTCCTCCTGCCCCCAATCCCTCCCAGCATCAGAGTCTTTTAGAATGAGTCAGCTCTTCACATGAGGTGGCCAAAGTACTGGAGCTTCAGCTTTAGCATCATTCCTTCCAAAGAAATCCCAGGGCTGATCTCCTTCAGAATGGACTGGTTGGATCTCCTTGCAGTCCAAGGGACTCTCAAGAGTCTTCTCCAACACCACAGTTCAAAAGCATCAATTCTTTGGTGCTCTGCCTTCTTCACAGTCCAACTCTCATATCCATACATGACCACAGGAAAAACCATAGCCAGACGTGTCTTTAATTTTTATTAGATGTTAAACTTTCCTCTGTGACAGCTGGGTTCAGAATTTGGATGATGGGAGAAGACAGAGTGGTAATTTTGGAAGCTTGGCACAGCGGTGCAAGAGAGTAGGCTTATTTAGAGGAACGGGATAACTCAGTGAGGCACATATAGACATTGCTCTGGGGAAACAGGAGAGAGAGACCCAGGAAAAAGGGAGTTAGAAGGCCCCAAGGAGAATTCAGATATCAGATCTCCTACTTCAAACTTGCATTTTCATCCCTTTCAATAGATGGAAAACTTAGAAAAATCAGATATTTTCAATGTCTTCTGAAAATGAAAGCTTTTATTACAAATGTATATATCATTTTAAAATCACTTATCTCCCAACACTAGTCAGATAATTTATAGGTAAATAATACATTTTAAAAGTCAATATCTTTGCAGCATGGTGAGATGATATCTTGCAAATATGTCACTTATATATGTAACAATTAAATGTTTTATTGAGTGTCCTTGGCTTTTTACTTGCAAATTAGTTTTCAGTAGAATTACTGGACTGTGCAGTTTTATGCCAGACTTTTTGATACAGTAAATACTAAAATAAGTAAAATTTCTCTTCATTCTCCAGTCTCAGGCAGCATTTAGCCAAACCTCCCCAACTCCAACACACATGCATTCTTAACTATTTCTTCTCTTTGTGTGCTATTAAAATTTTTAGGTAACTAAATAATCAGTTCATCATACATGCTATTTAAAAATCAAAACCCTGAATCATGAGATGCTTATTACTTTTCTATTTTAAAGCTTAAAGAAATAAAAAGTGGTAAGACATTTCTAAACAAATAGTGATGATGAATACCTTGATGTGACATTTTGCCATTCAAAACGATTCAAAATAAATTGAGTGGTGATCATTAAGATGCCGGAAACACTTAATTTCAGCTGTGACCCAACTCCAGTAGGTTTTGCAGTTTCTATTAAAATGGAAGAATCTATTCCATAACAGGGAAAGTCAAAGCTGTGTCATTGTTTTGGCTTCTGACTGGACTTTCGTTTACTGTTGAAGCTCAACGACAGAACTGGTGATGCCATTGTGAACTTTAAGAAGAGCCACAGAGAGAGTCACGTTCCAGGTCTAGAACTGCAGGTGCCCAGGCTCCCAGAGTCCTGGTCCTTGCCTAGGAGGGTGAAAGCAACAGCGTGTTTGTACAGCAGCAATTATATGCTGTGGTTCAAGCATCTGTCAACACCATTCAACAGTTACTCTGAGTAGATTCATCTTAGTAACTGAGTTGAAATGAGGTGGCGGGGGAGGGGGAAGAATTGTATAGAAAGTTCACAGTTCTCAGGCATGCCAGACCTTCGTGGGAAATCTATCTGTGCACAGTGTTGGTAGTGAATGAGCTGGGCAGACACTCCAAATATTATAAACCATAGGCCCTACAGAAAAGAAAGAGTTTGAGGGCCATGTGTCACACAGGCATGTGGTTTCTGTAAGAAGGAAGTCAGAAATTGTGCAGCTGAGTTGTAATACCGGCACCTCCTAGCTGTGTGAAAGTCAGTGAAACATTCTTAGGAATTAGCTCTCTTACTTAAAATGTAAGAATAAGCAGAGTCTGTGAGATCTAAATGCCTCTCATTACTCTCCTTACACCGACACTGGTCAAGTTAAAACATGAGCTGATCATGTCATTCCCCTGCTCATTAACCTCCACTGGCCCCCATGAGATAAAAACCAACCCTCAGAACTGCATCAGGGACTTTCACATATCAGCCCATCTCTCAGCCCCCACATCCTTCTTTCCTCTGCTGTGACTTATCAGGCTCAATTCTTTCAACCCTCAATTTCTTCCCCTGGAATGCCCTTCTCTGTGCGGTAAAATCTCACTCAGTCTTCAAAACCCAGACCAAATATCACCTTCCTTTACTCCATGCCCTCCCAACTTTGATGGTCCTTAGAACTTTGACAACACTTTGTTCACCTACAAGATCACATCTTACTGTAATTGCCTGTATCTTTATCCATCTGTCCACTGGTTTGTGAGTCCTAGGGCAAGGGTGATGTCTTATTCCTGTGTATAACCCCATCACAGTGCCTTCCGATCTTAAAGATGCTCAAAGAATTATGTAATCATATATGGAAATGCGAATACATAAGGGCGTTTTGAAACTGGAAACTGTGATTGGCATTAGTAAAGGTGAAGAGGGCATCCCAGGTGGCACTAGTGGTAAAGAGGCTGCCTGCCAATACAGGAGACTTAAGAGATGGAGGTTCAATCCCTGGATTGGGAAGATCCCCTGAAGGAGGGCACAGCAACCCACTCCAATATTCTTGCTTGGAGAATCCCATGAGCAGAGGAGCCTGGTGGGCTACAGTCCACAGGGTCTCAAAGATTCAGGCACAACTGAAGTGACTTAGCATGCACGCATGCACAAAGGTGAAGAATCTGAGCATTAAGGAGAATTTGGCCCCAGAATTTTGTATCCAGAACACTTCTTATTCTAGATGCCACACGTTTTTCTACAACCCTGCAGAGGAATGGATGGGTGCACACCCTAACCTTCATTGTGGGACAGAGTCGGTCCATGAAATAATACCTTCATCTGACAGGTAATTGAAGATTCAGAAAGAATCTCTCCAACTTTCTCAAAATTAAAACTCACAGATCTGTGTACCTCTATGTTTTCCTCTCTACAGTCACTGTTTTCCTCACCTCTCAGTACATGCTGAAGTTTCATTTAACTATGAGGGAAAGAGGCACCGGATTTTTGAGACCAGACAGACAGTTTGAAATCCGGTTTGAAATCCGACCCTCCCATTCATTCCCGTGTGTGGCCTTGGCCAGTGTACTCAGTCTTGAAGAGTCTTTGACCTCACTTCCAAAATGAGAAAAATGCACAAGGCTTGTGGAAATCAAATGAGAAAAATGTGGAAGAAGATATTGCAAACTAAAAATGTTTTGGAACTATAAGTTGTTATTCTCCTGATGAGAAGTAGGCTTACCAGCCACATGCTCACCTTCTTTTGTGACTTCTTCCCCCATTTCTCTCTCTGGGATTCTTTGCAGAGAACCCACAGTATGGATATATATCTCACTGGGCTTGGGTCTGCTTTTGCATAGAGGAGTATTTGCTCCAATGCCCAGCAAGTGTGATCTACTTCTCTGCAAAGAAGAACTTTTGCAGGGGAAATAACAATTTCAGCAGCCCCTGTGGTAACAAAGAATTTCTTTGATCTCTTGCCACTATCTGAGTGTTGTTTGGAAAGCTACTTAAGGATGAAAGTATCCTCCAAGAAACCTACTGTCAAAGAAGATTTCAGCTCACCTCAAATTCAACCAACTCTTGAGGTTTTGCATGTGGAAAAACAAGATGGGGACAGCTACCTAAGTACTGAATGAGCAATGAGATGTCAATGTTTTTATTACTGCTTGCAACTCAACTCTGAGTCAAGCTGAGACCCATTAAATATACCTGAAGGGTATATGGAATCTGCATTTGCCATGGTTTTTGATATGACCAGGATATTTGATTTGGAAATTTTTAAGTATACCATGTTGCTAATAGCTCTTAGTCAAAAAAAAGAAAAAGAAAAATAGAACTCCAATATTTACCATTTCCTATGAGAGTTTGAAATGCCAAATATTTGAATTTACATAAAAATTTGGCTCTTAATTGTGGTGGCTAACAAGAAGTCAGGCACTTTCCTCCTCTTTTACAAAGGGCAAGATAATGCCAGCCCTGAGCTGGTACCCTGTCTCACATGAATCACAGCACTAGTAGAATCTTTCTGGTCTCCCTGACTATAGCCTTGCCTCTCTCCAGTTTTTCTCCCATAAACCATAATAGAGGGCTTTCTAAAATGCAAATCTGATCATATGATGGCCTGATCTTTCAACAGCTCCAAAATGCCTTCAAAATAATGTTGATACTTGTCAGCGTGATGAGCTCCTGCCTCCCTGTGGAATCTCATCACTGCTTAAAGTCACACTCTCATCCCACTCACCTCTTCTGTTCTCCATAACTGCCCTGCCATCCCCTGACCAGCTATGATTCTGTGTCTTTACATACCCAGAGGCTTCTGCTAGAATGCCTTTAACACATCCTTCAGGAATCTGCCCAGAGCTAGTTTGTCCAGAAAGTTATCCCTAACCACCCTCTCCTCGGATTTCTGAGGGTGCCCCCCTCTAAGCCTGCCTCTATGACAGCACGCATTGCATTATAACTTATTGGCTTGTCTTTCTCCCCCATTGAACTGTAATTATCTTGAGTTTTAAGATTAGGCTCCATTCATATCCCTAGCACTTGACATCATCTGGTGTCTAACAGGGCAGGGCTGCAAGTCTTGTCAATCAGCCAAATAGTACTAGATTGACAGTTGAACTTGATTTCTTATCCCAAATATGTCAGCAATTATCATTAGATACAAAATTCAATAAACTCAACTATATTTATTGAGATCCAATTATGTATATATCCTTTCAGTCAATCCACATAATTCTTTTTCTCACCATCTATGGGCCAGGTATCTTACTATTGATTTAAATATTGCCAATGGCTTTCTTTCCCTGCCTTATTATCTATATTAAAATAGATAAAAGCGTTTTCAAATTTTGGAGAGCTTATCATCCCCAGAAGTGGATGACCTCTTTTGAATGTTTGCAAAATAACAGTCTTGTTCCTCATTTTTAACTGTGAACGTGAAAAACATCTTCTCTATTAAGTAAATCATTGCAATCATTCATTTCCGACATCTTTATTGGAAACCCACTAAGTTCCATTTGCCCCCATGGACCAAGATAAAAGGCATGGGTGAATATGCCAGTTAAACAGGTGAGCTGTAAAACACTCAGCACATATTTTAGGTCCAAGCTACTGGTTCAAATATGTTTTGTAAGTATTGAAAACTTACAGACATTACATATAAGTAGAAATGTTGAAACCAAAGACAACAAACAAAATAAAGATAACTAGAGCACTACCTCCAAGAAAAGGGATTACGCCCTTCAAATAGCTCCACCTAGGATTCTATGGAATACATTCTACATTGTGATGTATAACTTTTCAGAGGGAGCTGTGGGGGTGGGAAAAAATACATGTATGTTGCTTACAATATGAAGGATTTTCTTTAATATTCTGAAGCCCATTTGGGATTTCTGGAACTCAAGCAAAGAGTCCCTCTGTGAGCATATTGAGGTTCATGCCCTCATCATCAGCTAGTCTGATCCTCCACATAGAAGCAGAATCTGAATCTGGGGTTGGGGAACAGGGCTCTTTGTCTCCCTCAGAATCTCTGAAAGGCTTATTCTTGCTTTAAAATCTAAAGACTGAATTTTTCAGGATCAATACAGGCACCTTGTTGAGTAATTCACAGTAGAATGTGAAAACAAATACGGAAGGGAAGTACCCCAACCCACATTCCCCTTGGTGTGAGATACAAAGGACGGAGGACTGTGGTTAGCTGCCCTAAAGTGGTCTTATTCTTTCTTTTCTTTTTTTTTTAACAACTTTTTTTTGCAGTATAATTTGCATAGAAAATAAAATTCACACATAACTATACCTTTTGGGTGACAATTGACAAATGTACACACCTGTGTAACTTTTCTTTTTGCTTTTCTCCCTCCCTTCGCCCTTCCTCCTTTCCTTTCCTTCCTTCTTTTTCTTTCCTCCTTTCTTCTTTTACATTTTGTTTCTTTTTGACTGTGCTGGGTCTTCACTGCTGGCTGCAGGCTTTTCTCTACTTGCAGTGAATTGGGGCCCCTCCCCAGTTGCAGTGCACAGCCTTCTCATTAAGGTAGCCTTTCCTGTTGCACAGCACAGGCTTCAGGGCACGGGGGCTTGAGCAGCTCTGGCTCAGTGTTCAGTTGCTCCAGGGCATGTGGAATCTGCATTTGCAGGTCAATTCTTAATCACTGGCACACCAGAGAAGTCCTCTTTCTCCCTTTCTTTCTCTCTCCTTTTGTTTTTTCTTTTCCTCCCTTCTTTCCATCCCTTCCTTTCCTATTTATTTCTATTCGACCACAAATTCCTCTGCATCCTAAGGAACCACTCCTGCTTTGGAGTTGGTTTATCCCCACGTTGTTCTTCCCCGATAGCTCAGTTGGTAAAGAATCTGCCTGCAATGCAGGAGACCCTGGTTTGATTCCTGGGTCAGGAAAATCCGCTGGAAAAGGGATAGGCTACCTACTCCTGCATTCTTGGGCCTCCCTTGTGGCTCAGCTGGTAAAGAATCCGCCCGCAATGCGGGAGACCTGGGTTCAATCCCTGGGTTGGGAAGATCCCTGGAGAAGGGAAAGGCTACCCACTCCAGTATTCTAACCGGGAGAATTCCCTGGACTGTAGAGCCCTTGGGGTCACAAAGAGTCAGACACGACTGAACAACTTTCAGTCAATTCAGTCAATCCATAATGCGCACTCTCTTATCTCGGCTTAAGCGTTTTATCCAGAGGAGAGAGAAACGGGTGAAAGAGGACATGGGCCTTGTTCAGGACTTAGGAGGAACAGAGTAAGTCATGGTGGAGAGGTGGAGGGGGAGGCGAAGGAGGAGTAGCTGACACCAGTGAGGTTACATAAGGTGAAACAGGCTCAGAATACATGCCAGCAAGTCACATGAGTTTTCTGTGACTGTTTACATTGCTATTTTTCCTTCTACATCAGTACATGTCTTGGCAATCACAGCCACATGTGGCTGACATGGAGCTACAGAACACCTTCATGAGCCTCACAGTCCCCAGCACAGTACAAACTCCTGTCCTGCTAGGCAGTCACTGCTCACTAACCTCAGTCCCTCTTAAACCACAACAAAGAAATCACAGGATTGGAGACAAGGCTGGCCCTTGGGGAAACGAGACAGGGCTACCAACCTGGAGCCCTGTCTTAGGTTCACACACTGGAAGTCAATTCTTATAAATACTTCCTACGAACTCTTCACAGCTGGGGCTTCCTCTAGCTTAAAAGACTTCAACATGGCTGTTAGTCCATTTATCACCTTCTCCTCGTATGGGCTTGGGAGAAAGACTGCGCTGATAAGCTATATATCCTTAAGCTATTTATTCTTTGGGGTCTCAGTTTTCTCATTTGTAAAATGAGACAAATATTATCTGTGATACAGGATCATAGATACCCCAATAAATCAAAGTACTCCAATAAATAGTAATAAATATCTTCCCAGTATCCTCCAGAGATCACTGGGCATTAGCTTCCTCATAAACCATCATCTCTTTACGTCTAATTCAGGATTTTCTTTTTACCTTTTTTTTGGTAGCATTTTGCACATGCAATATTTTAAAAGGCAATCCATAACCTTTTGAAAAATAATTGGAGCAATTTTCAGAGGAAAAACTGCCAACACATCTTTTGCCAATGTTTCTTTCCCATTATTAGGAAACACTGAGCCTAACTCACCATCAACTAAAAATACTCTTTATTGGGGCACTTAAACAAGGTACCTATAGCTACTGCTCTTTCAGGAATATGCTAGAATTCACGGCCCCTCATTAAAATGTGCCCTCAAACAATGCACTGTAGATAAGGTAGAAAAAGATGCTGTACACATTTTATTATTTCTTAGGGTCCAGCTGACAACAGGTGTTTTCTCACTTTGACTCAGGAGGAAGAGGAAATAAGTGTCTGGCACTTTAATTCAGTTAACAGCTATTTTTGGAACTATTATTATTATTCCATGCAGGACACAATGTTGGTCTCTATGGGGGATATGGTCAGAAATGAGTCCGATACAATGTCTTCCCTGAAGAAAATTTAGGGAAAAGTCATTTAACATGGTTTTTTGAATGCCCACAATGTGCAGATCCTCTTTTAGGCCCTGGGGATACAGTCGGGAAAAAACAGACAAAACATGAAGCTCATATTTCTTGAATAAACAAATAGATTTAAACAAGATGATTTCAGATAATGATAAGAACCCTAAATAAAGAAAGATAATGTATTGGAGAGAGATGCAGATGAGCTTGGGAGAAATAACTTAGTAACAGAGAGAAAAAGAGAGTGCAGATGAAGCAAAATGGGTAGAAAGTAGGACAGGGGATTCCAAAGAAGTAGGCAGGCGCCAGATCATGATTCCTTGTAGACTAGGGGTCTACAAATTCTTTCTATAAAGGATCAGATAGTAAATATTTTAGGCTTTGCAGGCCATATGGTCTCTATTGAAACTATTCAAATCTGCCATTGAGACAATATGTAAAAGAATGAGCGGGGGTTGTGTTCCAATAAAATCTTATTTATGGATACTGAAATATGAATTTCATACAATTTTCACAACTTAGAGTACATTTTGGTTCTTTTTTCAGTATAAAAACCATTCTTAGCTCACAGGCTACACAAAAACAGGTGGCAGGCTGGATTGGGCCCACAGGGTCTTAGTTTGCCAACCCCTGTTGTAGACTATGTTAAGGTGTTTAGATTTCATAAGGTTATAAGGTTTCAATGAAGGAGAGTATTGTGATATTATTTATGTCTCAAAGAGACTGTTCTGGCTTCAGCAGACTGGGGGAAGGGGGAGCGGGTATGAACAGAGGGAGAGACCGTCTGGTTCAGCTCTGAGACTGTCCTAGGAGTTCCAATGTGAAATGGTGGTAGCTTGGATGAAGGTGATAATAATTGAGTTTTAAAAAAAATTAAAAGGAGAAAAACTTGAAATATGTTGTGCAGATAGAGTTGAACATGCAATCCATGAATCATTCTAATACAAAATAGAGAGCATTAATGTCAGAAAGAAGGACAGACAAAATTACTCTGAGGAATCAGGGAGAATAACCAGAGTTGAAGGAGCATGAACCTTTCACTCAAGTAGGTTTTGATAAAGGAGATGGGAGAGGCTTCAGGCTGGAAAGGCAACTTGTTTCCTGAGAGTTGGCATGGTGATGGAGGAAGCTCATTGGTCTGAGATACACTTGATCTCCCTGTATCTCCTGTCATTATCTACAAAAAATGGACTATAATATTAAAGTGTAAGCTTCTTAAGGCTAGGGGCCATGGCACTTGTCTTTCCATATGCACACAACCTAACTGAACAGTAATCTAATATCTATTCAATAAATATTTATTGACCTACTGCAATTCAGAAGACCTGGGTTCAATTTCTGGGTTGGGAAGATCCCCTGGAGAAGGAAATGGCAACCCACTCCAGTATTCTTGCCTGAAAAATCCCATGGACAGAGGAGCCTGGCAGGCTATAGTCCATGGGGTCGCAAGCATTGGACACGACTTAGCAACTAGAGACAGAGAGAGACCCACTATAAAGCAGTGAAGTGTTATGCACTTAGTTGTGTCTGACTCTTTGAGACCCCATAGACTGTAGCTCACCAGGCTCCTCTGGCCATATCCAGGCAAGAATACTGGAGTGGGTAGCCATTCCCTTCTCCAAGGAACTTCCCGACCCAGGGATCAAAGCGGGTCTTCTGTATTGCCAGCAGATTCTTTACTGTCTGGGTCACCAGGCAGGCCCTGGTGGCATATGCTAGCTGCTCAGCTCAGCTCAGTTCAGCTCAGCTCAGTTCAGTTCAGTCGCTCAGTCGTGTCTGACTCTTTGTGACCCCATGAATCGGAGCACGCCAGGCCTCCCTGTCCATCACCAGCTCCCGGAGTTCACTCAGATTCACGTCCATCGAGTCAGTGATGCCATCCAGCCATCTCATCCTTGGTCGTCCCCTTCTCCTCCTGGCCCCAATCCCTCCCAGCATCAGAGTCTTTTCCAATGAGTCAGCTCTTCACATGAGGTGGCCAAAGTACTGGAGTTTCAGCTTTAGCATCAATCCTTCCAATGAACACCCAGGACTGATCTCCTTTAGAATGGACTGGTTGGATCTCCTTGCAGTCCAAGGGACTCTCAAGAGTCTTCTCCAACACCACAGTTCAAAAGCATCAATTCTTCGGCGCTCAGCTTTCTTCACAGTCCAGCTCTCACATCCATACATGACCACAGGAAAAACCATAGCCTTGACTAGACGGACCTTTGTTGGCAAAGTGATATCTCTGCTTTTTAATATGCTATCTAGGTTGCTCATAACTTTCCTTCCAAGGAGAAAGTGTCTTTTAATTTCATGGCTGCAGTCACCATCTGCAGTGATTTTGGAGCCCAAAAAAATAAAGTCTGACACTGTTTCCACTGTTTCCCCATCTATTTCCCATGAAGTGATGGGACCGGATGCCATGATCTTAGTTTTCTGAATGTTGAGTTTTAAGCCAACTTTTTCGCTCTCCTCTTTCACTTTCATCAAGAGGCTTTTTAGTTTCTCTTCACTTTCTGCCATAAGGGTGGTGTCATCTACATATCTGAGGTTATTGATATTTCCCCCAGCAATCCTGATTCCAGCTTGTGCTTCTTCCAGCCCAGTGTTTCTCATGATGTACTCTGCATAGAAGTTAAATAAGCAGGGTGACAATATACAGCCTTGACGTACTCCTTTTCCTATTTGGAGCCAGTTTGTTGTTCTATGTCCAGTTCTAACTGTTGCTTCCTGACCTGCATACAGGTTTCTTAAGAGGCAGGTCAGGTGGTCTGGTATTCCCATCTCTTTCAGAATTTTCCACAGTTTATTGTGATCGGATTATATATTCATAGCCATTGTCTTCACAGTGTTTTTAAGATTTAAAAGATAACTGCAATAATAGGTAATCACTCTGCTACTATTATACCTCTGAGACATGTAACAGGAATGTTAATTTTATCTTCAGATCAGAGAACACTTTTGAGAACATTTACACTAGAAATGTAAAGGGGAAAGGAAGGGACAATTACAAAAGTCAAAAAGGAAAAAACATTTCCAGCAAAATGAACAGTATGTGTGGAGAAGAAGAAGCTTGACATGTTTAAGGATCTAAAAATCAGAACGAGAACTTGTGAGTGCATTGAGACTTAAGCTAGAAGATGGAGAAGGCCCATGTTACCCAGGGCCTTGCAGACCAGGAAAAAGAAAGAGGATATTATCACAGGCTCAAAAAAGTTTTTATGTGAGTTTTGGGTTCACACAGACCTGGCTTTAATTCCCGGTTCTGCCACTTGTTAAATTGGCAGAATTATTTTCGCCTATCTTGCAGGAATATTGTGAGGAAAAACATAGCAAAATTATCTGTGAAAGAACCTGGTCGATTTTCAATAAGTGTTAGTTTTCTTTTGCTGGAGCACAGGGCAAATGCAGGGAGTAGTGAAAAACAAGGCTCAGAAATTAGGTTAAACGCCCAGGAAAGAAGTTTTTGTTTTGTAGGTCAAGGGAGCAAAATGGACCTAGGAGAACTGTCCCTCACTCATGTATGTCCACATATAAACCCACTCAATTTGAGCCTGTACTCAATAATTCTATAAGAGTGGAGTGTGTGTCCAAAAATCAATAAGGCATGAGTCCTTTCCTTAGGTAGTTTAATTAGTTAAGGACAGTCCATGCAATTCTCCAGGCCAGAACACTAGAGTGGGTAGCCTTTCCCTTCTCCAAGGGATCTTCCCAATCCAGGGACTGAAGCCAGGTCTCCCGTATTGCAAGCAGATTCTTTACCAGCTAAAGCATCATAGAAGCCCAAGAAGAAAAATGGGATGTTCAAACTGGGTATAGTAGATTTACAATAGCTAAGATATGAAACAACTGTTCAGTGCCCACCAATGGATGGATGGATGAATGAAGGTGTGGGCCACACACACATCCACAGACCAGAATACTACTTAGCCACAAGAAAAGATGAAATCTTGCCATATGCAACAACACAGTGGACCTTGAGAGTATTATGTTGACTCAGATGGAGAAAAATATTGTGTGATTTCATCCATATGTGGAAAATAAAAATTTTAAACAACATAAATGAACAAAACAAACCACATTTAAAACAAATGCATAGATATGGAGAAAAGAATAGTAGTTACCCAAAATGAAGGGAGGTAGGGAGAGAACCAAACAGGTAAAGGGTGTCAACTGTATGGTGACCAATGGAAACTAAAATTTTAGTGGCAAGCACAGTGGAGTGTGTACAGAGGTAGAAAGACAAGGCTATACACATGAGACTCACAATGTTGAACACATGAGACTCACAATGTTGTAAACCAGTGTTACCTCAATATTTTTTTAATGGGTAGGAAAATTACCCCCCACCTCCAAAGCCAAATAGAATACTCTTCTCTGAATGAAAATTGTCATGTGTCAAAAAAGTCGGAATGCTTTTGTTTCTTTGTATTTTAATGCCATGAGGACTCAACAGGATTCAGAAAGCTGTGAACTGATCCCATATCTTGGACCTTGTTTGTATAAATCAGACAGCTGATCCTGCGCTTTCCCACTTTGTATGCTTTAGAAAGTAAAACAGCTTGTCAGAGTCTCTCCCTGTAGACAAGAAGGGCATCACTCCACTGGAACCAAAACAAAAACAAAAATCTCAGCATCTGAGGAAGCTCACAGGGCAGCTCTTACCCCATGGAACAGGTTTCAGATGCTGCGTATTCTCAGAGGAGGAGCGTGGGACAGCAGCCCCAGCCTTCAGATCTCTAACTATCACTTGGTTTTATGACCCTGCTCTTGTCCACCTTTATCCATTGCACCATTTAAAAAGTTTACACTTCTTTAATGAACAAAAATTATCAAGACAGTTTTTCTTAAAAAACAATCTAAAATAAGTGAAAATCTACTTAGACATCTTATAACTTGAGGTTCCTTAAAAAAGCTTTAAAAATAGAGTTATCATTGTTGTCATTGTTTCAGTTCAGTTCAGTTCAGTCGCTCAGTTGTGTCCGACTCTTTGCGACCCCATGAATCGCAGCACGCCAGGCCTCCCTGTCCATCACCAACTCCCAGAATTCACTCAGACTCATGTCCATCGAGTTGGTGATGCCATCCAGCCATCTCATCCTCTGTCGTCCCCTTCTCCTCCTGCCCCCAATCCCTCCCAACATCAGAGTCTTTTTCAATGAGTCAGCTCTTCACATGAAGTGGCCAAAGTATTGGAGTTTCAGCTTTAGCATCAATCCTTCCAATGAACACCCAGGACTGATCTCCTTCAGAATGGACTGGTTGGATCTCCTTGCAGTCCAAGGGACTCTCAAGAGTCTTCTCCAACACCACAGTTCAAAAGCATCAATTCTTCGGCGCTCAGCTTTCTTCACAGTCCAACTCTCACATCCATACATGACCACTGGAAAAACCATAGCCTTGACTAGATGGACCTTTGTTGGCAAAGTAATGTCTCTCCTTTTCAATATACTATCTAGGTTGGTCATAACTTTCCTTCCAAGGAGGAAGCGTCTTTTAATTTCATGGCTGCAATCACCATCTGCAGTGATTTTGGAGCCCAAAAAAATAAAGTCTGACACTGTTTCCACTGTTTCCCCATCTATTTCCCATGAAGTGATGGGACCAGATGCCATGATCTTCGTTTTCTGAATGTTGAGCTTTTTAAGCCAACTTTTTCACTCTCATCTTTCACTTTCATCAAGAGGCTTTTTAGTTCCTCTTCACTTTCTGCCATAAGGGTGGTGTCATCTGCTTATCTGAGGTTACTGATATTTCTCCTGTCAATCTTGATTCCAGCTTGTGTTTCCTCCAGCCCAGTGTTTCTCATGATGTACTCTGCATAGAAGTTAAATAAGCAGGGTGACAATATACAGCCTTGAAGTACTCCTTTTCCTATTTGGAACCAGTCTGTTGTTCCATGTCCAGTTCTAACTGTTGCTTCCTGACCTGCATATAGGTTTCTCAAGGGGCAGGTCAGGTGGTCTGATATTCCTATCTCTTTCAGAATTTTCCACAGTTTATTGTGATCCACACAGTCAAAGGCTTTGGCATAGTCAATAAAGCAGAAATAGATGTTTTTCTGGAACTCTCTTGCTTTTTCCATGATCCAGCAGATGTTGCCAATTTGATCTCTGGTTCCTCTGCCTTTTCTAAAACCAGCTTGAACATCTGGAAGTTCACGGTTCACGTATTGCTGAAGCCTGGCTTGGAGAATTTTGAGCATTACTTTACTAGCGTGTGAGATGAGCGCAATTGTGCGGTAGTTTGAGCATTCTTTGGCATTGCCTTTCTTTGAGACTGGAATGAAAACTGACCTTTTCCAGTCCTATGGCCGCTGCTGAGTTTTCCAAATTTGCTGGCATATTGAGTGCAGCACTTTCACAGCATCATCTTTCAGGATTTCAAATAGCTCAACTGGATTTTTTAGTTACTCAATCATGTCCATCTCTTTGCAACACTATGGACTATAGCCCACCAGGTTCCTCTGCCCATGGAATTTTCCAGGCAAGATTACTGAAGTGGGTTGCCATTTCCTATTCAAGGGGCTCTTCCTGACCCAGGGATCAAACACGGGTCTCCATGTTTCCTGCATTGCTGGTGGAATCTTTACCACTGGGCCATCTGGGAAGCTCATAAAACTCAGTATTTACTTATACAAATTAGTTTCATTCATGGAGAAAAAATTCAAACTTTATAAACCTGATGTAAAATGTTACTAGTTACATCATATTTGAGACAAACAGATCAAACCAAAAAGCTCTCATTTTCATAGTACCCCTTACATAACCAATTATCACATATTTGTACATGTGGGTGTACTATCATCTTAGAATATTTTTATAAGTAACCTAAAATCTGATTTGACAAATCATTCAATTGAAAAGTACTGTACTGATTTTATTATATGATCTTGACTCAACAGTGGCTTTCAGCTTTACTCATATATACATAACAAAAATTCCCAAATATCTGAGACAAGTATTCTCAGATATTTGAGGAAAGGTGAAATTAATAAGGCTAATAAAGTAACAAGTAACAAAGCCTTTCCCTAATCCTAGAGAATGAAGCAAAAAGAGAGATCTTGTAAGAAAAATTGGAAAAGAAGAAGAATTTGAAGTAAATTTGGCCTAGGACCCTTTTACATTGCTACTCCTTCAATTTGCACAAATTAAAGAATAAGAGAAACTAATAACTATATCTCCGTGGAAAAGGCTGCAAGGAAAGGAAAGCAGTTGAGTAGTGATGGAGAAAATAGAACAAAGAATATAAAAATTTATAGCTAAGATAAGCAAGAAATGATGTCAAAACCATTCTGAAGTTGAAAAGTGGCAAGGAATGATCAAAGAATTAGAAAAGCAGTAATCTGCTGGGCGTTTTATACAGCAGTGTTCCAAAGAAAAAGGAAAAGTGAGAGGTTTGTAGGAATTAATGACCAATGTTTCCATTTTCAGGCCATGGTGTCGTAAAAGTGCCCATTCATAAAACCTAGATAATTATGAAATAAAATATTAATCACAATAAGGTTTAATAATAAAATGTAATGAAGAGTATAATAATAACAAAGCCGATGACCCTGTTTAGGCATGGAGCTCTTACAGGCCATCAGAGGGAGTAGACTAGGATGTTTTGCCATACGTACAGCCAACACTGAGGTTTCGGTTGGCCAGTCCATGACACTGCCATCCTTGTTATAATCAAGGGCACAGATGCCTGCCCTACAAGCTGCACGCTGTGCTAGCTTCTGGGCTAGTCCTGGCTTGGGCAAGCAGCACTAATGTAAGGAGTCTGAGCACCTGTACAGACCAGTGCCTGGGTCTTGGCCACTGGACAGAGCTCCCAAATGGTAATTCCTTAGGAAATGAACGTTTGTCCCAGATTCCCTCATTGTGCCACTCCTGCCTCTTAAGAGGCTCACATACCTCATTTTCATCTTAGATCACAGAATGTTACCTAAGCTATCCTTGAGAAATCTAACTTCCGTGGACACTATACCCTGCTAGTCAGGATACATCCACACTCATACTTTATCTGAGCAACCATCTGCATTTATCTGGCGGTACAATGGTAAATGTTAAACAATCAGATCTCTGAGGAAAACAAAGTACACATACACGTACATGCATACACACACCAGTCTTTTAATAAATTTTACTGATAGGATATGTGGCATGCAATTTTAAAATAATAATGATAAAATATACCATACACTTCCTTATAAATCCCTCACAGCCTATCCCTTCATGGGTCACAGCCTTGTCATAGCAAAGAGGCTTGTGTAACTCAATGAAGCTACGAGCCATACTGTGCAGGGCCACCCAAGACAGCCAGGTTATAGCAAAGAGTTCTGACAAAATGTGGTCCACTGGAGAAGGAAATGGCAACCCACTCCAGTATTCTTGCCTAGAGAATCACCTGGACAGTATTAAAAGGCAAAAAGATATAACACATGCAGATGAGCCCCTGAGGTCCGAAGGTGCTCAGTATGCTACTGGGGAAAAGCAGAGGGCAATTGCTAGCAGTTCTAGTAAGAGTGAAGTGGCTGGCCCAAAGCAAGAGTGATGCTTGGCTGTGGATGTGTCTGATGGTGAGTAAAGTCCGATGCTGTAAAGAACATAGGGACCTGCAATGCTAGGTCCATGAATCAAGGTAAATGGGTTATGGTAAGGCAGGAGATGGCAAGACTAAACATCAACATCTCAGGAATCAGTGAACTAAAATGGACAGGAATGAGCTAATTTAGTTAAGCAGCCCATTATATCTACTCCTGTGGGCAAGATTCCCTTAGAAGAAATGGAGTAGTCTTTATAGTCAACAAGAGAGTCTGAAATGCAGCACTTGGGTCCAAACTCAAAAATGACAGAAGAATCTCTGTTCATTTCCAAGGCAAACCTTTCAACATTACAATAATCCAAGTCTATGCCCCAATCACTGATGCTGAAAAAGAAGCTAAAGTTTACCTATTCTCTGAAGACCTACAACACTTTCTAGAACTAACACCAAAAAGAAGTGTCCTTTTCATCATAGGGGATTGGAATGCAAAAGTAGGAAGTCAAGAGATACCCAAAGTAACAGGCAAGTTCGGCCTTGGAGAGCAAAAGGAAGCAAAGCAAAGGCTAACAGTTTGGTCAAAAGATCACTCTGGTCATAGAAAAAACCTCTTCCAACAACCCAAAAGATGACTCTACACACTGACATCATTAGATGGTCAATACTAAAATCAGATTGATTATGTTCTTTGTAGCCACAGATGAAGAAGCTCTAAAACGAGATCTGGAGCTGACTGTGACTCAGATCATGAGCTCTTTATTGCAAAATTCAGGCTTTAATTGAAGAAAGTAGGGAAAACCACTAGACCATTCAGGCATGACCTAAATCAAACCCCTTATGTTTATACACTGGAGGTGACAAATAGATTCGGGAGTTCAGCTCTGGTAGACAGAGTGCCTAAAGAACTATGGACAGAGGTTCATAACATTGTGCAGGAGGCAGAGACCAAAACCATCTTAAAGAAAAAGAAATGCAAGAAGGCAAAGTGGTTGTCTGAGGAAGCTTTACAAATAGCTGAGAAAGAAAGGGCGACGTGAAAGGCAAAGTAGAAAGGGAAAGATATGTCCAACCGAATGCAGAGTTCCAGAGAATAGCAAAAAGAGATAAGAAACCCTTAATTATAATAAATAAATAAACAATTTTTTTTAAAGAAAGCCTTCTTAAATGAAGAATGCAAAGAAACAGAGGAAAACAACAGAGTGGGAAAGACTAGAGATCTTTTCAAAAAAACTGGAAATTTCAAGGGAATATTTCATGCAAGGATGGGCACAATAAAGGACAGAAACAGTAAGGACCTAACAGAAGCAGAAGAGATTAAGAAGAGGTGGCAAGATACACAGAACTATACAAAAAAGGTTTTTATGACTCAGCTAACCCAGATGTTGTGATCACTGACCTAGAGCCAGACATCCTGTAGTGAGAAGTCAAGTGGGCCTTAGGAAGCATTGAAAATGAAAGTGAAAGTGAAAGCCGCTCAACCGTGTCCGACTCTTTGTGACCCCGTGGACTATACAGTCTATGGAATTCTCCAGACCAGGATACTGGAGTGGGTAGCCTTTCCCTTCTCCAGGGGATCTTCCCAACCCAGGGACTGAACCCAGGTCTCCCACATTGCAGGCAGATTCTTCACCAGCTGAGCCACAAGGGAAGCCTAAGAATATAGAAGTGGGTAGCCTATCCCTTTTCTAGTGGATCTTCCCAACCTAGGAATCGAACTGGGGTCTCCTGCATTGCAGGTGGATTCTTTACCAAACTGGGCTATCAGGAAAGTCCATTAGGAAGGAAGCATCACTATGAACAAAGTTAAAGGAGCTAATGGAATTCCACCTGAGCTATTTCAAATCCTAAAAGATGATGTTGTTAAAGGGCTACACTCAATTGATCAACAAATTTGGAAAACTTAGCAGTGGCTGCAGGACAGGAAAATGTCAGTTTTCATTCCAGTCCTAAAGAAGGGCAATGCCAAAGAATGTTCAAACTACCATACAGTTGAACTCATTTCACATACTAGCAAGGTTATACTCAAAATCCTTCAAGCTAGGCTTCAGCAGTATGTGAACTGAGACTTCCAGATATACAAGCTGGGTTTTGAGGAGGTAGAGGAACCACCAGAGACCAAATTGCCAACATCCGTTGGATCATGGAAAAAACAAGGGAATTCCAGAAAAACATCTACTTCTGCTGCACTATGCTAAAGCTTTTGTGTGGACCACAACAAAGTGGAAAAATCTTAAAGAGATGGGAATACCAGACCACTGTACCTGCCTCCCGAGATACCTGTATACAGATCAAGAAGCAACGATCAGAACTGGGCATGGAACAATGGATTGGTTCAAAATTGGAAAAGGTGTATGACAAGGCTGTATATTGTCACCCTGTTTAATTAACTTCTATGCAGAGTACATCACACCAGCTTTGATGAATCACAAGCTAGAATCAAGACTGCTCAGAGAAATATCAACAACCTCAGATATGCAGATGGTACCACCCTAATGTCAGAAAGCAAAGAAGAACCTCCTGATAAGAGTGAAAGAGGAAAGTGAGAAAGCTTGCTGGAAACCCAACATTAAAAAAATAGAGATCATGGCACCCAGTCCCATTACTTCATAGCAAATAGAAGGGAAAAAAGTGGGAGCAGTGACAGATTTTATTTCCTTGGGCTCCAAAATCACTGCAGATGGTGATTGCAGTCATGAAATTAAAAGATGCTTGCTCCTTGGAAGGAAAGCTATGACAAACCTAACAACATATTCAAAAACAGAAACATCACTTTGCCAATAAAGTTCCATAGAGTGAAGGCTATGGTTTTTCCAGTAGTCATATACAGATGTGAGAGTTGGACCATAAGGACAAGCGGAGTGCTGAAGAATTGATGCTTTCAAACTGTGGTGCTGGAGAAGACTCTTGAGAGTCCTTTGGGCTTCAGGGAGATCAAACCAATCAATTCTAAAGGAAATCAACCCTGAATATTCTTGGAAGAACTACTGCTAAAACTGAAGCTCCAATACTTTGGCCACCAATGCAAAGAACCAACTCATTGGAAAAGACCTTGATGCTGGGAAAGATTGAGGGCAGAAGGAGAATCAAGTAATAGTTCTGAGTACTGGAAGAGTATTTCCTCAATTATTTTGTGTTACTCATAATATAACAGCCACAGAGACATTTAACTTTAATTTGAATTGTTAACTCTCCATCACTTTCTTAAGTCTAGACTAGTGGTCAGCAAATTTCTCTACAAAGGACCAGAGAGTAAACATATTAGGCTTTGTGAACTACATATGGTCTCTGTCCCATATTCTCTCTCTCTCTCTCTCTCTCTGTGTGTGTGTGTGTGTGTGTGTGTGTGAACGCGTGCATTTACAGCCCTTTAAAAATGTAAAAGCCTGACCTCTGGAAAGATTTGGCTTTTAGCTATAGTTTGCCAATACTTGGTTTAGACATTCCACAAAATAAAAAATCAAGCTTTGGTTTCATAGCATTTGCTGACTTCTATGCTGCACATATTCCCACCACACCCAATCTGAAGCTACCAATGTGATGTCAGTAAACAGACTGGGGCGATAAGCGTAGTAGTACATCATTACATGCTATTTCTACCATATGGATAAAATATGTATCAATAATCTTAAAAGCATAATTAATAATAAAATGCTGTAAATTAGGAAGCCATGACTTTTGATTATTTACTGTCTTTTTAACACAATTTATTTAACTATAAGTTTATACAATTTAATTTTTAATGATGGCTATGTTTAACTTCTAGCTGGAAAAATTCCTGAAATTTTAACAATCAGCTCTTGCAAGTCATATGGGTCAACACCAGCACCCACTGGAATTATCTGATCTAAATGTGGTTGGAACCAAGCTCTGACTTTCTCCTTTTGCCTCTCTCTGCTGTCTCTAAAAGCCACCCTATCATATCACCTAATCTTAGATATGACATAAGGAGATTTTGCACTTTGTAGTTTGTGATAAATCTGAGACCTTCCTAACTCTTAATTTAACGTTTTAGGAAAATCCAGTAGACGACTCTACTAAAGAAAGACATCCTATAAATGAAAAGAAAAAAAAAGTGATTTCTATATGATCTGGGATTGGGGGCTTATTTATACTTCTAGTAACTCCAGTAGTAGAGATCATTCAGACTTTCTCATGCCCGAACTGCAGAAATTACTGAAGAAATTTTTGCTTAAAGGCACCTCTGGTTAAGAGACCAAAAAGCACAAGAGGTGAAGCTCTTTGAATCTCACTGAAGACATTAAACTGACGGCAGCTGGGCCTCTGGAAGACTGGTGTTCCTTCAACAAACACTTCATGCCATGCTTGGAAAAAAGAGAAAGAACTCTCAGTAGGAGTAAGACTCACAAAAATTATATATTTTATTTATAGATTCATTTATATTTATTATATTTATATTTATTTATTTTTATTTATTTATATATATTTTGCTTTATAGAAAGCAAAGAGGATCACATAAGAGGAAACCCATTAGGAGATAAAGAAGCAAATAGATCAGACTGTGGCGCTGAGTTTTGTGGCTGACACTTGTACTTTTTTGTGGTGTTATGCACTTTTCGAAAACCTGAACATTTAGAATCTCTTCGTCATGTCTGTATCTATAGGTAGCTCCGTCACATGGCAGGCAAAACTAAGACAGTACATAATCTATATAGGTAGAGGTATATTATTTTTATGGATGGCAGAATCTGACAATAAAGAAATGAATATAGCCTTCCAATTCCAACTGCACTTTTAGTCTTCTAGAAGTAATAGGTGCAGGAAGGATTTACTAGTGTCCCAACCCCCCCCCCCCCCCGCCCACCCCCCCCCCCCCCAAAAAAAAAGCCATTTGCCCTTAATTTAAATCATTGTTTTTCTAGGGAAATTTAATTTGGGAAAAAAAATGTTTTTCTAATTAACTGGAAGACTGTGTGCTATGCAAACAATAAAGATTCTTGTTTGAAAGTAATGCATGCCCCTGCTCCTCGAACTACCAAGGGAATTTAAAATAAAAAATGTAAGCGGCTCCAATCTCGCATGTTGCCAGACCTAAACAGAATTCCCAAATTCAGAGTTTTCACGTCAGTTCCCAATTTAAAACTCACAGTGTGGAGTGGGTTCATGCTTTAGCAAGACAGATCTTCTCATCTCTGGAAATGACTATATTTGATCTTTCTCCGGGTTTCTAGGCATGATCCTCTCTCCCTCTTCCTCTTGTGCTATGGTTGGCTTGAAAGGTTAGAAACTGCACAATTAGATGGATCAAGGGAAGATTTCATAACGCTCTGGTGCTGGGCTGGGCAGTCTAGCCAAATTCCATTCATTAGCTAAGGCGCCGAGTGAGTGTGGCCAGTAAAAATGCTGTTTTGGTTCCATAGAAGTGCTGATAGGGAGTAGGAAATAAACTTTAATTTTGGGGGTCCTCAGAGGCAGTATAGACAAGTGAACAGCCTCGGATGCTGGGAATCTGAAAGCCAGGAATTAATTTCCATCGCAACTACTTATTAAGCAGCTCAAACAACTTCCATTCTCTCTTGACTGTAATTTTTTCTATTCTAACACTGTTTTCTTATTCTTTAAGTACCAGGGTCAGATTTCTGTCTATCTTAGTCTTCAAACATTCCAAAGTCATGAGTCAGGTATTCAGTTCACCCCATATATACTGAGCCACCTATATTGTGCTCGGTGCTATGATAGATGCATGAGATTAATGCAGCTTGATTCAGGCTCTCAGAGAGCTCGTAGACTAAAGAGGAGGCAGATTATTAGATTCAAAATAATAAAGCAAGTGCAATGTAACAGATGTATTACTATTGCTATGGGGAATTTCTTGGAAAGCCAAGAAAAGCTGTGGAAAAGAAGGGTCCTGGAACCAGGGGTTTGAATGAAGTGGGTAGAAGATTTGGGGAAAGGCGAGCATACCAAAAGAGAAAACAGCATAAGCAATGGGCCTGAAGTAGAGTGGCTGGTGAGGCTCAAGTGGAAAGCTTGGTTAGGGCCTGGGCAAGAGAATACCTTTTACAGTCTGCCCTCCTGATGTGTGAAGAGGGTAAAACAACTTCTCTAGACTTTGAGTCATTTGAGATTTGAGGGAGAAGCTGGACAACAGCAAGTTTTAGATTTTTTTTTTTAATCATTTGAAGAGAAACTAGACATTGCTGCACTGTTACCTCTTTATGCCTTTGCTTTTACACAGTCCTCAGCATCACACTTTCACTTTTCACTTTCATGTATTGGAGAAGGAGATGGCAACCCACTCCAGTGTTCTTGCCTGGAGAATCCCAGGGACAGTGGAGCCTGATGGGTTGCCGTCTATGGGGTCGCACAGAGTCGGACACGACTGAAGCGACTTAGCAGCAGCAGCAGCAGCAGACAGTAGTATGTGCCTCACTGAGGCTCCCCCGACTCTGGATGGCCTCTTCATTTATAACACTGTTACAACTCCAGGGTTTGCTTATCACTCAAGCCACACCATAGGCATGAAATTGACCTGCATTTTGACCAAGTTCTCTGCTTGCGTTTTCTACCCTTCTCCCTGGGACATTTCTCCTTACATTATAGACTTCAAATGACAAGGCCAAACCGTTAGGAGCTCTTTTTCTTAAGCTTTCAGTCTGTGGTTTACATAACTGTCTTCAGGAAAATGGTGATGGTTCAGCTAGAACTCTCTCCCCCAGCTGACATTTCTAAAGCTTAGATAAAAGCGAAATATTTGTTAAAATAGCAAATCACATTTAAAATATTCATAGCTATTTGATATAAATACACTGATTCACAGTTTGAGCCAGAGCCAAATGTTAAGAAATACTAACACCTAGGTTTTGTCTGGCACCTTTTTTACTAATGTTCAACTGCTGTGAGCTATTGCATGATTGAACCCTGCTTTTATTTTCCAGACCTAAGTAGAAACAGTTGCCCTAATCTTTATCTGAAAATTATAAGTCTTATATAGTCTTAAACTTCATATACACAGCTCCAACCCTTCAGGGATTTAGAGCAGACTTATAAGTGATTTTTCTCATGGCTTTAATATTAAGTCTTTAAACTACCTACACATATCTTTCCAGAGAGACCTTACTAAGTTGCCTTCTTAGAATTCCCAGTTGACTCAAAGTGATTCCTACTCACTCTATTTCCAGGAGTGAGCAGAATCACCTTTCTGTATGTCAAAAGAGCCCACCAACACAAGGAAGTACATAGAGGGAAAAAAACTAGGTTTTTTCCCAGTCCATTCTAGGTTGTCCCAGAATGGACTGGCCCATTCCAACGTGGAGGATTTTTTTCCTTTCACGTGAGTCTTCTCTTTCTCTAAATCCTTCCCCTGTTGAAATCTACACACATTATAAAATCAAATTAGACTTAAATGTTTAAACCTTTCTATTAACTCCTAAAGAGGACCATACCTCCCTACAAATCTGCTTCTATTTGTTTTTTTTGTGTGTGTGTGCTGTTTTTCAAGAAGCCAGGCCCTCTTTTCCATCTGAAATATGCTTTGTAGAACATATTTCAATAGAACATAACAGCGCTTATTCAAAAATAAACTGTTGTTTCTTCAGAAACTTTAAAAACTGCATCTTTGAGAAACTTTTCATTAATCATTTCTCAAATAATCTGCTCTTATTCCCGCTAATTCTTAGCTCTTCTTTTGGATGTTACCCTGAATCCTTAGCCCCAAATCAGAAGCTCTTGATCCTCGGCCTTGGACTTGGGGCTTCACCACATCAGTCAACCATATATGTCTCAATGGCAACCAGAGATATTTTTGTTTCTAGAATTTTCCTATATTCTTTGTTCTTTATAAATGTTCTTGCACATGTGCTACTGATTTTCATTTTGTTTGTGATAATTCCCTCAGTGACTGCTCTTTTTTCTTTAGCTTAAAATAATATGCACCATTATTCTCTGATTACAGACTCTCTCTAATTTGACTTTAGGAAACTTGGCTTTAACAAGAGCTAAGAGCTCATAAGCATAAGAAAACATTTGGAAAAAAATTATACATATATGCACACATAATATAAAATACATATATTAAAATACATCCATATATATTTTTTAGAATATGTATTTATAATAAGGTGTAGGCTTGATTTGAGAGTAAACTTAAAACCTTAATCATTTGATTCTAATTAGACTTTATAATGTGCCTGAGAGCTTCAAAGGGCAAGAGTCTGGAGAAGGAGAAGATTCACATGAGAAAAATATCTCTATGTTGGAAAGCCAGTCTATTCTGGATTGTGTGTGTGTGAGCATGTGTACATATGCAAACGCACACAATAAAACAAATATATACGTATTTGATTTGTGAAATATTTAGTAAGCATCTTCTATGCACCAAGAACACAGGTCCACGTGTGGATCTAGAGGGAAAAAGGACTAACACTTTTCTTATTCTTTAATTTCCCAACATCTAACAAAAAAAAAGAGACACATACAATAAAGCATAATTATGTGAATTAAACCTTATTTTTATACAAATAAAGTACTTTGGGAACACAGAAAAAGATATATTTAATTAATTATTCCTGAGGAATGTAAAGGATTAGTGGGGTTTTGACAAGCAAAGCTGGAAGATGAACACAAGACAGAAGCATAAAAACACACAGAATAATAGCCAGGCAACAGAGATTTATAAAGCAAGGACTTTGCTTTGGGAAATGGCAGAACATAAGCATAGTAGAATAAGGTTGGGACTGTGAAGGTCCTTGAATGCCTTGTTAAGATTTCATCTCACTTTGAAAGCAACTAGACACCGAGAAAAGATTTTAGGCAGAGAAACTAAATAATTTGATATTTATTTTAAAACTATAATGCAGGTTATGATAAGAAGATTGTATATAAGGATACAGATATGAACAGAAAAATCAATTAGGAGAGTTTATTAAGTAGGCTTAAAAAAAAATCAATTGCTCATGATTATGAGAGTCTACTCTAAAATAGCTTCAGTGAGGGAAGAGAGGGAAATTTATGGGAAGCATTTAAAAACAGAATTTACTGGGTATAGTAACCAGTTGTGAGGAAGTGGAGAAAAAGAGGAGGCCAGGATGCACCGAGTTTTAGGTTGCTTGACTATATGTGTGGCAAAGTCATGACTGGGAATTAAGAAAAAGAGAAGAGAAACATTCCTATAAGAAAAAGTACTTAGTGGAGTACTTCCACAAGCAGAGGAATTGTCTGAGTCTGGGGGAGCAGCAGGATTTAGATGGTTTGGCTTAATTTTGAAGTATTTAAGTGTCATAGAGAATATAATTTAAATCTTAAGGTTTATAGCTTGTCATCATGACATTTAGAAATATGCAGGCCTTGTCTTCCATGTGACTTAAGCTCATGCCTCATTTAGGATTGCCTCAAATCCTGCCATATGTAAACGGTCACTTAAGACGCTTTTTACTGATGATGTACAATCTCTGTCCTGACCATGGGTTTTTCCAACCAGTGGAAAATGTTATGAAAGAGCATGTCTCACAGTAAAATGGGGTGTCACAATTTGAGTGTTAGATTTAACTGTGAATGAACACCCGCTTTGGAGATGTCAGGTATGTGGGGAGCACTGAAGAGGTCAGCCACAAATCCCAAATTCTCCGGCTGAAAAGAAGCCAATGAAAAAGCCTGGAAGACACTATCATGGAGGAGAAGCAAAGCCAGAGGAGTAGAGCATAGGACACTAAAAAAAAGAGAATTATTCTAGAAGGAGGAGTCAACTTATGCAGGAGGGCATGAAAGGAGGCTTCTTTATTTGTGAGAAGAATACCCCTGGGATCTTCAAGTAAAACTCTCAGCAAAATGGTGAACCAGAAACCAGACCTGGGGAACAAATAGAAGGTAATATCCTAATGAATCCTTCACTTCTCACATGTAATAAATAACTTATCTTCTATATACAACAAACATATATAATATGTCTTAGCATGTGTGTGTCTATACACATAAATACATACCAGTGGCGCTGGGGTAAAGAAACTGCCTGCCAATGCAGGAGACTTAAGAGACGCAGGTTCTATCCCTGGGTCAGGAAGATCCCTTGGAGAAGAGCATGGCAATTCACTCCAGTATTCTTGCCTGGAGAATCCCATGAACAGAAGAGTCTGGCCAGCTACAGTCCATGGGGTCACAAAGAGTCGTACGCGACTGAAGTGACTTAGCATGCACAATCATTGTTGAGGGAGTGAGTGCTTTTTTCCTGCTTTTGTTTTGAAAAATAATGGTGGACGTGGAAACTGCCTTACCCTGAGAACTGTTAGATTGCCAATATAGGGGAAAGATGATAAACTTCACTGTTTTTGAAAGAGATTCTTGATAGATGACTATTCTTCCTTTTTCTTTCTCTATTTTTCTCTCTCCTTTGCTTTCCCCCCACCCTCCCCTTTCCATCCAGTGGAATGGAGCATGTCTAAAGACTTTTGTCCTCTGGCTGGAGAAATCATCGTGGAAAACCTGCAGACCCTGAAATACACAATCACAGGACTGAAAACGGTAAACGCCAAGTCCTCCCGTGACACTCCCTGCTCCCCTGCCCCTGATGTCTGTGCTAGGATACTCGTACCAAATGCCTACTTTGGAAGCAACAGCCAACGCCCATTCCTCTGGCAACAACTGCCACTCATTAAGCGTGATATGTCTGGTATCCATAATCTGAACCCCACAAAGGAGAGAGCAGACAGCATGAACCACTTTGTAAGATGCCATGTTCTACAGAGATCAGAAAAAGACTGGCCTCATGCAAGCCTTGAAAGCTGCTGCTTTCTGGATCACAGTTTAATCTTGGGGCTGGGGGAGGGATCAAAGGCTCTCAGAGATCCAATTTTGACTCCCTGTCTGATGGTAAAAATAACAGCCTCATCTAACCCTCACCCCGACAGCTTCGGTTGAGATCAGTCATCAACTGGAGTCACACAATTTCCTGAGAGAAATCCTTTTTCCCTGATTACAAAAAAAAAAAAAAAAAAGTGTGTCTAAATCTGCTTTCACAAAAAAGAAACTATATTTGGTGGCACTATGGTTCTCAGTAACCTGAACCAATTTAAACTGTGAATGAAAAACTGGAACAAACTGTGCTTATTTGTTTAACCAATCTAAATGTTAATGATTTATAGAACTACAAACTATACGAGCATATGAAATGCAGTATATAAAAACACCTAACAACTCAGTTCAGACTGGAACAAACCCTATATTTCCTCAAACAATTAATGCGGCTAAACTGGACCATCAATTTTGTTTTAATTAAAAAAGGTTTTAGGTAAACTGAAACCTGTATTATTGCTTATCCAACTCAAATAATTAATATCTTAGGACCTTCAAATGTGAGAGGCAGAGGGAGAATTTTCTTGTTTTTCTAAAAGGCTAATTAGTTAAAACAGTTATCTGTAAAGCATAATCCTGAAGCCCAGAATTAAAAAGCTGTGTTAGGTTGCACTTCATCAGGTTTGAACCAGCTTATTCTAATAGAATTCTTGGTGGTTGGGTCATCATCACAGAATCTTAACTTTTCATCTTACTTACACGTCTACACCAGGGGCCAAAACTATGGATTAGTAGCACAAACAAAGCCCTGAGTGGGTGGCCCCCAGAGATGCTATCAGTATCTGATTCCCAACACTATCACTCACATGATGGAAGAGGGCCAGAGAGAGCCCAAGGGAATTTCCGTTGCTTAAAAGAAAAAGTGATATGGTGATAAAAATGGAAAATTCTCCACAGAGAATTCTCTAATATTTGAACTAATTTTTATAGGGATTAAGTTTTTCCACTTGGCCGTCCAATGAGAGTAATGCAGACAGTATCCTAATCACATAAAAGCCTAGAAGCAGATTTACACTTCCACAGAAGCTCCATAACGTTGAGGTACATAGAAACCGATTTTTAATGTTATGAAAATTAAGTTTATAATAGGTAAGGCCACTATTATTAACTCCCTAGCAAAGGCTCTACAAAGATTTCTATTTTTTTTTTAACTTCAAACACTATTTTACAGATTTTACAAGCAATGCTTTAACAAGTGCTGACTTCGAAATACCCTTTTGGGGGGAAAAAAGTATTCCTCAAAGAAAAAACATAAAACTATACAAAACATTTTAAAATGCTATAATCAAACAAAAAACAACTTAATTCTCTTTTAAAAATTGAAGCTTATGAGACCTCCCTGGTGGTCCAGTGGTTAAGACTCCACGCTGCCGCTGCACCTGCCCAGGGAACAGGTTGGATCCTGACCGGGGAACTAAGATCCCACACGCCAGGGGGCACGGCCAAAAATAAATAAATACATAGAAATCCAGTTTATTTACAACGTTATATTAGTTTCAGGTGTAGAATGTCGTGATCCAATATTTTTATAGATTATACGTCATTTAAAGCTATAAGATATTGGCTCTATTCCCTGTGTTGTACATTACATACTTGCTGTATCTTCTTTATTTTTCACCTAGTGGTTTGTACCTCTTAATTCTCTTCTCCTTTCTCTCTCCTCCCTACTTCTCTCTCCCTACTGGTAACCACTGATTGTTCTCTATATCTGTGAGTCTGTTTCCTTTTTGTTATATTTACTAGTTTGTTTTATATTTTAGACTCTACATATAAGTGATATCATACAGTATTTATCTTTTGCTGGTTTATTTCACTAAGCATAATATCCTCTGGGCCCATATATGTTGTTGCAAATGGCAAAACTTCACTCTTATGGCTGAGTCCTTTGTCTGTGTGTGTGTGTGTGTGTGTGTGTATCACATCTTTATCCGTTCGATGGACACAGATTGCTTCCATACCTTGGTTATTGTAAATAATGCTGCTATGAACATTCAGATGAATATATCTTTTGAATTCAGTGCTTTGCTTTCTTTGGATAAATATCTGGATGTGGAATTGCTGGATCATATGGAAGTTGTTTTCTTTTTTTTTTTTTTGAGGAACCTCCATACAGCCAAAACTCCTTAATTCTTGATATCTTAAGATATTAAAGATATAAACTATTGTTTTAATAATGGTTTTTAAAAGGAAGTAACATCAAAGATTTAATTTAAAAAAAATAATTGAGTAAAGAATATTTATTACAGTATTATTTATTGTATCGTAATATGTGGAAACAATCTGTCCACCGATGAGGGATTGGTTAAATAAATAAATGTGTTTAAACTAAGTGGAGTACTATGCAACCACTGAAAGAATGGAGCAGACCTTTAACTATTAATCTGAAAATGTGTTCATTACAACTTGTCAATTTTATAAAGCAAGATGATCAGTTAGAAAAAGGTGATAGCATATGCCACTAGGGAGGAGAAAAAAAGGAAAAACAGATAAAGGGTGAGAAATTGCAGGTTTTGGTAAACCATACAGGACCATGACTTAAAAACTGGTGTATAATATTTGGGGGGAGGTCAGGAGAAGCAACTACAATATTCCAATTTTGGAAAAAACGCACAAAGACATTAAGAGGGCACCCCAAACACATTTATTATCATGTAAAAACATAGTAGTCAAGAAAAGCTAGAAAGTTAAAGTGTGGGTAATGGGATGAATGAGTTCATCAGACACAGTAAAACTGACTAAATAAAACTCCCAGTGCATCACTCTCTCTGTTTCAATACTTTGCAGGGCCAACAGTATTTTGTTCAAGTGTCGGCTTATAACATGAAAGGATGGGGACCTGCTCAGACCACGACGCCAGCATGTGCTTCTCCTTCTAGTAGGTGGTGGCTGTGAATTCTCTCAAGCCTGGCCAGGCTCTGACTCCAATCCCATCCTCGGGATGCCACTGCCATTCCTTCTCCCCACTGCTTCGGACTAACAAGACCTCCTCAGAGTAGCATCCGGCCACATAGTGAATGATTCCTCTGCAGAAATGTTTCCCTGGGAGGCAACTCAGTGGAATGAAAGAAGGGGGGGTTTGGAACCAGCAAGACTGAATTTGATACCCATTATACATTTTATTAGCTGCATGGCCTTAAAAACTTACTTAAACTCTCTGGGTCTCAGTTCACCATCTGTAGAATGGGTCAAATCCTGCCCTTCACAGGGCTTTTGTGAGGATGTACTGAAATGTCATACCAGTACTGGCCCTGAGTACATGCAACCCCGTTTAGCTCTCACCTCCCCTCCTGCACCGAAAATCTAGCAAATCTTACTTACATTCCATCAGAAGGAAAGCTTTCTTATTAACAGGCACTCTGTCACACTCTGCCACAAACAAAATCTGTCATATTGGTAATGGTGGCGGAAAAACCCAGCAAAAGCCCTTAGTTTAAAATTAATAATTTATGTGTGGTATATTTGGTAATAATCTATTAACCAGAAATTTTAATAAGAAGAAATATCTCCAGACAAACCACAATATGATCGATTTTTCTGTATAATAAGTCTATTGCTCTGAATTATATTTTAATTTTTAAAAAATCTTCACTAATGTGATCATTTAGAATGGTATCACATGTTCTTGTGAAAGTGCAAACTGCTCCATCCTTTGTGGAAAACAATGTTTATATTATATCAACCGCTGTAAGAACATTCATTTCTTTCTATCCCGTAATTATACATCTAAGAATATAACCTAAAGAAACAGATGCAGACACACAATCATAAACAAACCTGGGCACTGCAGCAATATAGTGACATAGTGAAATATCACGTGTGATGGGGAGGACAAATATCCAATATCAACTTCATGGGTAAATAAAACACGATGTAAAAGAACCCACACTAGAGAGCAAAATGCAACCATTAAAAATGGTGTTTTTAAAAAACCAACATTGTATAGAAGACATTCTTATAGCGTAAATTTTACATAAACAAATTTCACAATTTTTTTTCATTTAAACTGTGAGTCTGACCACAGTTAGGTAGGTGTGTCTGCATATAATTATCAAAATTTAACAGTAGATATTTAGGCTATAAGATTATGGGCTCTCTGGTTTCCTTGTTATACGTTTATACATTTTTCAAGTATTCTAATAATGCTTCCCTGGGAGAAACCATGAACCAGGTGGTACACTACGAGCTGTCGCAGTCGGTATGTCACTTAACCCTAACAGCAGTTGCTGTTCCCATCTTGTGGACAAACATCACCATTATCCTCTGCATCACTATCAACACCAGAGCTGACATTTCTAAAGCTGCTTATATGCTGCATGCTGATCTAAGAATTTTATACAGATTAAGTCAATCTTCATAACAAACCTACTGAGGTGATTTTTATTATTTTACTGATGAGGGAACTATTAATGTTGATGTACATAACACACACACATATAGCCCAACAACACAAAATTAGCAAGCACTGAAGTCAAGTCTAAACCCTGTGTCCCTTGCTCTTAACCACCATGCTCTTCTCCTCCTCCACTAATAAGGAAATTAGGATTGAGAGAAGATGTTGCCTTGCCCAGGATCACAACTTTGGTACATGGCTGAGCCAGGATTAAGTCTGAACTAGTCAAGACTCTATGCTGTAACTAGCTCCCCGCTATCAGGCAGACAATCAGACTAAAAGCCAACCAGCCAATACCAGTTACTGCCTGTGGTGGATTATTGCTGCTGTTGTTCAGGCACTCAGTCATGCCTGACTCTACGACCCCATAGACTGCAGCAAGCCAGGCTTCCCTGTCCTTCACTGTCTCCTGGAGTTTGATCAAATTCATGTCCATTGAGTCAAAGATGCCATCCAGCCATCTCATCCTTGTCACCCCTTCTCCTCCTGCCTTCAACCTTTCCCAGCAGTAGGGTCTTTTCCAGTGAGTTGGCTGTTCACATCAGGTGACCAAATTATTGGAGCTTCAGCTTCAGCATCAGTCCTTCCAATGAATATTCAGGGTTGATTTTCTTTAGGATTCACTGGTTTAATCTCCTTTTTGGCCAAGGGACTCTCAGAAGTCTTCTCCTACACCCCAGTTAGAACGCATCAGTTCTTCAGCACTCAGCCTTCTTCATGGTTCAGCTCTCACATCCACGTATGACTATTGAAAAACCATAGCTTTGACTACATAGACCTTTTTCAGCAAAATGATGTCTCTGCTTTTCAATATGCTATCTAGGTTTGTTATAGCTTTTCTTCCAAGGAGCAACCATTTTTTAATTTCATGGCTGCAGTCAATGTCTGCAGTGACTTTGGAGTCCAAGAAAATAAAGTCTGTCACTATTTCCATTTTTTCCCATCTATTTGCAAGAAGTGATTGGACTGGATGCCATGATCTTAGTTTTTTGAATGTTGAGTTTTAATCTAGCTTTTTCACTATCTTCTTTCACTTTCATCAAGAAGCTCTTTGGTTTCTCTTCATTTTCTGCCACTGGGTGATTATTGATATTTCTGAGGTTATTGATATTTCTGAGGTTATTGGTATTTCTTGTAGCAATCTTGATTCCAGCTTGTGACTCATTCAGCCCAGCATTTTGCATGATGTACTCCACATATAAGTTAAATAAGCAGGGTGACAATATATACAGCCTTGATATACTCCTTTCTCAATTTTGAACGGGTCCATTGTTTCATGTCCAGCTCCAACTGTTGCTCCTTGACCTGCATACAGGTTTCTCAGGAGGCAGGTAAGATGGTCTGGTATTCCCATCTCTTTAAGAATTTTCCACAGTTTGGGGGATCCACACAAAGGCTTTAGCAGAGTCAATGAAGCAGGAGTAGATGTTTTTTTCTGGAATTCTCTTGCTTTTTCTATGATCCAATAGATGTTGGCAATTTGATCTCTGGTTCCTCTGCCATTTCTAAACCCAGTTTGTACATCTGCAAGTTTTCAATTCACGTACTGTTGAAGCCTAGCTTGAAGGATTTTGAGAATTATCTTGCTACCATGTGAAGTAAATGCAATTGTGCAGCAGTTTGAACACTCTTTGACATTGTCCTTCTTTGGGATTGGAATGAAAACTGACCTTTTCCAGTCCTGTGGCCACGGCTGAGTTTTCCAAATTTGCTGGCATATTGAGTGCAGCACTTTCATAGCAGCATCCTTTAGGATTTTAAATCACTCAGCTGGAATTCCCCATCACCTCCACTAGCTTTGCTCATAGTAGTGCTTCCTAAGGCCCGCTTCACACTCCAGGATGTCTGGCTCTAGGTGAGTGACCACATCATCATGGTTATTTGGGTCATTAAGAACTTTTTTGTAGAGTTCTTCTGTGTATTCTTGCCTCTTGTGGATTCAGATAGCTAAATCGGGCCATACAGAGCCTTGGACCACAAATACCAAAGATCTCTAAGACTCCTGAGTCCCCTAGCGTTTGATGATTTAACTATTCCAGTCTTACCTGGGCATCTTTCTTACTGAAGACTTGCCAGAAGCATGTGTGGGGAATATTACAAGATTAAGATAAAACACTACTATACTGTCTAGTATACTAAGATACTTAAGGAACCAATCTCATTCCAGGGTGGGACAGAGAGGAAGGATATGTATTTTTCAAGATGGAAAGATAGCAGGAATAGAAAAGCAAAAAAAAAAAAAAAAGTAGTTAAAAAACAGTACGCCTGAAGGAGGGGCAGGGGGAAACCCATTCCAAATGTATACCCCACGCGAGTTCTGACTTATATTATGTGTTTATTTATAAACATCAGATGGATCCTGGTTCTGTAAACCTCAAATTCTATTCAGATACTCTCCCTCACAGTCCATTTGAAGAACTCTCTCCAGAATGAAAAGAACAGTTGTCCAGGGCTGGGAAGAGTTACTTATTACTTGGTAATTAACATAGCAAATGGCAACACTTTCTAAAACAGCACATTGATTAGTAGGGGTATCTGGCAAAGAACTAAAATCGAAACATGTCATTATAGTCGCTGCAGAGTTGCCATGTCACTTGGAAAGAACAATATAAAAACACTCTGGTTCTATTTGTAAACAGAGTATGACATTGTGATGTAACATATATCAGCATTCAGATATTTACTAGAGGACAATGTATTCTAACATGACAGAGTAATTGGAAATTTGGTAATATGTTCCAGTAAGCTATAAAGCATTTTAAAATATTTTTACAAAAGGCCTTAATGTGTTTTTATAGACGGATGTTAAACGGCATGGTACGTACCAAAAGAACAGGACCCAGACAGACTTGTCTGAGTTACGATCAGGAGAGCCCTGATATCGCCAGCGAATGTAAGCTCTGCGTTGTGTTGCAACTGGAGTGTTCTCGTTACCAGAACAGTGAACAGTATTATGTGGCACAATTTGCTCTTTTCCTACCACACTAAGTTTATTCCTGTCAGGTTCCTGATTTTTTAATATATTTTCAATTTTCTTCCTCATCCCTAAAGTCTCCTATTTTATGTGGTCATCAGAACCTTCCAAACATCTATGAGAAAAACTCATTCTTTCCAAAAACCTTGGCATCATGTCCAGTGCTCACTAAGGCTGCAATTTAGCATTAGCAATTTTCTAATGTATCATAAAGTCATCAGTTCAAGCTCGCCTCTGATGTAATAGGGCTCAGCTGAAAGAGCCAGGTCTAATTCATCTCCCCCTGCATCGATGGCAGTATTAACACTCATTAGAATGTATGAGGTCATGTAGTAATTCATCCACCCAGGAGTCTCACTCAAGCAAACAGCCTTGCTCATCTTATCTGAGTACTTCAGATATATTCACCTAAGAGAACAAACACGTAACGGCCTCTGGGAATTCACGACAGCATCGTTTATTCTCACTGTGTCCAGATACCAGGGACACTATAGATAGTCCAAGGGCCACTTGGAATTTGTTTCCTGGGACATCTCTAAATTTCCCAGTAAAAGCTCTTTCCTAGCCCATTCTACATGAACGCCATCATGTATCAAGTCACACTGCTTTACCAACATTTAATGGGCATCTCCAATGTGCCCAGAAAAGTGCTTTACTTACATTATTCCTCTGAAACCACAAATAACCTAAAAAAGAGATTCAAAAGCTCACTTTACAGAGAAGAGCCCTGAGGCAGAGAGAAATTAAGTCATGGTTACTGCCAACAAGGCACAGTGTCCACAGAAACCACCTATGCCAACTCCCTGTCTCGAGTCGACCGCAACTAAGCCACAGCACAGACTCCAAACAAACTCTCACCCTCCTCCTCAACAGAAAACAAAAACAAAAACATCACCACAGTCTAAGGAAACGGGCGCTATACGGAGGTCACGAGGCTATGTTACGGTCCTGGCTATGCCACCAACAAGCTGAATGATTTAGAACTGGAATGGCTATCTCTGGGCCTTTATTTTCTGAGAGGTGAAAAAGGAAGATGGCTACCTGGTGGGTAGGTGGGAAGGAAGACGGATTAGAAAATCTCCGAGGCCTTCCACTTCAAAGGGAATTATCTGCTAATGTAATGTAGGTAATGTTTCCATATACACCATTCAGGAAGTTCACTTTCCATCAATGAGGTCCCTTCTTCTTAAGTTATTATTTACATAAGGCTTGCCATGTAACACTGTGCTGAATATCTAATATAATACACCTCTCATTTAATCCTCACAAAAATCCTGCCAGATAGATACTATACCCCTTTTTCATACCACTGAGTCAAGTCTCTGTCAGCTTACAGATACCAAACTAGGAATCAGAAGTGTCAGGGCTTAAAACCAGACTTATCTGACTCCGTGACCTGAGTCCTTTCTGACTATGCTGAACTGCTTGGCCTAGGATAGACCAATCTGGAATGCTTTTACCTAATATAACTGTCATGGGTGCCTTCCCTCATAGCTCAGCTGGTAAAGAATCCACATGCAAGGAGACGCCAGTTAGATTCCCGGGTTGGGAAGATTCACTGGAGAATGGAGAGGCTACCCACTCCAGTATTCTGGCCTGGAGAATTCCATGGACTGTATAGTTCATGGGGTCACAAAGAGTCGGACACAGCTGAGCAACTCTCACTTTCACTTCACTTTCAACTGTCATGGCATCAGCTTAACAAGAGGCTAAACAAGAGAGACTCGCTATTTTAAAATAACTCTAGGTGGAGGGAACTTGAAACTTGTTCAATTAGAACTTAAGCCTCAGATATATTCATGAACTAACTGGCTTTTCTTGAAACGAATGTCTACCAATTTTAGAGAAAACATTTAAACTAAGAAGCACTTTAAGCTGTTGCTTTTGAAAGATCCAGAACATAAAAGCCAGGGGGAAAGAGATTAGAGGAGGAAAGGGATGGACTTTGAAATGACTGACCTGCTGGAAAAAAAAAAAAAAAAGAAAAAAAACTAGAGTTGGAGACAGCAGAATTATAATCTTGACATTAGTCCCAAACGGATTATTACTTTTGATATCATCATAGCCAAATGGAATGAAAATAGAAGGGGGAGAAAAATCTCAGTGGGTATTGCAATTTAAATTTGCCATGTAAGCTAATACTGTATATTTAGAGACTGAGCAGACAGGGTGGTTGGTGGCTCAGAGTATGTGCAAGAGCTGCTGTGCCAGCTAACCAAAGCAGACATTCATTAGAGCTAAAATGTAGATTTCCATTTCTTGGCATCTGACATGGGCTCTTTCCTTGGAAAGAAATGTCAATTTGGCCAAAAGTGTGAAACCTACAATAAAAGCATTGGGACTGTGGATTTCATCTAGTCTGCACATTTCCACCCCTTTCTTTCCTTCTGTGGAAATGCAGTCGCGACCTGGGGTGCTGAATGGAGAGGTGACAGGGGAACTGATTAGGACACGGATGCTGAAAAGGAGGGTAAGGAGCTGCGGGAGGGGACACTGGACTCCCAAATCCTCTATTTTCTTTGGGCTTTCAATTACCATTTTCTCTTGCCTTAAAACGGCCCAACACAAGACACCAACCACAATTACTGTTTTGTCCAGGGCCTGAACAATGGCAGCTTCCAAACCCTTGGCCGTTCCTGCTCCTTCTGCGAGTGCTGGGTGCTCATCCACAGAGTCTGTGGGTAGTATAAGTAAAACTCAGCTCCTGAGGCAAGGCAGGGAAGAGGCCTCTCCTACTTGAAAATTTCACTCTGTTTGTTTCTTTTGTTCAATAGACTGGAAAGACTATGACGACAGAGCGCCCAGACACAAGGGACAGAGTGGAGTTTTGGAAGATCTGCTGCAGCAGGTCCGAGCCCTTCATCAGCATTATAGTTGCCGGGGTAAGGATAAAAATCTCCTCCGAGCCATCGACTGAGGTCTCGGTGGCGCCGGTAATTTTAGCAGCTTCCTAACTGGGTCATACCTTCTCATTCATCAAGGAGGGAGAGAGATATTAATATTTGTACATCTGGAATCACTTTACAGCACTATCTTGCTTTAACCCTTGAGAAGAGACTCTCCCTCCCTTCCCTTTCTCTTTCTTGCGCACCGTCACTCCATAGGAACAGTTTGCAAACAAGCACAGGAAAAATAGCAACTGCCACTAGTTTTGTTTAGACTGCACCGTCACAGAGCCTCTCAGTGTGCTGAGTCTTTGGGATGTTCACCCTCAGACTTTTCACCTGCAACAAAAAATTCTCTGAGCATCCTGTGGACGCTCAACCAATTGCATCAGCAAACTTTTGTGTGTATTTATAATAAAGTTTACATGCAATTTCACATTCAATATCTCTTTTCATCCTCATTTTGGAAGTTATCACTGAGGCTATGTGACTTGACCAAGGTCAAAACGCCAAGAAGAAACAGAATCAAGATACCAGCCTAGGTTTTCTGTCTCCAAGCCAGTCTTCTTGTTACACCTCATTTTTGTGTCCCAGTCTTACATCAGGACTGGGCACTGGCTTTTACTCTCACCCTAAATTTTAATCTTTCCCTGTACTACTGCTCATGAGAAAGTAGGGCATACCTTCTCTAGATGTAGCTAACTATTCCCAGAAAATCTCTGAGAAGCTTTAAAAAGATTATTTTCTACTTGGGCTGTTCAAATGGGACAGGGTCAGGTTTCTGATCTGTGTAATGATTTGTGGAGCAGGCACTTAGTTTTATTTGGAGAATTAAAAGTTCCATAAAGTTTTCATTTTCCATGCTCCTTCACCCATCAGATCTCTGACTGCATTGTACTCTCTAGAAGAGGGCACTGCTGGACCAGCTAGGTTAAAACCCTATGGTTGAAACTAAGAAATGCTAAACAGGTTTTGACTGGGTATAAGGAAATCATATTAAGCACTAGCAAAATTTATTCCCAATTGCTATATAGCTATGACAAAAAAGCTGTTAAGAAATGCCAGCTGTAGCTAGAAAGGAGGGCAAGTGTTTGCAAGAAAATCATGTTCTAATGAGTGGCTGGTTCATTAGGAAATGTGAATATGCATGGAGGAAGCTTGAGAAGGAAACCCAAGGGGAATTTCATTCTTGGATCTCTAGGAAAACTTTAGCCACACAAGAGCCTTCAACATTCCACACTGGCCAAAATAGCCTCAGTTCTCAGTTATCCAGGGCCCATTGAACCCAGCCAGGCGTTACCTAGGCTCCATTCTCTTCTGCCTTTCCATCATTTCCCTGTCCTTCGGCGCCTGCATGGCATGCAAAAATGATAAAGCAATTGGATAGCTTTTTCTCTGCAACTCATAAGCCATTTTGTGTTTTCTGATAAAGATCAGAGCGGGGAAGCTAACACTACTCATGGAATGCGGGATTGTTTTTCATATTATCTGAGGATTTAGATGCTCTCTCCAGTACTACTGGGTTACAGTCCAATAATCGGAAAATGATTGTCTTGACAGCCCAGTCATTTCTATAGTTGCCATTCAACTTTTATCATGTACATATTCCGCCCCTGCCCCCAGGGATGTAAATATACACATAGCATCAAGCAAGATTTAAGTAAGGCATTAAGTAGAATTCCCAAAAAAAGAAGAGTATTTTCATATTGAAATGAACATTGGATATTTGAACAGTACCTAAAGTGTGTTCCAAAGAAGAGTGGCTGCATAATTTGCTCAGCTGAAAAAGGATCTCTGGTCGAGTAAATGTGGGAATTGTTACATTATATCTCCCTTTATTGAAAATGTAAAATAGACATTAAATGTTAAAGACTATGATAAAAAGACATTTTGAATTTGGTTAAGCAAGCGTTTTCCAAACTTATTTGGCCATTGTAAAACATTTTTCACAGAATTAGTGTTCCGAGGCACAAACTTTGAGGAACATTCACCTGCCATGCTTCAGGGTAAAACAAATTATCTTCCAAGATGATACAACATAAATCTTTCTAAGTCTAAAAGGATAAATGAAGGGTAATTAGATATGGCATACAGGAAACTACAAAACTTTAGTTTAAAATACTCAAGTACATTGATACTATGTGGTTTACAACTTTCGTAATTAGAAAAAAAATAATTATTTAAAATCCCATTTTTACCACTTACTATGCGCTGAGTCGGACACAACTGAGCGTGTTCACTTTCACTTTTCACTTTCATGCACTGGAGAAGGAAATGGCAACCCACTCCAGTGTTCTTGCCTGGAGAATCCCAGGGACGGGGAAGCCTGGTGGGCTGCCATCTATGGGGTCACACACAGTCAGACATGAGTGAAGCAACATAGCAGCAGCAGCAGCAGTACATACTTAAGAGAAGCATTTAACCTCTCTGAGCCATAACTTTCCTATCAGAAAAAGCCAGCATAATAATATCTATCATTCAAGATTGTTATAAGAGTTAAATTAGATAATGGATTAAACTCATCTGGCACAGTGTAGGCACTTGGCAAACTCTAGCTTCTTTTTTCCCATTGCTCTTCCAGTTGAAAAATGGAGCACCCTCCATCCTCGGTGCTTTACATGTCCTAGAATCACTGACTCCATTGTAATGAGCCTGTAGTACTCAATAAACGCACAGCATATTCTAAATGCAGAACTAATAACAAAATATTCCTTCTCCTACCAAAGCCCTACACAGAAGATACCAAAACCCACATTAAATTCTTTATTTTTGGCTAAAGAACTGGCCACAGCTAATTCACATCTTTAGAGATGGAAATTCAGTGGAGGTATTGCATGGCCTTTATTGTTCACAAGGTTAATGCCCTGACATACAGAATGAAATATAAAGAAGTCAACTGTGTTCACTAAAGCAGTCCCCTACAGGAGTGAATTTCAATTATTTTCCAATTTTTCAACTGGCAAACATTAACTGAAACATTGTCTACTCCGTGTTAGGTGCTAGATGTACTGGTATGAATAAAATAAACTCTCTATGCTCTAAGCACTTAAAAGCTAAAGACCAGCTGCATTCAGAGTCCAGAAAACTAACCATTGCTCCAGAATTCTGAACTAAGCAAAAACAGAATAGCAGCCACAGTGTTCTTGGGAGAGAAGTGAGCTTAGATCTTGTATTAGTCTGGTGGCTCAGACAGTAAAAAAAAAAGTCTGCCTGCAATGCAGAAGACCTGGGTTCCATCCCTGGGCCAGGAAGATCCCCTGGAGAAGGGAATGGCTACCCACTCCGGTATTCTTGCCCGGAGAATTTCATAGACAGAGGAACCTGGTGGGCTACCGTTCCTAGAGTCGCAAAGGCTTGGACACGACTGGGTGACTAACACTTTCACTTTCATCAGTCAAGATGGGCTATGTCATGCTGCGGCATCCAAATGAACTGCAAAATACTTATTTCTCCCATGTGCTACTACTATATGTCACTGGTCAGCTGAGGGCTGGCTATCCATCAGTCTTGTCATGATACTCTTTCTAGAAATATTTGTCAGAACCCATGGGAGGAAAAGGACACTTGAAGGTCTCATATGGACAAGACTAACATTCACACTCAAAATCCATTGGCAAACGGGTCACATGGCCCCGACCCAACCAAAAGAGCTCCAAGAAGTGTAATTCTACTGTTTGCCCAAACTGGAGGAGACCTGGAATATTTGACATTTTCATGGGCTTCTTCCCCAACTAGTAGCAGCATTTCTCATTTTCTCTTTTTTTAGCCTACTTTTTTTTTAGTTTAGTTTTCATTTTTCATTAAGTTATGTATGACTGTATTCTGAAGCCAGATTATGTGGGTTCAAACACAGGCTGAACATTTACAAAGCTGCGTGATCTTAAGTAAATTCCCACCTTCTCTACACCTCACTTTGCTCACTTGTAAAATCCAAATAACAATTATGTAACCCTGTCAGTTATTTGAGAACTGAATGACTTAAAATAAGTAAAGCATTAAGAAAAGCTTTATTATTAAAGAAAAAGCAATTTCTCCCATCATCTGTTTTTTTATTTCCTAAAGGCTCAATTATTTTGATGTTTTTTTCTCTATCTCTAAATAACAGGGTTATATTGCTAATTCCTGATTTTTAAAAAATTATAGTTACTATTTTACTAAGGAAGATGATTATTTCTTTTTTATCCCTCCACTCTCTTACAAGCACATATAATTCCTACCCCCTTATCCTCCTTACCCCCCAGAGAAGAGAATGGCAATGCACTCCAGTATTCTTGCCTGGAGAATCCCATGGACAAAGTAGCCTGGTGGTCTATAGTCCATGGGGTTACAAAGATTTGACATGACTGAGTGACTAAGCATGCATGCATCCTCCTAATACTGTAATTTTAATAAGATCAATATTTATTGCTAATGTTATAATGATCATATAAATTTTATGATCATTTTCCTTTCCTAGATAAACTTTTATTTCCGCTGTAGATAATACTCAACTTTTATTATGTGTTTTTTTATCTTTGCATGTTATAACTAATTAATCCCCAAGCTACTCTCTGGATCCATCAGTTTTTTCTCAGTACAATCAGATACATAAGTATTGTTTCAAGTGCATCTTCTTAAAGAAACCTCTCAGAGAGTCCTCTAACCTGCTCCAGTCTAGACTGGTTACTGAATGCCTCCGTGTCTGTTATTGAGGATTCTTCTTGCCACTCTCCAATATTAGAGTTCTCTGTTTACCATCTCTTCCTTTTTCTGGGGTTTGTCTGTCATTGGTGGAGCCTTTCCTCTAGTAGCTTCCTCATAGGATCCTTGGGAGCTAATTTTTGGATCCATTAAGTGTCTGGAGATGTACTTATTTTATTTAGTATTTATTTAAGTATTTGGATACATGTAGAATTCTCAACTGAAATAATTTTCCTTCATATTCATCATTTTCAAGCCTTCAGTGCTAAAAAGTCTGACACTATTCTGATTCCAGAAGTTTTATATGAAAGCTATTTTTTCCTGCCCTGGAAGTTTTTAAGCTTTCTTTTTAACGTCACTATTCTAAAATTTCACTGCTATGTCCCTTTGAGTAGTTCTTTTTTTGTCTGTTGTGCTGTACATTTGGCAAGCCCTTTCAATATGGAAACTTACAGCTTTCAATTATGGGATATTTTCTTAAATTATTTCTTTAATTATTTCTCCCCCTCCTTTTGCTCTGCTGTCTCCTACGAGAACCCTAATTCAGATACTGAACCTCATAAACCAGCCCCATTTGTTTTTTAATTCCTCTCCTACATTTTCATGTTCCTTTGCTCCACTTTCTTGCAGATTACCCCAGTTTTATTTTTTGTTTGGCTTTTCAGACTTCAATAACATAGTTTTAGTTTCTGATGCTCTCTGTTGTTCTCTGAATATTTCTCTTACAGATGCTTATCTCTTCTCAGTTCAGTTCAGTTCAGTCATACAGTCATGTCCGACTCTTTGTGACCCCATGATTTGCAGCACGCCAGGCCTCCCTGTCCATCACCAACTCCCGGAGTTCACTCAGACTCACGTCCATCGAGTCCGTGATGCCATCCAGCCATCTCATCCTCTGTCGTCCCCTTTTCCTCCTGCCCCCAATCCCTCCCAGCATCAGTCTCTTTTCAGTTCAGTTCAGTTCAGTTCAGTTCAGTCACTCAGTCGTGTCCGACTCTTTGTGACCCCATGAATCGCAGCACGCCAGGCCTCCCTGTCCATCACCAACTCCTGGAGTTCACTCAAACTCACGTCCATCAAGTCAGTGATGTCATCCAGCCATCTCATCTTCTCCTCCTGCCCCCAATCTCTCCCAGCATCAGAGTCTTTCCCAATGAGTCAACTCTTCGCATGAGGTGGCCAAAGTACTGGAGTTTCATTCCTTTAGCATCATTCCTTCCAAAGAAATCCCAGGGTTGATCACCTTCAGAATGGACTGGTTGGATCTCCTTGCAGTCCAAGGGACTCTCAAGAGTTTTCTCCAACACCATAGTTCAAAAGCATCAATTCTTCGGTGCTCAGCCTTCTTCACAGTCCAACTCTCACATCCATTCATGACTACTGGAAAAACCATATCCTTGACTAGACGGACCTTAGTCGGCAAAGTAATGTCTCTGCTTTTGAACATGCTATCTAGGTTGGTCATAACTTTTCTTCCAAGGACTAAGCATCTTTTAATTTCATGGCTGCAGTCACCATCTGCAGTGATTTTGGAGCCCAAGAAAATAAAAGTCTGACACTGTTTCCACTGTTTCTCCATCTATTTCCCATAGAGTGATGGGACTGGATGCCATGATCTTCATTTTCTTTTACAAGGATGCAAAGTCTTTGCTTGTCTCTCAGGCTATTAATGATTGGCTTTTTTTTTTCATTTTATGTTTTCTTTTTTCAACATAGACTCCTCTCTAAACTGCTCTTTTGCTTGTTTTTGGCCCGTGCTTTTTCTATTACCTGCTTTCCAAACTGCCCACTGATCCTTGTATATGTGCTCAGATTTAAGAGAACTCAATAGCTGTTGAGAAGCTTTGAACACAAGGATCAGGCTCTTAAACAGACCCCTGTAGGGTGATCTGGCATAGCCTTATCTTTAGGAAAGTAATAAAGCCACTGTCAGAATCTTTAGGTGTTTTCGTATGCTAATCAGAGTCGCCCCAGACACTATTGCCAGTGTTCTGCCTGGAGGATAGAAGTTTGAGTACCAGTGTTCCCAGAATCCAGTGGGGAAATACGCGGTAAGGAAGCTTTCATTTAATCCACTTGTTTTGAGTACATACCACTCCCTCCTTCCATTTATAACCATACATCATGTCTTTCACGCCAGAGAGCTCTGTTTTTACTCTTTCCTGAAATTAAGCTACCGTCTTTCATCTAGAATGGGGAAGGAATAGGGAAGGCTATCTAGACCTCTTACTACTTTTTAAACAGATTTCAACAAACCCTCCTCATTTTAGCTCCACATTCACCATTCACTTCCAGCAGTGTACGATGCCCATGGGGTGAGTCATGTTACTTTCCAGCTTTCTCCACTGTTGGCTGAGGATTCATCTTCCTCAAGTCTATTAAGCCCCTCTGTCCATCTGCTTCCTAGCTACCAAAATTCACTTGCTCTTATCTCCTTTCCCATCTCTTCATCTTTATAGATTTACATCCCTTTCTCTTAAACCAATACAGAATTGTAAAGTAAAATTAAAAATTAATTAATTAATTAATTAAAAAATAATAATAAATTTTTAAAAAATAAAATCTCTTAAATTTTTAAATCTCTTAAGCGAGAGAATTCTAGAAAAACATCTATTTCGACTGGAAAGGGTCAGTTTTCATTCTAATCCCAAAGAAAGGCAATGCCAAAGAATCCTCAAACTACTGCACAATTGCACGCATCTCATACTCTTGCAAAGTAATGCTCAAAATTCTCCATCCAGGCTTCAACAGTACATGAACCGTGAACTTACAGATGTTCAAGCTGATTTAGAAAAGGCAGAGGAACCAGAGATCAAATTGCCAACATCTGTTGGATCATTGAAAAAGCAAGAGAATTCCAGAAAAACGTCTACTTCTGCTTTCTTGACTCTGCTAAAGCCTTTGACTGGGTGGATAACAACAAACTGTGGAAAATTCTTAAAGAGATGGGAATACCAGATCACCTTACCTGCCTCCTGAGAAACCTGTATGCAGGTCAAGAAGCAACAGTTAGAACTGGACATGAAACACTGGACTGGTTGCAAATTAGGGAAAGAGTACATCAAGTCTGTATAATGTCACCCAGCTTTAACTTATATAAAGAATACATCATGCGAATTGTCAGGCTAGATGACGCAAAAGCTGGAATCAAGACTGCCAGGACAAATATCAATAACCTCAGATATGCAGATGACCCCATCCTTATGACAGAAAACGAAGTGGAACTAAAGAGCCTCTTGATGAAGATGAAAGAGGAGAGTGAAAAAGCTGGCTTAAAACTCATCATTCACAAAACGAAGATCATGGCATCCAGTTCCATTACTTCATGGCAAATAGATGGGGAAACAAGGGAAACAGTGACAGACTTTATTTTCTTGGGCTCCAAAATTACTGCAGATGGTGACTACAGCTATGAAATTAAAAGATGCATGCTCCTTGGAAGAAAAGCTATGACCAGCCTAGGCAGCATGTTAAAAAGCAGAGACATTACTTTGCTGACAAAGGTCCATCTAGTCAAAGCTATGGTTTTTACAGTAGTCATGTATGGATGTGAGAGTTGAACCATTAAGAAGGCTGAGTGCTGAAGAACTGATGCTTTTGAACTGTGATATTAGAGAAGACTCTTGAGAGTCCCTTGGACTGCAAGGTGATCAAACCAGTCAATCCTAAAGGAAATCAACCCTGAATATTCATTGGAAGAACTGATGCTGAAGTTGAAGCTCCAGTACTTTGGCCAGTTGATGTGAAGAGCTAACTCACTAGAAAAGACACTGATACTGAGAAAGATTGAAGGCAGGAGAAGGGGATGACAGAGAATGAGATGGTTGGATGGCATCACCAACTCAATGGACATTGAGCAAGCTCCAGGAGATGGTGAAGGACAGGGAAGCCTGGCATTCTGCAGTCCATGGGGTCACAAAGAGTTAGACATGACTGAATGAGTGAACAACAACAACTCTGCTTTTAGTGAGGTTTGGAAGAGAGTAGCATGTGATGAATATGTTCAGTATGCTGCCTTTAATCAGAACTCCCAGCAGCATTTCAAGTAGGATATGACCAGCCAAATCCATGTTCAAGTTAGAAGAAAATGCTTTTGCTTTGTCCTGGCAGGACTAACCACTATCAGCACAAGCTTGAAGCTGGCATGAAAGCTTGCATCAATCATCTCATGCCCAACTTGTCCTATAGGATCATAGGCAGAGCCACCCTGGGCCTCAGGTACAAACCATCTGCCCAGGTTTCCATGTCTAAGAGCAGTGATAGACTGTTCTCACCCCCAGTAACAAGTCTGTCAAGAGTTTGGTGACGACCCCAACAACCTCATCTTCCCTTCATTAATTATGCTTAAGAATTAAATCAGTGATCTAGTTCAGCTTTAGGGAGCACTGTTTGCAAATACTGTTACAGGAAATCCACTTCTTTTTTTTTTAATTGAAGGATAATTGCTTTACAATGTTGTGTTGGTTTCTGCCGTACAGCAACATGGATCAGCCATAAATATACATATGTCCCCTCCCTCTTGAACCTCCCTCCCACCCCTTACCCCATTCTACTCCTCTAGGTTATCCCAGATAGCACCAGATAACCTATCACTAGGCTATCACTGAGCTCCCTGTGTTATACACCAACTTCCCACCAGCTGTCATTTTACATATGGTGATATATATGTTTCAATGGTACTACTTTCATCAGTGAGAGCTCCAGATTGTAAATAAAAGAGCTAAACAGAAGCAATGGGTGATTTGCTCATCACAGTAACCACAGAACCTAACATATAGTAGTGTCCCAATAAATATTTGTTCAGTGAATAAACGTATTCTTCTGGGTACTGGGTTTTTTTTTTTTTAATTTTAGACAAACCACTTAACCTCTCTATGTCAGTATCTTCTGCTGAATACTGAGGATGCTAACCATGCCTACAGCCATTTTTGGAAGCCAACATACACACTGGAAACAAAAACAAAAACTACCCCAGAATATTAGCAATGGTTCTGCTAAAGTGGCAGGATGTCATGTGTGGGGTTTTGTTCATTTTCTATGCTCCAGACTTCCTGTAATGTGCCTATATTTATTTTATAATGAAAAAAAACTTAATGGAATATGTAGTCTAATAAGAGTTTTGCCAACATTGAGAAGTGAATATTAAAAGGCAATATGGGCCGGGGACAAAAGTTGATTCTATTTCTTTTTATCCCACCTCATAATAAATAAAGAGGATATAAACAAACACCTGCATGGTTGCCCCTGGAGTTATAAACGTTACTCATCTTCAACATTTTTGAGGAGCTATTCATTAACTGAGTTAACTACTGGCATCTCAAGATACAGAAGCTTCTGGACAAAGTGAATGAGCTGAGTCCCTCTGAAACTGAATATAAGTCCACTGAGAGGACAGGGGTGAGAAAGGCAAAAAGATGGGAAGAAGGCTCTGAGAGTGCTCTTCTTCCAGTGAAATTTACACTGTATTTTTTTCTGTGTTCCAGAAAGTTCAAAATTGCAAACCTCGGGCCGCAAGCAGTCAGTCTCTAGGAGCCTGAAACACCTATTCCATTCCTCAAACAAGTTTGTGAAGACCTTGAAACGGTGGGTCCTTTGTAGTTTTTCCAGGAAGTCTTTGCATCTCAGGAATCTACTGATTTGGGTTCTGAGTGGAAACTTGGTAAATATTTCTGTTTTATTATTAAAAGAATATAAAATTCACCTTTCTTCTGAGAATCTGGACAAAAGAGTTATTTCTTTGAATTTTAGCCAATAAATTTGTGGTACTTAACAGGAATATTTTCATAGGTATATTTTAAATTATCATTTATCATGCCCAAAAAATATTATTTCCATGATTCAGGCTTGGAGAAGATGGCTGAGGACAATTTTTATTTTGCTTTTTCTTTTTAGGGGACTCTACATAGCTGTTATATTTTATTACAAAGACAATATGTTAGTCACCAATGAAGATCAAATACCGATTGTTGAAATAGATGACTCTCACACCAGTTCCATTACACAAGATTTTCTGTGGTTCACAAAGGTATCCTGAGTTCTAATTTTATTCTTCCCCACTTTGCACCAACAGTACCTCACATAAATCTTTAAAACTTTAGTTGAGACGTTGAAGAGTCTCCTGTGAGCAAAATATTGGAGTGGGAGTAAATTATTTCAATGGTCTCTTTCTGGCCCAATATGCCCTTTGTCATTAAAAATGCTAAAATAGTATCTACACTACGTTTTCAAAGCAAAGAAGCCTCCATCCTGTCAGATTGTGTCTCCACTATTCTGAGTTATGGGATCATTTGGCAAAGACTAAAATGGGGATCTGATTGTTTCATTAACATTCAGATCTTTTTCCAATTGGACAGAGATCAAAAAGTTGTTTTGGGTGTATCTGAAAATGGACTGGAGAACAAACATCGGGCGTCAGGTTTCCCTCCCCCAGCTTTGCTTTGATGCCACAACCTAAATCATGCTCTGGCTTGGATGATGATATGACCTCGTGACTTCTTTTGCAGCTGTCTTGTATGTGGGAAGATATAAGGTGGTTGAGGCAAAGCGTACCTATCTCCATGTCCTCGTCCACAGTACTACAAACTCGGCAGAAGATGCTTGCAGCAACAGCCCAGCTACAGGTGAGGGGCAACCTAGGTTTCAACCTAGACCTCCAAGGAAATTTTGGAAACACACGTCAGTTAAGTTACCAGTCCCACCTGGAAAGGGAAAGGGTGGGTTCCTTGCTGTTTTAGATCCTTAGACATATTAAGTCTTCTCGGATACTCTGAGCAGTACACCTGCCTTTGTAGTGAACCTGTGCTTTTGGCACTCCCCTGGGAGAGGAATAGAGGTTTATCTTGAAGAATCTAGAAGTAAACAAGGAGTAAAGAGACCTGAATTCTGGATCTGATGTTAATTGGTCAACTCATTTCTGCTTTCTGTACCTTTCATCATTTGCACAATTAGAGTTTGATTAGCTCTCTTGATGAGTTCTGGATGTTTTGGCATCCTACGGATCTATATGAGTGTACAGAGATGGAAAAAGAGACCCTCGGATATTTTAAAGAATTTCTTGGCTTGATGTTATGGGAAAACAAATCTATCTGCATACATTTTTAATAATTAAAAAACAAACCAAAAAAAAAAAACTCTTAAAGACTTATCTTTCATTCTGAATTTAACCCTTCTGTACTATTGACCCAATCAAATCACATCTCTAAGCCCTACAAGAATCTTTGTCGATTACAGAGCTCCTCTTAGCAATGACATTGAATTCTAGCCAGGTATTTCTGGGTTTCCCTTTCACTGTTTTGTTTTTGTTTCAATATTATCTGAATTTGTGGTTCTTAGCACAAGAAAACCTCTGCTACATAGAATTAGGATCTTTAAGGTATCAATGAGGCTTTATCAGAGATGGGTTGTTGATGTTGTTCAGTTGCTGGGTCGAGTCCAACTCTTTGTGACCCCATGAACTGCAGCACACCAGGCTTCCCTGTCCTTCATTATCTCCCGGAGTTTGCTCAAACTCGTGTCCATTGAGTCAGTGATGCCATCCAACCATCTCATCCTAGTCGCCCCCTTCTTCTCTTGCCCTCAGTCTTCCCCAGCATCAGGGTCTTTTCCAATGTGTCAGTTCTTCACATCAGGTGGCCAAAATATTGGAGCTTCAGCACCAGTTCTTCCAATGAATATTCAGGGCTGATTTCCTTTAGGATTAACTGGTTTGATCTCCTTGCAGTCCAAGGGACTCTCAAGAGTCTTCTCCAGAACCACAGTTCGAAAGCATCAATTCCTGGTGGCTCAAAACTGTAAAAAATCTGCCTGCAATACAGAAGATCTAGGTTCAATCCCTGGGTTAGGAAGATCCCCTGGAGGAGGGCATGGCAACCCACTCCAGTATTCTTGCCTGGCGAATTCCATGGACAGAGGAGCCTCGTGGGCTACATCCCATGGGGTCGCAAAGAGTAGGACATGACTGAGCAAAGAACATTTTCACTTACAGTGATAGGTATCTACCTACAAAGCTGTCAGTTACATAATCTCCAGAAATATATATAACAGGAATCTGCATAAGCTGTGTTTGTCCAGGCCATGTCAACCAAAGCATAAAAAGAGAGTCATAATAACAAAAATTTTCTATGGCTTCACCCCTACCTGCAATTACAGGAATTTCATTTCTTGACCCATGCAATAATTTGACTCCTTGCAATAATAATTATTGTCTTGATATTATAACAAATTCCAAAAGGTAACTCTTAAACCTCCTGTGCTATATTCCATTGCATAGGTGGTTTACCGTCTTGTGTCTTCAGTTCAGTTCAGTCGCTCAGTTGTGTCCGACTCTTTGTGACCCCATTGACTGCAACACGCCAGGCCTCCCTGTCCATCACCCACTCCCAGAATTTACTCAAACTCATGTCCATTGAGTTGGTAATGCCATCCAACCATCTCATCCTCTGTCATCAGCTTCTCCTACCTTCAATCTTTCCCAGCATTAGGGTCTTTTCCAATGAGTCAGTTCTTCACATCAGGTGGCTAAAGTATTGGAGTTTCAGCTTCAGCATCAGTCCTTCCAATTAATATTCAGGGTTGATTTCCTTTAGGATAGACTGGTTGGATCTCCTTGCAGTCCAAGGGACTCTCAAGAGTCTTCTTCAACACCACAGTTTTAAAGCATCAATTCATCAGTGCTCAGCTTAATTTACAGTCCAACTCTCACAACCATACATGACTACTGGGAAAACCATAGCTTTGACTAGACAGACCTTTGTTGGCAAAGTAATGCCTCTGCTTTTTCACATGCTGTCTAGTTTGGTCATAGCTTTTCTTCTAAGGAGCAAGTGTCTTTTAATTTCATGGCTGCAGTGACCATCTGCAATGATTTTGGAGCCCCAAAAAATAAAGTCTGTCACTGTTTCCATCTATTTGCCATGAAGTGATGGTACCAGATGCCACGATCTTAGTTTTCTGAATGGTGAGCTTTAAGCCAACTTTTTCACTCTCTTCTTTCACTTTCCTCAAGAGGCTCTTTAGTTCTACTTCACTTTCTGCCATCTGTCATCTGCATATCTGAGGTTTTTGAAATTTCTCCTGGCAATCTTGATTCCAGCTTGTGCTTCTTCCAGCCCAGCATTTCTCATGATGTACTCTGCACAGAAGTTAAATAAGCAGGGTGACAATATACAGCCTTAACGTACTCCTTTTCCTATTTGGAACCAGTCTGTTGTTCCATGTCCAGTTCTAACTGATGCTTCTTGACCTGTATACAGATTCCTCAAGAGGCAGGTCAGGTGGTCTGGTATTCCCATCTCTTTCAGAATTTTCCACAGTTTATTGTGATCCACACAGTCAAAGGCTTTGGCATACTCAATAAACCAGAAGTAGATGTTTTTCTGGAACTCTCTTGCTTTTCTGATGATCCAACAGATGTTGGTAACTTGATCTCTGGTTCCTCTGCCTTTTCTAAATCCAGCATGAACATCTGGAAGTTCACGGTTCACGTATTGTTGAAGCCTGGCTTGAAGAATTTTGAGCATTACTTTACTAGCATGTGAGATGAGTGCAATTGTGTGGTAGTTTGAGCATTCTTTGGCATTGCCTTTCTTTGGAATTGGAATGAAAACTGACCTTTTCCAGTCCTGTGGCCACTGCTGAGTTTTTCAAATTTGTTGGCATATTGAGTGCAGTACTTTCACAGCATCATCTTTTAGGATTTCAAGTAGCTCAACTGGAATTCCATCACCTCCACTAGCTTTGCTTGTAGTGATGCTTCCTAAAGCCCACTTGACTGTGCATTCCAGGATGTCCGGCTGTAGGTGAGTGATCACACCATCGTAGTTATCTGGGTCATGAGGATCTTTTTGTATAGTTTCCTGTGTATTTTTGCCACCTCTTCTTAATATTTTCTGCTTCTGTTAGGTCCATATCATTTCTGTCCTTTACTGTGCCTATGTTTACATGAAATGTTCCCTTGATATCTCTAATTTTCTTGAAGACATCTCTAGTCTTTCCCATTCTGTTGTTTTCCTCTATTTCTTTCATTGATCACTGAGGAAGGCTTTCTTATCTCTCCTTGCTATTCTTTGAAACTCTTCATTCAAATGGGTATACCTTTCCTTTTCTCCACTGTCTTTAGCTTATGTCTTCAGTAAGGTCTAAAAAAAAAGTGCCCTCAATTTCAACTCACTCTTTTTTTCATTAATTTATTTGATTGGAGGATAATTACAATATTGTGATTTTTTTCCATACATCAACATGAATTGGCCACAGGTATACATATGTTCCCCGATCCTGAATCCCCCCCGCACCTCCCTCCCCCACCCTATGCCTGTTGTCACAGAGCACCAGCTTTAGGTGCCCTGCTGTATATATATGGAACTTGGAAAGACAGTAACCGTGATCCTGCATGCAGGGCAGCAAAGGAGTCACAGATGTAAAGAATAGAATTTGGACTCAGTGGGAGAAGGCAAGGGTGGGATGATTAAGAGAATAGCATTGAAACATATACATTACCATATGTAAAATAGATGATGGCCAGTGCAAGTTCAACTCACTCTTGATTGCATAATCTTCTCCTTCAACTCAACATGTTCTTGGAGTCGGGCCATGATGACTGTGCTAAATTCAAAGAGGCTTTTCCTCTCATCACTGACCAGCTATAATTGGACTAAGCCACTATACCTCAAAAACAGCTCTTTGTTTAGGATAAATTTCATTTTCAGTAGGCCCCTTGGTCCCTTAGTAAAATTCTTTCTCAGGAGTCCTTAGCAGACCCTCCCATTAGCCTACCATATAACCCAGGCATGTTTAGATTACAAACTGAACAACTTTAGAATTTCAAATGGGGCTCTTTATTTTATGTTTATTAGACTCTTCCCAGACATCTTCATATAATATCAGAGAGGGACTAGGCTGTTACAAGTCATTGCATTTAAACACTGAGAAGCCATAATGGTCAGTGTGCCCTACTCAACTATTACTTCCATTGAAATAGCTCTTGGATTTGGTCCCCCAATATATTGGCCCCCATCACTTTTCATAATGCATCTGCCCTCTTCTGAGGTCATTTGCCTCTTTGTCTAACTTAAATTATTTGGCCCATAATAATTACCCCCTTGAAAATCCTCTAAATTTCTGGCCATTCTCTCCATCCACATTATTTATTTGGAAAAGATCCAAGCCTGGACAAATCCAACATGCATTCACTACACTGGAGAAGTTGCACACTGCTGCATTAAAAAATAAAATTACTAAACAGGGGCAGAGGGTATGATTGGCTTTATGTTTTATGTCATTACTACAATTTTCACGTATAGTGTTACCTACTTATTACGTTCCATTTCTCTACTAAATTCACTTTCCCCAATTACAAGGCAACTATTTGAAACATTATTCATTCTACCACATCCCTTCCCCTTCCCCACACTTTCCACCCCCACATCAGGATATAGTTTACTATATAACTCTTTAAGAAAATAAATGGGAAATAATTATTTGTCTACGACCAAATTGCAAAGCCTCCTCGCACTGACACTACTTCCTCTTCCTTCCCCCCATTCCAGCAGACAAAGTCTCACTCCTCTTACCAAAGGCTCATCTCTCACATGTGCTCTAGATTTCAGTTCTTCACTCCGTTCTTCAACTACGATCACTCTTCTCCTCCTTAGACCCAAACTTGAAAGAGTAGCCAACATTCTCTTTCTCCATTCGTGTCCGCACTTCCCATTTAGTTCCAAGCTCTTCCCTGATTTTTACTATCATCATGCCTACCAAACTGCTCTCTCAGGCCACCAATAATCAGAGGCAGATGACGTTCATAAATCTTGAGCTTCAGGGTCCCTCACTTGCATGGTCCCCTGTGGGTGTAGGAGTTGTAGAGTGTTTAGGGAGGGGAAGTTGAGTTACAACCAGCAAGTATTTCTGGTAAACTGCCTAAAGAAAGAGCTTCCCAGGTGGCTCGGTGGTAAAAAATCTGCCTGCCAATGCAGAAGACACAGGATTGAATCCTTGGGTTGGGAAGATCCCCTGGAGAAGGAAATGGCAACCCACTCCAGTATTCTTGCCCATAGAAGTCCATGAACAGAGGTGTCTGGTGGGCCACAGTCCATAGGGTCGCAAAGAGTTGGACACAACTGAGAGACTGAGGATGCATGCATGTCTAAAGAAATCCCAGATCAAAAATTCCAAATACTCCAGTATTGGGGGAGATTTTCTTTCTCAGTCTAAAATCTTCACTTTTATTATTTTTTAAATGACTTTTATACCTAACTTTCATGTTTGTAAATTTTTATTCTTTATCTTAAAGACGGCCCCCAAATTGTGTGGTACTAGCCCCTAAAAAAGCTTGCATCCATCCCTCCAATGATTTCAGTTTCACTATATCTGATAGACAGTTTTAAATCCTCTTTGCAGCTGACATCTCAGTAGCATTTGATACAATGGTCTTATTCATTTTAAAATTTTAAACTGTCACATCACTTGGCTTTCATGACTCCACACTTTCCAGATTTTTCCAGCTTCCTGGTCTGGCTCAGTCTCCTAGCTTGAATGCTATTTCCTCCGATTAGAATCTGCTTCTGCTTCTTTGTCTCCCTAATTCCTACATATCCTTCAGATCTCAGCTTCATTTTTTAAAATTAATTCATTTTTTATTGAAGGATAATTGCTTTACTCAGCTTCATTTCTATACTTCCTCAGGGAGCCTTTCTCTGATCTCCCAGTTAAAGGAATCACTCGCAGAGCACCTTGTATGCTTCATTCAGAATGGTGACCAGAATCCCATCTGTTAATTATTCATACCATTTTTGGTCAGTGTCAACTTGGACTGTGAGTCCCTGAGAGCACGTCTCTGTCTTGGTTATCACTGTATCCACCATGCGTGGCACATGGCGCATCCTCTTTACCTACTTCCTGGATAAATGTATGTATCAGTCCAACCTCTGTACCCCTAAAATCACACTTGAGGATACTCTATCTGACCAAAGGGAACAGGGATTACAGAAATGTAGCTCATGCCACAGGTACCACCTGGATTGTTCTCTAGCCCCTCACAGTGACCAGTGCCTTCGAGTACTCAAAGTAGTTAACCCTTGCAGCGCCACAGGCTAAAGCACTGACTGCTGAAATAATAGATGTCACTTTCAGCTTTTTTTTTTTGTAGGAAATATTGCCCAAGTTCCTTACTGATCTTTAAATGAAAATGTCTGGAACTACTGAAGCCACTCTTTTTGGGGGAACAGAGGGTGACAGGGCACAGGAAAAACTTCACAAAATAGGAAGAAATATAAATTTGGGGAGATTTATATGTAACATTTTAGGTCTCCTTACTAAACTAACATTTCTTACAATGTTCTGAGACACAGCATTCTTAAATAGCTTGATTGGCATCAGCCATACATAAGCCCTGTTGCTTTACCTATGGTATATCTCATTTTAATCTCCTCCCATTTCCAGCATCACTACCACTGCCTCATAACCCCACTTATATCAAAAGCTTCCAAAGTCATCCTCCTGCTTCCAGTCTTCACACCCTCCAATCCATTCTCCATACTCCTGCCAGAGTAGCCAATAAAAGGTCCTGACCATGTCATTCCATGACTTACATTTTCTCAAGAGTGGCCCGGACATTTGACCATGGTACGCACAGGTCTTCCTTACCATCTTTCTCCCCCTCAGGGGGCTGTGAATCCATCATCATAGCACATGCAAACTGCTGTGCCTTCTGAGCCTTATTTTCCAGTTTCTGCTCTATAGGGAGGCTTTTTAATACATGATAACAAATAACAATCACAAAACAACAACTTTCGTTTCCCTAACAGAGTAAATGCCAGGCACTGTGCTAAGTTCTTTACAAACTATACTCATTATCTTCACCACACCATAACGTGAAAGTACTATTATTGGCATTCGCTTAACACAGGATAAAACTGAGGCCTAGAAAAGGAAAAGAACTTGCCCAGGGTTCCACAAATATGAAATAGCAGAGTATGGCTATAAACTCTGACATATACAACTCCACAGCCTGCATTTTTTCCCAATATTTCATCATCTTATCATGTATTCATTTTACAAAAAGCAAACAAAAATTTTGAAGAAAATAAATTATATACATTATAGTCTAAAAAGAAAAAGTGAAAGTCTGTTCTGCACCATTTGGAGTCTATTTGGTTATGAAGTCAAGTGAAAAAGTCACTCAGTTGTGTCCAGCTCTTTGTCATCCCATGGACTTACAGCCCATGGAATTCTCCAGGCCAGAATACTGGAGTGGGTAGCCTTTCCCTTCTCCAGGGGATCTTCCCAACCCAGGGATTGAACCCAGGTCTCCCACATTGCAGGCAGACTTTACCAGCTGAGCCACAAAGGAATTCCAAGAATACTGGAGTGGGTAGCCCTTCTCCAGCAGATCTTCCTGACCCAGGAAACTTTATTTGGAAGAAGGTAAAGTCACAGTGGTAAAGAATCCGCCTGCCAATCCAGGAGACGCAAGAGATGCAGGTTCAGTCCTTAGGTTGAGAAGATCCCCTGGAGTAGGAAATGACAACATACTCTCGTATTCTTGCCTGGAAAATTCCATGGACAGAGGAGCCTGGCAGGCTACAGTCCATGGGATCACAGAGTCAGATGTGACCCAGTAACTGAGCACACACACAAAAAATATGAATACTACCTGAGCAGGAGAGATATGTATCTGCCAACATTTGGATTTTTTAAAAGACAAAAGATTAGAAAGCCTGTAAGTGACCAAGACCCCACAATGTTTTCCCTACTTTTAGGAAAATGGCACAGGCCACAAAAGGCAGAGGTGTACCTTCCTCCTACACTGAGAGATGTCCAAAGTACTTATCCTCAAAATATAATAATCTGAGAGTATAGATTGGGTTATATTAAACTTCCCTCCTCTACAGCTTTTATTTTATTTTTGTGAATTCATTTATTTTATTTTTTAAATTTTTATTGGAGTACAGTTAATTTAAAACACTGAGTTAGTTTCAAGTGTACAGCAAAGAGAATCAGTTATATACTTACAAATATCCAGTCTTTTTTCAGATTCTTTTCCTATATCAGTTCAGTTCAGTCGCTCAGTCGTGTCCGACTCTTTGCGACCCCATGAATCGCAGCACGCCAGGCCTCCCTGTCCATCATCATCTCCCAGAGTTCACTCAGACTCACATCCATCGAGTCCGTGATGCCATCCAGCCATCTCATCCTCGGTCGTCCCCTTCTCCTCCTGCCCCCAATCTCTCCCAGCATCAGAGTCTTTTCCAATGAGTCAACTCTTCGCATGAGGTGGCCAAAGTACTGGAGTTTCAGCTTCAGCATCAGTCCTTCCAAAGAAATCCCAGGGCTGATCTCCTTCAGAATGGACTGGTTGGATCTCCTTGCAGTCCAAGGGGCCCACAAGGTCTTCTCCAACACCACAGTTCAAAAGCATCAATTCTTCGTCGCTCAGCTTTCTTCACAGTCCAACTCTCACATCCATACATGACCACAGGAAAAACCAGAGCCTTGACTAGACGGACCTTAGTTGGCAAAGTAATGTCTCTGCTTTTCAATATGCTATCTAGGTTGGTCATAACTTTTCTTCCAAGGAGTAAGCGTCTTTTAATTTCATGGCTGCAGTCACCATCTGCAGTGATTTTGGAGCCCAAAAAAATAAAGTCTGACACTGTTTCTACTGTTTCCCCATCTATTTCCCATGAAGTGATGGGACCGGATGCCATGATGTTCGTTTTCTGAATGTTGAGCTTTAAGCCAACTTTTTCACTCTCCTCTTTCACTTTCATTGAGAGGCTTTTTACCTCCTCTTCACTTTCTGCCATAAGGGTGGTGTCATCTGCTTATATGAGGTTATTGACATTTCTCCCGGCAATCTTGATTCTAGCTTGTGTTTCTTCCAGTCCACCGTTTCTCATGATGTACTCTGCATAGAAGTTAAATGAGCAGGGTGACAATATACAGCCTTGATTTACTCCTTTTCCTATTTGGAACCAGTCTGTTCTTCCATGTCCAGTTCTCACTGTTTTCCTGACCTGCATACAGATTTCTCAAGAGGCAGGTTAGGTGGTCTGGTATTCCCATCTCTTTCAGAATTTTCCACAGTTTGTTGTGATCCACACAATCAAAGGCTTTGGCCTAGTCAATAAAGCAGAAATAGATGTTTTTCTGGAACTCTCTTGCTTTTTCCATGATTCAGCAGATGTTGGCAATTTGATCTCTGGTTCCTCTGCCTTTTCTAAAACCAGCTTAAATATCAGGGAGTTCACAGTTCACATATTGTTGAAGCCTGGCTTGAAGAATTTTGAGCATTACTCTACTAGCATGTGAGATGAGTGCAACTGTGTGGTAGTTTGAGCATTCTTTTGCATTGCCTTTCTTTGGAATTGGAATGAAAACTGACCTTTTCCAGTCCTGTGGCCACTGCTGAGTTTTCCAAATTTTCTGGCATATTGAGTGCAGCACTTTCACAGCATCATCTTTCAGGATTTGAAATAGCTCCACTGGAATTCCATCACCTCCACTAGCTTTGTTCGTAGTGATGCTTTCTAAGGCCCACTGACTTCACATTCCAAGATGTCTGGCTCTAGATTAGTGATCACATCATCATGATTATCTGGGTCGTGAAGATCTTTTTTGTACAGTTCTTCTGTGTATTCTTGCCACCTCTTCTTAATATCCTCTGCTTCTGTTAGGTCCAGACCATTTCTGTCCTTTATCGAGCCCATCTTTGCATGAAATGCTCCCTTGGTATCTCTAATTTTCTTGAAGAGATCTCAAGTCTTTCCCATTCTGTTCTTTTCCTCTATTTCTTTGCATTGATCACTGAAGAAGGCTTTCTTATCTCTTCTTGCTATTCTTTGGAACTCTGCATTCAGATGCTTATATCTTTCCTTTTCTCCTTTGCTTTTCGCCTCTTCTTTTCACAGCTACTTGTAAGGCCTCCCCAGGCAGCCATTTTGCTTTTTTGCATTTCTTTTCCATGGGGATGGTCTTGATCCCTGTCTCCTGTACAATGTCACAAACCTCAGTCCATAGTTCATCAGGCTCTATCTATCAGATCTAGGCCCTTAAATCTATTTCTCACTTCCGCTGTATAATCATAAGGGATTTGATTTAGGTCATACCTGAATGGTCTAGCACTTTCCCCTACTTTCGTCAATTTAAGTCTGAATTTGGCAATAAGGAGTTCATGATCTGAGCCACAGTCAGCTCCTGGTCTCGTTTTGGTTGACTGTATAAAGCTTCTCTATCTTTGGCTGCAAAGAATATAATCAATCTGATTTCAGTGTTGACCATCTGGTGATGTCCGTGTGTAGAGTCCTCTCTTGTGTTGTTGGAAGAGGGTGTTTGCTATGACCAGTGCATTTTCTTGGCAAAACTCTATTAGTCTTTGCCCTGCTTCATTCCACATTCCAACACCAAATTTGCCTGTTACTCCAGGTGTTTCTTGACTTCCTACTTTTGCATTCCAGTCCCCTATAATGAAAAGGACATCTTTTTTGGGTGTTAGTTCTAAAAGATCTTGTAGGTCTTCATAAAACTGTTCAACTTCAGTTTCTTCAGCATTACTGGTTGGGGCATAGACTTGGATAACTGTGATATTGAATGGTTTGCCTTGGAGACGAACAGAGATCATTCTGTCGTTTTTGAGATTGCATCCAAGTACTGCATTTCGGACTCTTTTGTTGATCATGATGGCTACTCCATTTCTTCTGAGGGATTCCTGCCCGCAGTGTAGATATAATGGTCATCTGAGTTAAATTCACCCATTCCAGTCCATTTTAGTTCGCTGATTCCTAGAATGTCAACGTTCACCCTTGCCATCTCCTGTTTGACCACTTCCAATTTGCCTTGATTCATGGACCTGACATTCCAGGTTCCTATGCAACATTGCTCTTTACAGCATCGGATCTTGCTTCTATCACCAGTCACATGCACAACTGGGTATTGTTTTTGCTTTGGCTCCATCCCTTCATTCTTTCTGGAGTTATTTCTCCACTGATCTCCAGTAGCATATTGGGCACCTAATGACCTGGGGAGTTCCTCTTTTGGTATCCTATCATTTTGCCTTTCCTACTGTACATGGAGTTCTCAAGGCAAGAATACTGAAATGGCTTGCCATTCCCTTTTCCTATATATGTCATTAAAAAATATTGAGTGGAATTCCCTGTGCCATATTCTAGGTCTTGTCTTTATTAGTTATCTATTTTTATATAGAGAAGTGTGTATATGTCAATCCCAATATCCCAATTTATCTCTCCCTATCTTTTCCCCCTTGGTAACTATAAGTTTGCTCCCTACATCTGTGACTCTATTTCTGTTTTGTAAATAAATTTATTTCTACAATTTTTTTTTTCAATTCCTTCTCCACAGCTTTTAGAAATAAGTGTTAATGAGCTAGAGCCAGGTAACAATTCATGAATATTTTGTCTTTTTCATTTTTCAAGGTGGGGGCAAAAGGGTTTTCCCCAAATTTTATTATTTTCCAGGCCTTTATATCTTATTCCAGACTTCCTTCAACTTCCTGTGGCACTGCAAACTGAATAAAGATCTTTAAGTATTATGCATCTGTCTAGGGCTTACTGACACCCCTGCGATGTGCTGTGGTTACACGCTAGATGCCTGCCGGTGAACCATCGTATGGTTTTTACCTCTCTTTACCGTGTAGAATCCTCAGGGTTCCCAGGTCTCCTAATCCTGACTGCATAGCACAACAGGTATTAACATGGTCTGTTTTTCCTTTAGGCTCTAAAGAACCCCACATTTGCCCCCTTATATGGCTGCAATTTACTTTCACAAGGATATTCTTCTTTTACGTTGGGCTCTTCCCAGAGCTAACTAATTCAATTAACTATCAACATAGAATTTCAGAAAGATTTTTAGTGCTTTCTTGTTTAGTCTCTTAGTCAACACATCCAAAGCTAACAGTGGACCAAAGATAATAACTCTGCCTAAATGAAATGATCATCTCATTCAGTGTCTACCCACCCACTTTGATCCAAAGCAAATCATATTTTCCAGTGTCCTAATGATAATATGTGAATTCAGACAACAAAAGTTTCTTGAGCTATTACTATGTAACAGGCACTGTGCAAGGAACCCAGAGAAAAAGAGATGGATCTCATGACATTTACATCAATACACAGGAGAGCCAGGGTCATGCTAAGATACAAGTTGGTACCAGAAACAGCAGGGGACAAAAGAGGAGATGCTAAATTCTACCTATGAGAGTTGAGAAAGTCCTCCCAGAGGAGGTGAAACCTGAGATGAATCTTAAAAACAAGTAAATGTTGTTTTCCAGTCGGAACAGTAAAGAAAGCCTATACCCTACCTACCTGTATCAAGCTTGAGAGTGTACAAAATACTTTCTCATACATTGCTTGATTTAATCAATAACTCTCTAAGGTAAGGATTAGCATAAGGGATGTCTGAGTTATAAGGACTCTTAATTTTAGCTGATGAAGCTCGGGGCCAGAAAGAGTAAGTCATTTTTCAAAAGTCTAAGTGTTAATGAACAGCAGCCAGCCTGAAACTCAACACCAGGATAACTAAAAACTTAACAGCAGTAATGTGCTGGAGGCAACTTGTACTCACTTAGAAGAGACAGCTGAACTTTTCAAAGCCTGCTATCAAACTTTTGACAACATGAAATAAAATATTGTGGGAGTATTTACACCACAAAAATTGGCATATTCTGTATATCAGGACTTTTTTTTTTTGATGGCCAGTTTACCAGCATGCCATTGCTGATTAAGCCAGTATGACCTTGCAGCAAACTGCTTTATATATAAGGCTGTAGTAAGAGCCTTACCCAGTTATTTCCCTATGATATGGAAGTTAATTGTTGGAAAGCAATAATCTGACTGAGTAGTTAGGCCATTTTTTAAAATAGTAAGCCTGCCAAATGAATTTTTATAATGTCAATAATTATTTATGAAATTTCTTATTTATCAATATGCATTCTGCCCTTGTAAATTAACAAGAAGAAAAAGACACAGTGCTTACCTATGAGGATCATTCCAGTGTTTTTGTAAATGTGGATACTGATCAGCTGGCTCATTTATTTTTAGGTCATCCTAATTACTTATACAAAGTCCAGTTCTACTTTTGCTCTCTTGCTAACAGGCTATCTTGTCAGCACTTATATGAGCTCACAAAAATCACAGCTAAGCTCTGAGATGATTAATAATTTTTAAAAAACCATAGATATTCAAAGGAAAGGGAGATTGTATCCTATTCATCTACTGCTCTAAGTTAAAAATCTTTAAACTTTGCATATTTGTAAAATTGCTTATTTTAATAACATCGGCCTGGGCCGCTCCAAAATTTAATGTGGCATCCTTCTCTTCTTACCTTTCTAAAAGTATTGTCTACCTTGTTGACCTAGCTCACAAACAATTTCAACAAATTTTTAAATAAATAGAACTCTCTGAAATGCAGATAAGTCAAATCAGGCCAATCTTCCAATTAAAGTATCTTGAAAGAAATGTGCAGTCATTTGGGGACCTGTACAATGTGCTACATTGTCAATTCACTTCTTCATTTTGAACAACCCCACTTCATACCAGCTTACCGTAGATCTCTTGAAAACTCCGCAAGGAGCATACTTGAAATATCAGGCATTTTTCTTTAAAACATCTGGGATTCTCTTCAACTGCTGGTAACTGAGGTTTATGTGCTGGTGTGTCTATGTGGGTAAGAGATATTTACAGACATTAAATTTGCTTAAAAAAACATAATTTTTGTGCCTCTTGCTATAATCTTCGCAGGCTTATGGTAAAGACATTTTCTTTGAGCTTCTGTTAAGTACATTTCTATGATGCTACATATTCTAAGTTTAAATCTGCTTAACAACAACAAAACAGCTTCTCAGAAACATCAGATAATTATTCAGTGTCTTCTGTTGCAGTTACGTTGCTTTGTTTGCACATGATCAAAGCTACCAGAAATCTGTTCATTTCTAGAATTTACTTGGGACACACAACTTGGGAAGAGTTTACTATGAACCCATTAAAGATCGACATGGAAATATCCTCATAGTCACCATCAGAGAAGTGGAGATGCTCTATTCATTTTTCAATGGAAAATGGATGCAGATCTCAAAACTGCAAAGCCAGAGGAAGTCTCTCTCAACACCTGAGGAGCCAACAGCCTTAGACATTTTACTGATAACCATCCAGGTATGTAGTCTTTTCAATTTCCTAAAACATGTAAAGTTCCGAACTCACTTCACTGAGGCTCTAGTGAAATACACCAAGAGCCAGTTACACATGCAGGAATGGAACGAAGAGGTCCAGAGACATATCGTTGTTTGCATCCCACACATAGGAAAGATGCAGAAACACCCTTCAGTTCTTCCCTTCTACAAGCCCCTTCAAAGGCCCTAACAACTTCACATTCATAATTTTCTATTCTTTTCCTTAAGGAAAGCATCAAAAATGGAGTTATTTTCAGGCCCCATCAAACTTGGATTTGCCCCTAAACACACAACTAGAAAATGGCAGAGCTGAAATCTGAATTCAGATCTTCTGCTGGAAGCAGGCTTCTTCCTGCTGTTATAACAGCACACTTGGGGGCAGGAGTGAGGATTTTGGTGAGTCGGGGCTGGGAGAGAGAACTAAATAGTCACGCAGACGCAAACACCAGGCAGCTGAGATCCAGCCTCCCACCGGGATGGCAGAGCTGGAGTCTTGCGCTGCGTCTTGCGCTCCAAGTCCCGCACTCGCTCCATGCCGCCGCGCCGCCTCGGGTGCTCTCTCTCTCTCTCTCTTCTCTCTCTCTCACACACTCTCTTTTCTTTTCTTTTTTGTCATGCTGGGTCTAGTTGCCTCACGGCTTGTGGGGTGTCAGCTCCCTGACCAGGGATCAAACCCACATGCCCTGCATTAGAAGGCAGGTTCTTAACCCCTGGACCACCAGGGAAGTGCCCTCACACGTTCTTATGTGAACATGGGCTTCAGGCTGTGGTTTTGTTTTGTTTTTTCCTTCTTTTAAACCCAGTGATGAGAACAAGTTCTGTAGAGCTCTCCAGTTGTGCGGTAAAGCTAGGAGAAACAACTGCCTTAAAGCCTACATAACCAATGGCATATATCCACAAGATGGCCAATCTAGAATAATGGGAAAGGGCTCAATCTCACAAGCCAAACCTAAGCCTTGACCCAGTAACCCCACATGATCACCCTAAACAGCTAAACCACTAGCCTGCTGACTTAGGTCCATCCTCCACTGAGGGGTGGCTTGTACAATAATCTCACCTTTCTGTACTCCTCTGGCCCAGACCAGGATAAAGTCCATCACAGCAAAGGTAAGCTAACTGGTCAAAGCCAATACCTCTGGATTTGGTTTCATGGAATTTGGGTTCATATGAAATTTATAGAGGGTGATGGTGTGTGTGTGTGTTTGTGTGTGTGTGTGTGTGTGTGTGTGTGTGTAGGTGTAGGTGGGAGCAGGGAACGCAGACACATTCGTGGTTCCCCTTTCACCTTTTATAAGTAAGTGCTAAAAGAAACATTTAAAAAATCATAATAAATTGAGCTTTTACAGGGTGACTAATACACTAATCCCTTATAGGGATAAACTGGAGTCTGGGCTACCTTTGCTCCTAGAAACGAAACACATCACAGACCCCAGCATGATATAATACCTGGTTTCTCCTAGACTTATTACATTAAAAATGTGTTACAGGTGCAGAAAAATTCCAATCTGGCAAAAAGTTGTTAGAGGAGACCAAAAATAGAGGCAAGATCAGGTTTCCACACAGATCCAAGTGGAAAATTTACCCCCGCTGACTGGCACATTCCTGCTTGATGTCATTCCCACCCACCCCCTACTTCTCCTTTTTCCTCCTTCTACTTTTTCTCTCTCCCCTCCTTCCCATACAGATCCCACACTAAAGAGGAAATGTGTGAGTAAAATCCCTAGGGTAATCACTCGTAGACTTAACATTTAATTACGTTAGGAGGTAGCCCCACTAACTCAACATAGAGATAGATCTTGGTATTGACCAAAGGAGGCTGGATAATTCCCACAATTACAGGCCACAGACCCATTCTTTTTTCTTAGGGTCACTCGAGTGATGACCACTAGGCCTTCTGAATGGAAGCCTGAGCTTCTTTCTGTTTCATCACACTGCATTCTGAGGCATTGCTATGGAACAAGGCTGACAGTATGAGTCTTGACTCCACCGTTTTTGTTTATGTCACTAGAACAAGTTATTTAATTTCTTACCTCCCGTCCTTCCTCTTCTGAAAATAAAACCTACTTCATGGGTCTCTAATGAGGATTAAATGAGTTAAATATATAAAGCATTAGAACAGCGCAAAGTGAATGCCTAGTAAATGCTGTTGTTGTTGTTATTGACCAGTTGCTAAGTTGTGTCTGACTCTTTGTGACCCCACAGACTACAGCAGGCCAGGCTTCCCTGTCCCTCACTGTCTCCTGGAGTTTGCTCAAATTCATGTCCATTAAGTTGGTGATGCTATCCAACCATCTCATCCTCTGTCACCCCCTTCTCCATTTGCCTTCTATCTTTCCCAGCATCAGGGTCTTTTTCAATGAGTCAGCTCTTCGTATCAGGTGGCCAAAGTATTGGAGCTTCAGCATCAGTCCCTCCAATAAATATTCAGGATTTATTTCCTTTAGGATTGATTGGTTTGATCTCCTTGCTATCCAAGGGACTCTCAAGAGTCTTCTCCAGCACCACAATTCAAAAGCATCAGTTCTTCAGCACTCCTTTCCTTTACGGTCCAACTCTCACATCCGTACATGGCTACTGAAAAAGCCAGAGCTTTGACTATATGGACCTTTGTTGGCAAAGTGATATCTCTGCTTTTTAATACACTGTCTAGGTTTGTCATAGCTTTCCTTCCAAGGAGCAAGAGCCGTTTAATTTTATGGCTGCAGTCACCATCTGCAGTGATTTTTGAGCCCAAGGAAATAAAATCTGCCATTGTTTCCACTTTTTCCCCTTCTATTTGCTATGAAGCGATTGGCATTAGATGCCATGATCTCGCTTTTCTAAAGTTGGGTTTTAAGTCAGCTTTTTTACTCTCCTCTTTTTCGCTTTCTTCTTTCACCCTCAAAAGACTTTTTAGTTCCTCTTCAATTTCTGCCATTAGAGTGGTATCATCAGCATATTGTCGTTGATATTTCTCCTGGCAATCTTGATTCCAGCTTGTGAGCCATCCAGTCCAGCATTTCCAATAATGTACTCTGCATACAAGTTAAATAAACAGGGTGACAATATACAGCCTTGTTGTATACCTTTCCCAATTTTGAACCAGTCTATCATTCCATGTCTGGCTCCAACTATTGTTTCTTGACCTGAATACAGGTTTCTCAGGAGACAGGTAAGGTGGTCTGTCTGGTATTCCCATCTCTCAAGAATTTTCCATAGTTGTTGTGATCCACACAATCAAAGGTTTTAACATAGTGAATGAAGCAGAAGTAGATGTTTTTCTGGAATTCCTTTGTTTTCAAATAGCCAATATTCCAATGAATATTGGCTATTTGATCTCTGGTTCCTCTGTCTCTTTGAAACCCAGCTTGTACATCTGAAAGATCTTGGTTCACATACTACTGAAGCCTAGGTTGAAGAATTTTAAACATGACCTTGCTAGCTTGTGAAATGATCACAATTGTATGGTAGTTGACATTCTTTGTCACTGTCCTTCTTTGGGATTGGAATGAAAACTGACCTTTTCCAGTCATATGGCCACTGTTGAGTTTTCCAAATTTGCTGACATACTGAGTGCAGCACTTTAACAGCATCATCTTTTAGTATTCTAAATAGCTGAGCTGTTAGTTATTTTTTATTATTTCTCTACTCAGAAAAATCTAACCAATACTAGGTTCTCCTCAGGGCACACCCAGTTCATCGCCTCCTCACCCCTACTCTCCCAGGAGACCTTAGGTACTGGTTCATTCAACCCTTGGAGTATTTCACTACTTCCTCTCTTTTACATAAGAAGTAAGGAAAACCTGTATAAATTTAGACTAAAAATAAAGACTATGTGATCCACAATGGAATTTTCAAAACAGATAAGGGCTTTAACACAATCTGGGCCCACAACTAATGTACTAATCCTTTAGGGCCCCAGGGAACTTCCAGGGTCTAACCCATTCAAATTCCTGACCCTCTTAAGTATCAGACCTTCATAGAAGGCCTCTCTCATGTATCTGGAAGGGAAAGAGAAACCCTTCCCACACTTTCCTGGGAAGGAAAAGGGAGTTAGTACAGACAAGTTAGAATCCCCCTGAGCAAAGTAACTGGCAATGAAAGCACAGCTGACCCTTGAACAAACATCACAGGAGTTAGGGGTGCTGATAAGCCCACCTCCAGCAGTGAATTCACGTATAACTTTTGACTCTTCCAAAATTTAACAACTAATACCCTATCACTGACCAGAAGCTTTACCAATAACATAAATAATTGATTAACACATTTTATATGTATTATATAGTATATTCTTATAATAAGATTGAGAAAAGAAAATGCTATTAAGAAAATCATAAGGAAAAGAAAATACACTTGCAGTTCAGTTCAGTTCAGTTCAGTCACTCAGTCGTGTCCGACTCTTTGCCACCCCATGAATCGCAGCACACCAGGCCTCCCTATCCATCACCAACTCCCGGAGTTCACTCAGACTCACGTCCATCGAGTCAGTGATGCCATCCAGCCATCTCATCCTCTGTCGTCCCCTTCTCTGCCTGCCCCCAATCCCCCCCAGCATCAGAGTCTTTTCCAATGGGTCAACTCTTCGCATGAGGTGGCTAAAGTACTGGAGTTTCAGCTTTAGCATCATTCCTTCCAAAGAAATCCCAGGGCTGATCTCCTTCAGAAGGGACTGGTTGGACCTCCTTGCAGTCCAAGGGACTCTCAAGAGTCTTCTCCAACACCACAGTTCAAAAGCATCACTATACTGTATTTATCAATACTGTAAATTGATATCATCTCTTTACAAGATGAATCCTCTATCTGTCAGTACCTATCAAAACACTGTCTTATACAAAACACTGTAGATGTTATACCTATTACAAACTGGTGATGTTCAGTTGCTCAGTCAAGTCCGACTCTTTGTGACCGCATGGACTGCAGCAGGCCAGGCTTTCCTGTCCTTGCTAGACATTGAAAATGAAAAGGTACTGTGAAAAAGAAATTCATATTTATTTATTAAGTATAGTAATTCTCACATTGATAATAAAGAAGCAGCAGTATGATTGCTTTGTGGTAGCTTAATCAATCCAATGTATATATGTATGTATGTTTCATAGCAGCCTAGCCTATAGGCTAATGAATGGTCATGAAATTTTTGTGGCATACAGTATTAGAAACACTGTTACTTTAAAAAAAAAAATCTAATGCGATGATAGGCTTATAGGCAGTTTCTCCAATTATGAGAGAGGGAATATACTACATGGTAATGTAATTCTTTGAAAGCAAAGTTATAAACCAGTAAGAAAACTAAAACATTACTAATTTTACATTAAATATTCTTCACCTTATGCCTATGTAAGGATAGCCTATCCGCTTCAATCCAAGTCTTGTACAAGTGTACACATTATTCTACACATATATTTTTGCATATTTACTGAAATCCATTGATAAGTAGACTCACACAATACAAACCCAGGTTGTTTAAGGGTCAACTGTTTTCCCATCAGAAAGGCCCCTCGCAGGTGCTGAGTTTCTCTGACCATAATCTTCAGGGGTCACTTCAATAACTAGAAACCTCACAGGTGAAGTTTTTTTCTGAAGATTAATTTCTGACGCTTGTACTTTAAAGTTTATAACACTTTGTCACATCTATTTGACCCTCATGAAAACCCAGTGAGGCTGAGTGGGAAATCTGTGTCCAATTCATAAATGAAGCTGTGGATTTCAGGGAAGTAACTCACCAAGGTCATACCAGCCAAAAATGAGCTTGTGGGCCTAGCACACAAGTCTTCTGACTCCTAGCCTGGTGCCCTTCCCTTCTGCAGGAATGCTTTACTTACCTTCCCCTTCTTTTTCTCTAGACCCTTTTTAAAACTGTGGTCCTAGAAAAGCTGTGATGAAGCTTGCCTGTATCTTCCTCCTATCCCTGCTTTCCTTCTTTTATTCTCTTTAGACATTTCCTGTCACCTGCAGACACCCAGGATCTTCTTTTTACACCTGAGGTGCTCAGGACCAACTATCTCTTCTGTCCTTCTCTGCAATTTTCCTGCACATTCCTGCTATGCCTCCTAGGATCGCCTAACATAGGAGTTTAAAACTACTGAAGTCAGGAAGATTAATGGAAATGAGTCAATTGGACTGAGAATAAGAAACAACGGCTAAGTCACTTCAGTCGTGTCCGACTCTGTGCAACCCCATAGATGGCAGCCCACCAGGCTCCCCCGTCCCTGGGATTCTCCAGGCAAGAACACTGGAGTGGGTTGCCATTGCCTTCTCCAATGCATGAAAGTGAAAAGCGAAAGTGAAGTTGCTCAGTCGTGTCCAACTCTTCGCAACCCCATGGACTGCAGCCCACCAGGCTCCTCCGTCCATGGGATTTTCCAGGCAAGAGTACTGGAGTGGGGTGCCATTGCCTTCTCCGAGGAAACAACTGGGGTCACACAAAAACTTGTTCATCAGTGTTCAGAGCAGAAGTATTCACAACAGCCAAAGATTGGATACAACCTAAACATCCAATAACTGATAAATGGATAAACAAAAGTGGCACATTCATACAATGGAATACTATTCAGCCATAAAATGAATCAAGTACTGATCCGTGCTCACATGGATGAAAACATTATGCTAAGTTAAAAAAGCCAGCCACAAAATGCTACACGATTAAATACCCAGTGCAGGCAAATCCATAGAGACAGAAAGCGGGTGAGTGGTTCCAGAGGCAGGAAGAGGAGGGACTGTGGAATGACAGCTAATTAATGCAAGGATTCTTTCTGGAGTGATGAAAATAATCTGGAATTAGGTAGTGCTGATAGTTGTACAACCCTGTGACTTTAGTAAAAAAAAAACCACTGAATTTCATACTTTAAAAGAGTGAATTTTATGGTATATGAGTTATATCTCAATATGAAAAAGTGGAAGTAATAAAGACAATAGTAATCTGGAGAGCCCTTGTCTCATCTGAAGAACAGCCCTATTCAGCTGCAGCTAATTGCAGTGAAAGAAAGTGGTCCCAATGTTGAAATCTTTTTCAATTTTTAAAGAGAAGTCAAAAGTCCAGAATTTTGGATAAAATCGCTTTATTTTTTAAAAGTTAGAAAATAATTCAGAAACTTTACATTCTTGGCAGCCTGTATAATCTTGGGCCACTGGCCACCATTTTATGACCTCTGCTAACCCGGGACAATTCAGCTTCCATGCCTTATCCAATCAAACAAAAGTCAATGGAAAAGCAACTAACGTTTCTCCTCTAACAAGCTCTCAGGATATCTGGTCAATGAAGAGAAGATGAGTCGCTCCTTCCTCTGTACCAGCACAACATGCTCTCTCCCCAAGGTCCAGCCCCAGACCCCCACTACGTCTGGGCCTCTCACTTCATATTTAATAAACATTTTTTCAGCACCAACTATGTGCCAGGAACTCTTCTAGGTGCTATAGAAAAAACAAATGATTAAGTCAAGGTCCTTGCTTTCAAGGAGTTCAGTCAAGGGAGGGAGACAGACATGTAAACAAATCAAGGTAATACAAGGCAGAATTAAACCAGAGCCTGATAGCAGCACAAACAGTGTACTATGAAAACACAGACAAAGTAACTATTAATTCTACCTGGAAATATCAGGGAAGGCTTTGTAGAAGAGGTGACATTTGGCTGAGCCGTGAAGTGTAAGTTCACAAGGTAGAGAAAAAAAGAGAAAGACTGCGGGGGGAGGGCAGTTAGAAAAAATAATAAACAGAAGAGAGGGAGGGAAAAGAAAGGAAGAAAGACAGAAAAGAAGAGAGGAAGGAAGAAGTTAAATAGATAATTAAATAGAGGGCATGGTTAAAAAAGAAAAGAGGGTAAAAGCTGGAAAAGTAGATCCCACCCTCCCTTGCATCCACAATGGACATTACACAACCTTCATCACACCAGACTAAGAAAAATTTACCTGTCACTCTCACAAACTGAAATATGAGTTCCATGAAAGGAAGGATCATGTCCTATTGACCTTGATGTCATTAACATCCTAGCATAACGCCTGATACGCAGTAGTAGTAATGTGCGCTCAGTCGTGTCCGACTCTTTGCCACCCTATGGACTGCAGCCCACCAGGCTCCTCTGTCCATGGGATTTTCCAGGCAAGAGTACTGGAGTGGGTTGCCATTTCCTCTGTCCATGGGACTTTCCAGGCAAGAGTACTGGAGTGGGTTGCCATTTCCTCCTCTAGGTACTCAATGAAAGTTGGCAGAATGAGTGAATTCATGAACCAATAAAGAACCAAAGAAGAGAGATTAGGCTATATATGAGGAAGGGAAAAGCAATCCATTTTGGCTGGAGGTAAGAGACACAAGAGGACTGTAGTGGAAACAGAGACTGGCAATGCAGATTAGAGGTCAAATCAGGCAATATATAAGCCCACAGGCATTTGATCTGGTTTAAGAGGCCTTTCTGGCCTCTCTGGTGGCTCAGCTGGTAAAGAATCCGCCTGCAAGGCGGGAGACCTGGCTTCGATCCCTGGGTTGGGAAGATCCCCCGGAGAAGGGAAAGGTTACTCCCTCCAGCATTGTGGCCTGGAGAATTCCATGGACCGTATGGTCCATGAGGTCGCAGAGTCGGACACAACTGAGCGAGTTGCACTCACTCACTCAGGAGGCCTTTCTAATGTTCCTCAGGTCATGTGAATAGGGCAGCTCTTTGTCTTCCCATGCATTTCACAGGCTCTGAAGAAAACATTCTGACTAATGAAGGATAAATGACTATGTAAAGGCAGGGAAACACATAGTAGCTGCTCAGTAATAGTCATTACAAAATTTACGAAAGAGTGAATTACTCCATCCCAGAGTGACATTGTTTTTCACGTAACCACAGTATGTTCCCAACTCACTTTCTATTTGTGGTCAGTTCTGACCCCCACATGTTTTTTCTTATACTCATGCCCATCCTATATTTTTACTCTTGGGTTTGGGTCTTTACAAGCACATTTTCTTATTAAGTTTCAACCCTAATTACGACAGGCTTATTTTTCCAATGCATAGGGTCATTCAGAGCTTCTTACTATTTTCCAGAAAATCAAAACCACACCAAATTTTGGACCCACAAATTTGATACACACATTCTTTATTTGTCTGGAACATCAATAAATATGCTGAACAGACTGGCTCTCAAGACCAGTCTCCACTGCGCCATCACTCAATATGTCCTACTATCGCCGTAATATCCCCATCACCCACAAATCTTCAACCCTGATGTTCAGCTTACAGATTATACTGGAGACATCTGCCTGGTCTATGGATTCTGTTCTTTTGCTATTAGAAATTAGAGTTGTCCATACGATTTGCCCATCACAAAACCATGTTGACTCTTACGTAGAGTCTCAGGGTCTCCCAGTGACTGCAAATCAATTGCTTGATAGCTCACTCTCATTCTTCCCAAAGATCAATAAGTTGGTGGTCTTTAATTACCAGGGTCATTCTGTGTTTCTCCACTTCCTATTTCAAAGATAGACACATTTGCCCTTTTCCAGTCTTTAGGGACTTTTCCAGTTCTCCATTACTCCTCAAAAATAATGACCTGTGGGTCTGTGGCCACATCTGCTTGTACCCTAAGAACCCCCTAGGGTACATGTCATCAACTTCTGCTGATGTGAATACTTCCATTTTTCCTTCGCTCATTAACTGTTTCTTTCTCTTTGGTTACCTGTTCATGTCTCAAAATTGCACCTTGACTGAACTTCCTCTAGTTAACTATCTGCGATCTGCTCTGAAGAGACAAGATGAAAAAATTCAGCCTTATCAATCACCTGATACACGTTTCTCTCTTCTTAATCATGAAGTTAACTTTTTCAAGTCTACTTTTCGCCATATATCATAAAAGTTACTTATTTGCTTTTCTATAATGCTAGTTACGTCCTCCTCCCAATTGTGGTCATTCTTAATTTGTCCCTTTTCTGCTTTTCTCACACATTCTGGTTTAAAGATAAGGCCTGATTACCACATGTGGCATACCTGTTATATGCAGAAATAGTACTGGGTACTAAAGAATCTGCAATTAAAAAAAAATCCCTGCCATTAATTTCATAATCTAGTTCAACCAAACAACATAAAAGAAGAAAACTGTAAGTTAAATACTCCTTCCTCTGTATGCCTACATTGCCTCTATTATAAACGGGCTTCAGTATATTGTAATCATTCCTTTACTTACCTGTTTTTCTTAACCTCTTTAAAAGTAGGGATTATATCAGGTTCCCCTGAAACCCCAATGTCCCCTATAGTATCTGAATAGTATGCTTGATAAGGATGTGACAAAGAAGACAATACAAAATAACATATGTTATTCTCACTATAAGAATGACGGAGTACGGAGCCATTCCCTTCTCCAGGGAATCTTCCCAGCCTAGGGACTGAACCCAGGTCTCCTGCATTGCAGGCAGGAGGGAAGCCCATGTTAGATGTTGCAAATGGTTCATCTACAGAGGAGGGGTCACTCCTTCATACGTTTCTGTTCCATACTGAATTCTATACCATTCTAAATACTTTCTTTTTTCTATTCTTTTTTGCCTTCCTAGAGGTAGCATTGATTCCCTCTTTTTTACCCCCTTTGAAAACAGGCTAAACTCTGGCATATAGGAATCCTCTTAGAATCAGTTTCCTGAGTCATCATGCCTACTTTATTTCACCATCACACTGCTCAAATGTATACAAAGTCTCACCTACTGATATAGGGGAAAGGGAGCATCTATACCACCAAATATTTATTATCTGAGTCCCTGCAGTCATGTAGAGAAAAAAGTCACAACCTTAGTAAGTTGGCACTTCTTGCTGCCCCAACTTCATTCAGTCTCTGCTGCCTATAGAATAGTGTGATGGGACAATTTGCAACGCAAGGCAAATTCAATGCAAAACTATCACAAGGTAAACTTTAAAATCTTGTAAAAGTTACAAAATTCTGTGAAGCTGATGAAGAGAAGGAGACCTAATCAAACAACATGCATAGCTACTGACAACTGAGAATCTAGCAGAGGTAGGCCAGTTAACACCTGAAGAACACACAAGGAACAAGGATCATGTAAGAGATTGACTTGAAGATCAATTTTTTATGCCCGGGGAAAAAAATATATGGAGCCTTCAAATTCTCTTGCAAAAATTATCCTGTTCATGATCACATTGTGAAAGTCAAATATTAGGAAGAGCATTCCAGCTATCATATAATTTAGTAGTGACCAATTATAACTCGTGTTAATAAGATATATTGCTATTACTTGTTTCATTTTTCAGGATAATCAGTCATATTCTCTTTTTCTCCTACTTACTATAAAACTTTGACCCTTTTCCTGACACCAATTGTCCTGAAATAATGAGGCTTTTCTATACTGCTTTATCAGTTTTTACACTTACAGTTATGCCCCAGCTAAACAATAAACCCTCCAAGGATAGAAATTATGAATTCTATTTTTCTTTAGTACCTTCTTCTACCACCACCAGCCCATTCCAAATCACAACTCACACAGCTACTTGTGGAGCAGAAATCTGAGGAAAATAAGCATGCAGAAAATATTACTGACTGCCTACCTGACTTGGAGGCTAATTCTCCTGAAGGTTAAGATGGCTGTACCAGCAATACATTGTTAACAGTCATGATGGTGATATCCAAGGTTTCTAACTAATCACCTAGCTACAGCTCCTTTAATTCATGACACGGTGTACCTAAAAAATGAAAAGAGATTATCTTTTAATGTATTTTTTGTTTTATTTTTCATCCTACAGGATATTCTCTCCTATCACAAAAGGAGTCATCAGCGTCTCTCTCCTGGATTATATCTGGGTTACCTAAAGCTTTGTAGCTCTGTGGACCAGATCAAAGTTCTTGTTACCCAGAAGCTGCCTAACGTTCTCTGTCATGTGAAGATCCGTGAAAACTATAACATTTCCAAGTAAGCTATGAGAAGTTTGGGTTTTTCTTGTGATGAAACAATGGTTGAAGGGATGGGTTTGACGTGCCAGAAGGAAACTGAAATGTGACTCCGGGTGAAGTTTTTATGATGAGACGCCTTCACGGGCCAGCACACGGGGGCAAAGGCATCGCTCGGTTTTAACATTAGGGTAAGGAAAGTGAAAGTGTTAGTCGCTCAGTCGTGTCCGACTCTTTGCGACTCCATGAACTATAGCCCGTCAGGCTCCTCTGTCCATGGAATTCTCCAGGCAAGAAGACTGGAGAGGGTTGTCACGCCCTTCTCCTGGGGAACTTCCCAACCCAGGGATCAAAGCCAGGTCTCCCACATTGCGGGCAGGTTCGTTACCTTTGAAGGCACAGCTCGATTTTAACATTAGGATAAGCAGGGCACCCATTTAAACAGGATGCTATCCTTTCACTTTCCTCTCTGCAGCCACTGACATCCAGGTTAGTGAACAGATGCCCTTTGCTTTCAACACTTCTATTTCCAAAATCTTTTCTCCATAACCTAAAAAGTCATAATTTAAAAAATCACTTGTGTGAATGGGTTCTAGTAGAGTGACTGATTTCCCCATAATCTTCAAGGACCCTCCCTACTCTCATTCTCCCCACTCCTAATCCCCTGACCTAAGGACTTCATATGTTTCCTATGCTCTATATAGATTCTCTAAGGAAGAAAAGAAGTCTAGGCCTGAGTTTCTGGAAACTGCTCTATGGTTTGGCATTACGGTGAATTGCCCTGTTAACTTTGGAAAAGTTGCCCAATCTTGGTAATCTGACCCAGCTTTACAACTAGCCCTCTAGTAGCCCTCTGAACGTCTACTAAAATGAACTGAATTGGGCTCAACATGGAAAGACTAGATAAGAAAAGAAAAAGAACTTGGAAAAGAGTTTGTCAGGCTTCCGTGACAGTTGAGATCATCCTAGTTGCACCTACAAGTTTGCTTAACCAAAGGAGACTCTAACTTGGTCATTTAAAATCTGGTCCCTAAAGTGCAAAGGACTTATTAACTGTAGTGTCTCACAATATATACTAAATATGCCTTGGTGACAGTGAAGGCAATGAGGATGACGCATGAGGTCTTTAGAGCACTCACCAGCTGCCATATTCTCTTCTTTCCCTTATCACACACACCTAGACTTTAAGCCTGCCATCTGGTGGCCACTTGTACAATCAGCAGTAGTTATCTCCGGCCTTCCCAAGAGGCTCATCTGTGGGTGGATTCTGCAACGGTTACTTTCATCCATTTTCTAGATTTGCGTCTTAAAGGTTTAGATTCTATCTTTTAGTGGTTGTACCAACTAATTGCCATTTGCCAAGGTTCCAAGTTTCATTTCTACAAAAGATTCCAGTAGTCTTCATTGTGACAGTTCCATCTCCCTCATCCTTAAAGGCTAAACTGATTAGTTAGTGGTAGATGTCTAATGGTATTCCTCCTGGTAATTTATTTTCTAATTTGATTACAGCTACTATTTCAGCAATGTGGTCCTTTAGATTTTGTGCATACTTATGCTAGTCAGAACCCCTCATTTAGTTCTCTATCAGTGATGGATGAAAAGATAGAGTTCCCAAGCAGGTTCTCAAAGATTTCAGTTATTTGTGAAGCCAACAGTATGCCCAGATTGAAGCGGGATTTAATTTTCCTTTTTTTTCCCTCTTATTGAGACAAAGGGTATATTTTTCCATAGTCTTTTCCAGTGTGGGAATTGAAATGAAACTGATATCATGAAAAGAGAAACTTTTCTAAGAGGGGAGCTGGTTAAAAGAGAGTATATTTTGATGCAAAGCTTCTGTCACAATCAATTTCATTTTCTGGCTCATAGCTTGGAGCCCGGTGACTATAACCCATCAGGGAGAGTCCTCAGAGGATTTTCACGAGGGTGGGAAACACGTGAGCACCTCCTCTCTTTCCATCCCAGAACAACAGGGCTTTCCTTTCCTCCCTAGCCTGCTCCCGAGAGCACATTGCTTCTCCTTGCCATCAGGAGCAAATGGGCCAAATGAATCTGTTTAGAGACTTGTGCTAAAACACCTTACAGAAACAGGGCTGCCCAAGAGGTATTTCCCTTGATCTGTTCAAGATCCTTTTGAAGAGCAGCTTTTGGGGGACAAATCAGATGTGCTTTCCTCCCACCTTCCTTCTTTCCCCTTCCTTTCTGCAGAACGTTTGGAAAAGCTCATTAGGAAGGATGGTAGAGCATGCAGAATAAAGACGCAGATGACTGGTTTGAAAAGAGGACAGAATCAGTGATGTGTGTCCCCTGGTTCCTTTTATCGGAATTGTCTGGTGTTCCTGTTTGTGATTCTCCTCAGGCTTTTGGAAAGGGAAAGAAACCAAAATAGTGCCCACGATTACAACAGGCCAGGGTTGAAATGTGCCGTGTGGTTCCTTGCCTGAGTTGGACCAGAGTCCTGAGGTTACCCAACTGCTGAATTAACCAGCAGATGCCCCTGTGGTAAAACGTAGGGTCTTAGAGCTTACAGGGGGTCTTCAGGGAAAGAAAAATCATTTCAAAATATTTCAAAGCTCCCATCTCAAAAACTGATTCATTACAAATCAGACCTGCTGTTCTGAGGTATATGTGGTTTGATAGGTGAAATAAACTTGAAAAGAGCTCATTTTAAGCTCTATTTGGGTGGCAAAAAGTTCAAATTTCATGAACGGCATCAAGTTTTAACCACCAAAAATTGGTTATTCAGGTTCTGGACATATACACTAAAAATGTTCTGAGCTGTGTTCTGAACTTTTGTTGTATTTCTAATTTTAACTTGACTCAACATACAGAGAGGAGTGGGAATGGGTCCAAAAGCTTTCTGGCTCTGAATCTATGGAAAGTGTGGATCATGCTTCTGACGGCCCCATGCAATTGTTCTTCTACGAGCTCCAGATGGCAGTGAAAGCTCTCCTTAAGCAGATCAATATACCTCTACATCAGGTACTAGTCTTTACCATTATTTTTATCTTCTTTTTATGACTCATGGAAACTGCATTACGGTGTAAAACTCAAGAGGTGAAAAATTACACGTATATACATTTTGTTCATCGATTTGCATGTCGCTTCGCACATACACGCACATTTTCAGTCTGATGCCTACACACGGACAATGAGTACACTTCTGTACCTTTACTCTAGCTCTTCCATGTTGACGTCTTCCAAAGTTCCCAGACCCGTCTTTATTGGGGTCTGGTCAAACAAGGGAACATTGGCTAACCCACCCTGAAAGACATCAACTCTTAGCTTCAGGAGAGCATGAAGCAAGGGAAGTAAATAAATAAGTGCATAGTTAGATTTGCAAATGATTTCCTTAAGAACAGAAGATTACTGGTAATATAAACCTAGAGCAGTGGCCAAGGTTGTTCCATGCTATCTTTCCACAAACAGAAAATTTGCTGTCAAACGTATTGTCTTGTCTAAGTCCAAATGTGCAAATCTCACCTCCACTAATAAGCAACTTTTAAAAAAGAAACTGTTGGCTTAGAAGACAAGAGTAAAAGTTTACTAGGTTTTGTCTAGTGAGTTAATATCATATAGCATTAGATTTTCTTCTTTTTGATCTGCATTTACCATCTCTCTCCACTCAATACACACACATACTATTTCTATACATACAAGTAAAATAAGCCAAGTTTAGCCTGCAAACAGGGACACTGTAACAGGAGTGACTGGCTCTGTTTAAACAACAGAGAGACAACCTGAATTGGCCTCTGACCCAAGGAGACAAGAGGATAGATTCAAGACTCCAAGAGTGTTCTTCCATTAGGGTACTACTCTGATTACAAGTCAATGTTGCAAAGCTAGTCCAAAACAGCTAACGTTGAAAGAGAATAAATTGCATAAGATGCTATAAAGACACTAGGGGAGTTAACTGGATTATTCCAGGGGTGGCCATATACTCAGGAGGAGGGAAAAAAATGCCAGCTCAACTTCTGACAGTAGATACCATTAAAGGGTTTCTTGGGCTTAGCAGGTCTGAAGCAGCTCATATTTCATTGGTGACTCTTGGGCTACGCATACATTGGGAGCAGGCTGCCCAACTGCCTAAGAGTACATACAACATTTTTTTTTTTTTGGTACTTGTAAAATTTTCTCAGTCCTTGGCCAGAAACGACATTTTCCCCCCTTAACCAACTTAAATTGAAACTAGTGGATTTTTAATTCAATCCATTTTTGTTGCTTCATGTAATTATATTCATCATTTTGAAAAGCCCACAGAACGCAATCATTTTCTGCTTTTATAAGAAGCATAAATGTTGTTTTCAGAGTTTATGTGGAACATTACTGCCTTAAATCTTGATTTTATATAGCATTATTAAATGGACTGAACCCTAATATTTATGTTGTATAAAAATTCCAAGCTTAAAGTCATGTAATTTTGTTAGATGTTTTATGCCAGTTTGGTGTTGTTTATGTAAGTGCCATGTTGTAACTCTCCTATTTTTCCTCCGCGCGTGTCCCTCTGCAGGCAAGGAACTTCCGCCTCTACACACAGGAGGTGTTGGAAATGGGTCACAATGTGTCCTTTCTTCTCCTGCTCCCTGCCTCAGACGACGTCTGTACAGCCCCAGGACAGAATAATCCTTACACCCCACACTCAGGGTTTCTTAACCTCCCTCTTCAGATGTTTGAACTTGGTATAGTAGCTTGTTTCACCTAGAAATATTAACCCAGCCTCCTTATAATAAAATCACAAAGTTATATCTGTTCCCTCTTGTCCCAGTGGAGAGTCAATAAATCACATGATGGCTTTGGCAACAACCCTTCCTAGAACTGTGTACAAGTCTGGGAGAAAGCAGAGCTCCAAGACTATGTGCCTGAGCAATAATTACTGAAACTCAGCTAAGGCCCAATGGAGAGGAGGGACTTCTAAACAGAAAGTTCAGTTATCAGGCTGCAGTTCTTGCCTCCCCCTTGCTTTCCTAAAGCATAAATATAAGAACTGATGTTTTCATGAAAAGCGCTGCCCCTTCTCTTTCTTTTTTTCCTCTCTCCCCGTCTTCCTGCCCCCTCTTTACTCCAACTGGGAAAAAAACTGAAATTAAAATGTAAAGTGTGTATCAATTTAAAGCAGAAAAGGTCTGTAACTTTAAGTAGTGCTAACTTATTAAATAGACTCTAAATTTCTAACAGACCATTTGAGAAATTGACAGGGTCTCCCAGGATGCAATATTCTGATTATAATGTGGGATTCTCAATGGTAGAAGATCTCATCCTGACTTTCAAAAATGGGTAGCCTGGGCCCCAGGTTCTCTATTTTTACAGAGACCCCTGCTGCCCACTGAAAATGTGAATAGGGAGGCTTTGTCTCCTCCCTATGCTTCATCTTGTAACAGGCCAATAAGAGGCAATTAACAAGAGTTCCGTCAGTTCAAATGGACTGTAGGATTTGTGGGAGTGGGAGTGAATGGGTGGGTGAAATAGAAGGCAGTCTCTCTTTGGATTGCTCCCCAGCTACCAGATTTAGAAAGAGACAAGGCAACTGCCTGATGTTTCATTTTGAGACCTGGGCATCTGAATTTGAATTGATCTCTTGAGGATAAATGGATGAAGTCTCCCAGTTTCCCTTGCTCCAAGGAGTTTACATGCTCAAAAGCTGATGAACAGCAATTGTTATTTTCCAGAGGAGGGAGAGTTATTAAGAGAAGCCTGAATCAGACTTGCAGACTGAGACTCGAGGGTACTGGGTCCTCTACTGTGTGGTACTGGCAATCATTTAGCTTTCTTGTACCTTTTCTGTGCCACCTGACTGATAATATTGGCCGTAACACTCCCAAGATGCCTGAATGTGAATGCAACCATTTAATGAGTTCCCCATACAGTGAACATTTTTAGTCTATGATATAATTGCACTGCTATTACAAAACATGGTTTGAGTCAAAGAATTTCAATTCAGGCCCACACATACACGTCAGGTGTCTACTGTGGAGATTAAGAGATGAGTTAAGACAACGACTCTGCCCTCAAGGGGCTTTTTCGTACAGTGGTAGGAGTAAAATAAAGATACAAATTAAATTTTAAAATACATATAATGTGCTTAAATCTTAAGTATTAAGTGATTCTGAAAAAAAGAAAGGAAAGCACGTTTTCTTAAAAAAGGTATCAGAAAGCCACCTTGGAGAGAGGGTATTTGTTGTAGGTGTTAAAGAATGGACTGGATGCTAAGAACAAGGTTAATGAAGTCTCTCTTTCAAAGGGAGCAGAATGAGCAAAGACATAATAGAAGATCTCAAAAAAATCAGAAAAAGAGCACGTGGTCCAGTTTAGCTAGATCTGGGAAAGGACCGGAGGCAACAGTAACCATAAACCTGTGAGGACAAGCTCTGTAGCTGTATCGGGCAGTATTTTACGAATCAGGCTGAGGAATATACTTCAGATGAACTGAAAGCAGGATTGGGGAGATAATTCAGAGGCTGTAATAATATTGTGATGTCACAGTAGAAACAAACTCAAAGGAAACAAGTGTAAATGTGAGAAGCACGGGAAGCAACCGACAAGACTGGGCAGCTGTTTGAATGAGGACAGTCAGCGCTCAGAGACATCTAAGTACCCCCCTGGTTTTCAGTTTCAAAGACCGTGAGGATACTGCTACCATGACCAGACATAATGAAATCAGAAAAGAAAATGCTTTGGGGAAGAATATGATGCTCTTAGCTCGGAATATCTTGAGCTCAGTATTGAGCTCTGACTATTCTTAGCTCAATATTCTTGAGCAAGAATCCACCTGCCAATGCAGGAGATGGAGTTTTGATCTCTGGGTTGGGAAGGTTTCCCCTGGAGTAGGAAATGGAAATGTATTTCAGTATTCTTGCCTGGAGAGTTCAGTGGGCAGAGGAGCCTGGCGGCCTATAGTTCCTGGGGTCCCAAAGAGTCAGACGTGACTGAGCATGCACACATCCTGAGTCTGCAGGTGTTAATTCAACATCCAAGCAGATGTATACAACTGGCAGCGGAAATGCAGGAGACGAAGTTGGTTACTAAACACAGGAATCTGGCCAGACTCTACTGGTGACAGATGAAGCCATGCAAGTGAGTGATTTCCCATGGATAGATGACAGAGAAAAGAACTAAAGCAAATCCTTTATTGGAGAGCGAACTGAGAGCCCATTCTACGTAAAAAGGCCATACTGTTCCATGATTACAGGCAAAAATACATGAGGCTCATTTCTCGAAATTTCAGGGGCCTGGGTGGGAACAATCAATGGTTTAGTATCAATCATAATAGTACACGACTCCCAAGATCCTGGAGAACCAAGCCCTGCAAGCATCCTATCTTTCTTTCTGGGAGGCTCCCACACTTCTTGGGCAACCGCACTTTATCCTACCACTGTTACTCTCCATTCTACAGTTTCCTCTCTTCACTCATTGCTTCATTAATTCATCTGTAAATATTTATTAAGTAACCTACTATGTGCCCCTCCTCACAAGTGGCTAAGTGGTAAAGAATCCTGCTGCCAGTGCAGGAGATGCGGGTTCCATCCCTGGGTCAGGAAGATCCCCTGGAGAAGGAAATGGCAACCCACTCCAGTATTCTTGCCTGGGGAAATCCCATGGACAGAGGAGACTAGCAGGCTATAGCCCATGGGGTCACAAAAGAGTCAGACACAACTTAGCGACTAACACTGAACAACTAAAACAACTATTATGTGCCAGGCATTATTCCAGGTATTGAAAAATCAGTGAACAAACTCCTCATGGAGCTAATAATATTCCAGTGGGGGAGACAAATAGTAAACCAATCAACAAACATTAATATTGGAAATGTCAGACAGTAGTGAGAGCTGGAAACAAAAATAAATCAGGATAAAAGGCTAGACTGAAGGGACAGGAACTGCACTTTTGTATAAGATGACAAGGAAAGGCCTCTCTGAGGAAGATAATCTGAGCAGAGATGAGAGATTTCCATGACATGAAAATAGCAAGTGCAAAGGCCTTAACAGTAAGAGTGTGCCTGGCTGAGACATCAGTATAGATGGAATGTAGGTAAGCAAGAGCAACAAAGATAGGAAATGATATCAGGTCAGCATCAGAAGATCATTCATGGCTTCGTAGATCATAATAAGGACTTTGGATTTTATTTTTAGTGTGTTGGAAATCCAATGGAGATTTTCGAGTAGAATAACTTTTTAATATAAGCTTTAATATAAGTAACTTTAATACATGCTCTGCAGAATACAGTAGTCCCATAGGCTGTTCCTTCCTAGGATTACTGGTGGGGGAGAGAGACTGTCACACAGGAGGATGCTGTGGGACTCTATGAGCAGGGTTGAGCTGGGGCAAAGTGGTACAATCGTAGACCCACTGCCCCCCACAGCTTGAGGGCTGATATCCCCAACCCTTTGGAGAGGAAGAGGATAGCACTCCTCTGCAGTTATAAAGCATGTGCCTGGGGGACAACAAGGGTCACTATTCATGCTGCCCCAGAAATAAAAGGAAAAGCCCTTAGAAACTGTCCTGAGATGTGGCATCTTGGGGATTTGCCTATACTGAGGAGGTGACCCTGCCCTGACCACGTGGGCAGTCACAACTGACTATAGGCCTATGAAGAGGAAAGCTGACTTTTATCCATTTCATTGACTCTATGACTTTGACTGACTCGATGAGCAAGATTAAGAAACTGGGAAATTTTTTAAAACCAGTTTGAAGCCTGGTATGCATTTTATACTTCAGTGTTCGGCTACATGCTTCATTCAACAAACATTTACTGAGTTTCCACGTGGCATATAGTACTATGCTAGGGCTGGACACATAGACATTAATAGGACACAGTCTGCCCACTGGAAGCCTAGAACCCAAGGGGGGATGTTATCTATACCAACAGTCCCAATCCAATGAAAATTCTTCTGTGAGAGGTCAGTTGCTGAATTTCAGAGAAAAAAACACCTAATCCTTTCTTACAGAGATAAGATTTAAGATAGACTTTGAAGTATAAGTAAATATTCAGGAAAAAAAAAAAAGGTAGACCAGGAAAGGAAAATCATTGTAAGCAGAAGGAATAGCATGCACAAAGGTTTGGAGACCTAGGGAAAATGCGTTTCACTTAAGTACACTCTGAGTAGCTCACTGTGACAGATGCTTAAAGCATCTGAGCAAGTGTGACGGGAGACAAAACTAAAATTGAAAAAAAAGGAAAAATCACGAAGGGCTAAGCCACCCCAAAGCAGTTAGACTTTATTCTATAAGCAATAAGGAGTCATTAAAATTTTTTTAAGGAAAAGAATAATATGGTTATTACGGGGTTTTAACAACTCTGCGGATTGCAGGAGAACAAGAAAAAGGCTTGGCCTAGAGGCAATGAGACAGTTAAGAGACCGGCCCAGGTGGGCATTGATAAGAACTCAGACGGAGACTGCCACAGCAGGGGGACAGAAGAGAAGGCAGGGGCAAGAGGAATTTAGAAGTTAAAGTCAATAGGACTTTGTGATTGATTTAATGTGGCTGAAGAGAAAGATGGAGGAGCCACGGAGTCTGAAGAGGGTGCTAAAATGGATAACGCTGCCATCTACCAAAACAGGAAATAAGAAGGGAGGAACAGGTTTGGGGGAGGGGAGAGATGATGAGTTAGTTCGGTCTGACAAATGATGAGTTTTGTTTGAGGGGCCTGTGGGATATCCAGGCATTGAGCCTAATGGAATCCAGGCCACAAGCTTATAAGAAATGGCACAGTCCCAACCCTCATTCCTAATGCCCATTTTTCATGATTTAGGATACCATTCCTGAATTCCAACTGTCAACTCGTTCACTGCCAGGAATCTTTAGAGAGGCATCTTATACCCAGGTTCTTTCTGATACCTTGGCAGAGAACCATAGAACTAAACTGAGCCTAAGAGTTAATCTTATTGGTTCCTTAGCTTCCAGACTAGGCTATATGGCCCAGACTGATGGGACTCTATTGAGTAAGCGATCTTTAGGAAGAATATTCCAACCTCAGTCCTGTTCTAATATTCAAACTACTAAATGCCCCATTCTTCCCAGGGGGATGGGGAAGGGATGTGAACAAAAATTCATTTTGCATCTGATACGTGCCACATGCTGTCCAGGCATTTTATTATTAAGTTGTTTTATCTTAGGTAGACATTATTATCCTTGTCTTACCTATTAAAAAAAAAAAAACAAACCTGAGGCTCCCTGGGGTTATATGCCTATTATGAAGGTAGTAAGTGGTAGAAGTATAATTCAAATCCAGTTCTGTCTTATACCTAAGCCTAAGTACTTTCTGCGCTACAGTACCCCTAATCTGACTTCCAGTGTCGGAGCTGACGGCATTTTAGTCTGTCACTATCTTATAAAGAAAAAAGACAGAGAGAACACCACAGAAAATTAGTCTGCGTTTGTAAATTACTAACAAATCGTGCGGTCTGGGATAATGCATTTTTGAATCCTTATACCATTTTGCCTGCAAAATGCATGTGATTAGCATTAGGAAAAAAAATTAGAAGCTTCCAGTCTATCCTCCCCTTCTCAGTGATGGCTACCAAATGTATCATTGCTAAACCACAAAAGACTATGTTAAAGTCGCATTTGTTAAAGTGACATTAAAGGCTCGGGATGAAAACCACTAGAGTGGGAAAGTGAAGCACTGTCCTTGTCGCTGGAAGGTCCTCGGCGCTCACTGTGGCGGGTGGCGCGGCCGTGTGGGCGCTGGGAGACCACCCACTGATCCGAGGCTCTGACCACAAAGAGACTCAGCAAGAGGGAGCTGTGGACACCCTGGCGTTCTAGAATTCAGATGGGACTGATAGCATTTCCTCTAAAGAAATTCTTCAGTGCCTCTATCTTCCAGTCATATTTTAGAAAGAAGGAAAAAAAGTTTTTTTTTTTTTTTTTTTTGCAACTTGGTTTGGAAAGGCAGACTGTGAGACACTTCACTCTTCAGCCAAGAGAGGACATCTGTCAAGGGCAAACAGGATATAATTCCTCCTTGAAAGGCATGAAGACACATTCAGGGAGCTACAAGGGTCAAGAGTAAGCTGAAAAGTAACTGTGACTCTTTCCTGTAGAGCAGCCAGTAAATATCAGACTTGAAATATACCTTTTGAAAGAGGAAAATCAAACACACCTTGAGGAAAGAGAATAGAGGGGAAAAGGAGACTTTGGAATAAAGGTTTGCTCTCTTCAGATACATTCTGTTGTTCATTCAGGCAATAAACCTCAACTGAGAAGTTGGCTCCCTAGTGGCTCATATCATAGAATCTGCCTGCAGTGCAGGAGACCCAGGTTTGATCCCTGGGTCAGAAAGATCCCCTGGAAAAGGGAATGGCAACCCACTCCAGTATTCTTGCTTGGAAAGTCCCACGGACAAAGGAGCCTGGCAGGCTACACAGCCCATGGGATTACAAAGAATCGGACACAACTGAGCAACTAACACTTGACTTGACTTGAGAAGTTACAGTGCTCCAGGTTTTGAGCAAATAAAAATTAACAGGAGATATGGTTTTTGCCCTCAAAGAAATCAGCCCAGTAAACACATTATTACAATAAAGCAGGATAAATGTCCTGGTGTATTTATAAACAAGTGGTCTAGGACCACAAAAGACAGAAGCTAACTCTGCCTGGAGTGAAAGAGGTACCAGTTAAGATTTCACTGAGGAGAAGATATTTAACCTGAATATTCAAGTATGAGAAGAAGCTGACATGAACGTATTGGTAGAGAAGGTACTGGAGGAGAAGGAAATGGCATGTTCACAAACGTGGAAGTACAAAAGGAACAGCTTGACCAAAGCACAGGGTCGATGCAGGCCGAGGGTGGAAGGCATGACAGAAGATATAACTGCAGATATATTAAAATCCTAGATCTCAAGGAGCTTGCTTTGCTGTGATGTTTGGGTTGTATCCCCAGTCAAGAAGGTGCTCTATAGAGGTGTAAAATCAAGGGAAAGCATGAAATGGAGATCATTTGGGAAGAGCTCAATAATTTGCAGTTACTGAGATCGGTTCCGCTGTGTGTCAGACAAGGAAGTGTTAGAGCAGAGGACGCAGAAGGAGGGATCTAATACAAGAGAGAAAGAAAAAAAAAAAAAAAACACCAAAACCAAAACTACCCGAAATCAGAAACCACTCCTTGAAACGGTGCCCAGCTGGATTAAGGACGGACCACTGGAGCCGTCACTCCATTCTTCTCTACCCCTTCAATACAAGGAGATCCAAACAGAGCAGGTCACCCTTTGCCTCCCCTGAGTTTCATCCTGAGGGAAAATCAAGCAAGGAAGCAGGCAGTGGTAAGATGGGAATTGTAGGGTACACAAAATCTCTCAATGTGCAGAGAAGTAGGGCTTCCTCAGTGAGGTGTGGAGATGACCAGATGTCCCGTTTTGAGGTAGTGTGGTTTTAGCTTCCCAAAATGGCCAGGTCTAGGTCTCCGGAATCAATAGCAAAGAGGCCTGAGGGCAGTAATTAGATGTTCTTCCTAGAATTCCTCACCAAAGAAGCCAGAATAAAAATGCTTCCACAGATCTGGTGAGTTATTACAGCCCCATTTCCGAAGCATGGAGCACACTGATACAGGTCAGAGGTACACAGAGTGAGTGAGGTTCCTGGGAAGTGACTCTCCAAACTCAGCAATGGCCAGGAAGAGTCTGGTACTACACAAGTCTGAATCAGAATGCTCGCCTCATCTTACTGGACTCTGAAGTTATAGCATGTGAGCAGAGCCGATCAGAGAAGTATGAAAAATCTGACCACCTCAGGCTGCCTGCGTCAGGCTGAGACCCACGCCCCTTTCTCCCTTATCCACGGCAGAGATGAAGGTTAGGCTGTCTCCACTGGTCTCTAGCCCATTATCTTTTAAAAGAAGAAGGGGAAAACAAAACTGGTCTGCAGAACACTAGCTCCATCATCTTTCCAGAGGAGCTGAGGAGTGGAGAGGCAGGAGAAGAATCAAAACTCATCATACTAGGGTCCTTAGGCAGTTTTCCAGCCAGACAAAACACAAAACACACCCTGAGAAAAACATGTCTTTTATCTTCTGGGACTTCTGGCCTTGGAAAGGGACACGCAAGATACACACTAGAAATCAGACATGGCAATCAAAACTGGGTTTCAAATGGATACTTGCTTCTTTTTTTTTCCTCTTTAAATTGGTAAGCAAACTTATTTTCCCAGTAGTAGCCCAGCTTTAGGGGCTGAACATAAACTGCAGCTTTAGCCAACTCCACTTCCCCATACCCTACCAGGACTTGGTAAACCTTAAAAGGGAATACTGTCTGACTAAAGCCAGACAACTGGCCCCTTAAGAGCACATTTATAATTTATTTATGGCCTAATATTTTCCAATGATAGGATTAATAAATCATGTTTTCATTCAACTTGTTTTCTCTGAGGTATGAATTTCTCTATTTTGATACCAGATCTTAACATGTTTTATTTTGCTTGTCCATTTTCCAGTTCATTTTTGCAGCTACAGGGAGAAATTTATTAGTCTGTATTGCCGCCTTTCTGCTGTTGTGGAGCTGGATTCTCTGAATACCCAACAGTCCCTGAGGGAAGCAATCTCAGACAGCGAAGTTGCAGCTGCCAAACAAAGACACCAGCAAGTTTTAGATTTCATTCAGGTAACAGTTTGTTTTATCTGGGGTAAAAGGAAGAAGGAAGGGGCAGGGTGGTGAGGATGAGACCCAAGCATGAGAAAGAACAGCAGTCTGGGCAAAAGACCACTATGTGCAAATAGACTGTTAATTTGGTTAAAATGCGGAACTCCAGGAAATACGAGTTTTTAAACAAAGGCTTAAGAAAAAGCCACAGATAAATCAGTGTTAATAAGAGCTCTATCAGGCCCTGTCGTGGGTCGCTGTAGTCTCCTACGTTGAACAGAAAAACAGCTGCCAGAAGAAGTAGAGATCAGAATATTAGTACCTAGGAGCCCAGTGATAATTCCAACAGAAAGAAAAACTATATTAATTCATTCAACATCAGAGAGAGAAAGAACAGAATGATCCATCGGCTTATGTAAACCCAAATTCAGGACATAAGATTTCTCATTTTTTAGACTTCTTTCTGGCAAAACTGATATTTTATTGCATAGCTATAAAGGCTTAAAAATGTGTGAGCCCTGGGGTGACGTCTCAGGGTCTTGAGACAGTGGGACTGAGTAGTCATCAAGAGAATTTGGATCTGGTCGGAAACTGCCCCTAAATCCCTTGGACAAGTCTTATGATCTTTATGCCTGTGCGTGCGTGCATACTAAGTCGCCTCAGCGGTGTCCAACTCTGTGCGACCCTATGGACTACAGCCTGCCAAGCTCCCCTCTCCACGGGGTTCTCCAGGCAAGAGTACTGGAGTGGGTTGCCATGGGATCTTCTTCTCCAGGGGATCTTCCTGACTCAGGGATTGAACCTGTGTCTATTACATCTCCTGCACTGGCAGACAAGTTCTTTACAACTAGCGCCATCTGGGAAGCCCTTTTATGCCTGCAGTATAACCCCACAAAATGAATGCACAGTCCCCTCTTAACCTCAGGGGATACATCTCAAGACTGGATGACTGAAACTGCAGATAGTACCAAATCCTGGATATACTATTTTTCCCTATAGGTACACACCTATGCTAAGTTTAATTTATAAATCAGGCACAGTAAGAGATTAGCAACAAAATAGAACAGTTATAACAATATATTATAACAAAAAAATATGTGAATGTCCTATCTCTCAAAATAGCTTATTGTACAAATTTAATGTCCTTTTCCATCTTAACTAAACACTTATTATGTACTGTGGCCATGACTTTTGCGATTTGCGGTACAACAGCAAAACTACTAGGAATTTCTTTTTCCTTTTTCACAGTTTCATGGAATGAAGATTCATTCTTATCATAGATCTTAGCAATTTCACCATCCAGGTTTTTTTCCCTTACCTTATTAAGTATAGCACTTTCAACTGTTCAATTAAAGAAAGCACTTTGTAGCTTCTCTTTGTCATAACCAAATTGCCAGCATCTTGCACTCTTGCACTTTAGGGCCATTATTAATTAAAATAAGGGTTACTTGAACACAAGAATTATGACACCAAGCAATCTAATAACCAAGGTGGCTACTAAGTGACTAAACAGTGGGATACACTGGACAGAGGGATGATTCACATTCTGGGAATGCTGGGCAGGATGACAGGAGATTGGATCCCTCTATTCAGAACAGCGGCAACTTAAAGGTTATGAACTGTTTAATTCTGGAAGCTTCCATTTACTATTTTCAGACCTCAGTTGACCAATGGTTATTGAAACTGCAGAAAGCAAACCATGAATAAGAGGGGACTTCTATAACAGCAATTGCCCCATCATGAATATCACTTTGACATATATTCAGATCAATCTGATAAATATATATTTGTTGGACACAAGCGTCGGACACTGTAAGGGAGATACAAAGTTGAATTACACATGGTCCTTGAACTTCGTTTAAAATTCATTAGGGTAAACAAGAAATGTGTATAAATACTATCTGTAAAAATGATTTAGGTGCCAAATTTGTTGCCTCATCACTCAGTCATGTCTAACTCTTTGTGACCCCATGAACTGTAGCCCACAAGGTTCCCCTGTCCATGGGATTTTCCAGGCAAGAATACTGGAGTGGGTTGTCGTTTCCTTCTCCAAGGTACCAAAAGAGAAATATAAAAAAAATAAAGTAAAAATGTTTTGTGTCAACACAAAGAAGTAAAAATTTACTTACACTTGTGGGCATAAAAAAAATGCCGTAGAGTATGTAACTGATATGTGAGCTGGGCCTAGGGGCATAGGTTAGTCTCTAGTGAGGAGAGACAGAATGAGGAGCTGCCAAAGAAGCATAACCAGATAAGGGAGAAAGAGCGGAAAAATCCTACCTGGGGAATGATGTGTAACCAAGATTAGTTTGGGCATAAACTGAGTAAAGGACAAAGGTGAAAAATTAGGTAAGAATGAAAGGAGCAATGAAATCAGATCATATGAGGCTTTATTAGAGACCATAGTAAGAAATTTGTACTTGATGCTGTAGGCCATAGGTACCCAGCCAAAGTGTTGGAGAAAGTCAGTAACAGGGTCTCACAGATGTTAAAGATAGATTCAAGCAGTGGAGGATATTCCTCCCATTCGCATTAGTGTGGCCACGCTGGTTGTTCACAGTAAGCACTCATTCTCATGGCTACTAAATAATTTGCACATCATTCCTAGACTTAAGGAGAAGACTAAAGGCAGGGAAACCAGATACAAAGCTATTACACAACCCTCCAAGCAAGTAATGAGGACCTAAGATGAGAAAATGCTGTGAACTTTGGGCAAATAAAGTTCTCTAAATCTCAATCTCCTCATCTGTAAAATAGGGATGATAATAATAGGACTAGCTTTCAGTGTCACTGGAGAGAATTCAATACGATAATACATATAACAATTTCACTGAAGTGCCTGCACATAATAAGTATGCAATAAATTATACATTCATTCACTAATAAGGGAAAATACTTTAAAACATGACGTGCAAGATCGGGGGTTTATTAAGTACTCATGAAGAAGATATTGTAATATGCTTGCAAAGTGTGAGCCAGACAAGTCCTACCCTACTTCTCTCATCCTAAATGAGATATTTTAGGTGACCTCTTAGACTAAAACAATAAACCTTTCAAGAACTTACTTGCTTTCTTGACCTGAAAACACAGTATTTAAAAATTAAAAACATTTACATCATTTATTTTATTTCTAGTAAAAATGAAATATTGATAGGGGAAGGGGGTGGGAAAAAGAAGAAAGAAGCAGGAGGAGGATATGAAAGACTGGCATATCTTTTGAACCCAGTGTAAGGAATAGGGGAGCATAGTAAGAAGAAGAATGACCAGAAGTCAGTTACCATACATTTTTAGTCTGGAATCTTCCACTGATAAACCTTGGACTGTTGGACAATTTATTTGATCCAAGGGCCTCAATTGTAAGAACTGGACTGGATGACTTCTTAAGCACTGAGTTGGCCCTAACATTTCATGACTTCTTTAACAGCCATAAGTAGTTTTATAGAAGCACTTCTTTAACTCTACCTTAGGTTCTATTTCCACTTTATTCCAACTAAGGCTCCCCTGACTCCATTATGTCCAACCAAGAACACTGACTTTCTTTAGCCTGTCACATACTCCAAGAGTCCCTGGCTCCGTTCTTACTTCCAGATGACAGTCCTCGCCCCTTTCTTTCTCACCTAGCCTACGGCTCCTCTGCTTTCTTCTCTTTCCTTTTCAGCACACCATTAAGTGGGATGGATGAAGGCAAGCGAGGCCAGGAATTCTTTAAAGTTCTAGCCTGCTCTGGTTTCCTAAAGCAGGTAACTTGAGAGCCCTCTCTACGTACTCTCCAGCTAGCCAGCCAGGTAAACGGAGACTTGGATGAAAGCCAGTTCTCCAAGAGTTCAAGAAAGCACTTCTTGGCCAGGCTAAAACCAGACCATCTTGCACCCACAGCCTTCAGTGGACTTCCTTGCTCCGTCCAACATGGATAATTTCACTGACTAGAGTTAACGCAGGATCATCTCTCTCCTTAACGAGACTGGGCTTCTCAGTCTCTCCTGCTCAGAATGAAAACCAGCTGCAGCCATTCACCCACTGGCATCCAGCACTCAGTCCACCACACACCATAATCGGCAGAGGCAAGTGCCAACTGTGGGAGCGTTTGTGTGATTCCAGATCTAAGACAGTGTTGAAGGCACTACAGAAACCAAACATTGTAAAGAGCAAGGGAGTCTGTGTAAATACAGTTGGGAAAAGAAGCCAAGTTAGTGCAGCCAGAGAGGAAGGGCTGGGCCGGGGGAGGTGTAGAAAATCATAGATAAGGTATACAGCCTTTACAGACAACACAGGCAGCAGAAATGGCAGAGTGTGGAGACTTGGCACTGGGCATATTTGGAGCTGCTAAAGCCGAAAGGGCAATTAGGCTATAATTTATATACTGGAATGCTTCAAATGCTCCTAAGCTGTAATAGAAACACAGCTCATTAAATATAGCCAATCTATCATCCCCTCAAGCACCTTGTAACTGTGCTGTGAGAAAACCAATCACCTTTACATTTTAATAAAAATATTATCTTGCCTGCGTACAGAGAAAGGAGTGTAATTTATGGGATGAAAACCAAAATTTGTAAAGGGCAAAGTGAGAAATGGATGCAAAACTTTTAACCAACAGACCTAGTGAGTTCACGGTCTTTCTTTTTTAAAAACATGTCAGCAAGTCTTTAGAAGCTGTATTTGGACGTTAAAATCAAGGGGATTATGTTGTCAGTTATTTTTAGATCAACAGTATAAGGTAAAATGAGTGAAAATTGTGCTCCTTTTAGAGCTAATTAACTAAGTCCGTTAAACTCAGTCTATAGATTTCCCTCTACCTATGTTTCTGACTTCTCTTCAGTTAACACTTCTTCACTGCCATCACTGAGAAAAATTAAGAAATAAACATTGTCTCTACACATAAGTTTTAAATTTTTTGTACTAAATCTCACTATCCATCCTCAGTAGTAAGGCTAAAACAACCTATCCAAAGAGAGCAAGTGGAGGACAAGTTCTTAATAATTGTATTCATTTCTTAAGGCTGCTGCAAGAAATTGCCACAAACTGAGTGGCTTCAACAGCAGGAATTTATTCTCGCACAGTTCCAAAGGCCAGAAATCTTAAGTCAAGGTGTCAGCAGAGTCACACTCCCTCTGGAGAGGGGGAGAATCCATCCTTGGCTTCCTCCAGCTCCTGGTGGCCATTGGCGTCTCTTGACTTGGGGCTACCTCAGTTCAATCTTCGCACAGCCTCCTCTCCTGTCGACCACATCTCCGTCTGCCTCACTCTCATAAGGATGTCTTCATGCAGACATTCATCACTGGAATCAAGGCCCACCTTTCTAGAATAAAATCCTCCCATCAGAATCCTTACCAATCACATCTTTTGCCATAAAAAGTAACATTCATTCTTTTATCATATAAAGTAATACAGGTTCCAGGGACTAGGATGTGGACATATATTTTGGGAGGTCACATTCCGTCCACTATAGTAACCATGATTGTCATTGCAACACCTGAAAATTTTATAAGAATGTACAGATTACACTGTGCACTCACCTACATCAGCTTACTTAATCCTCATAATAATTCTGTTCAAGGACAGAGATCTAAAGTATTAGATAACCATTCACTCATACCTTCATTAGCTGAACAATCATTTACTGAGTACCTATTCTTTGCACAGCCAAGAGTAAAAGGTACAGAAGCATAGTACCTGCCTTGCCAGGACCTCTAAAAGCTGTCCATAGTCATGCAGTGCCTCACTTTGAGATGAGAGTATGCTGCATGAGGCGAGATCAATAAAAGCTAGCTGAGAAAGCAACAATCTCATTAAGAAAATTTGTCCAAGCGTTAAATGGAACTTCCACTTTATTTACCCCTTGAACTTCAGATTTTTCCCTATATAATGTTCAGCGGGCCTGCCACTGTTGAACCTTCAGCCCAGCTCACTGGCTGACAAAGCCTGAAGCTCAATTTCATGCTTTCATTAACAACACTAAAAACTCTGCCCAGTTTTGTCACTCCAGGATAGAACATTACCAGAAAGCAAGGGAAAATGGCAACCAACCATGCAGTGCCATGCATTAGCTCACTCAAACTTGCCTGTCACTCGGAACTCTCATAGTTTCAGAAGCCACTCTGTGTTTATTGGGAGCATCTGGTTTGTGGATATTCTTAAGTACAGATTAAGACTCTAAAATTTGAAATTTGAAAATAAAACAGAATATTAGATAGTCCCTTCTATAATCAGAGACACCTTAACCGTGTAGTATTCATACAATAAACATCTTCTAGCTGGAAACTAAGTGACCCCAACTTTCTAAGGGTTCTTCAAAAATAAATCATACAGTGTCAGAGCTGGAAGGGACCTTGGACATCATCCAGCCCAGCCTCTTCTTTTCACAGCGAGGTAAATGGGTCAGAAGTCAATGGCTTGCTCAAGGCACCCAGTGAAATTAGATGCAAAGCTGTTTATTCCAATAATGCTTTACTAGTTCACACAGGACTAAAACTATATTTCTTTCTCCACTTGTTCTGAAATTCAGACTTTATCATATGCCTTACCCATAAATCCTAATGAGGAATATTTCATTACATGCTGAGAATTAATAACAGTTTACATGTGTGCAAAATGTACCCTGCAGTTTTATAAAGCACCTTCAAACTTATCATTTCACCCAATCATCACAGCAGTCCTGTGGCGTATAAAAGAAATATTTTGTCCACATTTCACAAATAAGGCAACTAAAGCTCAAAGGGGTCAAGTGATTTGCCAAAGGTTGTTATAGAACCAATAAGTTGCAGATCCCAGCTGGAATCCAAGTCTTTCACTATTTGCCTTAAATGAAATAGCCTCTTGGGTAAAAAACACACAAGACACAAAAGGTTATAAAAACGAGGTATTTTCTGGTTTAGTAAATCTATGTAGAAAATATTTCACCCATGCTCAAAACCAGATACTGTAGAAAATGTATCATGTTGGACCCTCAGGGAAACTTAACACCTTTTTAAACCTGTTCACTAATTCAATGCATGCATGTATGCTAAGTTGCTTCAGTCATGTCCGACTCTTTGCAAATGCATGGGCTGTAGCCTGCCAGACCTCCCTGTCCATGGAGATTCTCCAGGCAAGATTATTGGAGTGGGTTGCCATGCCCTACTCCAAGGGATCTTCCTGACCCAAGGATCGATTCCACATCTCCTGCTGTCTCCTGCACTGGCAGGCAGGTTCTTTGCCTCTAGCATCACCTGGGAAGCTAATTCAATATATTTTACCATTTTATTCCGAAGCAAATAGATGAAGTTTGGCGTGAAATGAGGTGGATCATGGATGCTCTACATTATGCAAGATACAAGCAACCCGTTTCTGGCTTATCCATCACTAAGCTGATAGATCCTTCAGATGAGCAGAACCTAAAGAAGATCAGTTCTACATCATCACATATAGACTGCCTTCCATCACCATCGCCATCCCCAGAGATGCACAGAAGAAAGGCAGTGAGTGGTAAGCAATAAGATCCAAAACTCTGTGTTTCAGTCACCAGATGCTTGGTCCTAATCTCCACTGATGAGGTTTGTGCTGAGTCATTAGACTCAGCAAGCAGTAGAAAACACTGCTCAGCAGTAAGAGTCTAGAAGCATAGAAGAAGCAAAATCAGCAACAGGGGAGGGTAGGAAGCTCAGGCAACGACCTGAGATCATATCCAGTTAGGAGCGCAGAAGATTCATGCCAGTTCCAGTTCAAGCTTCCCATATACAAAAGGAATTTGACCAAAACCAGGGAGTAAAGAAAACAGGCCCAGTCTCCAGAAAATAGGGACTGACAGGAAGGAGGCAGGAAGGAGGCAGGAAGGAGGTCCTAGCCTGGGTAAGAGTTCCAGGCAAACTTCCCACCAACATGGCACCAATGTCCTGGGGTGAAGATGGGAAAGCAAGAAACCTTGGGTAAACTAGAATCCTGAGCCTGAGGCCAAATAAATAGGTTGGTCTCATCATGGATACAACAATCTGGAGACAACTTACAGACAAGGTGCAGGAGATGCCTAGCAAGCCACCTCCACTCTTGGGAATTAAATTTGACGACTTTACATGGCAAATACTACTAACTGAAGAAAACATAGTTAACACAAACTTCTGCGAAACCCTTTTATACTTATAAACAGAGAGAAAACATACGAGTCAAAGGCAATATCATGAATGTTCTTGCCTAGAACATGTTGAAACTAATGCCATTTTTCTAATCAATTAAAAAATGGTATTCAAAGCATCTTTATTCTATTATCTTATAAGAGCCAATTTTATATGTTCTACAATGATAATAATTGATATTTTTAATAAACAGTTCTAAAATGTGCACTTGTCCCATAGGGGGCAGCATGGTGTAGCAGAAAAAGCCTGGCCTTAGAAATCAAAGACCTGGATTCAAATTCCAGCTTTGCTGTGCTAGCTGTATGCGCTTGAACAGATTACTACATCTGAGCCTGTTTCTTTGTATGTAAAATGAGAATAATACTATATACACCTTGAAAAGTTATTTGTGAATAAAAGTCTATGTCAGAGGTTCACAGAACATAATAGACAATAAATTGTAATATAGTACTTAATGTTATTTTTATTTCAGAAAACTTTAGCGGGGATATGAACCTTTTCTATAAGGAAGTTTATGTACATTCTAAAAAACTTCAGTGTCTAAAAATCAAAACTTGGCAAGTGTAAGAACTTGAGAGACAGCTTATTTATATTACCAAAGGGTTCTATCATTTAACAAATAATTCAACAAAATAATTAGGTAGGTTTTATAGATTCCCAGTAAGCTCAGGATACAAATAAAATACTATCCCTACCAGAAGCTAATTAATGAGGGAGACAGACACATTACAAACAATTTCATACTAACTGCTTATGTGCTCCTGGTATAATAAGGATATGCACAGGGTGCTATAGAATCTAATGGAGGTGTTAACCAGGAACTCATAAAATCAAAGAGAGCTTCCTGGAGGAGGTGACAAAGTCAAGTACTGAAGGATAAGCAGAATTTGAACTGAAAAAGAGGAAAGCATTATAAGCAGAGGAAGCAGAACGTGCACGTGTGTTGTAGTTCAGGGAACTGTAAGCAGTCTGACTGAACTCAGGATCTAAGGATAGTATCCTTTCTTTCTTTTTTTTCATGTAAAAAGCATTTATTGGTCACCCACTATGTTCCAGGCATTCTTCAAGGTAAAAAGGAGATAGTGATAAACAAAGCCAAGTCTGTCCTCCCATAGAGCTGGCATTCTAGGATGACAATGAAAATAGAAACAAGATGATTTCAGATAGTGAAAATTCCAAAGTATAATGCAAAACAGCAATTAAGGTGGCTAGGAAGGGTGCTGAATCCACTAGGATAAACAGCAGAGACCTGTCTGTGAAGGTTACATTTGAACCAGTAAAAAAAAAAAAAGATCCAGTTATGCAAAGATCTGGAGTCGGAATATCCCAAGCAACAAGACAGCAAAAGGCCCTGAGGTGAGTGAGGGGTGAAAAGATGGCCAAAGTCTTTGGAGTGGATTGAACAAAGGGGCTGGTGATGAGAGAAGGGGTACAGAGAAAGGCAAGGAGCCGATCAGGCAGGGCATGGAAGGAAGCTGGAATCTTATTCTATTTGTGACCGAAAGCCATTGAAACCTTCTAAGCAAGGATTGATATAATCTGAATTATTCTTTAGAAGCAAATCTGTCTGTTGCTTGAAGAGACCAATGTTGGAAACAGGAAGATCAATCAGAAAGCTATTAACAAAGAAGATAGCAAGTTTTCTGGCATCAGGACATTATGATGTCATTTACCAAAAAACAGATGGACAGGAGGAGAAAAAGTTTGAGTAAATGGGTATGGTGAATTTTAGGTTAGTTTTAGGGCATTCCATGCAAAAAGAAACATTCAAAAGCAAACAGGATGCATGGGGTGTGAAGTTCAGAAAAGATAAATGAACTAATAATATAGATTTAATCATTGTTGACATATGACTGCTTGATATTCCCTATGAAAACACTTGATATTCCCCATGAATATGCTTGATATTCCCTAGAGAGAGTAGATAGAGTAAGAGAGGAGAAGGAAAGATGTCTGTGGAACAGAACAGCAAGACTTCTTAAACTGAGAAGTAAAGACAAGAGGAAGAAGATAAAGAGAGCAGCATCACAAAAATTAAAACATGTCAAATGATGGTACACAAGGTTAAATAAAACAACAGCTTCTATTGTTTTGTTTCTGCTTTTCAACAAGAAAGTCGTCAGTAACCTTGAAGACAGCAGTTTGAGAAAGAAAGGAGATAGAAACCGAATAGGCGTCGATCGGGGAGTAACCCAGAGGTTAAAAAATGGGACCAGTAAGGATACACTCTTCAGAATCTTGTAGCTGGGGAGGTGTGAGCTTGAAAGGGCATGTTGACAAGGCAGGGCAGATATACCCTCTGTTGTTCCCCAATTCGCATAACTCTACAAACAACTCTTCCATTTCACTCCCACCTTCCCAGCCGTCGTCTGTCCTCTCTGCTCACAGAACTTTCTCAGTGTTTAATCTTCTCTTAGCCACAGGCTCCTAAGTAGGTCCCCCCTGGCTGCATGCGGGTGGCCTCTCCGGTGCCACGTAAGTGCCAAATTCTCACGTTGCCCAGATGACGGGTTAGACACACTCCCTGCTGGGAAGATCTGGCCAATTACACTTGGATTTTATTATTAACTTAAAATGTGAGCGATCATCATTCTGTTTCTTAAAATATAACTCTCTCTTGGGTCCATTTATTTCTCTGAAGCCAAGATTCCATGGGCTGTGAAACACAAAGATGTGGAGGGCAGCAAGTGAAAAATGGGACCCAGGGACAGGGAAACTGTTGGGAAAGGGGAGAAACATTTAGCATCCCCGCACAAAAGCAGAAGCGTTTCAGAGCAACTGAACCTGCCCCTGCATACTCTGTCCTCTCCACTAGGGTGACTATTTTTAATTGCTTGGAAACCATTCATGAAAAGGAGAAAATCCAATCTAGAGGTACATCCCCTCTGGGTTGCTCATAGGTCAAAGTTTACAACACAGTTCCATTCCGGGTGAGCAGGGGTCACCTAATTTCTGAGAAGTCTGCTGGAAATGCAAAGCCTGTCACAAGCCTAGACTCTGGTACCAGCCCAAGATTCCGTTTGAAAGCTGTTGAGTACCTTGGATTTGTTTGTGTGTGTATATGTGTCTGTGGTTGGATGGGCAGGGTGGGAGGGCAGTGGAACTCTTTTACTTCCCATTTCTGTGTGGTTTTCAGGCACAAAGTACAACTCCTCTGAATCAATTAAAATTAAGCATCTCCCAAAGACCCAAGGGGGAAAGTTGGCTCCGAGCAAAGGCAGCACAAGGCAGGGGGTGGAATGACTGGTCCATGGCTAGGTATTTTCTCTCCCACGCCTTTTCTGTGGGTATAGTGGTCACAGACAGCAGCAATTTTTTTTTTTTCCAATACTGCTATTTCTCCTAGTGATGCATGGGTGAGGCAACAAAGGGGAGGGGAGGTGCTGTTTCCTTCAGATGTATGTGAAGATTATCCTGATCTTCCAAATGTAAATCTTCCCAGTGAGACTTTCCCAGATGAAGTGAAGATTAAGAACACTGTGGCATAAACTAAACAGCTCAAAAAAATAAATAAATAAAAGGAATCTGAAGATGGGAAATTAGAAGGTGAACAAACCCGTGAGCTTCTACTCAAGACTTGATGATTTAGAAACAAAATTCTTTGTTTCTAAATTATCTAAATTCTACTCAGATACAGTGGAAATAAATTCAGTGAAGCACACACACAGAAAGTACCAGTTTGAACAGTGATGTATTAAAAATGTGATGATAGATTCTTAGGGCAAATACGACTTCTTTTTCCTTTCTTTCTGTCCTGCCATGCCCCTTGCCTTTAAGAGAAAAGCAATAGCTTTAAATCAGTTATTCCTTCCTGCAATGTCATCTCCCCATAACACTCTCAAAATCCACATCAACTCTACTCTGCTGTTGTTGGCCTGGTCTGCAGAGACCAGGAGTTGCAACACCCTAAGCCAGCCACTAATACTATGGGCAGAACTTCCATCAGACAGCTCGTGGGTCAAGCAGAGGGGAAACACAAGGTTCTACCAGTGCTGGCCTGCCCAGTGGGCCCTCTAAGGGAAATTGAGGAGCACAACCAGCTTTATTAAAATAACAACTGGGCAAGGTGCCTACAATGCTTAATGGAGCATATGGCCTGGATCTGGGGATGGAAGCTGCACTTTGCATTCTTTTCCAGGAAGGGAGGGAGTGGCAGTGGCCTAAAATCCCTGGAAACTCTCCTCAGTGCCCTGGCTGGCATCCTGGAGATTTTCCCAGCTTGTTCTGGGAGGGGTATCCCACTCTAAGCAATAGGTTCCACTAAGTCCTATAATAAATAAGACAACCACCATGGAAGTCAAATATTTAGATTCCCACTAGAGCAGGGTTTCCAAAGTGCAGGTCCATGAACTTACAATATAATATTTACCACTTCATACTTAAGCCCTTTTTCATCTCTTTCCTGGGTTACTACAGTTATAACTTGCTCTTTCTCTCGATTTATCTCCTATCTCCTTTACTCTTGGGAGTTTTAGCAAAAATTTACATAATTTACAAATCCTTTGCTAAATCTAGGATGAGAAATACAGCACTGGACTAATACAAGACACCATTCAAGACATTATTGTTCTTTATTATCAGTACAATTCACAGCAAAATCTTGAAGGTTTTTTTTATTACTGGTTTGTATTTTAATGAGTCACCTCTTAATATGTTTTCTAGCTATTCTCTATTTAAAAGTGAAAAAGATTTCAATATTAACACCTTCTGTTTGTAAGGCACTTAAACTATTTTTAACAAACTATAATTCTTATAGCACCTATAGAAGCTAGGTAACATGATTACCTACATGCTACAGATAAAGGGGCTAAGTTGGGAGGGGCTAAGTGATTTGTTCAACATCATATACACTGTAAGGAGCAAGGCAGGACTTCAGCCTAATTTTCAGATAATTGTTCTTTCTGCTACAACTGTGCTGACTCAAGTTAAGAGTCACCAAATATGAAGCAAAATGAAAAAAAATAAAATGAAGTTAAATGATGTAGCTGATTGTTTTCAGACATTTCTGTGGCAGATTAAATTAGATCTTTTCAGACTGCTTTCAGTATTGTTTTTAGGAGGCAATCAAATCTAACTTTTTAAGCTTTCAGATTTCAATATTTGTTTCAGTTTCAATTCCATGCAGCATTCTTTACTGAGACTCTTGTATGTATCAGATATAGCACACCAGGCTAATAACACAACGATGATGAATTCACACTCTACTCCTCATGGTCTGTTCATACGTCCATGTTCAGATCTGGAAAATATAGAGGATTTATATGTCCCTTTGCTTAACTCCTTCCTTAGTCCTTCCCTTCACTGACTGGCTTCTTCAACATTTACTAAGCAGAGCTGAATAAGACACGGTGCATGCCCTCTGGAGTTTACACTTAATGAGAGAGATAAAAATATGAGAATAATTTATAATAAATCTTGATAAATGCAGCAACAGAGATATAAATAAAATGCTTTGTGAGCCAAGAGAACTGAGCAACTAACTCAACCTGGGGACATGAGCACCAGCTCTTCCTAAGACCGCGTCTTAAAGTGTGATGCTCAATCAAAATATCAGAATGTCAGCCCTTAAAGCATACCTTCATGTATTCACTAGGCCCCTACCACCAACAAATTCTCACTATCTGTATGCTGTGGGGTCAAAGTGCAAACTGTTCTTGCAGAGCATTTGACCTGACTACAGACTGGAAAGAGTTAAGCGATACAACCCCCTTAGCACTTGCTTCTAGACATTTTTACTATCAGACATCTAGTGGTTAAATGGTAGCCAACCAAAAGACATGTTTGTGTCCTAACTCTCAGAACCTGTGACCTTATTTGGAAAAAGAGTCTTCACAGATGTAACTCAGAACCTTGAGATGAGATCATCCTGGATTATCCAGGTGGGCCCTAAATTCAATTACGAGTGTCCTTAAAAGACGCAGAAGAGGGTCCATGTGAAGGCAGAGGCAGAGATTGGAGTGATGCAGCCCAAGGTATGCACAGCCACCAGCAGCAGTAAGAGGCAAGAAATCATATTTTCCCCTAGGGCCTCCAGAGGGCATGCCACCCAGCTGACTACCATGGCTTCAGATCCTCATGGCTTCGAAAGCCATGAAAGAATACATTTCTGTTGTTTCCAGCCACACAGTGTGTGGTTATTTGTTACAGCAGCCACGGGAAACTAATAGAAACCTAACATATTTCTCTCACTAAAAGCTTAATATAACTGTGTGGGCATCACCCCAAGTGGACCACATGAACCAGGTCCCAGCCTGCAGGAAGCTTCCACAGAAAGCCATGGGAATAGCAGTAGAGCAGGTCTTTGAAAGAAAGAAAAGAAAGAAAGTGAAGTCGCTCAGTCGTGTCCGACTCTTTGCGACCCCATGGACTGTAGCCCACCAGGCTCCTCTGTCCATGGGATTCTCCAGGCAAGAATACTGGAGTGGGTTGCCATTTCCTTCTCCAGGGGATCTTCCCAACCCAGGGATTGAACCCGGGTCTCCTGCATTGCCGGCAGACATTTAACCTCTGAATCGTAGGTCTTTGGTGTGACAGAAATCTGCATATAGGTTCCTATTCTGCCACGTATCAGCTTATATGAGCTGGAAAATTTAATAAGCCTAGGCTTCAGTATCCTTATGTGCAAATAGGAACTGGTGTAAGAATTAAATAAGATAAAGCTCCTAGAACATTAAGCATGATGGCTGGCTCACAGTAAGCACTAAGTAAACATCAAGTACTATTATTATTATTGTGGATACAAATGAATAGTATATATGGATAGCTGAATAGACGACAGTGGTCAAATAGAGAAGGAAGTTTGAGTAAAGTCAATTACCAGTTAATTGCATGGATCTTTTCTCCAGCCCAGTGTCAAATGTTCAATTAACCTCTCTTCGTCAAGGCCCTGTGGCACCTACCACTACCATCATCAAAAACAGCTAAGAGTTCTGAGACCCTGTTTTCTGTTTCCACATGTGTGCCCATGGCTGATTCATGTCGATGTCTGGCAAAAACCACTACAATATTGTAAAGTAACTAGCCCCCAATTAAAATAAATTAATTAACTTAATAAATAAATTTTAAAAGATCGGGAAAAGGATTGTCTAAAAATTGTTTTAAGAAAGGCAAAGTCATTCAGCCCAAGCCTTTATCCAGTTCTCTTAACTTGAAAAGCTGTGTCTGCCTTCTTCCCTCACCAGGAGTCCTTACATTTTTTCACTGAAGATTGATAACAGCATCGGTGCTCCCAAGTGATCTTCCTTGCTATTTCCATCATCTTATTGCTCACATCTTCAGTCGTTCCCTGTCCAGGAGTGTCTTCTCTACCCACAAACACCTTCCCTCAACTGTGCTACCCACCATGTTCCCATTCCAGCCCTCCAGGATGGTTTGGCCAACCGCTTAAGTTCAATCTGTCCCAAATTAAAGTTACCATGTCTTCCACTACCCGACCCTCTTGTAGTTAAACTCCTCTGGTTTGATGCTATTCCTATTTTCCAGGCACCAAGGCTAGAAACATATTTGTCATTTCAGGGCCTTTACACTTGCTTCTCCAAGTTGCCTAGAACACTATTCCCTAAAATTTTTATAAAGCTGATTCCTTCTGATCATTGAAGTCTCATCTAGACTCCAGAGATTCCTCCCCTGGCTACCTTATTTGAAGAATCTCCCTCCCAAGTCACTCTCTAGCTGAAATCGTTTCATTTTATTCATAGAACTTTACACTCTCTGAAATTAATCTTAGGTATATTCTGACTTACTTATTTTCTAATCCACCCTCTATGAACTATTTGAAAGCAGAGACCATGTCCGTCTATCATAAAATAGGTGCTCGGTAAACATCTTTAAATGAATGACTTTCCTGGAGTTCTGTTTTCTTCCTCATAACTACCACTGTTGCTCAACCCCACAACCTAAAAAAAGGTAAATATTTGAAGGAAAAAGCATATCTTGGACAACAGCATCCCAGCTGACCTCCCTGTTGTTTCCTCCTGATTCAGTTCATCTTACATCCTACCTGTGACATAATTATTATAAATTTCAGCTCAATCTTGCTAATTATTTCTTTAAATTTTTCTGATAAATACCCAATGGCTACAAAATTAGGTACAAACTCCTTATCTAGGCATTCACTGTTCTCTTCTGGTTCTATCCTGTCTTTAAAAAAAAATAATAACCTCTTTTAACCATTTATTTAAAATAATTGTAAGAACATCAGGTTGCAAAGAAATGTACAGGAATTTCCATGTTCTACTTCCCCAGGATCTCCCCAGTGTTCACATCTTACACAGTTCTTGCACAATATCAAAACCAAGAATGTGGTACAATCTACTGTTCATCTAAATTTCACCAGTTATACTGATGCGTGTGTGTGTGTGTGTGTGTGTGTGCATTCATGTACATGCACATAAGCATGTAGGCTTGACTGCACAGCTCTGTGCAATCTGTCATATGTATAGTCTTGGGTAATCACCATCATAGTCAATTGTACCATCTCCACAAAACCTCCTCTGTTACCCCCTTTATACTTTACCCACCACACCCCACTCCCACCCTACCCTGGCTACTACTAATCTGTTCTTCATCTCTATAATTATTTCATAAATGTTACATAAATAGAATTCTTTATTTGTACTGATGAGTAGCATTTCATTGAATGGGTGTATCACAATTTGTTTAATCACACATCCATTGAAAGGTATTTGGGTAGTTTCCAGCTTGGGGTTAATACCAATAACACTGTTATATGAACATTCATATACAGGTTCCTGCATGAAAATAAACCTTAATTTTTCTAGGATAAATTCCTAGAGTGAAAATGCTGACATCTTACTTTTGTAGCCCCATTTTCCCCAAATTCCACTCTTATTCCCATCTAATAGTCAAATAGGACTACTTATACTGTTTCCTTTCGCTCTCTGTTTTCTAATCCTTTCCTCAACATTTGTATATTTATTATTAAAAGCTGCCTCAAATAATTTTTAGAAAGTAGATGAAGAAATAAATTAATATATATAGAAACAGAGATGGAGAGAAAAAATAAACACGATAGTGTTTTATCAATCCTGTCCCAATAAAATATGATCTTTCCTATAAACCTGCATCTTACTTGCTAAACTTCTTTTATAAAAGGTATGTTCTTCCACAGTCTCATAGATGTATATGCCCCACTTCCATTAAAACAGTAAAATTCCTGAAACAGATCATTTCTTATTAATTTTACGTTCAGTCAGCCACTAAACATGGTGTTTCTGTTAGAGCAGGAGCTCAAGCAAAACAAAATCTTCATTGTTGAACAAATGGGTGAATTAAGTATCTTTGCCGGAAGGGGGCTCTGGTCCAACCAGGAAACCAGGATGTTATATTTGCATTAAAATGATAACTAACAATACAAATCTATACAGGCTAAGTGCCAAAGGATAATAGAAGCAAAAAATATTTCAGAAGTGCAGACAAGTGGGCAATCCTTTCTGGGACAGTTGAGAGATACTTTCTAAAAAAGGCTTTGTTTGAGGGAATCCTTGAATAGATGAGTGGAACCAAAATAAATAAATAAAGGGAGTCCTTTTTGATCATCATTAGTTGAAGAACAACATATGAGTTGATCTCATTCTCTGTAGCTGGATCCATAGTAGGGATGTGCCCAAATTTTTAAACCATTCCCCTAATTAAAAACATTTAGATTTGCATCAGTTAGGATTAAGTCTCAATCTGTGTTACAGAAAACCCAAATAATGGTGTCATTAACACAAGATACTTTATTTCTCTCTTATGTGAAAGAAACCCAGAGATAAGACAAAGCAGGGACAGTACGTAGACTCTATGGTCTTCAGTTCCACCATCCTAGAACATGGCTTCCTTTTCTAAGGTTGCCTCATGAGCCCAGCCAACACATCTTGTTACAGGCAATTGGAAGAAAAAACAAAATGGTCCATCTCCCAGCTAAGCCAGCTCCTCAAATGCAGCCTTCCAAAAGCTTTGTAGCATATTTTCAGTTCTATCTCACTCGCCAGAATTTAGTTACATGACCATGCCTAGCTGCAAAGGAAGCTGAAAAAAAAAAATGTGGTCTTTTACATGAATGCACTGCTGTCTCAAACAAAATTTAAGATTTTGTAACTAAAAAAAGGATAATGGATATTGGGTAGCAGCCAGCAGCAAACGAACAAAACTGAAATCTTGTCCTGCCAATGAGTAAGGAATGTCATCTTCTACAGCCAGGAAAAAGAAAAAAAGGAAAAGAAACACTTCACTCCCTGACCCTGAAATAAACAAACAACCAAAAAATACATATTACATCTGGTTCTAGTCCCTAAAATAGAAGAAACCTTAATCCCATTTGTGTAAATTACTCACTCCATTAACAAAACATTTTTTTTTCCCCTGAAGCTTGCAATATTCTTCTGATAATCGTGTCTGAGTTTCCACCATGAACAGACTAACTATAACCTTATAACCCTGTGGGTTTTTACTTCAAATACCTGTTGTACTTTTTAATCAGCAAGCCAGTACTGAATTTGGACTCCCTTGCAGAACTTTGCCAAGTAAAGTATTTTTCTTTTCTTAAACTATTTTTCTTTTCTTAATGCTTCTGTGTCTCTAAGTCTTCCTTCACAGTAGCCTCAGCCACAAGGTTATTTCTAGTTTTTCACTATTATAAATCATGTTACAGTAAACAATTTGTAAATGCTTCCATGTATACATAGTGACAATTTCTCAAACATAGATATCTAAAAAAAGGACTTGCTGGGACAAATGATATGCACATTATTAATCCATTCTACAAAGCTGCTATCCAAAGAGCCAGACCAGTTTATAGTCCCACCACCATTATATGAGGGTCCCTCACTTCCTACACATCACCAACACAAGAGATTATCATTCTTCTCAACACAGGAGTTGATCATTCTATTTATTTTCAGCAAATCTGATGGGCAAAAAAAAAAATGCCCTGTTTTTACTTCAACTGCATTTCCCAAATTACTACCTAATTAGTAATTATAGTCTACCTAGGTTGAATAGCTTTATTATGCTTATTGTCCATTTGTATTAAATATTCTTTGAAGTGTTGGTTATCTTCTGCCCATCTGGATTGCCTTCTACTTTACAGGAAACTTTATGTAGCCTGTAAAATTAATCTTTTCTTATACATATTATCAGGAGAAGGCAATGGCACCCCACTCCAGTACTCTTGCCTGGAACATCCCATGGGTGGAGGAGCCTGGTGGGCTGCAGTCCATGGTGTCCCGAAGAGTTGGACACGACTGAGCAACTTCACTTTCACATTTCACTTTCATGCATTGGAGAAGGAAACGGCAACCCACTCCAGTGTTCTTGCCTGGAGAATCCCAGGGACGGGGGAGCCTGGTGGGCCGCTGTCTATGGGGCTGCACAGAGTCGGACACAACTGAAGCGACTTAGCAGTAACAGCATACATATTATCACTATTTTCTTTGAATCTATCCCTTACCTTTATTTTGTTTATGTGATCATTTCAAAGTATTAAGCTTTCATATATTCAAATTATCAGTTACTTCTTTTCTGACTTCTGGGGTTTTATCTTGCTTAGAAAGACCTTCCTATCCAAAATTACAAACATACTGTTTTCTAATACTTGTAGAGTTTGCTTGTTATATTTAAACAACATGGAATTTACTTTTATATGTGAGATAAGGGAGGATGTTCTCGAATTATTTTACTAAAGGATAACCACTTGCACCAACATTATATACTGAAAACTCTATTCACTCCCCTAGTTTGAAGTGTTATCTTTACCATATGTTCAATCATCACACTGAATTAAGACAGTTCCTGAACTTTATATTTCTGTTTTACAGGTCCATCTGTCCATTATACATCAATTTTTATTGGAAGGTTTAATTACCAAAATTCTATAATATGTTTGACACCTCATAAATCAGGCTCTTTCCTATTGGACCTTAAAAAAACCTTAGTTATTTTCACAAATTTTCTTTGCCTGATAAATTTAAAAATCCATTTATTAAATTCCATTTAAAAATCCCATGGAAGGGATTTCCCTGGAAGTCTAGTGGCTAAGACTCAGTGAGATCCCTGGTTAGGGAACTAGATCTTACGTGCCACAACTAAAGATCCCTCCTGCCACAAGTAAAACCCAGTGCACCCAAATAAATAAATAATCCTATGGTGATTTTTGAATGGGACTGGCTCAGATTTGAAAATGAGCGATTTCTTGTTCTTTTTAACAGGACTTGAATGTTTTCCAAATTAGCTTATATTTACCAAGTACCCAATATGGCCTGAATTCTGTGGAAAATTCAAAGGATTTTAAGACAGTTTTTGTCCTATAGAAATGTACAACCTGGTTGGGAAAAAAAATATAAACATTTTGTACTGCATTAAATTACAAATACTGTATTTACAGAACTAAACTCTGGTTCACTTATGATCAGCCTAGCATGCCCTTTGAGGCTGATTTTTGCCTCTGATTTTACTTCTGTTTTATTTTCTCCTTTGGCCTTAATTTTTTTTGATTTTTAAACACTGACAACAAGGTTAACTATTTGTATGTATAAACGATTTTTTTACAGTCACTTTAAGTAAGAAGTTCTATTATCATCCCCCATTTTGCAGATAAGAAAACTGAAGCTCAAAGAGGTCCGGTTAAGTAACTTTCCCAAGATCACAGAGCAATCTGGAGGACAACCAGGGTTTGAATCCAGGTTTCCCTGACTTCTGCCACCGTAGGGCCTCCTCTTCTTTCCCCCTTTTAAGTTTCTGCTATTTATCAACTGCAAAAATCACCTCTGAAATAAGATTAGGGAACGAATAAATGAATGACATCCAGGTTTATTTTCCTGTTTCACCCTCTCTCCACAAGTCCAGGGAAAAGTGAGTAGTAAAATTAGGTGTGGGCAAGGGAGGGCATGATGCGTTCTGCTGCTGCAAGGCTGGTTGGTCCAGACTCCCTCTCCCTCCTTCTGCTTTTAGCTAAGAACGGGATCTACTAAATAACTTATAGAGTCCCACACAGAACGACAGTGTGGGACCCCTTGCTCAAAACTTCAAGAAATAAGTGAAGACCACTAAACAAAGCATAAGCCCTTCCAGGCACGGGGGTGTGGGCTCAAACATAGGACCCATACTTGAGCCCTGGCTAGGAGTTTCTCTCTTTTTCTAAGCACAGTCTCTGGCTTTGCAGATTCACAGCCTTGCTCTGACGAAGAAGGCTGCTCAGAAGTCTTCCTGCCCACCGACAGCGACTACGACTCCAGTGACGCCCTGAGCCCCCGAGACCTGGACCTGGTCTACCTGTCATCACACGACATTGCCCAGCAGTCCCGGAACGGACTGAGCGGCAGTGCCCCCGACGTCCTGCAGGTGGACGATATGAAGCCTCCTTCGGGGCCAGGCCAGGACACCGACCACGCATGCGCCGAGCTCCTGCACAACCTCACCCTCTCAGGCCTTCCGCCCAAGAACCACGCCAAGATGGTGCCAGGAGCACGGCCGCCGCTGGGCTTCCTGGGAAAACGGAAGTCGGCCAAGCAGCCGCACTACGGCGGCTTCAGCCGCCATCACCGCTGGCTGCGCATGCACGGCGAAACGCAATCGCTGTCGCTGTCAGAGGGTGTGTACACACAGCACCTGTCCAGGGCCTGCGGCCTGGCCCAGGAGCCTGAGGAGGCCGAGCGACTAGGACCTGCCCCCGAGGGGCCACGGGGCCTGGCTCTGGCCCATGCTGCCAGCCTCCCAGAGGAGCGGAAGAGCAGCCTCCAGGACCCTAGGCCTGCGGTGCACCGCATCTACGTAGAGGCCTACCCTGCAGCCCTGGTGGACACCAAACCCTGGGCAGCCTTAAGTCCTGCCATCGTAGGCCACTCGGGCCTGCCCAGCGCCGCGGGCCCGGAGTTGAGCCCAGAGGACCCTACCACTTCCCCTGTGTCAGAGATACTCAGCAGCATGCTTTAGGGAGGTCTACAATTGGCTGTCCACTTTTCACTGCGAGTCCCTGCATTTTCCATCACCCTACCCCAGCCTGCCTCCACCCATGTTTTCACCCAATTTGAACTGCTTTCAAGGTTAAAAATCCAAAGGTTAGAGGTTCAAGGTCCTCTTTTTTAGAGTTGGAGTGGAGGCAAGAGTGGCCAGTCTCATACCCAGTTCAGCCTGTAAAGGACATAAAAGAGCTTTAGTGTCAACATGGAGTCCTGGACACAAGAGTTCAAGCATACCATCCTGATGGCCGTACCTGTGGCGGAGGTTTGTTGTTGAGTTTCTGGAACGTGTCCAGCTTTTTGTGTGCCATGGACTGCAGCAGGCCATGCTCCTCTGACCTCTACCTTCTCCTGGAGTTTGTTCAAAGTCATGTCCATTGAGTTGGCAATCCTATCTAACCATCTCATCCTCTGCTGCCCTCTTTTCCTTTTGCCTTCAATCCTTCCCGGCACCAGGGTCTTTTCCAGTGAGTCCACTTTTCACACCAGGTGACCAAAGTATTGGAGCTTCAACTTCAGCATCAGTCCTTCCACTGAATATTCAGGGTTGATTTACTTTAGGATCAACTGTTTGGATCTCCTTGATGTCCAAGGGACTCTCAAGAGTCTTGTCCAGCCTTTCAATTTGAAAGCATCTATTCTTCAGAGCTCTGCCTTCTTTATGGTCCAACTCTCATATCTGTACACGACTACCAGAAAAACCATACCTTTGACTATATGAACCTTTTTCTGCAAAGAGATCACTCTGCTTTTTAATACCCTATCTGGGTTTGTTATAGCTTTCCTTCAAAAGAGCAAGCATCTTTTAATTTCATGGCTGCAGTCACCATCCACAGTGATTTTAGAGCCCAAGAAAATGAAATCTGTCAGTGCTTCAACTTTTCCCCCTTGTATTTGTCATGAAGTGATAGAACCAGATAACCATGATCTTAGTTTTTTAAATGTTGAGTTTCAAGCCAGCTTTTTCAATCTCATCTTTCAGCTTCATCAAGAGACTCTTCACTTTCTGCTTTTAGAGTAGTATCATCTGCATATCTGAGGTTATTGATACTTCTGTTGGCAATCCTGATTCCAGCTTGTGATTCACCCAGCCTGGCATTTCCCATAATACACTCTGTGTAGACATTAGATAAGCAGGGTGACAATATACAACCTTGTACACCTTTCACAAATTTGAACTTGACAGTTGTTCCATGTCTGGTTCTGTTGCTTCTTGACTGACATACAGGCTTCTGAGGAAATAGGTAAGGTGGTCTGATATTCCTATCTCTTTAAGAATTTTCCACAACTTACCATGATCCTCATAGCCAAAGGCTTTAGCATAGTCAATGAAGCAGAATTAGATGTTTCTCTGGAACTCCCTTGCTTTTTCTATGATCCAACAGATGTTGGCAATTTGATCTCTGGTTCCTCTGCCTTTTCTAAATCCAGCTTGTACCTCTGGAAGTTCCCGGTTCACGTATTGCCGAAGCCTAGCTTGAAGGATTTTGAGCATTACCTTGCTAGCATGTGAAATGAGCCCAATTGTACAGTAGTTTGAATGTTCTTTGTCATTGTCCTTTTGGATTAGAATGAAAACTGACCTTTTCCAGTCCTGTGACCACTGCTCAGTTTTCCAAATTTGCTAGCATATTGAGTGCAGCACTTTAACAGCAGCATCTTTTAGAATTTTAAGTAGTTCAGCTAGATTAAGATTTTAAATAGTTCATCAGCTCCACTAGTTTTGTTTGTAGTAATGCTTCCAAAGGCCTACTTAATTTCACACTACAGGATGTCTGGCTCTAGGTGTGTAACGACAGCATTGTGGTTCTCTGGGTCATTAAGGCCTTTTCTGTATATTTCTATGTATTCTTGTCACCTCTTCTTAATCTCTTCTGTTTCTGTTAGGTCCTTCCCATTTCTGTCCTTTATTTTGCCCATCTTTGTCTGAAATGTTCCCTTGATATCTCCAATTTTCTTGAAGAGATCTCTAGTCTTTCTCATTCTATTGTTTTCCTCTATTTATTTGTGTTGCTCTTTTAAGAACGCCTCCTTATCTTTCCTTACTATTTTCTGGAACTCTGCATTCAGTTGGGTATATCTTTCCCTTTCTCCCTTGCTTTTTATTTCTCTTCTTTCTTCTGCTGTTTGTAAAGCCTCCTCAGATAGCCACTTTGCCGTCTTGCATTTCTTTTTGGGGGGATGATTTTGGTCACTTGCTCCTGTACAATGTTACAAACCTCCATCCACAGTTCTTCAGGCACTCTGTCTACCAGATCTAATCATTTGAATCTATTCATCACCTCCACTGTATAAGGGATTTGATTTAGGTCATACATGAATGGTCTTCCAAGGTGGCTCAGACGGTAAAAATCCACCTGCATTTCAGGACACCCAGGCTCAATCCCTGGGTCTGGAATTGGTTGTCTGGCATGGCAACCCACTCCAGTATTCTTGTCTTGAGAATCCCTTGGACAGGGGAGCATGGCAGGCTACAGTTCATGGTGTCACACAGAGTCAGACACGACTGAGCAACTAACACACACACCTGAATGGTCTGTGATTTTCCCTACTTTCTTCAATTTAAGCCTGAATTTTGCAATAAGGCACTTGTGATCTGAACCACAGTCAGCTCCAGGACTTGTTTTTGCTAACTGTATACAGCTTCTCAATCTTTGGATACAAAGACCATAATCTATCTGATTTCAGTTTTGACCATCTATTGATGTCCATGTGAAGTCATCCCTTGGGTTGCTGGAAACAGGTGTTTGCTCTGAACAAACAAACCATGTTCTCTTGACCAAACTGTGTTAGCCTTTGCCCTGCTTCATTTTGTATTCCAAGACCAAACTTGCCTGTTATTCCAGGAATCTTGATTTCCTACTTTTGCATTCCAGTCTACTATGATGAAAAGGACATCTTTTCTGGTGTTATTTCTGGAAGGTGTTGTAGGACTTCATAGAATCAGTTAGCTTCAGCTTCTTTGGCCTCAGTGATTGAGACATAAACTTGGATTACTGTGATGTTGCATGGTTTGCCTTGGAAATGTACTGAGATCATTCTGTCATTTTGGCGGCTGCACCCAAACACTGGATTTCAGACTCTTGTTGACTAGGAAGGCAACTCCATTTTTTTCTAAGGGGTTCTTACCCCTTACAGTAGTAGATATGATGGTCATCTGAATTAAATTCTCCTATTCCTCTCCATTTTAGTTGACTCCTTCCTAAGATGCCAGTGTTCACTCTTGTCATCTCATGCTTGACTGTGTCCAATTTATTCATGGCCCCAAACATTCCTGGTTCCTATGCCTTATCGTTCTTTGTTGCATTGGACTTTACCTTCACAACCAGACACACCCACAACTGAGCATCATTTCTGCTTTGCCCCAGCCACTTCATTCTTTCTGGAGCTGTTAGTAATTGCCCTCTGCTCCTCCCCAGTTGCATTTTGGCCACCTGCTTTGGTGGTGGGGGGGGGCGCTTATCTTCCGGTGCCATATCTTTTTGCCTTTTAGTTCTTTTCATGGGGGGGTGTCTCAGCAAGAATAGTGGAATAGGTTGCCACTCCTCCAGTGAACCACAGATTGTCAGAACTCTTCACTATGACCATCTGTCTTGGGTGGCACTGCACAGTATGGCTCAGCTCATAGCTTCCTTGAGTTATGAAAGCCCCTTCACCATGACAAGGCTGTGATCCATGAAGGGCTTGGCTGAAGTAGGATAACCCAAGAGCCACCCTCAGCTCTGCAGCTGGCTCTGTAATCTGACTTCTGAGTTTAGTCTCTTTCAAGCATTTGTGATTGATAGGAAGGAGTTTTACAGATGAAAATAAGATTAGCATTGTTTTTCCCTCCATTCCAAACCTTTAGAAGAGTTTGTGGAAAGAAGCCCAAGTTGTGTCTCTAGGGAATAGGGTCAGTGGCCTTGTCCTGGGTTCCCTGTCAGATAAACCAAGTTGTTCCAAAGCACATGTTTCTCAGCAGCTCACCAAATCCAATCTGTCCATCAGCACTGATCTGATTATTAGGCCTTGGGTGGGCCTTTTCTTCAATTTAGTGCTGTGTGGAAACCTCCAGAAATGAAAGTAGAGGAGGCATCTCTTCTAACTCTCTCTTGCAAAGATAGAATAGGCCAGGAAGCAGCCCATTCTGTCCATTCAGATCCCATTCAAGCATGAAAATGGGCCATGAATTATTGCTGGGGGCAAGGAGATGGCTGAGTTAAGTGGAAGTCTGGATTGGAGACAAGACAAGGGGAGGGAGATGGAGATGTGCAAAATTGTGTTTCCTTTCCAGTCTTAAAATAAGCAAAGCCACGGGGGCTGTGACTCTGAGATGATAATGGACCTGTTGCAGGTTCTTAGGTGATAGATTCGTAATTGGACAAGAAAGTGCCCTTCAGACGTGGCCAGGCTGGGATGGAATTTTCTCAGTGACTCAGGCACATCTCCTCACCCCCACACAGGTCATTGGACAGACTGGCCAGAGTTTCAGACAGTCTGCGTTCCCTTCTTCACTCCTCAGTCAGTTTTGCTCCTAGATCAGCCGCCCCACTGGCCTCGGGAAAAGTCTTAAAAGGCCTTGTCAGTGGCTCCATGGCTATGCCCAAAGACACCCAAAAACCTTGCTTTGGTCTCAAGGACTCCCACCTGCCTTTCTCACAAAGGAGAAACCCAAATCAAAGAGCAATTACATTGTGCATTCAAAACAGGCATGAGTCTTCTCTCCTTTCCTGGACCCAAGATCCATTCAGTTCACTGATACTCTAAATGGTCCTTTTCTGCTTCACAGGCATTTTGGTTAAATATTGCTCTTTACGGTCCTACCCGTTTCCCTACAGTTCTGCCATTCCTTCTCATGGTAATTCATACAAGGTCACCTGTTCACAAGGTTATTCTGATTCCTTCCATTTTTAAAACATTTAATTTAAACGTAAGTAATTATCCTGGTGTATAGGTACAGATTTGGCCTGTGGCCTATGGTCATTAGAAAACTAAAGCCCAGAACTCAGTCTTTGTTTTAAGAGATTTTCTACTCAATGAACCACTCCCCACCCCCAAAGAATGTTGATCAGAATCACTGCAACTCCTTTCCCAAGCCTGGATTTTAAAATGCAATTTTATTCTGTTCCGATTGAATTCTACTCTAGAACTAGAATAGACCATAAAATTAGTCTAAGTCCTGGCATTTACAGATGAGGCAGTTAAGGCCCAGAGAGATTAAGTGACTTATTCAAGGTCACAGAGCTAGTTTTGTCTTAGAGTCAGAACCCAGAACCATTTCCTTTAGGGCATACTGTCCCACTGGTAATTGGTACATACCTAATCAGCTTTGGATTGTCTATATTCTACTTACTTAGTTTACAGATCATTTATCTACTTCTAATTCCAAATTCAACTCTTTTTCTCCACCTTTATCTAACAAATTTCCAATATCACAGAGCTCCTTGTTGCTAGAAAATGCAAATTTCATACAATAGATATCTAAGCTAATTAATTAATTATAATTAAGTTAAAACCTAATCAGGAGAAATGCATTTAAAATTGCTTACCATATGACTCCAGTTTAAAAACAAAAAGAACACAGAATTGTCTCCACTCAATTTCTACTTATCTCTTGTATAAGACATTACGTACATTGAATGAGTATGTGAGATGAGATGCTGAAATTGTCAAGGATTCCCTGATCATGACCTTTCTGGTGGCATGGAAAGAAGTTTGTGACCAAACTAGATAGGAGGCATTTGACAGGCAACCAAAGCAAAGACTGACCCATCCCTCTGACCCCTCATTCAGTCAGCATATTTTCATACACCAGGCCAAATAATGACTTATTAAGTAAAATGGCATAAAATTCAAACCCACTAATTTATATTATGGGCATGGGGGATTGTTTTCACTTTCTATGAGGAAAAGAGAAGCATGCCCATGAAGTGAATAAATGAATGTTAGATTTCAGTGGGCATACTCAATCAACTTGAAAATGCATTTTCCTAGCAATATCCCTATTAGAAAAATAGACATTATATCCTCAATAATCCACCATTTGTTCACGGAGCTTCCCTCCACCCACTCCTCTACTTTACAACTTCTTGTGAACCTAGTTTCAATTAATACCTTCTTGTGAGAAATAATTATGTTCTCCAAATCATGGTCCTTTATTCAGCTGTCCAGTCTTCTCATTTTAGAGTCTTGACAAAGTTTAAGGAAGTTTTGTTTGTTTCCTTTGCTTTCTCTTATCAGCTTTATTTAGTTTTGTTTGTTTCAGATGTGATAGACTTTTGTCTTTTATTCTTTTCAAGTCCAACTGGGGAGCCTCTGGAGGAAACTTCCCTGATTCAGACTTCTTTTCCACAGTGCTTCTCCCATGCTTAATTTTCACCTTTATGAAACCCTCAAAAATCACTGCTCAAAGTCTTCCCTGGGAATCTATTCTAAGTCCCACAGAAATTAAGTAATCAAGTATGAAACAGATTCCCAGGCCACAAGGAGCTCACATTTTGCTTTGAGTGCGGCCGTCATCATCATCCATTACCTTGTCCGTGTCTTAGGAGAAGCGGGAGCCTGTCTCCTCAACCAGGCCCACACAGTGTATGTTGGGCTAGACATCTTTGCTTTCACCCTTGCTATCTATTCATAAAAGAAGATAGCCTGGAAAATGCAATTCATCGAAAATGCAAATCATGCTCAGTGATCACTTACAAGGTTATCACAGCATTTTTCTTGGTGAAGATACCTGGGAGACAGTCATCAAAAACATCCACTCTGGGGAGTGGGTGTTTTAAGAAGTGATTATTTAAGATAAGAACCATTCCATTTTAAGAGCATTCACTAACATTCAAAGCAATAACTGTACTGGATAAAATGGTTCCATGTGGTTTGAAAGTTGAAGCCAGTTAGTAGTAATATTCCTCCAGCCCCCATTCCTAAAGGATCTCAAAGCACTTTATGAAAAGCACTGACTGAAGCCTTGTTGTACTCCCCTAAAAAGACCTTGTCCTGGAGCCACCTGGCAAACACCTATGCCATCCTTGCCAGCAGATCATGCCAGACAAGTGGGAAAGAGGACTGGCCTCATCCATTGTTCTCCTGCCACATGAATGTACGCCCTGGTGAATGCTGAGCTCTTCCCTCGAAGACAGTTTTAGACAAGTAGGCGTGCAAAATAATCCCACCTCCTTGGCACTGTCTCGTTCTTCACGCTCCACCTTAGATGCACTCCCTTTCTCTTGGACAACTGTCAACTCAAGCTGTTAGGGGGTCTGCAGGGCATTTCAGTCCCCTAGTTCTGTTAACAGCACACAGAATTCACTGGCTTTTTAAGATTGATAATTGTTCGAAAGTTGATGGCATTATTCTGCAGCTCGCTCAACTTTGCCTGTAGCAGAGCTACCACAGACAGTGTGCATCTCTTGGTATATTTATTTATTGGACTATAACATACCAATTAGAGAGGGTAGTTATAGATTAACAAGAGAGCACTCTCAGAGAATTGAAAGTGCTACACTGTCACTTTATAAAGTCTAAATATTTTTCCAGATGATTCAATTAAGCAAATCGGAACTTTTTTCTGGTCATACCTTTAAGGAAATTTTTAAAGGAGCTATTTGGAAAGCAATGATACCTCTTCACAGGTAGTAGGGTGAACAAGGCAAAAACTTGTTTCTTTGCCGGTCTCCTCTCATAAGATGTTCAAACACATGGCTTATGACTGTTAAGCTAAACTTCAATGCGGCCTTACAAACAACAAGGGTAGTGTATTTGAAACTAAGTGTACAGCTTGGAAACTTATTCTAAGATCTTAATTCAGAGCTTTTCTGAGGTGTTGAACTTTGCCATTAGCAAAAAGTATTTTTAGAAAAATCCATTGACTGTTTATGAAGCACTGATTTTGCCATATTTCAGGTCTCTGGTTTTTCCACCACATCTGCACACAGTACTTATATTTGTTTTGTTTTTTAAGTTTTTCTTCCATTTCCATTATTAATGAATTTGTAAACTGATTATTCAACAGGAGAGTTGGTTTTGTTTAAATAATCATATAAGTAGACTGTGACAATATTCTCTTTAGATAAAGGAAGGAGATTTGTTGTTGTTTGTTTTCAATATTATCCTACGGTCTTTACTCTCTAGATATATACTTTTTTTTTTTATTTTAGGAAAAGTCAATAGTTAACTTAGTGGCAAATGTTAAGAAGCTATTAGTTAATACTCTGCTCTTCTTCCTTCATCCCATGACATAAAAGTCTGAATATGGTTTCACAGTTACCACCATCCAGTAGCTGATTTATAAAACCAAGACCAGCAAATTGTTACATTAAGTCACTCTGAGTTGCTGTGTTGCTTCTTGCCCTGTGACAAAGCTGATGTTTCGGAGCTCTTATGTATATGATCACAGCATCAGTTTAATGTTTTTGATGGAAAATGAATTTAAAGAAGTGTGGGGGTGGAGTGGGAGAGTAGGAGTGCTTTATAGAAAAAATAATTTAAGTGACATTCTATTAGGCAGTGTTTAACTGCTTTCTGCCTAATGTGTACATAGTAATTTGGCTGATTATTGGTTGTTATTTGTTCAGAATTTATTGTATCTCTTTGCTACGTATGCAACTGAGTCTATGTAAAAGTTTAGACTTCGGTATGTTATCTGCACAATTTTGTGTGCTTCAAACCTCTGTAAATGTACAGAAGAATCATGTACGGTGTGTTAAATGTGACCTCCAATCTTGAAACAATAATATTTTGTAGTATGTACTTTTGCAGACTATTTGAGCATTTTAAATAGATATTGTAACTGGCCAGTACCCTCAGTCAAAACCAACACTGGTGAAATGCATGCCTCTTGAGCCTACCAATTTATATGAGGTCAGAGGTTAATAAGAATTAAGATAATTTTTCTAATGGCAAGTATTTTTGATAATTTCCTACCTGCGTAATTGTATCTGAAAGAAAAATTGTCAACAGAAGAAATCTTACCCGTCAGAGGGAATGACTTTATTTCATAAGCATTAAATAGTACTAATATACTTTATATCTAATTTGATGTTGTTGAAACCTAGTTCAAGGAGGAAGAAGTCAAAAATATTGTTGATTCTTCATAAGGTCTTTTGTTGTTTAGAGAATAATTTCCAAACCCGTGTCTGCAGTGTGGAAAAATGTCAATTAAATAATAAACTAATAGAATTGTCAGTACTTGGTTTACCTGTTTTTCCCAAGTCTCTATGAAGACAAAGATTTTTCAGTCTGAGCTTTTAAAATCTCACTGAAACTTTGAAAGAGTTACTATTTAGGGCATTGTCTTGACAATTATTGAAAAACTCTGACCTGTTGGCCCTCTGTTGATCAATAGCAGTTGAGTAATTTCTCTTGTACTGTTGGTTGGTGTCAAGTATTGAAAATACAGCAGCAAACTACCATGGCAAATATTCTCATCAGACTGCAGCCAGGAGCTCAGGCATCTTGACCTTAGCCCTCCTCCACTGCGTGCAAGTTTAAATGTCTTCAGTGCATTTCTGCATGCGCTGCCCTATCTCTACCTCTCTATGCCTTTATTAATACACCCACAAAGCTCTTCCCTTACCGCTACTCCTTCTGGCTGAGATTTGAGATTTCTTCTGTGTTTGAGAATACTACAAACAGATTACTTCAATCCCAGGAACTTGCACAAAGGTCCTCTTGAATTCCCAAGAACAGAAAATACACTGCTTTGGACTATGTATTTGTCTTATGTTGTTTTACAGAATTCTTTTAAATACACACACACACAAATTCACTTTTTTGACATGTTTGTGGTCGGCTTTCCTGACAACCTAAGAAAGCTGATGTGTTGTCCTGATAAAACGTGCTGTTTTCCCTATGTAAATTGTCATCTTTCTAAGCAAACCATTACTTTCTCTCCCTAATTCTGTCTTTAAATAAAAGTTTACCTTCTTTTTCAAATCAAACAGATGACACTGCTCTTTGATATCCCCTTTCTTCTATGGACACTCCTGGGGAGGTGTTGGGAGAGGGACATAACAGAGTAAGAGCAGGTCTTTCAAATTCAAGCCAAATACGAAGTGAGCCGCCTTTGACTGCATAGCCCTTTTGATAAGGTATGCCAAGCAATATGCAGTACTTCCATCTGCCAGAGAGAAATAATTCCTTCTTCTCCAGAAAAATTTTCAAATATCATGTTAGAGAATTAGGCAAGCTTAAACCAGGAGTTTCTTATTGATTTACAGTGACTGCCAGGCAGGGGAAAACACTCACCAGGAAATTCTCTCGCCCAGTATTATCTGTCAAGTAAGTTAGGTTTTTGCAATGATTCCTTGACTGTGCAAATGCATTTTCTTCTTCAGGTAGCGCATGGCACACTCACCTTTGCATAATGCTTCTTATGCTGTCTATCCTACTACTACTACTAATAATAATCCTTATTCTATCATGTAATCCCTCTTCTGTCAATCATTGTACTGTTATTTTGCCACAGAAGGGACCGGCATTAGACACAGACTAGAGGAAGCCAGGCCCCAGCAGTACCCTAGACTGGATCAGGATACTAGTCTATACTAGACTAGATCAGATCTCTAATTGCCTGTTTTTTTCCCATTATGGTTTATGACAGGATATTGAATATAGTTTCCTATGCTATATAACAGGGCCTGTTGCTCATCCATTCTATATGTAATAGTTCACATCTGCTAGTCCCAAGCCCCCAGTTCTTCCCTCTCCTACTCCCTTCTCCCTTGGCAATTGCCTGGTTTTGTTTGGTTTTTCTATTTTATCTTCACGTCTCCAGCGCATTTCATAGCTCCTGGTACAAAGACTTGTGAAATGGGTGATAAACTGATAAAGCGATCCCCTGAAAATCAGGTTAATTGTCATAGTTTGCTTAACTTCCCCACAGAGAAATGAACTCCAGGACTTTTCCAAATGCGTATCAGCCTGCGGCTCTCTATAATGGATCAGAGGACACTCCTTCAGGCTGCATTGAATGGATTTCCTGAAAAACTCTACCACAAACTCCACGTGCCACCTCCAGAGTGCTTTGATTGAGGTCAGCCTCCTGAAGGAAGTCAGGGGGGAAACATTGCCGTTCAGACAGCCCTTTGGATCCAAAAGCCCAGCATCCTGTCCAGTGACTGGACACCATGGAGGTGGATACATGCTGGTCACCTATCCCAGCTGCACCCTCGGAGCACCCAGAAAACCTGCAAAAGTACTGTCCCAATGCCCGAAAGGCCATTTTTGCCCACACCACTTATCCCACCAAGCTTTTGATAACTGCACTCTCCTGTATGTTTATAAGACTTTCACAAGCACCTTCCTAACTGAGATTGACAAACCTCCCTGTGAGATGATCACAGCAAGAACTTTTATCTCCATTTCGCAAATAAGGAACTTGAGGCTCAATGAAGTGAAATCCAGGGCCCAAGACTCCTGACTATCCAGCATGCTCCATGCCGTAGACTTAGGTCTTATGAGAAAGGAAGGACAATGCCTGAATTGGCCACCAGAAGCTCTCTGTCTCTGGAACAGACACCTTGCATGGACAGATACACCGAGGACATTATATACAAAGATAGTGACCACAAAGGAAGCTGAATCAGATAGCAAAGCACACAGACCCTTTCCCGGGAGGCCCATGTTTTAGCTCAGGGTCAGGCACTCTGTGACTACAAGGCAGACGCTTTTCCTCTCTGAACTTACAGATGAAGACATCTATCAAATGCGCAGGATCGTTTTCAGCTTTGAAATTTCAAATACTCATGAGGGGCTCACCTGATGGGTCAGTGGTAAAGTATCCACCTGCCAGTTCAGGAGAGAGCAGGTTCGATCTCTGATCCAGGAAGATCCCACATGCTGAGAAGCAGCTAAGCCCATGCTGCACAGCTATTGAACCTGTGCCCTAGAGCTCAGAAGCCACTTACCCTACATCCAGCGCTCCTCAACAAAAGAAGACAGCTCAGTGAGACGTCTGTGCGTCACAAAGAGGGAGTGGACCCCGCGCCGCAAGTAGAGACAAACCCACGCAGCAACGAAGACTCAGCACAGGCAACGCTAAATAAATAAAGTTGTATAAAAAAAAGATGAAATGGTCAAATACTCACAAAATTTTAAAATTTCAAATACAAAAGTACACTGGAGACATATCAGAGACGAGTCATGATTCCTCTCAGAGCATCTCTGTTTTGTTCATATGTTTGGTGCTGCCTTTGCTTTTTGGGGAAGAGCAAGTGGGTGAGGATAGCAGAGACGACGATGAGTCTATCCCAGAGCAGAGAGTGGGGAAGGAAAACAGCTGAGCGATTCCTGCTCAACATCCCGTTCCAATACCTGCCCCCCATGTTCCTCTTTCTGCTCCACTCTGACCCCAGTCCTTCTCAGAAAACAGCTTTGCTTATTTCCGTTTCCCTTTCCCTGATCATCCAGACCATTGTGGAATCACACTGGATAGGGTATGGAATAGCCCTTGGACCTGCCCTGGCATCCTGACTTGGCATCAGCACCATTCACCAGCTGTTCTCTTAGATCCTGCCCAACCACTGCCCTACCATCCCTTCCCTGGAGTGTGCTGGAAAGGGTCAAGGCATTGCACAACTCCAGGGGGCACTATTATAAAGTGTGGAATGTTCTCCATCAGCCATTTCCCAGAACCCAGGCGGGAAGCAAGCAGGCCTTCTGCCAGACAGCACGCCTGCCGTGGGCATCTCCTTTAGGCTGGAAGGGAAGTGGAAGGGTTGGCATGGGAGAGCTCAAGGCCCCCGTCCTGCAGGATGTTTGTCCCGCCACGGTGGGGCCTGCTTTGAGGTACGATGGTAGACACACACTTGATTCTTTCGAGTCCGGAGCAACTCAAGCCCCAGCCCGGCCCCCGCATGGGCCGTTCGGCCTGGCCGGTGCCAGATGCCAGCCGTTGTTCTCCTGCCATCCTCAGCAAAGCCTGTGAGGTCAGGACAGCACCATTCCCTGACAAACGTTCAGTACATTTCCTCGGGTCCCAGGAGGCTTGATACTGAAATGTTTTCCTCCTCACAGTTATATTTTCCTTGGTTGAAAAAGTTTTGTTTTGGAAGTTGCTACCCTGTCGAGGTAGTGAGTCAGTTTGGGAGGCCGGTGCAGAGGGGAAAATGCACATCACTGGCAGAGGCCCGCAGCATGGGGGTGAGGGAAGGTGGGAGATTCCGGGGGGAGAGCCAGGGCCCCACCCTCCGCCCCCTCCCACTCCTGCAGGAAGAACACGGCCCCTCCTTCCCAGCTGGGGCACCTCTTCACTGGGGTCAGGGGCCCAGCCCCACTGGTGCTTTCGGACTTATTCCCGGGAAAGGCCAGGTGGGCTGGGAAGGAACTGGCGTTACCGGCCACCTTTGGCGTGACAGCGAATCATCGGCTCCCCACCTTCTGTGAAAGTTGGTAGTGGTATCTATATTTTCCAGGTTGGCAAACTGAGGCTCAGGATAAGGGGAATCACAAGCCTGACATCACCCAGCCAGCAAGTGGCCGAGGCCAGAATTCAAGGAGTCCCCTGCTGGCTATGCCACGTGGTCTGGCTACAAGTCTCATTCATTCCTACCCAGAAAAGGCCCAAGTGACTCCAGGGAGGGACAAGGAGACATACCTAGAGAGACAACCGGGGAAGGACTTAGGCGACGGAAGAAGAGGGGCTTGCAGGCCACCCCTGACTCTCCCTGCCATCTTTTCCTCCCCTCAGTTTCCCCACCCTATACATTTTCTTCCTCTGGAGAGAAGACTCATAGAGATACAAAAACACACATCGACGCACCAGCACTCTCAGATCCCACCCCACACCCGCGACACACACACACCCATCCACGCCAGCACAGAGGCACACACATCTGGAGGTAAATCTCGGGATTCAAGGGCTGGCTCCATGCCAGCTCTGAGCCCCGAGTAGCCCACTGAGGAGCCCTGGTCTGCCTCACTTTGGGAGGTCAAATCAATGAAAGAGCCCTGGTAGTTTAGAAAAGAGAAAGGGAGGAAAAAAGAACACCAGCACCTCTCATGATGGGAGGTCAGAGCAAATGAAACCAGGAGGAGGGGGTAGCTGTATGGGGACGAGGGGGAGAGGGTGGGGGTGGGGAGCCTGGTGCTGGCAGCTGAATTCCTACCCTGGCCCAGCTCCAAAAGATTAAAATAGAGCTCTTAGAGTGTCCCCTCCACAGACCAGCCTGCCAGGGGCCAGACAATACGTGGGTTTGTGCTCCAGCACAGGCCTCCAGAGAGGTGATGTTTTTACCCGGACAGCTAAAGGCACAGAGGCAGGTCTAAAGCAATTCCAAAGCTCCTTTGGCCCATAGTCCCAGAACAGGCCACAGCAGAGGGAGAGCTCCCGGCTGCTAGGACGCACACAGATCAGCTCTTTTCTCGTCTCACCCTAGGGCAGGCCACTGGACTCACACTTCTGCATTCTATCTGCTCCCAAAACATCCAACTGGCAGGGCAATGTGGGATGAAGTCTTAGCAAATTCTTTATACTTCAATTTGAAAAAAAAAAAAAAATCTCAGCCTGGCTGTAAACAGGCAGCTCTACTACTGAGGAATGGACAGGGTGTCCCTTGGGGTTATCAGAAATACTCAGATAAGTACAGACACCTCATTTTCCCTACCCAGGGAACACAGTTCCCCCAGAAGGAAGCCCCACTGGCCACTTGAGGTTTCATCTGCTTCCTTGGAATTCTTGAGGATTTCAGGCAGCTGCAACTGAAGTCAGACCACTTGCTAATACAGAGAATGAAAACAGTATGCATCAGCTAAGCGCACAGGTTTTGGGGTTTGCCAGACGTGGGTTCTAATCCTGACTCTGCCACTTGGTTGCTTTTTGAATGTGTGCAAATTATTAAATCTCTCTGGGACTTGGATTATCTCTAATACCACCTACTAATGATCCTTAAGGTTAAGTGAGAAAATACATTGAATGTGGAAAAATCAATGCCTGGCATCTATCTAACAAAAGCTAACCAACAATAACAAAAAAGTCCCTCCTACTGGGTTTCTGGAAGACCTCTCCCCCTTAACTAGGATGAACATATAATTTGTCATCAAAACCAGAACACTTTTGACAGTGAGAGTGGACACTAACTGGACAGACCCTAGGACAGACTGACTTACCAGGGACTGTCTCTGGAAAACTAGGACAAATGAGCCCCCTTCCCATAAGTTTCTGAAGGGTTCCTATATAATATTCCATTAAAATAATTCTTTTAAAATGGCCCTAAACTTAATTCTATATCATGAAGCCCACTGGAAGTAATAACCCTCTATGACATACCATATAATTCACACATGAATTTGTAATTTTAAATATAATTTTATTTATATTTAAAAATCATAAGGTTATAGTGTTAATATATATTATCACTTATAATCATAAGTATAAGTCATATTTGGATGGAGGATTAAAAATTGATAAAATTCTACTGCTGTTTTAATTTTTTCTTTTCTGATATTCAAAAAAAGAGAAGCTCTTATTTAAGTTTAATGGAAAACTCCTCGTTCTAGTTCACAGAACACCAATATTCCACAAGAGCAACATTTGAGAATCTCAGTCTTAAAGAACCAAGAATAACCCCCCAGGGAGTAAGGGATGGAGGGCAACTTTTGTGATCGTGACATATTTTCTTTTCTTTAAACAGTTTTAGCCATTCAAGAATGAAGATCAAGATGGAGGAGGTCTCAGCTCTTCACTAAGTATATCTCTCCATTGGGCCACTTGAGTATCCTCATGGCATGGTGCCTGGCTTCCCCAGAGCAAGGGATCTAGCAAAGAGAGCAAGGCTATCTAATCATGCCTAGGACTCAGGACAGTCCCAGGCATATCACTGAGTTGGTTGCCTTAATGAAAGTGGTAAAGAATCCTCCTGTCAATTCTAGAAGCCTGAGAATTATCCATGGGCTTCTTTTTCAGGACTGAAAGCAACAGCTTTAGTCTATTAGAAAGAATCTTTATACCCCAAACCAGACAGCTCTCCAAAAGTAATCCTGTCAGCCAGGTAAAATCTGGGACCTCAAATGCAGAAAATGCCAGAGCAGCTTTTTTTTTGTTTTTTTTTTGCATGACTATTTTGAAACACACCATTGATTGTAAGCTTATGGTATCTTCCACTCAACCCAGCCAATCCTTCTCTAGGCTTTGGGTGCCACTGGGATCTCAGGTGCCCTCCTGACTTTCTGGAAGATTCCTAAGGTCCCTGTTGCCCCTTCTGACTTTATGTGTTTGTTGTTTGTTAAAAATAAAGCACCTTCCCCTGGAGTGTTTTGATTGCATTAAATGCATTGAAATCACATTTGTGGGGCTGTATGGGCTTCCCAGGTAGCGCTAGTTCTAAAGAACCAGCCTGCCAGTGCGGGAGACGTAAGAAGCATAGGTTCAATCCCTCGGTCAGGACGATCCCTGGGAGGAGGGCATGGCAACCCACTCCAGTACTCTTGCCTGGAGAATCCCTTGGAAAGAGGAGCCTGGAGGGCTACGGTCCATAGCGTCCCAAAGAGCGGGACACAACTGAAGCAAATTAGCGTGCATGCACACACATAGGGCTGAATGGCTTACACTGTGATCTCTCTCTTAATTCCTACAGCCTGCAAGGTGGTCACTGAGATGATGCCCATTTTTCCCATGAAGGTATCGACTCTAAGAGAATATAGCCAGTAAGCAGAGAACAGAAAATATAGACCTACGTCTTCTGACTTTAAATCCTATGCTCTGTCTAGTATATCACACCTCAGTATTACAATCCATTTATTTTATTTAACAAGAAATGCTATTTAGACAGGCTCACTCCTTGCATTTCACCTAAGTCATTTAAACCACAACAGACACATTCACACCTACACTCACTGGCACACATGGATGCATTTCAAAACTGGTCTATAGAAATTAGCCTACCCTAGATCCCAACTTAAACAATGAGTAGGTGCATTTTCCTGGGTTTTCCTTCAGTCACGCTGCCACTTTGAGAAACTGGCTACTGCATAAATAAAATAGAATAATGGCTTAGAGAGTTGGTTTAAGGTAGAGAAAACAGTACATCGTTTATTATACCATCAATCAGCATAAAAAAATATAAAAGACATGGTACCGAGTAAAACCAAAATCCCACCTTGAGAAATCTCAATAGTGATAAAAGCATAAAGAGATAAGAATATTTGTACAGAATGCTTAATGCAGCTTTGCTGTTCGTGGCAAAACTAACTAGAAACAACCTGAGTGCCAATGGATAGAGGAAGAGTTAGACAAACTATGCTGCGTCTAGAGTGCTGCTATGAGATTCCCAGGTGGCTCGGGGTAAAAAATCAACCCGCCAATGCACAGATTCCATCCCAGGCTCAGGAAGATCCCCTGGAGGAGGACATGATAACCCACTCCAGCATTCTGCCTGGACAATCCCATAGATGGCGGAGATCGGCAGGCCACAGTCCATGTGGCCGCCCAGAGTTAGACACGATTGAGCTGGCACACACAGTGCTGTTATCAAGAATAAGAACCATCTATATTGACCTGTAAATATCCATGGTGGGTTGAGAGGGGGGAAAAAAAAGATGAAGGGGAGGGAAGGGAAGGAGGGTGAGAGTGTAAACTGTATTTTATGACCCAGCCTGCTGTAAGTAATTTTTTAAATCCTACTAATGCATATGTGATACACATATATGTGGAGAAACATAAATTGTAACTTCTGACTTTAGACTAGAAGAAGGATGCGAGAGATTATTAACATTTTGCATACTTTGGAGTTATCTGACTTGGTTAAAAAGAGAGTACATATTATTTCTATAATTTAAAACCGTAATAAAGCAGATCAAGATAAAAGGAAAAATAAACTAAGACCAGAATTTTGCCAAGTCTGATTTCAGCAAAGAAAACTCAGATTCCTGCCCTTAACATCTTTGAGTTTATCCAAATGCACTCTCTTAATTGGCCCCAGACACTGACATCTGTGTGGAATACCTCCACTCCTCACTCTGCCTTGGTTTTCCAAATGGCCATCTCTGCTGGATGTTCAGTTGAGGCCCATCTTCCCCACCCCCACATCTCCCTCCACCCACTCAAACCAAAAAAGACTTTGGTCCCTGCTGAAAAGGCCAAGAATAAATCCTTTCCACCCCAATTATTCTACCAATGCATCATTCTCTCCACTCTTTTCTCCCCCAAACTCCAGATGGTGAACTCTGGAAATGGGTGACCATGGGAGGAAGTGGAATCTCGCTTTCTAAAGGTCTTTACTGGGAGAGGCGCATCTGTGGGGGATGGCTTGGATTAACTGAAGTTAGAACAGTTTGGTTATGGGTGGCTTGCCATTTTTTGGAGCGCTGATTGCATGCAGAGCCCAGTGAGAAGGAGAGACAGGAAATCAGGATCTCTGGTGGCAGAGAAAATATCCACAGATGAAATAAGTTGGTAGCCTGAAGAAGCAGTAGTTAGCCAACAGCTTTTGGGCCACATAAACCTAGAGAGACAGCTTGAACTAGTGACAGGCTCATGATTCAGAACAAGCTTCATCCACAGATATCATTTAGTAGGGATTAAAGTTCCATTATTTACATTTTTTAAAATCCAAGAACAAGATGGGAGAATTGTAACTGGGCAAAGGATTGGGGGAAAATTGATTTAAGCATTTTACTTAACAAACTCCCAATTAAACAAAAGTATGAAAATTTGTTAAGAAAAAGGACCTCACACACACATACCCATGATTAAACTAGCACAGTCTTCAGGTATTTTAGTACAAATAAGTCTCTCCATATAGTAATCCATGTGTTCATTCTTTCGGTAGCAAACATTAATTGAATGCCTCCTATGTGTAGTAAGCATGGGCTAATGCGTTCTAACAATTACAAAGTCTTCTGGATTCATATTTTGGGTCTTCTGCCCAATTCAAGGTACCCTGTTTCAGCTTTATGGACACACTACATGAGAAAGGTAGGGGGATATATAGCAAATCATATGTGGAATAGATAAAAGAATTGAGCATATTTAGCCAGGAGTGTGCAGTCAAACATCTGGAAGGCCACCGTAATATTCAATAGGCTTCTTTCCCATGGTATCATTTAGGGGGATTACAACTGTAGTAATTTAAAAATATATCCACAAATTCTTCAAATCCCTTCCCTGAAAAAGGTGGAAATTTATCTCCCTCTCTGTGAATGTGACCTGGACTCAGTGACTCCCTTCTAACAGAATGTGAAGGAAGTTAACAGGGGGTGACTTCTGAGACTGGGTCATAAAAGGCATATGGACTCTTCTTTGCTCTCCCTCAGACCTCTTGCTCCGGGGAAAGTCAGCTGCCACGCCGTGAAGTTGCTCCAGGAGCATTATGGTGAGGTCCACCTGGCGAGGAGTTGAGACCTTCTGCCGACGGTCATGGGAGGAACCACATGCACTCAGGCCTGCCTGCCTCCAATAGAAGCTCCGTTGACTGCAATCCTGACTGCAGCCTTAGCCACAACATCACAAAATGCTCTGAACCAGAACCACATAGCTGAACTTCTCTTAAATTCTTGACCTTCAGCAACCCTGTGAGATAATGAATGTTTGTTGTCTTTAGGTGCTAAATTTTGGAGGAATGTGTTACGCAATAGATAACTAACATAATAGCAAGATATATGTGTCAGGGAGACCAATTTAATTTTAACAGAAAAAAGAAAATCACAATGATCACAGTTGTCTAAGAGTGTAATGAATGGTACCTCCACTGAGGTAATGAGCTCCCTGTGTTCAACCAGGAGGACCACCACTGCCTCTCAGGGATACTGTAAAGGTGGTGTCTACGCTCAATGCCTGAGAATGAGCTTAGAGCCCAGATTCTTCATTTTTTCATCTTTATCTTTCATATTCCAACAAGCCACCATTGGTTTCTTGACCTTCACGCCTCTCTCTGGCTGAGAAAGTGACGCCACCTTCATACTGTGGCAAGGCAACTCTAGGATGGTTTTCCTCTGGGTCTTAATTTAGATCCAAATTGGCTTGCCCCCACCAGGAAGATGCCTTTGCTTTGTTTGTGCAATGCCATCTCTGCCATGATTCAGAGATCCATCAAGTGGAAGTCGGATTTAAGACCTCACTGGCCCTAGATTGTACCCAGAACACAGAAATATCTTCAAAGCCCAAGTTGCCGCAGTCAACATTCCCCCTGCTGCTATTGATAATTTGTACCATATTGGCTAGGTTATTTAACATTTGCAAATCAGATTCTGTAGTGGCTGGAAGTCAAATATTATGGAATAGCTCTTCATCATCCTGGAGCCTGGTGCCCACCCTCTCCGCCCACCCTTCAGCCACCAGAATGTCGGGCAGCCCAAGCTTTCCTTACCAGCCACATACCCCCCAGCTCCTTGGCCTGCTCCTGCCTGGGATAGAGACCTCTGCCATGTCACGTGAGCAGCTCCCGGGGGATGGAGGGGAAGAAGGGGTCAATGGGGACAGGGGAGTCCACAGAACAAGCTCAAGGCAGGTGAAGCATGCTCAGGGCCTGAAGGATCCAATTAAGCCCAGTTCACTGGGATCCAGTTTTCCTACCGAATTCCTGGGGAAACCAAATTGAATAATGTGTGGCTTATTCAGAAACACACATCCCTGTGTTGTTGGCCAAGGCAAGGGCAGTGTGGCAGGGGGCTTAGGCAAGGGATGCAGGTGTACCGAAATGAAAACAACGGGCTAAAACAACAAGCCCCCGCCTGTGAGGAACAGCCCTGTGTTTGGCTGGATTACTGGGGTCGGAGCATGCCTGTGTATATACGCGGGCTCTTGTGTGCGTATGCAGCTGGCCCCCAGGTGGGGGCCTTCCAGGGAGGGAGCAGGAGCGTGTCTACATATTTTAAATGGCAATTGCGAAGAAAACTATCAGAGGTGCTCTAATGCACGTCTGGCCCTGCCTTGTGCCAGCTCCTACAATAACTTCAAAATCTCCTCCCTCATTTCATAAACATTTTATGTACGTTTTTAAGTGGGAATATTCTTGCACATTTGGGAAGAGAGTGCCTTTATGCAGTTCAATCAGCCTAATTGGAGCCTTACACGCTTCTCCTGGGGTGGAAAGCAGGAGAAGTGATGGTGGCTGAAATGTGGGGTAGGGGACAGGGTGGGTCGAGATGGGGATGGAGTTGAGAGACAGGGGAGAGGTAGACGATTCCATGAAAAAGAAAATTATGTCATTGTCCTGCTTTCGGCCTGTCCTACACCTTTCCATGGAAAACCTGTTTAACCCGCTTTAAACACACACACACACACACACACACACACTTGCAGCAATTGGAAGTTATGAGTAAGGGTTGTGTTGCCTTTCTGTTCGATCTCCACTCCTGCAGACCTGAACAATTCCATCTCTCTTTCCCAGCTTACCTGTGGTGTGTGGGGCCTGCTCAGCGCGAATAAATGGCTGTTTATGGATGATAGCATCTGGTCCGCCCCTGATGAGGTCACCTTGTTATGTTAAATATTTTTACCTCCTGGTGGAGGAACCGAAGCTGATTGCTCTCAAGACCACCTCTGCCCAAAACAGAGAACACAGCACCCAAGGCAGGATACACAATTTTCAAAGGTTTAGTTAGGCTCCTCTGTGAGCTTGAAAGATTCCTTTCAGGCCCCAGGACCAGAGCAATGGATCATGACTTGAGCCTAATCAGGCCAATATTCATCCCACATGTGGAGAAACTATTGTAGAGGGTTCTGAACACCTTGTCTGCGTCCATTCTCACTACAACCCTGGCAAGGGTGTCATTGTTGATTTGATCTCCATTTTACAGATGAACTTGAACTTGCCCAAGGCCTCCACCAGAGTGAAGAAGATACAGGATTTGAACTCAGCCTTCTCTGGCTTCCACATTTAGGATCATCCCACTATAGATTCTGGGGGAAACAACCTGGAAGAATGAAAACAATCAGAAATGCTGTGTGGTCCAATGATTCAGCCTCCCTGTGCACCAACTTCTTCACCCATATGAAGCAGGAAGTGACCCCCTTTATTAGGTAGGACTGTCATGGGTCAGCAGAGATCTTACAGATGATTTACAAATGTATTGAGTAAATCATCAATAAATGATTGCAGCCAGTTTGTTGACTAAAAAAAAGGAAAAAAAGAGAGAGGGAACCAGTGAATCCAAACATGGATAAACATTTCTTCAAATGAAGCCCACTGTTACTCAGAGGAGGAATCCCCTGCTGATTCCTAGGTTTCTGAACAGAAATGACAAATTTGGACCTATAAATCCAGAGTTTCCCAGATGAGTCAAAGAACCGAAGCCCTCTCCTCCCCAACATAATTCTAAAAAGACATGTTTTTCCAATGTTCGTGAAGTAGCTATCCTAAGATGTGGAAGAACATGTGAAGAAAACAAGCAGATTCATTTTTTTTAATGAGGTCAGAAAGGAATACCAAACATCTTGGATCTCCAAGGTATCTGCTTCCTTCCAGCTGTCCACGGTTTTCAGCTGGGTCCTGAAATGGAGTTCAGGACACCCAGACAAGTAAGTAATTCTAAAGAGCAGTGCCAGGAAAATATTAGAGTTTAAAAAAAAAAACAAAGCAGAGATTCATTTATTTTTTTAAATATATACATATCTTCCTATAACATTCCTGACACCAAAGAACTCTGGACAATTCTGCCTCCACCTGATCAGGCTCAACCACCTCAGGGCCTGCTGAACCCAACCTTACAAGCATCACCCCAACCTCTTTTTTTCCTCTTGACGCGATTTTCTTGTGTCCAGTCCCCTGTGGACACAAGATGAATTGTGGGATGAATTGGTTCTCTTCCGAACACAGTGGGGGCGTTCTGCAGTGCTGACGCTGTTGTGGTAAGTCAGGCCTCCAGAACTATTGGGTCTGAAATCCTCTCCAACCCTGGCCTTTAGAAGGCCAGTTCCCCAGATGGGGCAGCTCTGGCCTGCTGTCTCCTGCCTTGAGAATCAGCCCGGGGTTCACAGAAGGAGACCCCAGAGAGCTGTAGGGTTAACCAACCAACCATAAACATTACCTCCTCCGCTGATCTTCAAAGGCTCAGGAAAAGAAAACAAACCACATAAAGCTTTATCAGGGCTCCTTATGACTGCCCCGGGAGGTGGCTCCTGGAAGAGCTGGGTGGTGACTCTGTACAGAGGATAAAAAATAATTTCAGTTAGCGGTGCTGAGTCAGAGATGGATTGCTTTTATTTTTCTTTTCTCCTCTTTTCTTTCCCTCCTCAACTCCTCCTATTAAAATGACTTCCTTTAGTCATTTGCCGGCCAGGAGTTCTGTAGTGACAATCCTCGATCCTCTACCAGCTTCCTGGTTTCCATAGCTATTATGAAGGGGGTTACAGAGTAGGAAGTATGAGATGGCTACCCCACTGAAAATATTTCAATAACACACCTTGCCATCCAGGACAAACTCTCCAAATCCACTCCCAGCTCCTAAGCACGCATACATAACGGCGGGGCTGGTATTTAATAACACAGGAACCAAATGCTACTCGTGATGCTCGGGCAAGTCGTTCATCCTCTGCAGGCCTCATCTCCTCACTGTAAATGTCTCAGTTGGTGACTTATGAGCCACCTAGTAACTCCGACTAAGCATGTTGCTGAGTTCTTGTCTATCTTCTTAAACACAGAATTCCCACCACAACTCTCTGAGGCTTTACACATCCCATTCTACAGATGAGGAAACTGAGCCTTGGAGAGGTTAAGGAACTCACTCGAGGTCACACAAACACAGGGATAAGAGCGCTTACCTCATAGACGGCTGAGGAGCGGATGAGATAATGTCTGCAACGTGCTTAGCATGACTCCTGGCACCTTGTGAGTTCTCATTCAGAGAGCGTACTCTCATCTAGAAATCTTCCCTGACCTTCTCCCTCCCCGACCCCACATACATCTCTACCAGATCTCTGCTCCCAAGCCCTTGCTGGTCTCCCAGCCCCAGGAGCTCTTCGTAGGTGAAGGAAGATGTGTCTCACCTCTGCAGTGCCGGCCAGTGCTTGGCACATAGTAGGGACAGAGTGAAAGTCTAAACAGTAAATGAATGAATGAATGGTATGAACAAACGCCCAGTTAGTAGACAGTTTCTAAAAAAAAAAGTAGTCAAAATAAATACTACTAGTAAAATGACTTTTTCTAAAGACGGTTAAAGATCTAAAATTTCCTGGAGGAGCTTGTGGTGCTAGTGGAAAAATGTACAACAGGGACCGAGGAACGAAGTCATCCTCTTTTTTTAAATACCAGCTCTCACTGTACTTTAAGGGCTTCACAGACTTCTCCAGAATGCCCATGAATCATAGGAAGAGGACCCAAGAGTCCTGAGTCCCAGCCATTCTGACTAACTTCAGCAAACATCCTCAGTTCCAGGGAAGGGGCGCCTGCAAGCAAACCACACCCATGCCCACCTGCACATACACACACAAACACACATGTACCCAAGACATACCTGTCCCACCAACCAATCAATCTCTCAGCACTGACAGACCACCCACTCCATGCAGCAGCCCTTACAAAATTCAGAAAGAAGACATAAAATATCCTAAAGGTCCCAGGACGTCGTGGGAAGAATGGACAGTCTAGCTACTGAATTGGGACTGTGAGAAGTGAGGTTGGCGAAACAAGTTTATTGTGATAAAAATACTAGCTACCATTTTCTGGACGTGTGCCAGGGACATTCCCAGGGACATGTGTGTAATTTGAGGAAGTACAGTTGACCCTCAGACAACACTGGTTTGAACTGCATGGGTCCACTTATAGGCAAATTTCTTTCAATAGTAAATATTTTGGTACAGCATAACCTGTTGTTAGTCGAATCTACATTCCACGTGGCACCATGGCTACACAGGGCCAACTACAAGTTAAATGCAGATTTTTGACCGCACAGAGGGTTCCCATCCCTAACAACATATTGTTCAAGGGTTAACTGTTTATTCGTTCATTCAACAAATGCTCACTGAGCCCCTGTTATGTGGTGGGCACTGTTCTAGATGACAAAGCTAAACCTATGGCCGAGCTTACCTTCTAGTCCTAGATGTGTAAAAATTAAAGTTGTTAAAAAATGGCAACAAAATACAAAGCAAACTACAGAAAGTTAAGCTTGACACCAAGCTCCACACTTACCAGAGATACACAGCGACAGGCGTCCTCACGGGGAAAGGGGTGATGGCCTCGGCAGAACCTCCGGGAGTTGGGGGGGAGGGTGGGGGCTTGTGGGTTTCTCAAAAGGCAGGAGTTCAAAGAAGCCTCCAGAAGGTTAGGGCACTCACCCAGTGCCCCCCGATTTACAGCCCAGGGATGTTTCCACCAGTAAAATACCCTGTTCCTTCACGTCCTGAATCACATCAGCAGGATCTACCGGAGGAAAGTCCATCACCCCCAAACCAGAGTGCATGTGAAGCCAGACCAGACACTCGTTCCTAACAGGACGCTCACTCGCCTCCCTGGATTATCATGTGATAAGGAAACCGAGTATAAAAGTCCCTAAGATCAGAATTCACTATTGTTGTTATGACTGCCAGAGCCTTCAGGCTCACTCAAGCTTCTTCACTCTTTCTCCAGTCCCATCCCTCCTCTGCCTCGAGGCTTCGGAGAGATGGCAGGAGCAGACACCATTTACCATGCGACGACATCAGGCACTGCCCCACACATTGCCTCAGTTAATCCTCTCGGCACCCTGAGAGGTGCCTATGCCCTGTGACTGGCACAAAATCCTACAACGGGGAAATTGCCAAGGGGGGCTTTGTCTCAAGATTCCAAGCACTTAACCACTGGGCGATACTGGCCTCTGAGTCCCCTGAAAACACTGCCTGGCCCATGGTCCCCCCACCCCCGACAGGAGGTCCAGAACCTCCGCCTGCCCCGGTGATGGCCAGCTATATTAAGCCCGAGCGTTCACTTTGGTTGACCAGCTCTCCCCATCAGCATCTGTCACATCAAGAAGGAGGGTTCTCTCTTGTGTGCTTTGCATTTGTTGAGCTCCTTCTGTGTGCCAGGCGCAGCATGCAGACTCTGAAAGCGAGAGGTCCTCAAGGATCCTACAGTCTCTCAGGGGGATGACAAGACAGCCTGCACCCAAGGCAATAGAGTGGCAGGTCCATCAGAGAGGTCTGTGCAGCTTCGCTTGTGTTCATCCAGCATCATCAGCTAAGGGCTTCTCATGCAGTATAAGGCGGTACAAGATTGGGGATTAAGAGTGTGGGCCTGGGAACCAGAATGCCTGGCAAAAAGCCATCAACTGTGTGACTTTAGATAAGATCCTAAACTCCTCAGAGCCTTACTTTCCTCACCTGTAAAAATGAACATAAAGACAGCATCTACCCATGCTGGTAGTGGGGACTGATAAGGGAGGTTATGGGTTTGTAGGAGTAAGGGGTATATGGGATACCTCTGTACCCTCTCCACCATCTCACTGTGAACCTAAATCCATCCTAAAATAGTCAGAATGAAAGAGGAAGGAAGGAAGGGGGGGAGAGAGAGAGAAAGAAAGAAAAAGAAAAAGAGGAAGAAAGGGAGACAGGGAGGGAGGAAGGGAAGAAGGAAGGGCAGCTCTACCTCATGGGTCGGCTGTGAGGATTAAAGGAATTCCTGGATGTAAAGCACCCGCTTGTTTCTGTGCCAGTACACAATAAGTGCTCAGTAAAACTCTGCTTTTAGTAGCGTTAATGTCGTTACCCAAGCCAAAGGAAAGTCCTCAGCTCCACTGTTGTTTGTACTCTTCTTTGGCTTTTTTGAGCCTGGGGGAAGTTTTTGTCATCCTATCTGTGTCCTGTTTTCAGACTATATCGTCCAAAGCTCCAACAGAATTCTCTAGCCGGTCGCTACATGGGGCTCTTCTGGATTCCAGTCTTTGAGAGTTGTTGCTTTCCTGCCCTCCCATGTTTGAACAGATTGCTATTGTTTTCTTGTCTGTGGAGGGAACAGGGGAGTGCAGTTTTCTGAGTAAAATCAACGCACACAGCCAGGAGCTGGGCTTCTCCTTCCCACAGACACGGCCCTGCCCGCTACCACCCGTTTACTCCTTCACACAGGCAGCCCCTCCAGTTTATCCCTCCCAGTGGGACGGTAATTTTCAGTTCAGGCCGAAAGGCTTTGTTTAAATGTGGCGCTTATGTGGTAATAGAGTGTATTGCAGGGCTTGTGTTTTCTGAGGGGCAATGTTGAATTTAGTCTCCAAATAAACAAGTCTATCTTCTTCCATCCTCTCAGAGTTGTGGGTGGGACTGAAAAAGGTGGAGGAGACAAGAAGCTGAGGAAGAAAGAAGGAAAAGAAAGAGGAGACAGGAAAGAGTGCCGGGGAGTGCTGAGGAGGAGAATAGGCACCACTGTCCTTCACAGACGAGACCTCCTGTCTGGAGGACGATTTCTAAAAGAACAAGACAGCGAGTCCCTGAGAGGCTGCTGCATGAGCCAGAGAATCACATTCAGTTTCCATAAAAAGCCCTCTGGAGTATATGTGGTTGTGCCCATCTTACAGACAAGGATACTGAGGCTCAGAGAGGTGAAGGCACTTGTCTCTAACTGCACAGCCAGTGGGATGACCAAGCTGAGATGGGAACCTAAGTCTCTTTGAGTTTCAGGCTCTGTCTTCTGTCCTACGGGGCAGCAACCAAGGGCTGTTCAGTAACAGGATTGGTGAGGGGAGAACTGTGTGATCATATATTCCAAACCAGTCATTGGTAGAGAGTTTTATTATATGAAAGTGAAACCGTTAGTCACTCAGTCGTGTTCAACTCTTTGCGATCCATGGACGATAGCCTGCCAGGCTCTTCTGTCCATGAAATTTTCCAGGCAGGAACACTGGAGTGGGGAGCCATTGTAACAAACCCATATTACACCTGATATAGGGTCCGCCTCAGAATATGTAAAATAAGTGAGTCCCCTAAGGGAGGAGAGGGTTGAGGTGGGAGGCCGTAGGACAGGCAGGAGATGATGAAACAGGTCATTGAGGAGGGGACTTGGGGATGTGTCCCCTACTGGAGAGTGAGAAGAGGGAAGGCTGGGGACCGAGGAGACAGGGGAGCCAATAATCACTTTCTAGAAGCGGGTCTACCACTCATGGAGCGCTGCACCAAGGGATCAAAGGAAGCCTCAAGTCTTGCGCTTTGGGCAGGGGCAAGGGTGGGTCCCAGGAGCTGTGCAGCAATGGATTATCACAGCCGCCACCTAAGTGTCCCCAAGCAGCTGTGTTGGACTCTTAGCACAGAGGGGTCGGCAGGGTTTTCAGCACTCCTATTAGAAAGTTTAAAGGGTTTATGTTTTCTTTCCAAGAACCTAGCTCAAAACCACTTCTCTGCCAAAAGCGCTCTCCAGGAATTCTTGCCTGTGAATATCCTTCTTACCCAGTTATTTTATGGCATGAACACTCCCCCCACCCCATCCCGAAACAAATTGAACTGGTAAAAATTGGAGGTCTGGACCATCTCTCTAGTCTGTCTCCAGAGAGATATGAAGAATGTTGGGGACATAGTGACCTCAGGCAAAGTTAGACAATATGGACACTATGCCTCCTCAACCAGAATTTTGTAAGGACTTAAAAATCAGTCCTTTGTCTCTTTAAGCCATTGATGTACCTTGGTGCTTGTTACTGTATTGTGCATGTTCTTGCTCATCCTGTGGAAGTCGTGAAATAAATAAATATCACTTCACACGAAGAAGAATGGCTGATGATTTGTGCAGCCAAGCAACCATGATGCACGCTGAAGGAGTCAAAAGTCAAATCTTATTAAAGCACCACAATCCGTGTTAATATAATGGACCAGAATAACTCTAAGAGAGCCATTATGGTCCATTACGAAAATAACATTCATTTGCAAAATAAGGAACATAGCAAAATGCAAGTTGTTCCAGTTCTTTCAGCTAAATTACACATTAAGCAAGCAGACTTCCTCTTCCAACATTTTGAAATGGTTTAATATGCACTCAGGCTGGCCAGGGCATGGATTTTCTAAGACTGCCCCAAAGGTGAAGCCTGGAAAAATGAGGACTGATTGCCAGGGAGACATTCAGCCTTGCTTGGGTGTTGATCAGGTGGGCATGACTGTGCCTTGGAACTTCTCCTGGGGGACACGACTGACACCAAGAAGCAGCTGTGAATCCCAGCTGGCTTCATCCAAGAGCTTATTGGCTTCTCACCTCTGCTGGTTTATTGGTGAGAACTTAGGGGTGAAGGGTAGTGGACGTTTGTTATTTTTGCCTCCGGAGCATTCATTCATACAGTTTTCTGGTAATGGTTCCCTGAATTTCATTTGGGAGCCTATTTCCCTATTCTTGGTCCCTGCAGTAATACCTAAGAATGATAATGAGTGTGCATGAAGCTTGCACCGTGGGCCAAGCACTGGTCTAAGCATTTTGCACACATCAACTCTTTCAGTTCTTACACTAGCTCCATGATGTGGGCTCTATTATTATCCCTATTTCAGAGATGTGTCAACTAAGATAGAGACAAATAGAGATAAATATTTACTATTTTGCTTAAGCGGCAGAAGCAAGATTTACAAATCCAAGCCATCCGCATCCAGTGCCATGGTCCTAACCACAAGTGGTTAGTGTGTGTGTGTGTGTGTGTGTGTGTGTGTGTGTGTGTGTGTGTGTGTCTGATTCTTCGCAACCCCCTGGACTGTAGCCCACTAGGCTCCTCTGTCCATGGGATTTTCCAGGCAAGAATACTGGAGTGGGTTGTCACTTCCTCCTCCAGGAGATCTTCGCCACCCAGGGATCAAATCTGTGTCTCCTGCGTTAGCAGGCAGATTCTTCACCAGTGAGCCATCTGGAAGCCCACAAGTGGTTAGGGCTAACCTCTACTCCAATTCCAGGGGCAGGACCGTGAACTAGGTCTGGCCAATGCAAGTTTCATACATTATAGATTCCCTTCTAGTGGTGATTGATTCAGAGAAGACTATATTAGCCATGCTAGACTAAGTGTGTCCAATCCATGCAAACCCATGGAGCCGCACTTGAACTGCTAGAAATAGTTTATTGAAATAGTGTTTCTTTCCTCTGACCATGAACCTGAGACAGGAAAGCCTTGAACGTCTGGGAACCACCATGTCGGGAGAACCTAACAATGAAGCCAATGCAGATAAGATCAAAGAGGTGAAGGCCCTGAATAATAACACTTGAACCCCTGAAGTTATTATACACCCTGACCTTTTCTAGGAGCCAATCAATTGTCCTTTTACTTAAGCCAGTTTGACTGGAGTTTTCTGATACTTGTTAATAAATAGTCCTAATTAATACAGAAATTAAGCGTTAGAACTTACAAAATTGACAAGATTTTTGGTATACATTGCTTCACCATTACATTCTTTTATTCATCTATTCAATCAATCATAAACCTTTACTGTTCATCTAATTATAGTCATTGACATAAGTTGGGGGTGCTCTCCCCGCTTCTAGATACAGTCAGTTCCCATAACTTGCCTATCACTCTTGCAGAGCTAATTTCTATTCGCTATATTTGCTTATGCATGTAAGAAAACATAAACCCCTCTGAGTTACAGATTTATTTAACCTGGGATCCCAGATACCCTCTCAGGTCCCTGGCACACTCCCTTAATAGTACTTATTAAATACCTTTCTTGCCTTATTAAAGACCTTACTGGGGGCTACGTAACTTGTCAGCATTCTCGGTTGTACAGGACAAATCCAGCTCTAGCTAGCTTACATAGAAATGAGATTTCTGAAGGAGGATCAAGTAGCCCAGAGGATCAGCAGCAAGTTTGAAGAACCAACTTGCAAAATAGACGGGCGGGACAAAGGGAAGTCGGGCAGCCTGAGCCTTGGCAAAGCTGTACCTAAGAAGAGTCTGGCATGGCTAATATATAAGTGTCCAGGCTGCCCCCACTGGGCAAGAGATGCTACCACCAGGACTGCTGGAACAACTCCTAAACCCCTGCTTCTCTGCGTTAGTAGCTCAAGATTCAAACACCCACACAGAGACATCCAATTAGCTGAGCTCAGGGCACTTGCCATGAGATTCAGAGGGTATTGGTTTTCCAAATCTCTTTCTGGGAGGTTAAATCTGCCTTCCCTGAAACTCACACCATGAAAGTTTCCCCATACACTTCTTGGTGGCCACAAAGTGACAATTGTCAGCTACAAACGGTAAGCCAATAAGATGAAAACAAAGATCAACATGATCTTTGCCCTTGTAAAGTTAACTATTAAGGAAGAAGTCATAAATTAAGTAATCAGGCAAGAAAAGAGACACAGCTGTAGATGACTACAGTGAAAGAGAAGATTTATATGCTGTAAGGAATATAATGCTCTAAAGTGTGTTTCAGCTATCCATTGCTGTATAACAAACAGACCCCCAAACCTGATGGTTTAACACAACCATTTACTTTTGCCCCTCATGGTTCTGGAGCCTGACTGGGCTCAGCTAGGTGGTTCGGACTTGGAGTCTCACATATAGTTGTAGGCAGGCAGCAACTAGAGGTCACATGAAGGCTCAACTGGGCTGAAAGTTCAAGATGGTTTTTTCACATGGTTGTTGGCTGATGAGGCTTTCAGCCAGGCATTAGCTGAGGCTTTTGACAAGAGTATCTGTCTATAGTCTCTCCTTGTAGCCTGGGCTTCTCACAGCATCCCTCCTAGAGCAAGTATTCCCAGAGGCCCCTGGGGAAGAGGCAGGGATCCTTACAACCTAGCTTCAGAAACTGCATGGTGTTACTTCTGCCACACTCCACTGATCAAAAAATGAGCCACAGGGCCAGAGTGGATTCAGAGAGAGAGGACAATGCAAAGCATAGATGCCAGAAGGTGTGAATCATTGGGGGCCATCCTCAGAAACTAGCTCCCACAAAGAGTGCGTACTAGAAGAATGTGGCCTGGCATGCATGGTCAGGAAAGGTTTCCAAGGAAGTGTCAGTGATCCAAGACCTTATAGGGATTGAAACAGTGAAGACAAGAAGTGTGTTTTAGGAAGAGGAAATAGCATGTGTGAAGGTCCTGTGACAGTAAGAAGCTTGGCACCTTCAAGTACGTAAAGTGAGTATGGCTGAAATGCAGTGACTAAGGCAGGATGAATTGATGCTTTTGAACTGTGGTGTTGGAGAAGACTCTTGAGAGTCCTTTGAACTGCAAGGAGATCCAACCAGTCCATCCTAAAGGAAATCAGTCCTGAATGTTCATTGGAAGGACTGATGTTGAAGCTGAAACTCCAATACTTTGGCCACCCGATGGGAAGAACTGACTCATTTGAAAAGACCCTGATAAAAAAAAAGAAAAGAAAAGACCCTGATCCTGGGAAAAATTGAGGGCAGGAGGAGAAGGGGATGACAGAGGATAAGATTGCTGAGTGGCATCACCGACTCAATGGACATGAGTTTGAGTAAACTCTAGGAGTTAGTGATGGACAGGGAAGCCTGGTGTGCTGCAGTCCATGGGGTCGCAGAGTCGGACACGAGTTAGCAACTGAACTGAACTGAACTGAAGGCAGGATGTGGACCAGGATAAAATAAGAAAGACTGGGCAGGAACCAGTTCTAGAAACCCTTCTATAGGCTATGTGATATATTTTAGTCTTCATGTTTAAAATGGGAATATTTTAAAGTGGCAGTCAGAAAATATTTCTAGATTACATGGATGAGGGGATGTTCAGTTCAGTTCAGTTCAGTCGCTCAGTCGTGTCCAACTCTTTGCGACCCCATGAATCGCAGCACGCCAGGCCTCCCTGTCCATCACCAACTCCCGGAGTTCACTCAGACTCACGTCCATCAAGTCCGTGATGCCATCCAGCCATCTTATCCTCTGTCGTCCCCTTCTCCTCCTGCCCCCAATCCCTCCCAGCAGCAGAGTCTTTTCCAATGAGTCAACTCTTCCCATGAGGTGGCCAAAGTATTGGAGCTTAAGCTTGAGCATCATTCCTTCCAAAGAAATCCCAGGGTTGATCTCCTTCAGAATGGACTGGTTAGATCTCCTTGCAGTCCAAGGGACTCTCAAGAGTCTTCTCCAACACCACAGTTCAAAAGCATCAGTTCTTCAGGGCTCAGCCTTCACAGTCCTACTCTCACTTCCATACATGACCACAGGAAAAACCATAGCCTTGACTAGATGGACCTTAGTCGGCAAAGTAATGTCTCTGCTTTTGAATATACTATCTAGGTTGGTCATAACTTTTCTTCCAAGGAGTAAGCATCTTTTAATTTCATGGCTGCAGTCACCATCTGCAGTGATTTTGGAGCCCCCCAAAATAAAGTCTGACACTGTTTCCACTGTTTCCGCATCTATTTCCCATGACGTGATGGGACCGGATGCCATGATCGCATGGATGAGGGGGTGACTTCACTCAGTCATTCTGCAGACAGCTATTGAACATTGACACTAGGCAGGAATAATAAATGCTATGAATAAAATCAACCTGATAGAAGTGTTGGCAGCAGAAGGTGTCTGGCTTCTTTACAGCAGATCTTTGGAGATGGCCTCTCTGAGCATTTGGCATTTGAACTGAGAAACATACAGTGAGAAGGCACCAGTCATGACAAATTGTGAGGGAAAATATTTCCGTGAAAGGGACACAGCAAATGCAAAGGCCCTGTGGCACAAGTGAGCTTGAGGTGCTCTCGAAGCAAACGAACAAAAACAGGGCCAGGGTGTCTGCAGCACCACCATCCATGTAGGGAAGAACTCCAAACTGTCTTTCTAAAAATGTCAGGGCCACCAGCAATGCTTTCCTATCAGGACAGCATATCACCAAGCTGCGGCTTCGGTGACTCCGGAATGTCTCCTTCTGCTAGAATGCCTGGAATGCTCTTTCTCTTCTGGCCTGGCCCTGCCTGTCCTCAGCTATGAGACTCATCTTTCATCGTGTATTTCCAAAGCTCAGCAACCCCCAAGGAAGCAATTTGGCAGAATGTTCAAAGAACCTTAAAGATGTTCATACCCTTTGATTCAGTGATTCCCCATCTAGGGATCTAGCCAAAGGAAATAATCATAAATATGAAAGAAGACTACTACACAAAGAAGCTCATCCTAGCATGATTTATAATAATGAAAAATGCTAGTAAATCAAATATTCAACCATAGGGGAAAGATTAAGTAAATTAATGTACATCTCCTGGATGTGGGCATTAAAAACTGTGCTCCTGATGTATTGAAATAACATCAGGAAATGCTTGTGTTATAATGGTAAGATTAAAAAGCAAGATATAAAATAGTATATATATGATTTCTACAAAATTACATGCAAGGAAACTACTGATAGTGATCATTTCTTTAAGAGGAGATTATAGGTGATTTATTTTTCTTCTTTTCCGTAATCCTTCTACTTCCTGTAATGAACATTATTACTTTTAGGATGCAAAATAGACTTTATCTCCTTAAAATAAAAAAGAAGCAATTGTTTCCCACCATCTTTAGGATCACAGACAAACACCTTAGCAAACCTCCTATCTGGCCACAGATTACATTTTGTTTTTAAAACCTATATGTTTTTGACTCCCAAGATCTTTTTTTTTTTTTTTACCAGAATCTGATACACCAGCTAACCCAAGTTTGCCTTCTCCTCCAGATAACAATCATTTTTGATGGTAGATATTTAGGTACCTATCCTCTTCCTACCTGGGGCTTAAGGAAGGGAAGGAGCAAGAAAGAACCATCCAGCCTCCATCTGCTCTCATCTGGCTAAGTCCTCCCCATTTTTCAGCACCCACCTTGAGCTCCTCACTTCCCAGAAAGTCTTTCTTGACTAAGCCAGCCTAAGTGGCCTCCCTTTTCTAACAGTCTATAGCCTTTCCATGTCTGTCTGTGCGGTTCACATGGCAGGTTCAGCACGCCTGCTCTCACCCCGCTCCACGGGGTCCCACGTAAGACTCATCAGCTCCTAAGAGTTTCCTTGCCTTTTTGTACCATTGCCTCTTGCCCCCTAGCAGAGAACCATCTTGTTCAGCTCATGGGGGTCCATCAGCATTCCATAAAGGAATAAACCCGTGACTGTGCTTGAGTAAGTCTGACTGACTACACGGCGTCTTTGGGAGATCTCACTCACGTGGAGCTCAGGCCCCGCTCTTGACAGGGATGTCTTCCTCCAGCAGAACACCCCCTGCTTCCCTCCCCCTGTTCTCCTCCTCCATCCACCACCAACTCTGACCAGCTCCAACGCAAAAGGACTCAAGCCAGGGCTGGCGACGTCAGAGGGACGTGTACAAACTCCCCACACATCAGCTACTCAAGAAAGGACCCTTTTGTCTGCTTCCCCATGGACTCCCATAAATTTTGAGCCACGGTCTTTTTTTTTTTTTTTTTAATGAACCTAAGGTTAGGGGAGAGACATTGTAGCTCACTGGGCAGAAGTGCTTTCTGTGGGAGCAGATGTGCCCTAGTTCTGGGCACAGGCCCACCTTAGAGTTTCTGGTTCTGTGGCAATAAAGCTCTCATCTCCCTGCACAAGCAAAGTGATGCCCAGCTCTGCTCTCTGCTCCCAGAGCGCACACCTCGGAGGGGCCCTCTCACTCTGTGGGGTAGTTATTCCTTTGCTTGCATCTCTGAGCTCTCTGAAGGACCATGCTGAGTCTTTCTTGCCTTTGTTTACTCAGTACCAAGAACAGTGCCCGGCCCACAGAGAGGCCTCACACTGTGGCACTGTGCGTTTGTGGAGGGAGTGAATGAATGAAAGGTAAAGACCGCAGAAAACCCAGAAAGAGCTTCCAAATACCGACTTCCAGAATAGAATGACGAGTTTATGCCCTGTATTAGTCTCCTCGGGCTGACAAAACAAATTACCACCAACTCGGTGGCTTAAAACAAAAGAAATGTGTTCTTTCACGGTTTTAGGGACTGGAAACCTAAAATGACTTGGGCCATAAAGAAGGCTGAATGCTGAAGAAGTGATGCTTTCGAACTGTGGTGCTGGAAAAGACTCTTGAGAGTCCCTTGCACAGCAAGGAGATCAAACCCGTCTGTCTTAGAGGAAATGAACCCTGAATAGTCATTGGAAGGATTGATGCTGAAGCTCCAATACTTTGGCCACCTGAGGCGAACAGCCAACTCAATGGAAAAGACCCTGATGTTGGGAAAGATTGAAGGCAGGAAGAAAAGGGCACAACAGAGGATGAGATGGCTGGATGGTATCACCGATTCCATGGACATGGGCTTAGGCGAACTCCGGGAGACAGTGAGGGACAGGGAGGCCTGGCGTGCTGCCGCCCACGGGGTCACAAAGAGTCGGGCATGACTGTGACTGAAGAACAATGAAGCTAGAAGGGAGGGCTCTGCAGAGCCATGCTCCCTCCAAGTGCTCTGGAGGACAACCCTCCCTTGTCTCTTCCAGCTCCTGGGGGCTCCACTCCTTCTCTGCCTCCATCTTCATGCGGCCTTTTTCTAGTCTCTGTGTGTCTCTACCCTGTATGCCTCTTACAAGGACACTTGCCACTGGATTTAGGGCCTACTCAGATAATCCAGAATGGTCTCACCTTGAGGTTCTTAACTAAATCTAGTTACTAAATGTGTAATTTAATTACTAACTTGCATACGCAAGACCCTTCTTAAAATGAGGTCACATACATGAGTTTCCGACATTAGGAGTTTACTGTATATATCTTTTGTGCCATTCAACCCAATAAATGCTTTATTTTAAAGCTTTTATGTATTTACTTATTTATTTATTTTTGTCACACCACTCGGCATGCGGGATCTTAGTTCCCTGAACAGGAATCAACCCATGTCCCCTGCAGTGGAAGCTTGAAGTCTTAACCACTGGCCACCAGGGAAGTCCCAATAAATGCTCTTTCTTATGGTCGGTCGGTCAGTCAGTTCAGTTGCTCAGCCGTGTCCGACTCTGTGACCCCATGGACTGCAGCACACCAGGCTTCCCTGCCCATCACGAAATCCCAGAGCTTGCTCAATCTCATGTCCATTCAGTCAGTGATGCCATCCAACCATCTCGTCCTCTGTCATCCCCTTCTCCTCCTGCCTTTCAATCTTTCCCAGCATCAGGATCTTTTCAAATGAGTCAGCTCTTCACGTCCAAAGTATTGGAGCCTCAGCTTCAGCATTAGTCCTTCCAATGAATATTCAAGGTTGATTTCCTTTAGGGTTGACTGGTTTGTCCTGCTGTTCAAGGGACTCTCAAAAGTCTTCTCTTACACCACAATTCAAAAGCATCAATTCTTCTTAAAGAAAGCATTCAGCTTTCTTTACCACTTTCACATCCATACGTGACTGCTGGAAAAACCATAGCCTTGACTAGACAGACCTTTGTTGGCAAAGTAATGTCTGTGCTTCTTAATATGCTGTCTAGGATGGTCATAGCTTTTCTTTCAAGGAGCAAGTGTTTTCTAATTTCATGGCTGCAGTCACCATCTGCAGTGATTTTGGAGCCCAGGAAAATAAAGTCTGTCACTGTTTCCATTGTTTCTCCATCTATTTGCCATGAAGTGACAGGACCGGATGCCATGATCTTAGTTTTTTGAATGTTGGGTTTTAAGTCAGCTTTTCCCCTTACCTCTTTCACTTTCATCAAGAGGTTCTTTAGTTTCTCTTAGCTTCCTGCCATAAGGAATACTTTTTGAAGGTAGGGACATATTTATTGCCATCTACCCTAACACCTAACTCGTGTGTTCAATCACTCAGTCATACCCGACTCTTTGTGAGCCCATAGACTGTAGCCCACCAGGCTCCTCTCTCCATGGAATTCTCCAGACAAGAATACTGGGCTGGATAGCCATTCCATTCTCCAGGGGATCTTCCCGATCCAGCGATCAAACCTGGGTCTCCAGCATTGCAGGCAGATTCTTTACCAACTGAGCCACTAGGGAAACACCTAACCCTAACACCTACTATAAGGTCAATTCTTAGAATGGAATGGGTGGTCATTCTGCCACTAACCACATGTAGGACATTGAGTTACCACCTGCTGGCAAAATGTGGCTGGGAAAGTTTCTCCCAAGTGCTAATACCACCTCTTGGGAACTTTTTTCCCCGCACCAAAGATTGATGCTCCTGGGATCACACACACTATCCCTCCATCATTTCCCTGCTAACATAAAATACTGGAACAGCCATTTGCAGAGAAGATAAATTATTTGACACAGAAATCTTGGTGTAATAACTACACCAAAGGATTTAATCCATGTTTATTATATTGAGTCATATCAATTTAATTCAGTTCCAGGAAACTTTGATAATGTACCTGAATTTTCTGAACAACACGTTCCCTCTCCTGGACACACTACCTTAGAGCTGTCATCTAGTGAACCCTAAGTTTTTCTTAAAGCCAGACAGTCTGTGTTCACCTTCCAACATGTGACTAGTCCCTTAGGTTAACAGGCTCACAAACAACACCGTCAAAACCAAACTTCATCTGAATTGCTGTTGATCTGGACTGAGTGAGATGATTTTCAGGCCATATTTGTCTGTCGTGTGAGAGAAGGATAAAAGCAGTTGCCCTGGAAATGGCACTATTTGGGAGCAAGCTTTCCAATGAGCAACACATGTGCGGGACCCCAGGACATCGGCACCCACAAGGCTTGGGTGTCACTTGCAAGTGTGTGAGCAGTGGGCATTTGAGGCTCAGTCTGACACACCCCACAAATGCAGCTATTTTGGCAGCTTGAATCCCGGTGTCGTGTGGGTAGAGGACAGAACAAACTCAAGTTAACCCTAGTTACCTCCTTGGGTTCTGCTCTTTGGGAAGGAGTCAGCCAGGCAGACAGCTGCCACTTCAAATTCCACTCCCCGGGAACAATGTACTTTATTTTTGGAAAGAGGATAAAAGAAAGGAGAAGAGAGCAATGCCGACAAATATACATTTGCTTTTCTATTTATGCAAAGCCCCGGCCCCTTCATCACCTCAGTTACCAGTTGTTTAGAGCAGCTATAGAATATATAGACTTGTAAATAGTCACTGGCCTGCATCTCAGGAGAAAGTAATACAGGTCAGCTCCCAGGATGGTACATCCCACTGCTGTAAAGAGCTACGTAAATAACAGGATTATTTCCATGACAGACTGTTGGCCCACATGGTTGTGATTAATGCTCCTATATGACAAATACTCTCTCTAGATCCTTTCTGTGTAAGAGTCACTCTCTGCAGCAGTGGTATTCTAATCATGGGCTCTTCATTATACAAGAGGAAAGAGAGAAAAGAAAAGCTGCCCTCTCGTTCTGTTTCCATCATGTTCCCTCTCTGTACTCACTACTTTCCATAGGATTTCAAAAATCATCATAATCATGCTCACAAAGCATCATCCCACATGAAAAGCCCACTGGTGGGAAAAAAAAGAAAGGACAGAGAGACAGCAATAGAGAGACAGAGACAGACAGACAGAGACAGAGAGAGGAAGGAAGAGGTGAAGAAGGAATGGGGCAGGAGTGAGAGATGGCGACAGGCAACAAAGGCAAAGAAAAATTTAAAAATGGCTCCGTAGGAGCAAGGACTATGCCTGTTTTGCTTACCACTATATCCCCATAACCCAGCACAACCTACTAACCCGGGCACATAGTAGGTCCTTGTTGTTCAGCTGCTCAGTCGTGTTCAACTCTGCAATCCCATGAATGCAGCACGCCAGGCTTCCCTGTCCTCCACCGTCTACCGGAGTTTGCTCAAGCTCATGTCCATTGAGTCGGTGATGCCATCTAACCATCTCATCCTCTGTTGCCTCTTTCTCCTCCTGCCTTCAAATGTTCCCAGCCATCAGGGTCAGGGTCTTTTCCAATGAGTCAGCTCTTCACATTATGTGGCCAAAGTATTGGAGCTTCAGCTTCAGCATAAGTCCTTTCAGTGAATATTCAGGGTTGATTTCCTTTAGGATGGACTGGTTTGATCTCCTTGCAGTCCAAGGGACTCTCAAGGCACAACAATTCAAAAGCCTTAATTCTTCAGCACTCAGCCTTCTTTTTAGTCCAACTTTCACATCTGTACACGGCTACTGGAAAAACCCTAGTTTTGTAAGTAAGCCTTTAATTATTTAATGAATAATTAGAATAAGTGCAAAAGTTGTCTAATAATTGAATGGAGCATAGTTCAAAACCATCTCTATAATAGTTTCCTTCTTCTGCTGTTGGTCATCTTGTCACTTAACTCGTTCCCTGTTGGAGAAAAGATTGAAGATTGATACTTCTGGAGCCCTACTACTTACTATGTGCCAAGTATTTTGACTTGATATCTCAGGCAAAGCTACACAACAGTTATCCTAACTATTTGATAAGTGGTACCTATATACTGAAAGAGGTTACATAACTTGCCCACTGTAAGACAGCTAGTAAGTCGAGGAATGGGAATCTAAACACAAGCCTGGCTCACCACAGAACCAGGAAAGTGTAACTACCTCTTGCTGCTTCTTGGGTGATTATCAAAGTACATCAGCTGCATCCTTTAGCATCAGCCTCTAAAATGGAGCTGCGATTTACTAGGTTTCATTAGGATTTGAATTTGACTGTGATAATTCCATTGGCTACATAGAATTTTTCACAATGAGATCTTAGCTGCAACGCATAATACTCAGAGGCAGTTTTTTAAAAAGACACTAGCCCCATTCGGTTTACTCCTTGTGAGATTTCTAAGGAAGGTTGCCTGAGAAATTAGAATCACTCATATGTGGAATATAAAAATTAAAAATTTTTAAAAAAATAAATGAAGAAACCAAACCAAATCAAAACAAACACATAGATACAGAGAGCAGGGTAGTGGTTTCCAGAGGGGAAGGGGCGGGAGGAGTGTAAAATGAGTAAAGGAAGTCAACTCTATGATGACAGATAAAAACTAAAATTTTGGTGCTGGGAGGCTGTAGTGTATACAGAGGTAGAAATATAACATTGTACACATGAAACATATAATGTTATAAACCAATGTTATCTCAGTTAAAAATAAATTTTAAAAAAGGAATTGGAATCACATACTTATTGATTGTTTATTGATTTTCCTTCCAGCTTGTGAGAAATGGCAAGAAGGGACTGTATCAGTTCTGCTCACTGTTGTAAACCTGGAACCCAGAACTATATGGTGTGGATCAAATATGTAAGTTGCTTAGTCATGTCTGACTCTTTGTGACTCCGTGGACTGCTGCCCACCAGGCTCCTCTGTCCATGGGAATCTCCAGGCAAGGATATTAGACTGAACTATACGGTGGTACTCCATATTTAACGAATAAAAGTGAGGGTAATGAACTCCCCATTGGGTAGACTTCTGCATCTCTGGATTAGGATTCCAAGCAGGCTGGGATGATATGTGTGAAACTGGGACTGTGGGGAATCCAAAGCATGGTCCTGTGAAACAGCTGGAGAAAATGAATTCAGACTATGGAGAATTATTCTCTCCCACTCAGTTATATTTCACATTCCTCCCACACAATAGGCCCCAAATCAGATGGCAAGGAGCATTTCCTCAAACTTCAGGCCCTTTTTAGTTGCAGGCAAGCATCCTCTAACTTCCCAAACACTCCATATGGTGGCTCCTATCAGCAGCAGGCTATGAAAAGGACTTGATCTACCCTAAGGACTCAGTCTTCAGAGGTTTGGGACCCTGAGTCAACATCATTTAGCTCTCAGAGATGGAGAGAAGCAGAAAGAACCCAGGCTTTCTTTGGAGCATGGCCTCTTGAGACCGAAAGAAACTTAAATGTCCCTCTCATTTGTCACCTAAAAAAAATGGACCCAAAGTCATCCATTTCATTAGTAGGAGAGCCCAGACTTGAACTCGGGTCTTCTGATAGCCTCTAATCCAAAATTATTTTACCCACCCTCATCCTCACTCAGGTAGCTGTGTAATTAGAGAACCAGCACAACACGGAGAGGGAGCAGACTGCAGAGTCACTAACCTCACAAACTGGTCACCAGAATCCTTAGCTAAGTAAAGGACAAAGAGAAGGACAGATATGCCCTCCGAGCCCTGAGGGGACCTGTGTGTGAGTGCTGCCTGAGCCGGGAGAAGCAGAGCTCTGGAATAACATCAAAAGCAGGATATTGAAGAAGTGGTACAGGCATGGAGTCAAAAACATGGGTTTGAATTCTGAGCCAGTGACCTGCTGGTTCTACAGCTTCTGCCAAGTTACTGAAACTCTCTGAGCCTCAGTTTTGCCATCTGTAAAATGTGGACCCACCTCACAGGGTTATTGTCATCATTAGTAAAACAATGAATGCAGACCCTCTAGCAGAATTCTGGCATGTAGTGGAGAGTTGATCAACTTTACACCCACTCCTCCTCCATCAGTCTAGGAAATGGGAAGAGTAGATTCATTTATACGTAAATGATAGAGAAATGGCAGGTATATATTAACACTATTTCATTCACCATGACTGAAACCAAGAATGTTTTCAGCGATGAAGTCACGGCTCTCTCCTAAGGGAAACAGGCATAATGATTACCCCCAAGAGAAAAGAGGGCCTCAGGCAGCATACACGGAGTCATATGAAACCCACTGAGCACCCCCAGTTGATTGGAACACAATTGAAATTCTAAACAAAGTTCCCAGTCCAGCACAGATTACCACGGACTGTCATAAAAGAAGACTTGGGCCAGCTAGATTTCTTTTCTCTCTCTAAAAGTTAAACTGAGAAATATCAGGAGAATAAAGCTGTTAGCAGCTGAAGACAGAAGATTATGAGACAGAAATAAACCAGAGAGACAGTAACACACATCATGAACAAAATGATGAAGTCAAGAAAATATAAAGAACCGAAGCTGAGGAAATCAGGCAAGAGGAAGAGGAAAACAGCCGTGAAGAAGAGATGAGTCATGAACGCAATGGAACACCGCAGTCACGATCCATACACTCCTGAGGCCAACATTCCTGGAACCACCCAGGATTCCAGATGACTTTACAATTCCACTTTCAGGCTCTGTGTGGCCCAGATTCTGCTGGAGTTCTTGATCTTCCCAAGGCCAATTGAATAACTTTCCCCGAGTTCCCACACACATGTAACCTTAAGACGAACTTATGAATAATTTGAATGAATTTGTTTTTTTTTTTTTTCACCCAAACAAGTCTGATTAAGTCAGCCTACTTGCTATGTTTGACATATAACTTGGGTCTCTTGGGATCAGTCCAATTTCATGAATTTGCCCTAATGCTTGAAAGGGGATTCATTAAAACTATTTAAAAAAATACTATTTAACCTTCATACTTGTTTATGACTTTTTCTGCCAAAAAAAGTCAGGAATAAGAATGGGCTGGTTTTGAACTTAGTAAATATGGTCATCTTAATGATGTATGAGTCAACTGACCAGGCTCTGTGGGGTAAGTAAGTAGGGAGGGAGGGCATGGAGCTAGGTAAGTCTCTTCCTCCTTGAAAACAAGAATGTTTTCAGTTGAGTTATTTCAACAGAACTCTACCCCAAAATCCTATAAAGGAAAGAACAATGAAGCTCCATAAGAGTAGATATCATATTTGCCATATTCATTATATATCACCAATACTTGGCACTAAGCCTGGAACTTAAACAACACTTAAAAAAAAAAAGAAAAAAAAAAGAGAAAAGGAAAGGAGAAAGAGAAGGAAGGGAGAAAGGGTAGAAGGGAAAAGGGCAAAAGCCGTAAAATGTGCCTCTCAGATCTCCTGCTACCAAGAGCATATCAACTGATAGATCCAGCTGCTGAGTTCTGAGTGGACACCAAGACCATGGCCCCCATCACTGCTTTCAGCCAAAGAGTAAGCATGATCAGGGAACTAAGGCCGCAGTTCCTGTGGAATGTGGGATCGCTTTGATGTGGACTTTGGCTCGAGAACTCCCCACTGACCTGGCTGAAACTCTTTTAGAACTACAATGCCGTGTAAGATTCTGCATATCCAAGTTTCCTTCCTCTTTCCTTCACAGATGTCAGACTCGCATCATGGTCTAATGGCTCTCCCAACCTGCTTTGGCCCCCTCCCATTTCTCCCTCCCCATCATCTTAGCATCTCCATCGCAGAGAACCTAACCAATGTAGGGAGGGAGGAAATAACAGAGAGAAGGAGGGTGGTGAGCATGGCCAAGTTTAGAAACTAGCCCATCTCAAAAGTTCTTGACCTTGGAATCATGAATCGGGTTTTTCAGTTCTTTTCCAGTGGTACAACTAAAGAAGAATGACCTACTTGACACTCACACCCAGACTCACCCTCTGCCCAGGGTGGCTGACTTCTACAGCTTGTGCCTTCCAGACTCTTTCACTAGCTGTCTTCAGGTTGGATTCGGCCATTGAGAGGCTCCAGTAGGAGACTGGAGGTCAGTCAGAGAGAGAGTGGGTAGGATACTTCTTCACTGCTCCTCCCCTGCTTCAGCACTGCGTTTCTGCCAATAACTGCATTCTTTCATGACTGCAAAGTGACCTCTACCAAGTGACTGCCTTCCTGTTTTTCCAGATTTCAGCAGCTGTTTGTTAGAAGAGAATCTAGCACATTGTGAGACTGCCTTCATTAATGGTCAGTTAACGGCCTCCCCGTATCCATCTTCTGTAACTTCATGGTCATCTTCTATGCTGATTCTGGTCTTGGCCATATGGTTTGCTTTGGCCAATGGGAAAGAAGAATGGTGGGAAAAAAAAAGAAAGAAAGAAAAACCACTTGAATGTTTCTAGTTCCTCTTTGCTATCACCATGAAACAGTGATAGTTTCACAAGATGATTGAGTTAACCTGCTGTGGGATTGTTTTTAAAGCCCAGTCTTCCAGCCCAGCCTTCTAATACCAGCCTAGAGCATACCCATCTCCAAACATATGAATGCTTAACCAAGATCAAAGGAGTCACCTAGCAGACCTACCAAGAAGTGTATGTGTGACCCCAGCAGAGATCACAAGACCCATCTGGTAAACCTGAGGTTCATGAGCAATAGCAAATATTTCTTCTTTTAAGCCACTGAGCTTTGGGGTCAATTTTTACACAGCACCATTGTGATGGTAGATAACAAATACAGTGTCTTAACTGGTTTTCATTCAGGGAGGAAGTAAATCCTGCCCAGCCAGGCTTGCTTCAGGGGAGCAAGAAAGGGAACCTGGGGAAGAAAGAGTTGGTAGGGACTCTTTGTAAAGGACAAGTTGATGGTCCCTCAGTAAAGGACTAACAATCCAAGGAACTGGTCTTGAATGACTTTCTAAGCCCAAACCAGACCTAAGTCATGTGTTACAGGCCTAAGAAAGTCACCGTGTAGGGAAGAAATAAGACTGCGGTCTTGAGACCATCAGACAGAGAAGGCCTGAAGGCCAAATTCCAAGTGAGGCTGGAATTTCATCAATTCCAGAGAATTCCATCAACAGAGTTGTGCTCACTAATTGAGAACTTCAAAAACAAATCTCTGCATATGGTCAGCACCCTGAGGAAGAAGTAAAGCCCTGGATTGAGAAGACTGGGTAGAAGTGGACCCACGGAAAGATCCAGATCAGATCCAGCCTTAGGCATGAGTAGTTGGAATGGTCATGCCTGCCTGTGAATCAGAGAAGAAGTGGAGTTTTGCTGGTGATGGCCCCGCCCCCGGCCATCCAGAGAGGGCAATCAAAATCTACAAGCATCACTGGGCAGTACATTTAGAGAGAAAAGTGAGGCTAAGAAGGCAGCCTCATCACTAAAAATCAAGACAGACTGCATAGGCATCTGGCCCAAAGGCACGTGTTCAGGTTCTCTATAACTTCATAGCACACAAGCCCCAAATGCTGTGTCTTAAAACAGCACCGATTTATTTTATCTCACGGATTGTATCTCAGGAATTTGGGCAGGGCACAGCTGACTGGTTATTCTGTTCCACGTAATGTCAGCAAAAGAAGTTCAGTGCTATTTGACTGTGGACAGACAAGAGATAGCTTCTTTCCCACATCTAATACCTGTGCAGGTGTGGCCAGAAAGCTAGGCTGGTCACACTAGCATCAGGGTAATTAAATATCTAATGTGACTGCTTGGGGATCCCACAGAGAGTATCCTTAGAGCTCTAGCCCAGGGCTTCCAGGCTTTATATGATCAAGCAAAGAATTTCCAGCCACCTTTAACTAACCTCACCCTGATGTAACAAATGGTCTCCCAAGTCAGTTTTAATGTTCCAGAAGGCACACACAATGATCCCCAGAACTGGAAGAGCATATTGGCACTTCAATACGTTTATTTTCTTTTAAAAATGAATGCATGAAGCTTTATGACTATTAATGCCTAGGTTGGCAGTACAGCCTTCTCTGATGCATGTAATGGACCAGAGCAAACAGCACTGAGGGGTAAGTGGGATTCCCGCGGGACAGAGGCTGCCACTGGGGGTCTTCTCACTGGTTTGCTTGATTTCAGAGCACCTTCATGTAGTTCGCAGACTAACGTTTTCTGTTACTACAGAAAAGGCTGTACATTTGTAACCATATCTGTGTTAGTTGCTCACTCATGTTCAACTGCTTGCTACCCCACAGACTGTAGCCCACCAGACTCCTCTGTCCATGAATTCTCCAGGGATGAGTACTGGAGTGGGTGGTCATTCCCTTCTGTGGGGGGAGCTTTCCAACCCAGGGATCAAACCTGGCTCTCCTGCATTACCGGCAGATTCTTTACCATCTGAGCCACCAGGGAAGCCTGGGCTGAACATTTGCATCCCTCCAAATTCATATGTCGAAATCCTAACCCTCCACGTGATGGTATTTGGAGAAGGGGCCTTTGCGAGGTGATTAGGCCATGAGGGCAGAATTGGCCACAGCCACCTTTCTGCCACGTGGGGAGACAGCAAGAAGTCAGCACTATGAAACCAGGACAACAGCCTGCACCAGAAGCTGACCACGCTGACAACCGGATCACAGACTTTCCACTTTCAGAACTGTGCGAAGAAAATTCTATTTTTGTGCGTTAACAGTCTTTGTGTTATTTTCTTATAGCAGTCTGATCAGACTATGACAATTACCTAATTTTAGCCAAACTCATCTTCACAAAATGGACAAATGACTTAAAAGAATTCTTGCAATGAATATGAACAGAGGACAATACTGAGAGTGGCAGGACAAGGGACCAATAAGAAAATGACACTGTCACTTTTCCCGCTTCTCATGGAGCTATCCATTGGTTGTATCACCAAATATGACAAGAATATTGCCAAAAAACCAAATTGTTAAGAAGACTATTTGCAAATGAGTGGCTTTAAATCTCCTTTCATTTACAGGTAACCTCACTCCAAAGGCATATTGGTTAATTTAGCTAAATTGGATATTTAGCTAGTACAGGCAGCAAGACATTTAAAACACTGCTAATTTATTCTTTTAAATTTCCTACTGAATTACTGAATTTACTTCTGAATATATTTTAATTGCATATTATACTTGCACAGCAGCTATATATACATATACATGTGTATTGTTGTTGTTTAGTCACTAAGTTGTGTCTGACTCTTTTGAGACCCCATGGACTGTAGTCTACCAAGCTCCTCTGGGATTTCCCAGGCAAGAATACTAGAGAGGGTTACCATTCCTTCTCAAGAGGATCTTCCCTGCCAAGTGATCAAACTCGTGTCTCCTGAATTGGTAGGCAGATTCTTTCTTTACCAATGAGCCACCAGGGAAGCCCTGTATGTGTGTGTGTGTGTGTGTGTGTGTGTGTGTGTGTGTGCGTGTGTGTGTGTGTGTGTGCATGCACATAAATATAATGCATAAATACCAAAGTAAATATACAAATATTGTGAGTGCTTCATCAAAACCATTTTACCAGTAAGGAACATGATCAAAAACATTTGAAAACTAGTGCTGGAAGGAGCAGGAAGATACCAAAGTCGATGGCCTAAAGGAGGGGAGTAAACGCAGGAGAGGAATGGGGAGTGAGCAGGTGAACGGTGCCTGGCCTGGAAGGATCATCTCCTGAGAAGGTATCAGAAGCCCCGCTGAGAGTCTGTACTGTTGACCGGTCATCCGTTTGGCCCCTTCACATCACCACTGGTTATGTGTTACTGTGATTTCTGTGTCGGTCTTATCCCCAGTCCACCCAGCCCGAAGCCCAGAATAAGAGCTCCAGGCCAGAGATCAGCTCCTGCTCACCCCCGCCCACCGGCACCCACTGCGGCGTGGCTGCTGCCCCATCTGGTGAGTCTGTCCTGGGCTCCCTGGGCTCCTGGGTTGGTGGGGTTCTCCCACAGTCACAGACACCCAGGCCTCCCGTCTTAGCATTGGGCTCTAATCGCAGCACTGACTGTATCCCACTGCCCCATCTGAGTCTCTGTTTGTTTTTCAAACTATAAACTATGAGCTCCTTAAAGGCAGAGACTTCACCTTATTCATTTCCATAGCCCAGACCAGGTGTGTAGCGGACATCCAAAAACTCTATGTAGAATAAATGAATGGGAATGCATAGAGGTGAGACTGGTGCTTGATCTTCATAAAATGATTGCCACAACTCCTTCCCCGTTCCTCTCTGCTTCCCCTCGGAAACACACTTCTATTTGTCCAGGGCTGAGTCACAGGCCACTTTGTTTTAGACAAGACTCTTTTAGTAACAACTCAAAGGAGTTTAGAATTAAAAAAAGAAGAGCAAGGGGAATATACTGACCCACGTAACCATGAAATCGAGGGATGAACCTGGTTCCCAGCACACCTAGCTTCAGGAATTCAAGCGTGAGCCCCAGAGCCTTGTTTCCTTGTTTCTCTCCCCCGTCGTTTAGTACTGTCACTCTCTGGGTACGGCCTCATTCTCACCTGTTCTACAAGGTAGTCTTTCCCAAAGGGTAGGGAAGATGCCCCCTAGCCATCTTCCATCCATATGTTTTTAGCTCCCTCACCTAAAACGCAAGGGACTTTCTTCAGATCCAGAGTCCCAGAGAGAAAGGGAAAAAAGTTCCAGAGAAGGACTGTGATGGGTCTGTGTGCTCAGTCATGTCGGCCTCTTGGCAACCCCACGGACTGTAGCCCACCAGGCTCCTCTGCCCACGGAATTTTCCAGGCAAGGATACTGGAGTGGGTTGCCGTCTCCTTCTCCAGGGATCTTCCTCCAAAGATCAAACCCTAGTCTCTTGCTACTCCTGCATTAGCAGGCGGATTCTTTACCACTGCGCTACCTGGGAAGCCCCTCGGAAGGGTCTAGCTAATGTCAAACGTCCGTTTCCGCCAGGAAAGTGGAGATCTGGGATTGGTAGACCAAGACTATGCCCCATCTCTGCATCCAGGGGCGTGAGAGACTGTGATTGGCTGTCCCACTGAGTCACGTGATTGGAAACTGGGAGCGAGGTCTGAAAGGAGGAGGTGGGGGGTTTCTGGACAGACAGGGAAAAAAGTAACAGATGTCTTCTCCAAAGCTCTCTGGAAAATGCCCTGCATAAGAATCCCCATTGCTCCCTGGAAAATTCAGGCCTAATCTTTGAGCTAAGAGGAAAAAAAAATCCTTGGGACAAATCACTTTCTCCCTCTGCCGGCCCACAGGCCTCTTCAAAGGAGATTCTGTTTCTCTCTTATTCCTGTCTCTACCAAAATGACGCTGGGTGGTCAAACTTTCAAACCCCCCTCAGAGCCTGCAGCCAGACCCTGACAAGCAAGCCTGGGTCCCACCCTCAGCCCGAGAAGCCTCTTAGCACAGGGCTTCAGCGAGCTGCAGGCTGTGCTGTGCCAGCCCCAATCAAGCCCGGGCCAGGGGGCCACTCTGAAGGCCAGCAGCCCGCTGCTTTGGGAGCTGTCTCCTGCCAAAGTGTTATCGTCAGGCCTCTGTTCCCAGGCGCTTCGAGGCTGAAGGCTGGTCTCAGCCGGGCTTTGACAGCCGGGCTCCGGGCCTGGCTGGGGGCTGCAGATCAACAGCACTTTGTCAACCCGGCAGGCACACCTCCTAGAAGCTGAAGTGCACACTGAACGGAGGCGTCTGCAGAGCTCCTGGCCCCGGCAGGCCCTCTGCGTGTTTGGGTAAAGAAATATGCAGCCTGAGCTGTGGTCATCGCTGCCTGAGCCGCTGAGCTGCAATCAACATCAACACCGCAAGGACACAATATTTTCTCCCGACTTACAACACGTTCATTTATTTTGGAATTTCTGTGCCAGCTGAGGCTACAGGGCGGTGACAGTGGAAAACTTGTCCTGGGGCCAAGCAAAAGAGAGAGTTGCAACTGAGCTCCTGTTCTGAAAAAAGGGTGCTCGAAAGCAGCAAAAAGCAAGCGAGGCTGAGAAGGGTGACCTTCACCAGACAGCAGACCACGGGCCACAACTCCTTTGGAGGTCTGCTGACACTCCTGCAAGGGGCTCCGCAGACTGGCCGCTGAAACCTGGTTCCTGAGAAATTACTGACACCCTTGGGGCTTCCATTATGCAATACGATCCCCTCTCTTTTTCTTTCTCAAAGATCCCTGGGGAGTCAGAGATCATGGGTTTTCAAAGGCAAATCCCTACCCTCCAAAAGCTGGCTTTACTGTAAAACACCATGTGCCTGCTAAGTCACTTCAGTGCTGTCTGACTCTTTGTGAGCCTATGGACTGTAGCCCGCCAGGCTCCTCTGTCCCTGGGATTCTCCAGGCAGCAACACTAGAGTGGGTTGCCATGCCCTCCTCCAGGGGATCTTCCTGACCCAGGGATTGAATCTGCGTCTCTTAATGTTTCCTATATTGGCAGGCAGGCTCTTTACCTCTAGTGCCCCCTGGGAAGCCCATAAAACACCATAGGGAAGTGGACATGATTGGGATTCAGAATAAGATGGTCTTGAGTCTGAACTGTTCACACAACTACTTACTGAATATCTTTGGGCAGATGCTTTGCCTCTTCTAATTCCAGTTTCCACAGCTGTTTTTAAATGGACATAAGATTGTCTAAGCAGCGAAGTTGCCATGGGAAATAGGGTAATTGATTGAAGGACACAGCACAGTGCCCAACTTTCCCTGGGCACTCAGCACACGACAGGTCCGACCCCTTTGTCTTTCTGGTTGTTCCTGGCTCATCTGGATGGCCCCCACTCGGCTTTATAGTGTACCTGTAAAACAGACTAGGATGCCCCCAGGACGGAAAGACTATTTGTTGGGGGACTGAGAACTTCTCCAGATTGGTGGCTGGTCCAAGAAAGGAGCCTTGGTGAAGGGGATGGATCCCACTCCAGTGTGTGATGACCATTTCCCCCATCGAAGAGGCCCTCGGAGGGGACCGCTCCAGTTACTGACACAAGAGTTCTCAACAGAAAGGTTGGTATGTCCCAGGCCCAGGTAGGCACCTATGGCTGATATCTGGGGCTACCTTCCACAGAGAGCTATTTTTCCAGTGAAGTACCAGGCTCCTCAACTCAAGGCAAAGAGGAAGGAAACCCCAAGCATGCCATTCTCATCCTACCGAGAGAAAACACACCTGCTCAAGGTGTGCGAGCTCAAGGCTACTAAGAAATGGGGCGAGATCTGGAACTAAGTCGGTTCACTTTGAGTCTGGTTATCTTCTTATAACACAGTGAATTTTGGAAGGAGGGGGGTTCAGGATGGGGAACACGTGTATACCTGTGGCGGACTCATGTTGATGTATGGCAAAACCAATACAATATTGTAAAGTAATTAACCTCCAATTAAAATAAATAAAGTTATATTTTAAAAAAAAACAGTGAATTTTAACCAAGGTGACTGTCATTATTCATGGGTGCTAAGTCACTAAGTCATGCCTGACGCTTTGGAGCCCATGGACTGTAGCATGCCAGGCTCCTCTGTCCTCCAGAGTTTGCTCAGATTCATGTCCATTGCCTCAGTGATGCTATCTAACCATCTCATCCTTTGCCACCCCCTCTCCTTTTGCTTTCAATCTTTCCCAGCCACAGGGTCTTTTCCAAAAACTTTTCACATCAGGTGGCCAAAGTATTGGAGTTTCAGTTTCAGCGTCAGTCCTTCCAATGAATATTCAGAGTTGATTTCCTTTAGGGTGGACTGGTTTGATATCCTTGCAGTATAATTCACAGTAGTCCTATAAAGACTCCTGAATATTGAAGACTGAACCCCAGCTCCTGGAGAAATGCACTGTTTGAGTCTTGTGAGTCGTTTTTTCTGTCAACCAAACAACCCATTTACATGTGATTCTGCTCAAATAGATTTTATTTAATACATATTGTTGACTTATTAACGTTGAACTGTGCCCAACAGAACCAAACAAAGCATATTTAATACTGGTTATCTTTTCTATATAGCACATCGCAGCCTTCGTGAGCTTTAGAATGCAGGGCAGCACTTCAGCTCCCCATGCTTGGGGGTCATTTTAAATGAAATCACCAACAAAAGCCAAGATGCAAGTCTGGCACTAAATAGATCACAGAAGGGACACATTACGAAAGCTGAAAGAGAAGGAAGGCAAAGTGTCATCTTGTTTGAGGCACACATCAGGCAACACAACTTTTGCTGCTGTGTACACCCACAAGTGACTGCTGAAGCACTGTATGTATTGATTTGGGAGTTATAAACAAATTTTAGCAAGTAGGTGAATTTGCAAATACAGAATCTACACATACTGAGCATCAACTATAATTTATCATCCATGCCAAGACATTTTTTTATGAGTGAAAAGAGTTGCTACTACCAATTATACCAGGACAACTTGTATAAACTAGAACTGTCCCAAGCAAACCAAGATGTATGATCACCCTAATTTTAGCCTTTGAGGCCCCTTTGAGAATCTGATGAAAGCCATGAGCACACACATTTTTTTTGCAGACAATCCCAAGGAATTCACAGACTCCAGGGTTCCTTGGGTTACACATCCGGCCCTAAAAAGCAATAAAAAAAACAATAATATGCAAACCATAATATGGTAAAACTATGCCTAAAACTTGAAGCTAAAATAATAATGGGATAAGTTTAAGCAGAGGGAACACCCCGTCCCCACCCCCCAGGATCTTAGGCATTAATAGACAAAGTCACTATTGATATACACTTGTCTACCAGGGTTACTGCCCCCTTGTCATAGATACAAATTCATTCCAAATTTGAATTCACACACCATGAATCTGGGCAGGGAAAGGAATGAAAACAAGTCATGAGGGATCCTGAAAGTTTGACATGGGTGTGCTCAAAGCCTTAGTTACCCACTCTCCCTCTGCCAAATGCCCCATCTTCAGCACTCACCCAGAGGGCCAGGCGTGGAGACCATCTGCTGCAGAAGAGGACCCAGCCAGCAGATCATTTGGACTCACTTAGTAGAGAAACAAAGAAAGTCCCCCCGCCCCCATAGCCTGGGGCCTAGAACTAAAGACCACCAGAATGTTAACTGACACCCCTACCACCCCATAACCTCACCTCCACAGAGGAAAAGATGGGAACCATGGCCACTGATGGGAGCCCTAAACAGCTCTGAAAATTGACAATTCCAGTGTGACGGCTTAAATGGAGTTGGTTGAATGGAGTCTGGAGCTGCTATCTTGAATGCCTGCCGTATCACACTCCTGCCCTCATCGCTCACTTCCTCACTTGGAAGAGCACAGCTGCCCAGATGTGTGTTTCCCATTAATTCTGCTGGCTCTAGTCTGGAATAAAGGGGACATTTTCATGCCAAATTAAAAATGACTTGGAAATGTGCATTGTGTTGGGAGAACTGGCCTTTTGAAAGGGGTAGAAACACCAGGGAAGCTGATTTCCTCACCCTGCCTGCAGACAAGCCATCAAAGCATCCCCTCCCCGTGAAGCAGCCACCTCTGCTCAGTTCCCCTTTACACACTGCGTAAGCATCTCCATTATTCACCCCCAGGGTGGGATAAAGCACGGCGCAAAAGCTAAGATCTTTAAACTGCCTGAGTGCCCGTTAAGCACATTAATAACATCCACCATCATGAGTCTTACCAACATCATTTCCGACTTCAAGCCGGGTGTGAAAGAAAGGGAAGTATCTGAGTTTATCAACCAAGGAGACCACCTTAAGTGCAAAAAGATTACGGGGTGATGGGGGAAAGCACAGCTAGAGGAGAAGATTTCAGAACACTCTTGACCATTATTTGGCTACTTACTTTCCCTCCCGTACACCCATGTCACTGAACTTAAGAGGGTTTTTCTGGTGATTTTTTTTTTAATTGAGGTATAGTTGATTTACAATATTGTGCTAGTTTCAAGGGTACAGCCAAGTGATTCAGTTATACATACACACATACAGAGATTTTTTTTCAGACTTTTTCCCTTATAGGTTATTATAAAATAATGAGTATAGTTCTTCATGCTAAACAGTAGGTCCTTATTGGTTATCTATTTTATATACAGTAGTGTATATATGTAAATCCCAGCTCCTAATTTATTCCTCATCTCCTTTCCCATTTGGTAACCATGAATTTCTTTTCCATGTCTGGGGGTCTATTTCTGTTTTGTAAATATGTTCATTTGTATACTTTTTTCTTAAATACCATATATGCTGCTGCTGCTAAGTCGCTTCAGTCGTGTCCAACTCTGTGCGACCCCATAGTCGGCAGCTCATCAGGCTCCCCGTCCATGGGATTCTCCAGGCCAAGAACACTGGAGTGGGTTGCCATTTCCTTCTCCAATGCATGAAAATGAAAAGTGAAAGTGAAGTCGCTCAGTCGTGTCTGACTCTTAGCGACTCCATGGATTGCAGCCCACCAGGCTCCTCTGTCCATGGGATTTTCCAGGCAAGAGTACTGGAATGGGGTGCCATTGCCTTCTCCGAAATACCACATATAAACAATGTCAAATGACAAATGTCTTTCTCTGTCTGATTTATCTCACTTAGCATGATAGTCTCTAGGTCTATCCATGTTGCTGCAAATGAGATTTCATTATTTCTCATGGCTGAGTTATATGTATGTATGTGTATATATATATAAAATATATATGTGTGTGTGTGCGTGCACGTGTATTCAATCACTTCAGTCATGTCGACTCTTTGTGACCCCATGGACCATAGCCCACCAGGCTCCTCAGGAATGAGTTTTCATGCCCTCCTCCAGGGGATCTTCCCAACCCAGGGATAGAGCCCATGTCTCTTAGGTCTCCTTCATTGGGAGGCAGGTTCTTCGTCATTAGCGCCTGGGAAGCCTATATATGTATGTATATTAAGTGTCCATTGGCAGGTGAATGAAGAAAGAGGGTGTGAAGTTCAGCCTGGGAGATCAGGGTGTCCGTGCTGCAGGAAGTCATACAGGGTTCAATTGTAAAAGAAAGCAAATCATCCGAGAAACGGGTCTTGGGTTTGGGTCAGTGTTACAGCTGCCTGCTCTAAACTGTGTGTCTTGAGGGGCAGGCGTGGTGTCAGCAGAAGGAGGTTTTAAAAATAATCAAGGTACTTCCTGAAGGACTGAGTTCCAGGCAGTTCACGTGTCTGAATTCACCCCCTTTCCACAGCTCTCCAAAATAAGTGTTGCCGTATCCATTTCACAGATGAGAAAACTGAAGCTTAGCAAGGCCAGCCGGTTTATCCTGGGACCCACAGCTCCATGTGGACAAGCTAAGGTGGAAAGAGTGTGGGGACTCAGAAAGATGTGCTCTTCTCCTCTCTTCTGCTCTGTCTGACCTGATGTAAGAAAGTACATGTGTGAAAAGAGGGAGGGTGGCTGAAGAGAGATCTGTGTATTTACCATCTTGGAACAGAAGACATTTTAGCAAAGCCTGACCCACCAGCCCAGGTCAGGAGCTTGGGCCTTAGAGCCGTGTGGGGTCAGAGGGGCCTAGCGAGCTGCCTCCTTGCCCCTCCTCTCACGGCCCAAGCCTCAGGACAGCCTGCTTGTCTCTCCCTCCCTTCCTGACTGGCTGGGACTGGGACCAATTTGTGGGTGCCATCGGTGCCCTAAGGCAGTGTTTGAGTCATTTTCCCTGATGCTACAGAGAAAAGAAAGGAGGAGCCAGCCATCCCCCAGGAGCCTGGAGACATGGGGAGAAAGGGCAGTGATGGATGGAGGCCAGCACGCAGAGGTCACGCCTCGTCTGGCTGTCTTCAGCCTAACTCTTCCCCAGGGGCCTCTCCCCCATGAGACCATCTCCCACCACAGGCTTCAAAAAGACGCTCAGTCGGAGACGGGCCTTCCCGCGTTTGAGACTTGTGAACCTAAGGGCCTCCACCCTCTGCTAGCTCCCTGGTCTTACAAGGAAAAACGCCAGGTAGAACTCATCAGGATTAGGGCTAGTGACGCTCCTAGGTCCTTTCACACCAACCCAGGTGATGGGTTCTATTTGCTTCCAAACTTGACAAATGTCTGTGGACCTCTGAAGCCGTAACAGGGGGCGGATCAGGAAAGCATGACGGAATTAGCCTGAGGGGTTCTGCCTGGTGCAGGAACGCAGCGCCCCCACTTCTAGCTGCGGGACTGTGGGGAAGTCACCTCACCTTCCCGAGACACAGTTTCATGACACCTTATAAAAATGGAAGTAAAGGAAATGCTTAAAGGGGTTTGTAAGCTGGAACACACCAAAACGTTCACTGTTGTCGGCATTAACATTCAACTAAAATGGTGTGAAGGGTAATGACCTAAAATGATTCACTGTGTGCGACATAAACATTGAGATGGCACTGTGTGCCGTCATTTCATCTAAACCTCACGAGAGTTCCGAGACAGTTACTATTCTCTCTTTCGTTTTCTTTTTTTGAATTTTATTTTATTGGAGTATAGTTGATTTACAATGTACAGTTTCTGCTGTACAGCAAAGTGAATCAATTATACATGTATTATGCATATATCCACTCTATTTTAGATTCTTTTCCCGGATAGGTCATGACAGAGTACTGAGTAGCGTTCCCTATGCTATACGTAGGTCCTTCTTAGTTATTTATTTTATATCCAGTAGTGTGTGTATGTCAACCTGAACCTCCCAATTTATTTCTCCCCCCGCTTCCCACTTGGTAACCGTAAGTTTATGTTCTATATCTGTGACTCTATTCCTGTTTTATAGGTAAGCTCACCTACACCATTTCTTAGACTCCACCTCTAAGCTATGTCAGATGACATCTGCCTTTCTCTATCCGACTTACTTTACTCAAAATGGCAAGCTCTAGGCCCATCCGTGTTGCTGGAAAAGGCATTGCTTCATTCTTCTTTATGGCTGTGTAATATTCCATTGTGTATATGTACCACATTCTCTTTATCCATTCATCTGTCAGCGGACACTTAAGTTGCGTCCATGTCTCCTGGCTATTGTGCTGAAATGAATGCTGAGTGGCATGCATCTTTTTGAATTATGGTTTTCTCGGATTATATGCCCAGTAGTGGGACTTCTGGATCATACGGTAGTTGTATTTTTAGTCTTTTAAGGAACCTCCATACTGTTCTCCTTAGTAGCTACACCAATTTATATTCCCAGCAACAGTGTAGGAGGGTTCCCTTTCCTTCCCATCCTCTCCAGCATTTGTTATCTGTAGACGTTTTGATGATGACCATTCTGACCAGTGTTAGGTAATACCTCGTGATAGTTTCGATTTGCATTTCTCCAGCAATTAGAGATGTTGAACACCTTTTCATCTGCTAGTATTCTCTCTTTTCTACAGATGAGAAAACCAAGGCTGAACTAGGTTAAGCCCTTTGTCCACTATCTTATAACTAAGTTCATGGCAAAGCTGGGATTGGAACAAAATTATGTCTGCCTGGAATAATACATAATTATTCCTTATGCCAAAAAAACAGGCAAAAGTGGGGAAGGACAGCCTGGGTTTGCGTTCCTCCTCACCAAGGGGGCCGTCCCTGGTCAATCGCTACACTTAGCAATTGAAAAATTGAAACATTTTTTAAGAAAAAAAGCCATAGTATCAAAATCATAAATGTATAAAACCTCAAAGCCAACAATTCACCTCCAGGAACTTCTCTCAAAGAAATAGGTGAGTGAGCACAGGACACGCCTCAAAGCTGTTCTACTGCAACTTTCCCTATAAAAATCAAACACTGGAAAAAACCAAAATGCTCCTTGTTAGGCCAAAAAAAATTTTTTTATCATGATATGTGCATGCTATGAAACAGCAAGCAGCCATTAAAAAGAATGACTCTCCTTGTCCTGTCATGGATATATATCCACATTGTTAAATAAATGAAGCAAGTTGAAAATAACATGAAAAATAGAATCAACCACTTTTGTTTCAAATACAAAAAAGGCGAAAAGAAAAGGAAAAAGACTCAGATCGAGGCCCATCTCTTGGGCCTCAGATAGAGGCCGGGCTGCCCCAAGCCCTATGATTTCAGGGAAGGAAAGGCAAGTAAACGGAGCTGCGAGGGGATGCCCTTGACTTCTCTTTTCTGAACATCATTAAAATTTGATTTTGAGATTTCTTAATGATATCCTGAGGCCTATGTAAGATACCAACAGTACAGATTACAAAATTACAAGTATGATTATCCTGCCCCACTGACTGAATTGCCCCAACTCTGTACTTTTCACTTGTATGTATGAGTTTACATAATGTACTGAACAATTATATATACATACCCCCAGGGGGAGAATATAAACCATTAAACTATTAACACTGGCTACTCTAGGGAGGGATGTGGGACACTTCTGTGTTTTTACTTTTTATATTCCTCAGTATTTTAATTTTTAACAGTGCATTATTTGGTCATTTTTCTAATTTAAAAAACTTAACGCTTAAAAGCCACTCATTTAGGCACACATAGAAGAAAATAAGAAAAAACAAACAAAAATTAGATGCAGTCATTGCCTTTAAGTTTCAGAAACTAAACTGGACCTCTCACCAGACCAAATCCCAATTACGTACAATATGGCACAGCAACGCCTTCCAGACCAGGTTAGTGGGGACTGGGGTGAGGAACTGGCCTATTTTGTTTACAGTCCAGGACCGTACTATGTGCACAGTATGTAATATGTACAATGCTCATATTATGCATTCTATAAGAAATTACTGAATGTGAAACGAACAGAGAACTCAGGATATACACAGAAAGGCAATTTACTTGACTTAAGCGATTGAGATGAGGAGGCCAAAGTGTGACCAAACACCAATACTTTTGAGCGCAGCTAAGACTGGTCTGTAATTAGCATATCAAGTGTTTGCCTACCTGTAACCACTTCTAAATTGCTTGTACACATTTGCTCATCAAATATCTATTAAAGCTCCTAAAACCAGTCCTTGCCCCTAAGGGGCTTCAATCAAGCAGTTCAAGTGGACCTATAAATTCAGTGTTTGAACATGCTACTTGTTAACAGACATAGTCCCGGGCAGGGCTGCAATCCTGGTTCTGATTTTACCAGTCATAACCAGCTGTGTGGACTGCTCTGACCTCTCACCCTCCTGAGCTGTCAAAATGGCAATGCTCGAGCTAGACATGGTCTCAAAATATTATAATCTCGTTAAGCTCCTGAGACTAGATTCTCATTTAAGAAATCCAGGAGCTCTGGATCCTAGCTCCAGACACAAACCACTGAATGTCACCCTCAGGCCCCTTCAGTTCAAAACTGCTGCTTCTAAGCACGTTGACCTTTGTCCTTGCAGTCTCACCAGGGTCCTAAGACTGCAAGTCACCCTTTCCTGAGGGCTTCAAAGTTCAGCCCAAACCAGATGAACACTGATCTCACATAAGTAAGTTTTCCTGGAGATTCATGGTAGCCCTGTACAGCGAGGAAAACCCTGTAAGGATCAAGAGCACAGTCTCTAGACTTAAGATCTGGTTCCAATCCCAGCTTCCCCACTGACCAGCAGAATGACCTGGAACGTGTTACTGAATCTCACTCAACCTCAATTTCCCCTTACATAAAATAGGTATAAGAATAACATCCATCTTGCGTTCAGTGCCTTGGCAAGTCCTTAACAAAGTGCCAGGAGCAGGGTAGGTGTGGTGGGAATGGTAGTTCTTAATGAGTAAGGGAAGATAAAGCAAACAGGATTACAGGGTCGGATGGGGATGTGAGGTCCAGCAAAGCAAAGGTGACTTTGGGAGCCTTCTCTCAGGAACCATGGTTACTGTTTCTTCCATGGGTGGCTTGGGGGCCAGGGGAAGGTGGGATGCTTGTGGAGAGGTGATGGAGCTCTAGCTTCCTCAGGGTGCCTGCTCCTTTGATTGCAGTGTATTTCTCTCTTGTGTCCATCCTGGAACACTGCACCTCTTGCATCCATTCCCTGGAACCTGGTTTGTTGCAACAGTGAAGCAAAATCAATACCACCCTTGTTACCAACTCCCACCTGTGTAAGACAGTCTCAGATCCCTCCCAAACCCCAAACCAAGCTTGGCTGCTCCTTCAGGAAGATCACCCCACAGTTAACCAAAAAAGACCATTTCCCAATAGTGCTATAACCTTCGGGTCCTGGGCTGGTGATGGAAAGTGTGCAAAGGCATTATGATGGAATCACCGGTTCTAAACTCTGGAATCCCCCAAATCCAAACTAGCTGCTGCCTGTTGCAGTGGCCTCGCCCCACCGGGCCATCTGCTCTTAACAATTTCGCCTTGCATCTAACTCAGGCTGTTGGGAGAGACTGAAAAGTCAAGATCCATTCACTTTGTTTTCATTTTCCCAAGCAGCTCAGATCTAACATGAAAAGTGCAATAAATGGGGAGTATCAGCGCTCACTGAAAATATCACTTCACAAGTGAAAATCTATCCAAACAACCAGTTGTAGAGGTTCACCCTCCTCAAAAATGCAGCTGTCACCAAAAATACATTGGCGATCTCTCTGCTCCTTCCCTCTGCCTCTCTGCCTTCCTCCTTCGCCCAGCTCTCCCTGTCTTGCAATTTAGCTTTAATTGCTCTGTCAGCTCTAAAGGCGGCTAATTGACGCCTTTTATTCCGCGTTCAAACTCCTCTGGAAGAAAGGAGCTCGCGTCCCCCCCAACCCCCCAAACCCGGAGCGGCGCGGGGCGGCCGATTTAGCACGCCTGTCTCCCCGCGAACCGAGCTGGGTGCTGCGCGCAGGGGGCGGGCGGAGGGAGCCGCGGAGGCGGGGAGGGGGCTGGGCGGGGGTTGGCGCGTCTATTTTTAGTGAGGGTTTTATAGAGTGGATCCCTGTGGCTTGGCTCCACACTGAAATATTGTCCTCGTCTCAATGACATAAACACAGGGCAACTTGGAGACCTTGGCGCCAGCCCTGGCCGGAGCCTGTGAATGGGCAGAACGGTGGGATGGGACTGAGCGAGAACCCCGCTGTAATTACAAATAAATCCGCCCCCCGCCCCCAGCCCTGGCTCTCCCAGCTCCCTTAATACCGCAAAAAGCCTCGGCTTTTGTGTAAATAAGACGAACCCAAGTTACTGAAAGGCCTACCAAGAGGCAGCTAATGGCATAATGACTTGGGTAAGCTTCGGTTAAAAAGGAGGCATTCGAGAATTAATTAAGCGGCCATCGCCCATCAGAGCGGGCCAGGCAAAGGCACGGGTGGAAGGCCCCGCGGGCTCCTGGAGTAGATCCAGGTCGCTGTCCTCGCAGATCGTCGAGCATTCAGACCTGGCCCGGCTCCTCGACACATCGCATCTGATAAATTGGAACCAATTAGCACAAGGTCTCTCAATGCGATTCTCTGGAATGTCCCAGACCGGGCTGGATGGAGCTGTTGCTCTGGACTGCCTCAGACATGGAGCCACACTTTCCAAAGCCTATTTAAATATAGCCTTGCTTCCCTCCAAATGTAATCCCAACCCTCATTTTTATCCTTGGAAACTTTGTGGGGGGGGGGGATGGGAGGCAGGGGGGGTTGTATAGCCCCCCTCCCCCACTCCCGCAACCCCGTAAATAAATAAACGATTACACCGAATTCCATTTGAAGTTGTCAGTCCCGGAATGGAACTTTCATCCCATTATGAATTTCATGGGTGAGACGTTCAGCCTTTGAATGTGGCTGACGCCTCCATTGAAAGGCCCTAATTGCAGTTGTAGGAACTGCCTGCAGATACCACACTGTACACACCATCGCATTCCTCCGAAGAAAGAACATCCTATGAGAGCCGCCCAAGGCCTCCCCTCAAGGCAGCAGCACTGTCAAGGTTTCACTTAAACTTTAAGCCAAAGTTGCCCTATCGAAGGGCCAGGTGCTAATTTGGGATTTTGAGGTCGGGCAGCTTTGCCCTGGCTGACAGGGCTCTTACTATGCCCAGGGGGCTGGCTGCAGTGGGCCTCCAGAGCACCGGGAAGGGAGCCTTTCAATCCACACGGACTCCTGAAGGACGGCTTGTATTTTCGGATGAACTTCCTCTGAGCCTGAGTGCCCGGAGCTGCCCGCCTGCCTGAGTCAGGAAGGCCCCTCCGGGGTGCCCAGGGGAGGGCAGTCCCCCGTCCACCCGGTGTCCAGTGACCCCTGATGGGATCGAGCCAGAGAAGCAGGGCGCGGGACAGGGAGCTGTGTGTGAAGTGTGGCGCCCTCCTTGCCGGACGGCACGGATGTGTGCGGCCAGATGCTCATCGTGTGGAATCATCCTTTTAGCCATTAGTCTCCAGAACTCTTTTCCTCTCCCCAAACTGAAACTCTGTAGCCATTCAACTCTGACTTCCTCTTTCTCCTCTCTCTCTCCCTTGACAACCACCATTCTACTTGGCCTCTAGGACCTTGATTAGGTACCGCCTGGAATTAGTATTTGTCCTTCTGTGATAGAACTCGTTTCACTCAGCACAGTGTCCTCAAGGGTTGTCCACACTACAGCATATGTCAGAATTTTCTTCCTTTTAAAGGCCGAGTAATATTTCATTGTCTGTATCCACCACACTTTGCTTATGCATTCTTCTGTTGATGAACAACACTTTTTAAGGAACTTCAATACTGCTTTCTGTAGCCCGTCCGTCATTTTACAGTCCCACGAGCAGTACACACGGGTTCCAGTTTCTCCATATCCTTGTCAACACTTCTTTTCATTATGTGTATATGCATATAATGGCCATCCTAATGAGTACAAAGTGATATCTCATTGTGGTTTGGGACACCAAAGATTTGTTTCTGTTTTATATTTGCTTTAGTAGCTCTCATCCTCTTCCTAAAATATAAAAATGCATGTAAATGCCCGCCAAGTAGATCACCCTTTTCTTCCCTCTCCCCAAAGACAACCACTGTCTCCAAGCTGGTATGTATAATTCCCATTATAAGTTTTACCACATATGTTTGCATCCATTAATAATTTATACTACTATTTTGTAAGTCACCTTGAATTCCATTTTTGTGTCTCTCCTCACCACCACTTTCCATATTTATTAGTTGTGTAAGGAACACAAGAAGCAGAATCCTAGATGAAGCAAAAAGGGGCAATCAAGAACAGACCACAAGTTTGGGATTGGGCAGAGCTAAACCACAGCTCTGCCACTTTCTATCTGGGTAAACTTGGTCAAGTCTCTTGACTTCCCTGAGTTTTAGTGTCCTTGCTTATACACTGAGATGTTTTGAGGGCTACATAACATAACAAATATAATGCAATGTACCAGGCACACAGCAAGAACTCTTCCGGTAAGAAAGCAGAAGAGAAAGAGGTTGCCATCAATTTTCTTGCCAAGCTGGACCTCTGCCCTGCTGGCACTCATGCAGAGCACCCACTGACTCTTCTTGCCCATATCTTCATGCTGCCATGAGGCAGGACAGACCGTCTGCAGAAGCCTAAGATTCGCCCTTTAAGAAACTGGTGATTTAAGTTATGAGAGTGAGGGTCCCCCCCTCCCCCTCCTCACCCCATCCAGAGAGCAGCGGCAACTGGAGGAAAGTGAGGAAGGAGGAGAGGGACGCCTGAACTGTTCTGCCAAGTCACCCTACTCGGGGGAGGACATTCAGCTCAGTCCCTGAGCCTGGCTGCAGAAACTGTAATCCAATACCTTAATCCATTTCTTCTTCAAAGCTTTGCCCTGCGTGCCAGGTGGACAGAACCCGAGTGATGCTGAGCTGCCCCTGAGAAACTTGTGCAGCGGGCTGTGTCATTCAGGCTGGGAAAGAATACCCGGCGGGCTGCCTCTGACCAGGTTATCTGGACAGTTGGGGCTATGGAGTGACAGCTTCGAGGACCTAAAGGATGTTTAGGGAATTGCACCTCTTCGGTGTTGACAGTGAACCTAGCCATTGATCCAGCCACCCCCAGTGAGTGTTGACGGAGCCAGATGTTGTGCAAAGCTCTTTGGCTACGCAAAGGAGAATCAGATACAAGGGGAGCCTACTCTTCAGAGAGATTAGTGCTCTTCTGCCCTTTTGGAAACTCTTCTGAATCCACCTCTCCAAGAAGACAGCATGGACTGGGAGCAGTAGGGGCAGAAAGGAGAGAAAAGAGTTCCCAAAAGCACTGGGTTCTAGGGTCTCAAGGGTGGTGGGTGGAAGACTCCACCATCTTCCCTTCCAAGGGCATGGGCTGAGTTCAGCCTGACATGTCACAGCAGCTGTGCCTCCCCAGAAAGAGCTGGGATCACTCAACTACTCCCGACCCCCAGCCCAAGCTGCAGCTTCCTGGGATGGAGCCAATCTCGCCCCACCCTCTGCCCAGCCCAGGCTCGCTTGTGCTGCCAAAGACAGCAGACCTCAAGATACTGAGCTGCTAATTTGTGAGGATTCAGGCTGCTGAAGGTGTTGGTACAACAACCAGGCTGTCTCCAGTTCAGCACAGGCAACTTTTTGGTGTGTACCAGTTAAATAATAAGGCATCTATTTTGGACAAGTTGCTCTTTTTATTTTCTAGATACCTACGAGGGACCTGGTTTATAAGAAAAGGTCCAACAGGGAATTCCCTAGCTGTCCAGTGGTTAGGGCTCAGCGCTTTCACTGCCAGGCCTGGGTTCAATCCCTGGTTGGGGAGCTAAGCGCCTGCAAGCCAAGCAGCATGACCAAATAAATAAAAAAGATAAAACATAAGCCACTGCAGTCTGGATTTGCTGCATTCATTCAGAGATGGGCACAGTTTTCCCCACCACAGTCTCCTTCTACGCACTACCAGGATCCATCTGAATTGCTTTTTGTCCCCAGAAGCAGTTCACAAGTTCAGGAAGTCATTCATTCACTAGTCATCTACGGTACACCAAACAATGCTAGATACCAGAATTAGACAGATGAACTCCCATGAAGAGCTTGAGACTAGCAGTCAAGACAGACAAATGCCTAGAATGCCTAGAACGGATTACCATCTGCTAATCCACAACCTAAAGGAAGAGCTCCTTGATGGCACAGGAGATTCAAGGAGGGAGCAATTCATTCTGCCCAAAAGGAATCGAGAATGGAGAGGCCATGCTTCAGCAGAATCTAGAAGGCTGCAAATGATCTTGCCAAAGAGAGAGCGTAGACAGAAACCATAAGGATGAGACAGAGCAGGCGTCGTGTAGAGACATCTGAGGAGTTTCCTAAATAGGTGGACAGCAGAGAGTGGGAGAGAAAGAGGAAGGGAACAGGTAGAGCAAAGGTTAGATCGGAAAAGGCCTCTGATGTCGTAAAGTTATCCAGGGGATAAACAAGAGAACCCTTAAAAGCTTTGGAACAACTGTAACTAATTCCATTTCTATATACGAGTTTATTTCAGCCTGTTTCTCCTTTAAGAATGCCAAGACTTTGGGAGAAATGAGAAGGGCACTTCAGTGCAGTTCAGTAGGAAGCTTCTTGCCTTGGGCGGGCCAGTCCTTTTGGCAAGCCCTGCTTCTCCGCGGGAACTTGGCGAGAGATGAGGGTCTCAACTAGGACCCCGAGGGCTGTGGATGACGAAGAGGGGCTATCAGGGATAAGTCAGAGACCTCACCAATCCCCCACCCCACACCCCGTCACCGCCCTGTGGTCCCTAAAAGAGGACAAGTGCCTCAAAGCTCGCCCGGCTGTCAAAATATTTAGAAAATGCATATTGAAATCACACAGAGAACAATAGGACTACCTCAGAAGTAAACGTTCATGCTGTTGAAGCAGCCTAACCCATAAACATTTAGTCTTGAATGTAGCTGCCTCTCCTCCTGGGCTGGGGGCTTGAAAGAAAAGCAGAGTTCTATAAAATGGGATCTGCCGGGATTTTCTTACCCCTGTGGCAGGATAATTACGATGCTTCTTATTACATTTAAAGGCTCATCTGTGGTGACTCAAATCCTCCAGGAGGTGAGGGAGGCAGCTTTGCATTTTTCTCAATGTATTTTGCTGAACCGCTGCTGTAAGTCACTTTTGAAACACAGCGAAGTGAAAATGAGGTTGGAACCACAACCTTGCCTCATTACCAGCCCGCCCCCTCCCTGCCACCTCCAGGCACTTCAAGGGCCCTTCTCCCAGCATTTTAGGGATTATCTTTGCAAGTTTAATCAAGCTTTACATTAACTAGTTAACATGGTTAAGCCTTTGTGTAAGGAGAGAAACCCTTGTCTGAAATTGTAGCGTACCAGATCCTTTTGTAGTGAGGTAGACAGGAGATCCAGGGGCCCAAGTACTGGACTTAAATCCAACCTTATCCATCTTTCTACCATGGATGGGGAAATTTTTTAAATATATATGCATATAAATAATTTATAAAATTAACTTTTTTCCCTAAAAATCCTATAAATAATGAATCATATCTTAGAAAAGTCTTGTGTTGAAACACGAATATACCCACCAACCATGCTGGTGAAGGACTGGCCACTGTCTTATATACTTTTATTTGTATTTTAATTAATGTTTACTTACAATCTTAACTAATTGTGCTGAAGAAAAGTTTGGAAAATCATTGTGATAGGTGGGAGAGGCCTGATGGGTTAGAAGGTAAGGTAGGAACCCGTTTATAAATTTACAGAGGTTGTTTTTATAACTTTGAAGCTTCTTTTTCATTACTACCGGTATGTTTTGTGAGTTACAATAATGAAATGTAGTGATTTTTTCCCTTAATTAAGGACATTTTTTAATGAATCTGGGTAACAATTCTAAGGTGAAACCTTAGATATAAGAAAAATAAAAGCAGCTGGGGGTTTCAGAGACATTGTTTGTCTTGAGAGTGATGTGAGAACGCTTGATCAAAAGCCTCATTTTACTACAGTCATGCTCCATTATGGAGGGTGGGACTGTGGGTAGGCTGGGGGATGGGGAGTTTGAAATGAGCCCTCCCCCCATCTGACCAGATTGTCAAAAGTCACTGGCCAGAGTAAATCTCCCTTGCCTTCTGGGTTGATACTGATGACCTCTGGAGAAAGCCAGATATGGGTCAGATTAAGGGAATAGTAATGGACCAACAATGGCACCCCACTCCAGCACTCTTGTCTGGAAAATCCCATGGATGGAGGAGCCTGGTGGGCTGCAGTCCATGGGGTCCCGAAGAGTTGGACACGACTGAGTGACTTCACTTTCACTTTTCACTTTCAAGCATTGGAGAAGGAAATGGCAACCCACTCCAGTGTTCTTGCCTGGAGAATCCCAGGGACGGGGGAGCCTGGTGGGCTGCCGTCTCTGGGGTCGCACAGAGTCGGACACAACTGAAGCGACTTAGCAGCAGCAGCAGCAATGGACCAACAAAGATTCAGGCTTTAGGAAGAAGGCCCCATTGAGCCCACAGCTCTGAGCTAAGCATCCTCTCCCTACCTCCTTAGATAATCTCAGACTCAAAAATGACCTTGGGAAGCTCCCTCATTTCTATGGGCCTCATTTTTCCCCATCTATAAAATGAGGACGTAATCACTCCTACTCCAGAAGTTCCTGTTAGATGTAGATAAGAAACTATTTATAAGGCACTTGGTAAACTTCTGGAGGGCTTCCCTCGGGGCTCAGTGGTAAAGAATCCACCTGCCAAGGCTGGAGATGTGGGTTCAATTCCTGGGTCGGGAAGATGCCCTGGAGAAGGAAATGGCAACCTACTCCAGTATTCTCTGGCTGCCTGGCATGTGAACTCTTAACTTCCCCAACTAGGGTTCAACCTCTGCCCCCTGCACTGGAAGTCTTAACCATTTGGCCACAGAGGAAGTCCTTGAAGGAAAACGCAATGAACTCTAGTATTCTTGCCAAGAAAACCCATGGACAGAGGAGCCTGGCAGGCTGCAGCCCATGGGGTCGCAAAAGATTTATCAACTGAACAACAACAAAAACTTCTGGCACATGTTAAATTCATAGTCCTGTTTCTAAGACCGGCAGCTGGGAGAGAAACCCTCTCTTGTACTTGCCTGGGGACTCTGTCCCCCAAACCCTCAACCGAGGTGACATCTTTCCAGTCGCCAGCCCCTACCCCAAACTCATTCCAGACTGCAGGGTTTAGATCAAGCCTGAGATTGGACTTGGGTGCATTTTAGTCTAGTTTTGTTTTTCAGCCCAGTGGTGGGTGGTTTTGATGAGGGTATCACTTTATTTTGAAAACAATCTGATTTCTCTGTAGATGCCGGAGATGGGAGATTAAAGTGTCATGAAACAGTGCCTATCGCATACTTACATGCATGCGGACAAACACTCCCATCTGCACACAAAAAGCTCCTCAAACCGGCTGCTCCCTCACCTCACCACCACACAGGAGTGCGGAATCATTTAACTAACCCTGAAACAAAGATCCTGCTGGAATAGGAGTCAGCCCTGCCCTGCAGCCCAGTGCTGACTTCAAAACTCTTCAACACGAAGAACCTTAAACGCCATTTCCAGCTTTACTTGCGCCTGATAGTCACTTTGGGGCAAGTCGTTCCCGCTCAATGCACTGATTTTAATCTTTCGCTGACTTTTTCCTTAAATGCAAAAATGTTTTATGATTGCGCTCTCTTTTTAAGCAGATTTACATACAAATGATGTAAAGTGAAAAGCTCTCTCCCCTTCTCCTCTCACCCACTTACCCCACTCTTCAGAGGTAATCATTACAATTAATGAGTTATATCTTAGAGATTTTCCCCTGCACATAATCCCTTCATAGGGAATAAAAACAAGGATTCTAGGGCTGAACCAGTCTAGACTTCAATCAGAATAAAGTTTTGTTTCTGTTTTTAATAGAAGCTGTCTTAAAATATTGAGGACCTATGATTACCATAGGGCTTCCCCGGTGGCTCAGTGGTAAAGAATCTGCCTCCAATGCAGAAGCTACAGGATCCCTGGGTTTGATCCCTGGGTCAGGAAGATCCCCTGGAGAAGGGCATGGCAACCCACTCCAGTATTCTTGCCTGGAGAAGTCCATGGACGGAGGAGCCTAGTGAGCTAGAGTCCATGGGGTTGCAAAGAGTCGGACACAACCGAAACGACTTAGCAAAATGATCGCCATATTCTTTCAAGTATTTCTAAACTCAAGTATAAGTTCAAATTGGATTTTTAAACTGCTCGAGACCCTTGATGGCCCACAATAAGCCCCTAGTCTTCCAGCCGTTAGTCCTCAAACGCCAGCACTTGCCCTGGTCAGCTTGTTACAGAGTTTGGACCGTGTTCCCTCCTCACACTGCCACAAGTGTCATCCAGCCCATGCCCCCTCCTCACTCCTCAGCCTGAGGCGTGGCCCTTTGGTCACTGGACATTGGATTTCCTGAAAAGTTTTTTTGGATCCTCCACCCCCACCGCAACATTTCTGTGCTTCATCGTGGCAATTGACTTCCTGACTTGTAATCCCGCATCCATTTTGCTTTATTTTCCCAATAATCCTTGAGAGTATCCGCAATCAGTGTACCTGCCTGGTGACTATATGGAGAAATAAGACTGATGGATGACAGCAGGTAGTCACAGCAAATCGTTCCAAGTCTGCATGGATGCTTGGATGGTGAGGTAGGGGCTAGGAAAAAATTCAGAGATGTGAGACTCCTGCATTTAGGCGGAAACAGTGGCTGGAACCTGTGAATCAGCCTACTCACATAGCGGTGGTTTTCACTGTATTTTTCACTCCATTGGGTTTCTGTCTCCTTGTTATCTTGAGTCTTTGAGGGGATCAGGGAGGCTAGACCATATTATCTCAATAAACATCTGTCCGAGGCAGCAGGATGAGAGGATGTCGGGGAGATGTGGGCTTAAACTGAGATGGGTGCTTGTGTGTCTGATGGGGGGAGGGCTGTGTGTAAATTCCACATGGTACTTGCCTAAGAGGGACTGTCTCCAGGAGCCTTTACAGCCTGGGGAGCCAAGCAGGGCCGGGGGCGGGTGGGGGCGGGGCGCTATTCGGAGCATGCATGGTGTGTGTGCGCGCGCGCAGGGGTGTGCACCCCGCTCTGTCTGTGTGCACCCCGCTCTGTCTGTGTGCACTGTTCCTGTGTGTGTTGTGGGGCGGGGAGGTGCACGCCTCAGCAGAGGGATCAGCGTCTCTAAAGTGTGCACTCGTGTGGATTCTTAAGGGAGAATGATGGCAAGAGAGAAGCAAGTTCTAGAACAACTGGGGTTTTAGTTTCTGTTACCGGGGACAGTTGCCTTTTCCCAGAACAGCATCTCTCTCCTTCACTTTGGAGAATCCTTTCCTGGGCTGCCCCTGCTATAGGGCTGGCATTCCATTCATCTCCCTTTTGAAATTTTGGGTCGCCTATGGTAGAAGTCCACAACTCAGAACCAAGTGGTGTTTGACTTTTAAATGTATGTGTGTATGTGTGTGTGTATGCAGAAAGGGAAGGGGTGTGTGTGTGTGTGTGTGTGAGCGCACACATGCACGTTCGCACACAACACAGTGAACCGAAAGAAACGATAAAACAAGATTTCCTTTCCAGATAAAAGCCTCAAGTCCAGAGGCCCAGACCCCAGCCCTGGAGAGGCGAGGAGAAGCCCTGCAGAGCCGAAGGCCCAGGCAGACCCAGCGCGAGCAGGGCCGAGGACGCGGCGTCTCCCCCGCCCGCCCCAGGCCCCCCACGCCAGTGCAGGCTAAACACGAGGAGGCTGCTGTCTCCAGGGCTGGGAGAGAGGCGCCCTCGTTAAAACTCAGATAAACAGTTTATCAGGAGATGAATGAACCACCGGGCTCCAGAGGCGCTCCCCTTCCCCAGCGGAGCCGGGCGGGGCGGGGGCACGGGAGCCAGGCTGCGGAAGGGAGGCGCGGTCAGGGCCCAGCGACCTCTCGCTGCCTCCCTCGGCCTTTGCTTTAGCTTTGCCTCTCTCTCTACAAACGCACTGCTCAACTATTTATCCGTTCTCTGCCCCGCCCTACCCCCCGCAGCCCACAATCTGGAGTCCCCTTCCCCTCCATGGCTCCTCTTTCTGGCCTCCCACCCCCTCCCCACTTTCCTATGCTGCTGAGAACTCCTCTGCTGTCGCCAGCATCTCATCACCGAAATAATCACGCTCAAAATATTAGACTGCACGGCCAAGCTGCACTGGCCCCCACCCTGGCTGCCAGTCCTGAACTGGCCAGGGTTCCCCCGGCCTCCTGCAGGCCGCCTGGTGCCCACCAAGCTCCCACCCTACAACCCCTCTCACATTCCTCCTGCAGTCAGCACAAGAAAGTGACAAGCCTTGTGGCTGACTTGTCCTCATTTTGCTCAGTTGGGTCAAGCCCAAAGATGCCATCTGGGGTCTCACTGACAGCAAGCCCATAAAATTCGACATGTAGGGGACCCAGAAGACAATCAGAATCAGAGTGACAATTTTTGTGTGCCTGGGACGATGCGGGGCCTAAAAGAGGGTTGTTGACACGCCTTCTCCTCTGCGATGCCTCCTGTCCCTTGACCCTTCTGTGTCACGGGGCCTCAGAGAGGTGCAGTGACTCACCCAGGGTCACAGAGCTGGCAGGTGGCTGGTTTTCCAAAGTCAAGCCCCACGTCCTCTGCATGTCACCCACAGCTTCACTGGGGCTACGCTTCCAGGGCCGAAAAATAAAATAAAACAAGATTATTGAATTGTTTTGAGAATCAGCTGAAAGTAAGAAAAGATGCATAAGTAAGTGTCCTCGGGGTCCTGCTGCCTTGACTTGGAGTTGCCAAAGCCATTGTTCAGAAGGCTGCCTCAGTCTCCTTGGACCAGAGCACTTGGCAGGGATAGAGTCTTGGGACGCAGATCTCCAAGAATGGAGCTGCAGTCGTGCTGTTGACGAGACTCTTGCCACATAGGCTGCCAAGGCCCAGGGCCCTGGCCAATCCCACTAATGTTCACCTGCTCCCCTTCCCACCCCAGGACGTGATCAGCAAACTGAGCTGCTAACCATCCCTCCTTCGGCTAATCTCCCCACCACTCACAGCTTCTTTTTGAATAAACATACCCACTTTGTCCCCCTTGTCAAGCTCCTTCTTAAATAGAGCAGCAGAAGCATGGAAATGGGTCAGCTGTTGAGTCCCCCCAAGAACTTCTAGCTCCCCGCCCCTAAGCTCCTGAAGGCCAGGAGCCATGGAGAACAGCTCAGCTGCACATGCTGAGTGGACAGAAAGCAGGCCCAACAGTGTTGGGAGTGATTCCGACAGAAGCGCAGGCCCTTTAAGCCCCTCTGGCTCAAATCAGAGATGGTCAATCGAGAGCGGTGGGGTTCCCAGAAGAACTAACATATGTTGGAAGTCTATTGCCCACTGTATACTCTGCCGTGGGCACTGAGCTAAGCACAGCCTCCTTTATTGCTATAAAGGATACAGAACACAGTTCTGAGAGGTGTGTGTGATCCCTGTTCTACAGAGGGGGAAATGGAAGTTTGGAGTTAAGATGCCCATGTTGAGAATAGCCCAGCTGGTGAGTGGCAGGACCAGAATTCTAACTGAGATCCACCTGGTGCGGAGGTTGTCTTTATGCTGAGTTTCTCTGTTTATGGCAGTTACTGTCCCATTCCCCACACCCTAGTTCTTTTGGCCATCCCTGATATGGTGTGCTTCCCTTCTTTATGCAAACTCAAATCTCCTCCTCAATCTACTCAGAGAAATATATCCCTTTTCTTCATCAAGCCCAGCTAAAGTTCAGCTCACTATTAAGGTATTAGTAGTACTTAGCGTCTGATAAACAGCATGCCCAGATTCACCCAGTACCTAAGTGGCAGGGAGAGAGGATGTGATTGCACCACCCCAAGTGGGGCATTTCAGAACTCCACACTGAAGAAGAAGTGTGGTTTGAACAGACCATAGCTTATAATTGTTTTGACTTTTTGGGTCATCATGAAAGTGAAAGTGAAGTTGCTCAGTAGCGTCCGACTCTTTACGAACCCATGGACTGTAGTCTGCCAGGCTCCTCTGTCCATGGAATTCTCCAGGCAAGAATACTGGAGTGGGTTGCCATTTCCTTCTCCAGGGGATCTTCCTGACCCGGGATCGAACCCAGGTCTCTTGCACTGCAGGCAGATTCTTTACCATCTGAGCCACCAGGGAATCATCATAATGTATTATAAAATTTCAAACATTCAGATAGCATGAAATTGCAATATTTACCAAAAGTGGGCATGAGTTTTTTAAAAGATTGCAAAACACTAGTCTATGCTCTTAGGGGAATTTAGAGATTTTTTTCCCACACTCTGCTGAAGTTTTCTTCATACACTTATCATATCCCCCTTTACTGGACTGCAAACATCTCGGATGGTAGCAACTGACTGTGAGTTCCTTCTCCTTTGTGTCCCCCCGCCCCCGAGTCTTCACCCAGTGGACATTATATAAACAGGTCACCCAATCTATTGTCTGACATGGTTTGTTTTCATTCTACTCCATCTAAATAAAGGACTGAAGGATCTGGGCTGCTTTTCAAACAAAAACAGGTGATTTGAAGGAAAGGAGAGGAGATCAATGGAAGAGAAGACAGCACAAGAAAATGTCACTAACTGGAACCCACCATCTCGGGAAAGCTGGGCTAGAATTTAACCTTTTGAACTCTTTACTGAAAAATTATTCTCTTAGTTAATTCACAGCAGTGGCAGAACTGTTCTGGAACATTTAATCTTCCTAAGAAAACAAACCAGTGCCAAACCCCCTAAAGCACATCAAAAAGAAAGGAGTGCTGTTTAAGAGCCTACTGTGTGCGAGGTTCTAGTCCCACATTTTTTCAGAATCAATGCAATTCAAGCAACCAACTGGTTGTTTTTATCTCCTGTATTCATCAAAGCAAGATTTCCTTGTAGGCAGTACCTTGATTGTCTAATTCTAGATACTGTCTAGATCTGAAAGTTTAAGGAACTGTTTTCAGCTGAAACCAGCCATCCCTCCCAATTGCTGGGGTTTTCCAGAAATACTGTGCCTCGGAACAAAGTGTATTTCCTTAGATGATAAACTTCTGTATGTGTTTCCTGGGGGTGAGGGTGGGGTGCGGTGGGGTGGGAGGGAAGCCGCACAGGTTGAAAGGAAAAAAACAGGTCTTTGGGGAAAGAAACTGGAGTGATTCAGGCTGTCAAAACAAAACTTCTAACTCCACTCTGTGGAACGCTGTGAATACTTGAGTCTTCCACGCCGAGTCTCTGTTCTCCAGCTTTCTCCAGACTCCAATCACAGCCCCTCAAAGAAAACTGAGTTTGAGTGTTCAAGCTTGGATTCAGCCCCTCATTCAAGGAAAAAAGGACCGGAAGTGTCATTTCAATATCCACCTCCCATAAGAGACAGACTGCTCCTGGAAGAGAAAGCATCATGGAGGTTTATTCAGAACCACGGAAAGGTAGATCAGAAGAGTCATGGGATTACGTCGCTAACGCAGAAAGTAAGGTGTGCGGCGCTACAACGGTGGCTCATCTGAGGTTAACACAGTCCCATCAGGAGAACCCCGGCCAGGACTCAGGTGCCCTGCCGCCAGTTCCTCTTCGAAAGAACGGAACAGACTCACTCGTCAGCGCGCACGCACACACACGCACATCAGCACGTCCACGTCCACACAACGACGCGGACACTGAAACAAACCGAGTCCGGCCAAGCGGACAACAGACAAATCCACCTCTCCGGGCCCCCCCTTCAGCTCCGGGTGCAGGGCTCGCCGCGGACCGGCAGAGGGCGCGCCGCCCCCAGGGAGCCGAGCGGCGGCCGCGCGGAGCGGGGCGGGCGAGGGGAGCCCCAGAAGCCGGACGCGCCCCTCCAGCTCGGCCACTCAGGGTGCAGGGCCCGGCCGAGGGGACGGGGAGGGTGAGGAGCGGACCCCCCTTGAGAGCCCGGAGAGCACTCGGGCCGGAGGCTTCCTCGGAATTGCATCACGCTGCGCAACGCTGCAGCTCCTGGAGTCCTCCGGCGCAAAGTGTGTGTGTGTGTGTGTGTGTGTGTGTCTCTGTGTGAGTGTGTGTGTGTGTGTGTGTGTCTGTGCGCGCGCGTTGGGGGGAGGGGGAGGGGACTTAGACCGAGCCCGGGAGAGAAGGCGAGACGCGCCCGGGGAAAAAGCTCCCTGCACATGGAGACATTCCTTGCACCGAACTACACCGAGAAGCGAGCCCCCAGCACCGCCCCGCAGCTTCCCTCCCGGGGCAGAGTACCCAGCTAGTGAGGATCTCCCCACCCCCGCCTCGACCACCCCCCAAAACCAGCCCTGCACCCTCCAGCCCGGCTCCAGCGCAGCCGCGAGCCTTCCCCGGGACTGGCCCTGGCGGGGCGCCTAGAGCCCCAGTCGCATTGCTCCAGGAGAAAGGAGGGGGGCGGTGCATTTTGCCGGAGGAGGAGAAGGGGGGTGGGTGGTGGGGGAGAGAGAAAATTGCGCGGAGACCTGCCAAGCGCCACCGCCGCCGCCGCCGCCGCCGCCTGTGAGCTCCGGCGGGCAGCCGGGCTGTCGGCTTCCCGGGGCATCTGGGTCCGGCGGGGCACAGCCCGGGCGCTTTCGAAGCCGCCGCCGCCGCCTCCGCGGCGAGTGCAGGCGGCTTCCCCCAGAGCCTGTGCGGCTCCGGCTCCTCGGGGGTGGAGAAGTGGGGGGTGGGGTTGTTGTTTGGGGGGAAGAAGGGGGAGGGGGCAACGCCGAGAGAGTCAGTGGTTTCCATGGTGATGGAGCTGAAAGTGCAGGAAATTTAAAGGCTTGGACCCTGCGAGACAGACAAACCGGTGCCAACGTGCGCGGACGCCGCCGCCGCCGCCGCCGCCGCCGCCGCTGGAGTCCGCCGGGCAGAGCCGGCCGCCGAGCCCCGAGCGGGCGGAGGGAAGTGCCCCGAGGACCGGCCCGAGCCGCGGCGCTGCCCCGAGCGGCCGGACGACGAGCCGCGGGAGAAGTAGGCGGGGAGAGCGGCCCGTCCACGCGCCCCGCGCCGCCGCCGGCCCGGGAAGGCAGCGAGCAGCCGGCGCCCCCCGCGCCCGCGGTCGCCCTGGAGTGGTTTCGGATGCCGCGCCGCGGCCGCCTGCCCGCGTAGAGCCGCGAGGAGAGTGGCGGCCCGCTTGCGCGCCTCCTTTCCGCCCGGGTGGGAGCCGGCGCCGCGCGAAGGGCTCTGCGGGCGACTCATGCTGCCGGCCCTGCGCCTGCCCAGCCTCGGGTGAGCCGCCTCCGGAGAGACGGGGGAGCGCGGCGGCGCCGCCGGCTCGGCGTGCTCTCCTCCGGGGACGCGGGACGAAGCATTAGCCCCGGGCGCGCGCCGGAGGCATGGAGCGCTGCCCCAGCCTGGGGGTCACCCTCTACGCCCTGGTGGTGGTCCTGGGGCTGCGGGTGGCACCGGCCGGCGGCCAGCACTATCTCCACATCCGCCCGGCTCCCAGCGACAACCTGCCCCTGGTGGACCTCATCGAACACCCGGACCCTATCTTTGACCCCAAGGAGAAGGATCTGAACGAGACGCTGCTGCGCTCGCTGCTCGGGGGCCACTACGACCCGGGCTTCATGGCCACCTCGCCCCCCGAGGACCGGCCGGGCGGGGGCGGGGTGGCGGCCGGGGGCGCCGAGGACCTAGCCGAGCTGGACCAGCTGCTGCGGCAGCGGCCGTCGGGGGCCATGCCGAGCGAGATCAAAGCGCTGGAGTTCTCCGAGGGCTTGGCCCCGGGCAAGAAGCAGCGCCTGAGCAAGAAGCTGAGGAGGAAGTTCCAGATGTGGCTGTGGTCGCAGACCTTCTGCCCGGTGCTGTACGCGTGGAACGACCTGGGCAGCCGCTTCTGGCCGCGCTACGTGAAGGTGGGCAGCTGCTTCAGCAAGCGCTCCTGCTCGGTGCCCGAGGGCATGGTGTGCAAGCCGTCCAAGTCCGTGCACCTCACGGTGCTGCGGTGGCGCTGTCAGCGGCGCGGGGGCCAGCGCTGCGGCTGGATTCCCATCCAGTACCCCATCATTTCCGAGTGCAAGTGCTCCTGCTAGAACTCAGGGCCCCCCGCCCGCACCCGGACACGCGATCGATCCCCACCGACGCCCCCCGCACGGTCTCCAACCAGTTCCACCACCCTCTCGCGAGGGGATTCAATGAACTTTTTTTTTTTTTTTTTTTTGCTACAGAGACCTAGCTTTCTGGTTCATGTAATGCACTGTTTAACTGTGTAGGAATGTATATCTGTGTGTATATACGGTCCCAGTTTTAATTTACTTATTAAAAGGTCAGTATTATACGTTAAAAGTTACCGGCTTCTACTGTATTTTTAAAAAAATTTTAAGCAAAAGGAAAAAACGAACAGAGAAAAGAGAGACTTATTCTGGTTGTTGCTAATAATGTTAACCTGCTATTTATATTACAGTGCCCTTCGCATGGCGAAGCAGTGTGTGTGGGGGGGAAAGTTATTTTTTCTTAAAGTACAAAGAGAGGGGAGAACTTTTGTAGAGGGACTTTTAAAAAGCTATTTTCCATTCTTCGGAAAGTGTTTTGGTTTTCCTTGGACCTCGAAGAAGCTATAGAGTTCAATGTTATTTTACAGTTATTGTAAATATAGAGAACAAATGGAATGACTAATCATTGTAAATTAAGAGTATCTGCTATTTATTCTTTATAATATCCCGTGTAGTAAATGAGAAAGAAGTGCAGAGCAGGATTAAAGAAAACCACTAAAACCGACTGCGCTCCACACTGCGATTCTCTGTGTTGGTGATTGATGGGGGGTTGGGGGTGGGAGGGGCGGGTAGGGGGTGCCGCTGTGCTTACGCTGCCTGTTGGGAGAAGGGGCTCATCCCTTCTTCTGGGGTGATGGAAGTGACCGCTCAGTGTTTCGTGGGGGGGGGGGGCTATTCTCAAACTCCTCACTTGAGCATCACGTGGCCTCCTCCCAGTCTCCCAGCCTTTTCTCCCTGTCACCAAAGCTCGGGCCCATCGTGACCTCGACACCCAGCCGGCCCCCTGGAGCTGACCCCAGGCTGGGCCGAGGGGCGGGGGTGGGGGGGGAGGGTGGGCGGCCGCTTTGTCCTGCCTGACAGGCCCTTCACAATGGGGACACGTGTCTTTCACACCTACCCTGGGGGCGGAGTGCCGCTGAAACTTGACCCCCGAGGAATGGGGGGGTGGAGGAGGGAGATCAGAGCGCGCCCACCCAGATCCCGCCACCCCTCCCGCTTCTCACCGCCCCCCCCAACAACCCGCCCGCGTTAACCCTTTGCACTCCCGGAAGCTATGGGGAGGCGATCCCTTGGAATCGACACTCACAGCCTCCAGGGTCCTGCAGGTCTGAGGCCCCGAAATCCAGGCCCTCGGACAGAATTGCTGGAGGTAGCTGGGAGATTTGACACTCACCTCCTCCTCCCTCCCCTGAGACCTAAGGAGGGCTCAGAGAAGTCCGAATTTGGGCGAAAAGACGTCACCCCCGGGGATCTGCAGCTGGGCAGCGGGTGTGCCCCCCTCTGGACACTTACTCCACGTGGGGGTGGGAGAGGGAGGCGAAATCGGAGTCAGATCTTTGAGCGTGTGGGTGCCATAGGGGGCAACAGGCCTGTGATCTCTTAAAGGGACGTGCAAAACATGCCCCCACCCCACCCCTCGAGAAGCCAGCGTCCCGAGGCCGACTCGGGACTCACGCGCGTCCCTGTGCCTCAGCCCGCGGTGGCGCCCATCCGCGCCGCTCCACGTGGGCCGGCTTCCTGACACCGCTCAGCACTCCTTTTATTTATCTTGGACTCCGAAGTCGCTCTCCTGTGCTCCCTCCCCACCCCCTGGCCACCTCCCCGCGCCTCCCTCCCGGCGTCCCGCCCCCCAGGCCGGAGTCCCGGGGAATCTATGCTAATTATTTCAAACCTGCGCTAGTCCCCGGCGCAGCCGCCGAGCCCCCGGCCCCGCCCGCCCCGTCCCTCCAGCCGGGCGCTTTCTTCCCTCCCGACGCAGCCTCGGTGGCTCCTCGTTTCAATAGCCTGGCTCGGGAGCCGGACCCCCTCCCCGGCGCTGCCTCCGTCAGCCGTGGGACAGACGTTAGGGTATTCATTAACTGAGAGCAGAGGAATAACGGCATTATTCCCCCCAGAGAGGGCACCCTGCCCCCGCGACTATCTGAGGCTTCATTGTAAAAGGATTAAAAGTTAAAGACCTCCATCTTATGATTCTTTCATTTAATCTTCCTGGCGCCTGGGAGACATGCTCGATGGATGATGGCTTTTAAAATATTCCTAATGTCGGCTACCTTAAGACTCCAAGCCCGGCAAACAAACGTAATTTATTTCCAGAAGAAAGGGGATATTGAGATGTTTAAGTTTATGAACCGCCGTCCCCATGTATATTTGTTAAGTTCTGACAAATACCCAAATAATGTTAAAATCAGCCATTCATCACTTATGAATTTATGCAAAACTTTCTGTGCCCCGGGCCAATATTTTTTTAGACAGAATTTCTCTTGCACAGGGCGGGGGAGGTGGGGCGGGGAGGAAGGGGAGGGGGCTTACGGGGCGGGGGGAGCCGAAAGCAAGAATTTTCATGCCTGGTAAACACGCGAATTATGCGAAGAGAGTTATTCCCAGCTGGGCGGGCAGCCAAAACTCGGAGAGCGCGCCGAGGCCAGCGCCCCCGCCCCCACGTTGGCAATGTCATTGGATTACAATGCGAGGTCTTCCCCTCGCGACGCCCCCTCCTCCCTCCGCCCTCAGGCCCGCCTGCCCCTCCTCCCCACCCCTGCCCACTTGGAAAACCCGCTCGCAGCCGGCGAGCTTCTCGGCTTTCAGAGCGGTAGTCCGCGGGAGCTAGGAGGACCCGGGCTGCAGACGTGACCAGCAATAGACAGACCCCTGGACAGACAGACCCAAAGGGCAGACCCGCAGCGGTTCCAGACCAGCAGAGAAGATCCAGCAGAACCCAGCCAGCCCAAGAGAGCCAAGGCGGTGCTGGCTCCTGGAACCTTGTGACTAACGTACAGCCGGTTACGTCTCCATTATTATTAATGTTGATAATACTAATAATAGCATCAACGCGGAAAGGAGTAGAGAGCTCTGGGCAGAGAGGCCAGAAACTGTCCTCTGCGGTCACCTCGTGCCTACCTCCTGTAAGAAGGAAAATTGATCTCAGTGTCTTCTGAGGCTTTGACAGCCCGTGCCTATGAATTTATGCAGCTGCTGAGGGACCACGCCCCCCCCCCGAATGGAGATTTATCACTATTACTGATACAGACACTTCTACTTTTTCAAAATCCTGTAAGAGAATGGCAAGGTTTCCCAGCACCCTAGTCCTCCTGCCCCTATTGCCCGAATTCACTCATCAACCCTCTTCTGTTTTTAACTCTTCCCTTTTTTCCCTTCCTTCCCCCTTCCAGCACCCCCACACTTGAGCACAAGCACAGGGAGGCCAAATGTCCACGGAAAGCCAGCCCCCTTAGGGGAGGGCCCTCTGGCCCCTGGAGTCTGGGAATGGGATCTGGTTCCCTGTTGAGATGGAGAAGGCCAGGGGTCCATTATCAGTCTTGCTTCTGAGACTCCTGGGAAAGGGGCTTGAAGTTTGGTGGCAGCTGCAGGGGGAGGCTGGCTGTGCATTAAGAGCTCTTAGCTGTGCTGGACGTGGACAGCAGGCGGAGGGCCCAGCCCATACTGGTATTTTGAAGGGGTGATTCATCCTTTTTCTTTAATGCTCTTGGAATGCCCAAGCTGGAGGGGAGCTTAGATTCCAATGCCCACCCCTCGATTTACAGATGAGAAGACTGAGACCTCACGGGGGGCTTGCTGAAGATCACACAGATTAATACAGCTGAGGGTGACTGGGTCTCCATGGTGCCTCTCCACTGTTCCTTTCCCCTCTCCCCAATTTTTATTTATTGGTGGGGGAGGGGCGTGAGAGAGCATTCTCTCCAATATTGCCATAATTGTAACTGATCATCAGGAAGGTGATCAACCATCCTGTTGCATCTGTTTAGCGAACAGTTATTAATGGCTTGCCATGTGCCAAGAGCTGAGCTAGGCCCTTTATATACATTCTCATCTGAAGTCTTTAGTTTCCAAATAAGGAAATTGGAGCTCAGAAAGTTGAAGCGTTTCACCCAAAGTGATACAGTCAGTGGCACGGTGATGGCTCAAAAATCTGAGCTTATGCAAAAGCCTACATTTCCTCTAAATACCCCTCCCCCATTCAAGCAGACATACACCTGGCTTGGAAGATCCCGCATGCAACATTTTCGTGCTGTCCAGGCTCAACTCACGCTCTGCGAGGATCCATGCCTGGGACGCCACACAGGACATTTTTGTGTGTCCTGTTAGGTGCCAGGACCTCTCTCACTCACCCCCTCCCCAAAACAAGGAGCTTACAATGCAGTAGAGGAGGTAAGAAAGAACCGGGTATGCGCTGAAAGAGGAGCTAAACAAACCAGCAAACAAACCTGGGCCAGAGCAGGAGGCGGGCTCCCTGCTGGCCTGGGCAACCAGAGGAGGCATCTGACTCACAAGGACAATTGATTGCGGACCTACTGAGGTGAGGCTATGAGAGGAAAGGGCATTTAGGTGGAGAAGCAGCATACATACGCAAAGACATGTTGCTGGGAAAGTGTCTGCATTGGGAAACAGCTCAAACAAACGTCAGTATAGGATGGATCCACCCCAAGGGAGAGCAGACAGTAAGGTCTGAAAAGCAGGCTGAAGCCTAATGATGAAGAACCTTGAATGCCGACTAAGGGCACAAAACATTATTGCTCGGGCCAGAGGGAGCCACGAGGCACTCTCGAATAGGGCAGTGACGCCATTAGCACCCTGCAGCAAAAGAACTATTTATTCACTCAGCAGTTTTTGAGCACTGTTGTGGTTGTGTGCATGCTAAATCACTTCAGTGTGTCCAACTCTGCAACCCTAAGGCCCGCAGCCCTCCAGGCTCCTCTGTGTGTGGGAGTCCCCAGGAGAGAATATGTTGCCATTTGGAGTATGCCATTTGCCAACTGGAGTATGTTGCCATTTCCTTCTCTAGGGGATCTTCCCAAGCCAGGGACGGAACCTGTGTCTCCTGTGTCTCCTACACCGGCGGGTAGGTCCTTTACCACGAGTGCCACCCCGGAAGCCCATTTTGGTTATTAATGATAGGTAATGAGCCACACCAAAACTGACAGTCTTCGAACAACCATTTTATTTTGGTCATGATTCTGTGGGCCGGGACCTTGGGAAGGCCTCAGCTGGGCAGTTCGTCTCTGACACTCATGGAGTCAGCGGAATGCGGGAGGGTCCACTCCCAAATGGCTTCACATCTCTGGGGGCTGGGAGCTCCACTGGCCTGCTGACCCACACTCCTACAACTGACTTCTCCATGTGGCTTGGGTTTTCTCACAGCCTGGTGGCTTCAGAATAATTGGACTTTGTACATGGTAGCCCATGGCTCTAAGAGAAGGTGTTCCAAGAGATCTAAATGCAAGCTGCAAGACTTCTTACGAAATTGTCTCAAAAGTCCCAGGACCTTGTTTCTGCCACAGTCTATGGTTAAGCAAATGTCTAAGACCAGCACAGATTCCAAGGGAAAGGAATTAGACATCACTGCTCAATAGAAACAATAGCAAAGAATCAGGGGCCGTCTTTAATCTACCATAATCACTTTCTATCGGCTAAGCTCTGTGTTGTATGCCCCAGACACAAAGATGAAAAGAGACTGTCATTTTCAAATTAAGTTTGGTGCCTGTGCCCAGGATGGATTGGAAGTGGGATAACAGCTCGGAAAATTTGTTAAGGAGGAACTTGCCAAGGTCCAGAAAAACATCAGTTAAGAGTTGATACCTGAGGAACAGCAATGCCAGTGAACGAAAAGATCATTTGCCAGAGGCCTGGAGAGGACTTGGTAGCTGATTAAATGCGACGACTGAGAGGAAGGTCAGAAAGACCTGATGTGTCTGGCCTGTAAGGGACCAGGCACAGACAAGGAACCTGAGATGGAAGCATTTCCTCCCACCCCACCCCTCTCCTACACACCCGTGCACACACACACACACACAGGGAGATTCCAGGCTTGTCCAGAAGAGGGAGGAATCTGAGAAGCCTGGAGAATCTTTCCGTCTATCATCGAGAGGAGTGAGTGAATGAATGAATGAGCAGTAAGGACAGAGCAAAAGAAAGAGGGCAGGGACAAACAGACATTCTGGGCTTGGGGAGCAGTAGGATTTCCCCCAGCAGACAGATGCATCCTGATAGCACCAAAGCGAAAGTGAAAGTGAAGTCGCTCAGTCGTGTCCGACTCTTTGCCACCCCGTGGACTGTAACCTACCAGGCTTCTCTGTCCATGGGATTCTCTAGGCAAGAATACTGGAATGGGTTACCACTTCCTTCTCCAGGGGATCTTCCCAACCCAGGGATCGAACCCGGGTCTCCCGCATGGGAAGCAGACGCTTTAACTGACTGGCATTTGGGGGTGATATGAAAAAAGGAGCACAGACAAAGCTGGGAGAGGCCAAGGAGCAAAGAAGGTCCCGACACTCTGAGTGATGTGCCAGCCCTCGCTTCGCCTTGCTTATTTCATTGTCTCTGTGAGAGGAGGAGCGTTTACTGCCTTTATACAGATGAGAAAGGTAAGGCTCAGAAAGGTTACGAGACTGGCCCAAGGGCACATATCCAGCAGGTGGAAGCTCAAATCCAGGACTCTGATTTCAAAGGGACATCGTGTCTCCTGCATTAGGGCTTCCCTGGCAAGAATGAAGTATCCCCCTTCTCTGAATCACACTAAGCCCTGAGTGCTTCACTTTCTTAAGGAAGGGGGTTCTTAACCTCTGGTGCTTAGAGAGGGGTGTCCAGGTTGGGACGCAGGTCAGACCCCTCTATTAATCCTCTGCTGGCTCTCAGGACCTTTTCTTCACAGGATGCATCACAGTTTGTAGTAAGTATTTATGATTTGCAGTTAACTGTTTGTATTGTGTTTTTTTCTGGGAGTGGAGTCTGTCATTTTCACCAGACTCTAAGGTCAGTAACACAAAGGTTAAACCCTCTCCCAGTCCATGCAATTTTTAAGTGACAGAATTGTTGATTGTTAACTCATGCTTTTGGTCTCCACAACATCCAATATCATACCTGTCCTGGTGCGTGTTTGGTCAATCCCAGGTAAAAGGCAGTGAACTGACTTGGGGTCTACAGGGAGTCAGTGTCGTTTCTTGGAGAAGGGAGGAAGTGGGGGAGATTGAGAAAGGTAAAACGGTGGGCTGGAAGGCCGTGCATGAGACTGCTACTGTCATCTGGCTCTGGAGGACGGTGTGATGGAGGGGGCGGGGCGGTAGGAAAGGACAAAACCGAGATGTTTTAAAGGAGAACGGAAATTAGATCCAGCCCGCCTCTTTGAATAAAAGAATTTTTCTGGAGCTGAAAGGAAGCTCTCCCTTCAAACTGCACAAACTCCCTTTCTTTTACCACAGCCCCAGCTTTCCCCATGCATGCAGTGTTCATCATATTCCCTACAGAGCGACTGTACGGATCACGCATTTGAGACCCCTGGACTCAATATGAGGAGGGGACTGAGAGTCAAAAGCAAATGTCGAGTCTTTAAAATAAGGAAAAAAGAAGTGTTAAGGGAAGCCAGGTACAGAATTTGGGAAGAGGATCCAGATTTCAAGGATAGATAGAATTGCAACATATAAACTCCTTCATCTGACTGCAGAAACAGGCCTGTCAACTCCAGGTCAATGGACGAGTGTTCCAGGTCTAGTTACCTTGTAAGAGAACTGGGGTCAGAAGCAGAATTTTCAGATTTCTAGCTCAACCCTCCTTTTACAGTTGTTCTAAGTACAAAGAGTATTAGAATCTTTAAGAGCATTTTCATATACATAGTTTTATGGGCAATGAGATGTGAACGAAGGGAAGGAGATAGGTCTGTCTTGTGTCCCCAGGGCCTAACCTATAGCAGCATGTCACAGATATCGCCTGGAAGGATCGATGTGCACAGGCTTGTTTCACTGATAGGAGAGCTGAAGCTCACAGAAGTAGAAGAAAGGATGGATGCTCACGGGGCTCATTCCAGGTGTTGGCAGCAGGACGAGCTGGGGCCATCAGTCACGGGACTGCTGCTGCTGCTAAGTCGCTTCAGTCGTGTCCAGCTCTGGGTGACCCCATAGACAGCAGCCCACCAGGCTCCTCTGTCCCTGGGATTCTCCAGGCAAGAATATCGGAGTGGGGTGCCATTTCCTTCTCCAATGCATGCAGGCATGCTAAGTTGCTTCAGTCGTGTCTGACTCTGTGCGACCCTATGGACAGCAGCCCACCAGGCTCCTCTGTCCATAGGATTCTCCAGGCAAGAATACCGGAGTGGGGTGCCATTTCCTTCCCCATCAGTAACGGAACATCCGGCTGCTGTTACTTCTCTCTGCTTGGAACTGGGCTCAGGAGACCAGCCACACATCTGTGGCCACGCAGCTGGTCTATGGAACGGGTGTAAGGACGATCAGGTGGTCCACACCTGCCAAGGCAAACAGGCCCTACAGTGGCTGGTTTTGGCAGCCTCTTCCCAGCCCATGTTGCAAAGGACTCCCAACTGGTATTCAACTTATGGAATTAAGGGGGAAAGATTAGTCAGGCAAGGGAAGTCGTCTTCCCCCCATTTCACAGACTTGGACGCGTGGGGAAACAGGAAGCTTAGTGACTTTCCCGACCTCGCACACTCGCTGGGGGTGGCTCCAAGATCCAAACCGCACTCAGCTCTCTGCCGGGGGACGCAGAGGGGTTTTGTGCTCTCTGAGTTCATAATCCCAGCCAGTCTCCCTGATTCCACGCTCGCCCAGCTCCAATCCATTCTCCACGCTGTTGCCCAAGTGACCTTAAGACACACATGTGGTCTTGTCACTCCCCTGCTCAAAACTTCTCAGTGCCTTCTCATCACTCTCAGGGATAAAGGCCACAGTCCTTCCCAGGCCGAGGCCCCCGCCCCTGCCTCTGAGCCCCAGGCATACAGTCTCTCCAGCAGGTTCGCTCACAAACCGAGCTCCCCGCGGTGCAGGGCCTCCACCCCTGCTGCCCCTTCAACCCAGGGGTGTTCTCTTTGCCGCCAGCACCCCTAAAACACCACCCTACCCTTTAGAGCCCTCTCCTGCAGCAAGCAGGTCAGGGCCCTCTCTCCACGCTCCCTCGGCTCTCAGGACCTTTTCATCACAGGATAAGTCACAATCGGTGGTTGGTTGTGTTTTTTTACATAATTTCACGTATCTCTTGTTCTGGCTGTGCCGGGTCTTTGCTGCGGTCGCGGCCAGCGGGGACTGCTCTGCGTGGCGGTGCATGGCACTCTCCCTGCGCTGGCATCTCTGGGTGTGGACCACAGGCTCTCGGGCACTCGGCCTTCTGGAGTGGGGCCTCAGTAGTCAGGGAGCTCACCCGTGTCTCCTGCACTGGCGGGTGAATTCTTCACCACTGAGCCACGGGGGAAACCCCAGCTAGTAGTTATAACTTGCCGTTCTTTGCTTACTCTGTCTCCTCCAATAGACTGTCACTTCCCTCCGTTTTATTCTTCATGGTATCCCTGGGCCCTGGTGCGGTTTGGAGCAGATACTCATATATATATAGGGATAAATGATCACACTGAATAAATGAAGAAGCAGTAACTGATCAGCCTCCTGGGATCAGCCATGTTCTGTCTGGGGCTCTGAGGATACCAGAGCTCCAAGTCCATCTCCAGTTAAATAGCGATCCAGGGAAAATTTAAGAATGTGCCCCAATGTGTGATATAGAGCCAGGAGCCAGGACCGTTCAGATGATGTTATCAGTTCTGGGGATTACAGCGACTCCCAGGCTACTGACGCCCAAGATCTCTGCTCACTGGAGGATGTGGGGAAGGGTAAGTTGCCAGATACACTCTTTTACCAAATCAAGGACACTTCGAATAAAAGGAACTCCACCCTCAAAATACAGTTTCCATCAGGAGCTAGATAGCAATGAGGGATTCCCTGGAGAAAATTTCAAGACTCTCGAGGCGTGGGTGGAAAAGTCACCTTTCCCCATATCCGAAATCCTTAAAAATCAGACAGATTGCCTTATCTGCTGGACAGTTAAAACTTGATCTTTCCCTGCCCAGGGAATAATAACATTACACAATGACTGACTCAGACCTAATGCTTTACAGTTTAAAACCACTTTCACACCCATTATCTGTTTCAGACCGCACAGGGGCGCACAGCCAGAATTTTTATTATTGTTTTAAAGATAAGGAAACTGAGGCTTGAAGAATAACTTGCCCTGGAGGCAAAAGCCTTTCTGCTTGAGATAGAAGCTTGATGTGGGGGTAGGGAGGGAACCTTGGATTTGGAAGTGAATACCAGCCCGGGTTTGAGTCCTGGTCTACAGCCCCTGAGTTGTGGGCCTCGGTTATGACGCCTGATTTCCCTGAGATTTCGTTTCCACCTATCTGAAGCAGGCATAATATCCACCTTTCCGGCCTGTTGGGGTGTTCCAGTGGGTTCCATGCAGGCAGCGCCAGGTGAGGTGCAAGAGCCCAGTCAACGACAGTCGCCTTCCCTCTGGCCAATCTCAGGGTCAGGGCAGCACCCTCCTGAGTCAGGAGAAAAGGTGAACGTCCTACCACGCACAGCCAGTGACCAGCTCCTTTCCCAGGTCTTAATCTGCAAGGTCCACTCCTGGAGGAAAGAATCCAGCAGGTTCCTCTTTTCTCAGAAAAGGCTGCATATTTAGGGCCAGTTGTTTTTGTTGTTATTATAGGCCAGAGTGGGTAAGGAGGAAAACCCGTGGCCAAAGGCAAACTAGAGAGAAAAAGGGTTACCTCGGGGTGAAGGGAAATTGGAAAGCCAGGGAATTTGTTTTATACAAACTCAGCCCAGGTAAATTCACCCTCATTTCTTTGTTATTTGCAGGAATCACCCAGACACTACTTGCTTCTAGAAACAGTTTTGACTGGTATCACGCTCACCTCGTTTGAGAGACAGAGACTCTCACAGCCAGCAAGGCCAAGGCCTCCTCAAGGGTCAATGTGTGGCATCAGGGGATGGAGAGCCACCAGGGGTGTCTGTCCACCTGGGACCACCCCCAGAGAAAAGAGGAAGCTGAGGCCCAGAGACGGGAAGTGACACGGTCCAAGACCAAATCTCAAGTTGGAGACCCAGACAAACCGAGAAATCCTGAGGTGAGTGTGGGGCCACCGGAAAGTAAGCTGTGGACTCAAGTGCCCACAGTTTGCCCACATCCCAAGGCCCCTGACCAAGGGCCGGGCTCTGCTCTGTCTTCCGTCTTCCCTTCGGAGTCAGTACCATGGGGAGGCCCTGGGCTGTGGCCCCTGCCCGCAGGGACCCACAGGGCCATGTCCAGTGTGAGTCCCCTTTCTGGCTGGACCCGTGGAGACCGACGCTTCCCAGAGTTCTGGTCCACTCCCCTCTTCTCCTTTCATAGGGGAAACTATGCCTGAGGGGGAAACTCTGGCTTTCCCACAGTGGGGGCTACCACATCGGGGTGGCCAGCATCTTGATCTCTGCCCTGGACCATGCTTTTCTCCTGAGCTCTGAACCTGCCTTCCAGACTTCACCACATCAAACACAAGTTCAAAGCGGAACCCTAACATTATTCCTAAGCCTTCCAATAAGTTTTCTCCTTCTTAAGTAATGTCCCCACCATTCACCCAAGCAGATGGTCAAAACGAAACAAACAAAAAAGACACACAGTCACCCTGGTCTGCCTCTCGTGAGCATCCTCTCCTCCCTAACAAAGTATCCACCAGCACCTCTCGAATCACCTCTCAGTCCGTCCTCTTGCCCCCATGAACTATAGCTCAGGCCCTCATCGTCTCTCGCCTTGGCCTTTGAACACCCTCACAGTCCATTTCTTCACTTCCAGCCTTGTCCCATCTTCAACACTGCGACTTGCATCGCTATTTCCCTAGCACATACTCCAAACTTCCAGGGTCTCCCCTTTACTGTAAAACCATGGCTAACTTCCTTAGTGTGGTGTCTTTTACAGTCTATGACCCCAATTTACCTTCCACGATAATCTGTCATTATCTTCTGCTCCATCCCACCCCCACCAACCAGCCACAGCACCTTACTCACGGCTGCTGGAACTTGCCAGCCCTTTGATGCTTTCCACACACCTGAAGTGCCCCCTGCCCCACCCTTGCCCCATCACCCCGAACCAGGATTCCCACCTAGGAAAGACCCACTCATCCTTCAGGGCCCAACCCACACGGTACCTCCTCAGCCCTTGGCCAGGGTGAAATTGTCAAGCCACACTTTCCCCTCCCACAGAGCTGATGATTAATAATAAGCATAAATAGATATTAACTGCCCGTAAGCGACAGGCACTGTCCTAGGCACTTCACGCGCACAATGTCATTTAAACTCCAACAGCGATCCCGAGTGGCATTACTATTGATAGGTTCAGAGAGATTTGGTGAACTACCCGTGGACTCTTTGTTAGTGGCAAAATCACAATGCAAAACCAGGATTCAAACTCCTGAACCCATGTTCTTTCCAATTTTGCATACCGCAGCTCGCCTCATTAGTCCAGCACTTATAAATGGGGGTGGACCCATATGTGGCTTCTCTGGATTTCGAGGCCCCTGCAGGGCAACTGCTGTATTTGACTCTACCTTCTAACCATGTTATCCAAAAGAGTGCTTGGCACATATTAAGCATCTGATAAATATATGGTGAATGAGTAACTAAGCAACTGGATATGAGAAGGGGTTCTGGCTTTTTCTTTTTAAATCAGATCCAAACAGAATGTGTTGGTTTGTTTAATGAACATTGGTTAATTCCAACTTCAACTTAAGGAGATCTTTTGAAGACATAGGTAATGTGGGTTGTTAAAAGCAGGGACTTTGATGTTGACGCTAAGCTTTTTACCCCATCCCAGCTGTGTGACTGATAATATTAATGCCTTCGTAAGCTCTAAAACCCTGAGCAAACACAAGTCTCTGTTATTAATATGTGCTTCTCCAAAGAGCACTCAGCCTGTCCCCACCCAGACAGAGAAGGAAAACGGGGAAAGATAACCCCAGAGATTACTGGCATCTCACTGGAAAAGCCTGTGGACACCAGATAGGGATGCTGTTCTGTAAATGCTGCTGTCTTGTGAGGATTCAGCAGTGAGGAACAGAAGCCTGTACCAGGAGCAACTGAGGTCAGAGCCGCAGAAGACCAGCGCGGCAGGCACATTAGAGAGACCACGTGACTGCCGTTGCTCCAGGCCTCTCACGCTAGAGATGGGGAGACCCAGGTCCAGAGAGGTGCAGAGACTCGCCCAAGTAACAAAGCTGATTAACACTGGAGCTGGGACTAGAACCTAGTGACACCCATGATATGCCAGATTACCATCCTCCCAATATTCAAATCACTTTTCAAAATTTATTTATTTTTTATTGAAGGATAATTGCTTTACAGGAATTTTGTTGTTTCCTGACAAACCTCAGCATGAATCAGCCATAGGTGTACATATACCCCCTCCCTTTTGAACCTCTCCCCTCATCTCCCTCCCCATCCCACCCCTCTAGGTTGATACAGAGCCCCTGTTTGAGTTTCCTGAGCCATACAGCAAATTCCCGTTGGCTATCTATTTTACATATGGTAATATAAGTCTCCATGTTACTCTTTCCATACATCTCGCCCTCTCCTCCCCCTCCCCATGTCTGTAAGTCTATTCTCTATGTCTGTTTCTCCACTGCTGCCCTGTAAATAAATTCTTCAGTACCATTTTTCTAGATTCCGTCTACATGTGTTAGAATACAATATTTATCTTTCTCTTTCTGACTCACTTCACTCGGTATAATAAATTCTAGGATCATCCACCTCAATAGAACTGACTCAAATGCGTTTCTTTTTATGGCTGAGTAATATTCCATTGTATATATATACCACACAAATCACTTTTTAAAACACTAGACATAAGTATCTTTTTTCTGTGTTCCTGAACAAAGTACTTAGTCAGTGGTTAGACCTCTTCACCCACAATGTCAAGCAGACCCTTCTAGTGTCTCCAGAGGCCTGGGAGCTTTGTGAGGTGGCGGGGGGCAGGGGGGGCAGTGCTGAGGGGCCAGTGCCCAGGGTGTTTCCAAGACAAGTGCCCTCCTCCCTGCCAGGCACAGGCCAGCCACTGCCGCTCCTCCTCTGAACGTCTCCGAGTTGGGAAAGTCAGCCCAGCATCTGAGTCAGGTGAGCATGATGAGCAGAAAGAGCTTAAGTTTTAGAGTGTCAGAGCTCTGCATGGGCAGCCCACTTGGAGAACCTGATGGCTCAGCTGGTAAAGAATCTGCCTGCAATGCAGGAGACCTGGGTTCAATCCCAGGGCCAGGAAGATCCCCTGGAGAAGGAAATGGCAACCCACTCCAGTATTCTGGCCTGGAGAATTCCATGGACGGAGGAGCCTGGCAGGCTATAGTCCATGGGGTTTGCAAAGAGTTGGACACGACTGAGTGACTTGAAAGTGAAGGTCTCTCAATCGTGTCTGACTCTTTGTGACCCCATGGACTATACCGTCCATGGAATTGTCCAGGCCACAATACTGGAGTGGGTAGCCTTTCCCTTCTCAAGGGATCTTCCCAACCCAGGGATCAAACCCAGGTCTCCCACACTGCAGGCAGATTCTGTACCAGCTGAGCCACAAGGGAAGCCCAAGAATACTGGAGTGGGTAGCCTATCCCTTCTCCAGCAGATTTTCCCAACCCAGGAATCGAACTGGGGTCTCCTGCATTGCAGGCGGATTCTTTACCAACAGAGCTACGAGGGAAGCGACTGTCTACAACCCTGCCAATCTTTCCCCATCCCCAGCAGAGGTGAAACCACGGTAATGCAATTCCCCCATTCTTGGCAGGGGTTGTACACTCAGAGTGAATTAAAAACTCTTTCCTTCCCCACTGTCCGTCCTTGAGAAAACTCAGGGCCAGCAGCAGTCATATTCTAGGCGTTTACCGTGTGCCACAGCCTGTACCAACCATCCCCATCCCTAAGGGAAGAGCTGGTACCACTGCTTGCAGATGAAAGAACTGGGACACACAGCAGCAACCGAAGGTTACTCAGCGAGGAGAAGGCAGATCCGGGGTTCATGCAGACCTTCTGACTTCACAGCCGGTTGTGCTATCCTCCTTAACTCCCCATCCGCACAATAGGAGTAGCACCACCTGACGCGCAGGGGCATCTCCCTGCCTCGCAGGAGTATTGCGAGGATGAAAGCAGGTAAGAAACATAGGTGCCCAGCACCATACCTGCCATATGTGGAGACTCCAGAAGAGCATTTTACGGGGTTGAGGCAAATGCCAAGGAAGAAGAAGGGGAGAGACAGGGGCCAGGATGCCGGGGCCTGTTCTGACCATGTGGCATCTTGAAGGGGGTCACCTCACTCAGGGAATGGGAATGTTGACGCACCTTGGACAACCTCAATCCAGTTGTGAAAATGTCTGTTCGCTTCCAAAATGACTACCTTCCCGCTTTCTCCAGCTATCTTGCAGGCGTGTGCAAGCATTCACATGCAGACACACACGTGTACACATATTATGGCTTTTGTCTTTCTTCTGCTTCTTTTGCTTCCCTGCCTTTGGTAGCCATGGCAACACACCCCAGTAGCAATGCGTAGGTGGCATAGTTGCTGTTTCTCCCATCCGCTTATCTTGGTGATCAAGACTGATCACATCAAACTCATTCAGAGGGCTGGGCTAGCCTCACCCAAAAGGCAGTGGGACATTTTCCCAAGGGAGGAAGCAAAGGGGACACGGTTAGAGAACCTCCACTTTAAAAACAAGCAGATAAAACAACCCTCTGTCTAGGATGGGGACAGAGCAAAAGACCCCAAGCCCCTAGATGAGCCTTCCCCAGGCAAGGGTGCTGGTGACGCTACTTGGAGTCTTCAGCCCCTGTGGCAGCTAAGGAGGCTTGCTATTTCCAGCCTTTGGGGTTGATGAGGTCCCTGGATGAAAAATCTGAGCCCCGTCCTTGCAAATCTGGAATTACAGAATGCACACCTTGCTCCAGTCCTCAGATGCTGGACCCCACGGCTCTTGTGACACCCTATCAAGTGAGGTAGGTTGCTCAGAGCCATCCTCTACAGTTACCCTGCGTGCAAGGGGCCACAAACCACATCACACACAGCATCTCACTCCGTCCTCCCATCTACCTGAGGCAGGCCTTGCATTACTGCCATTTTTTGAGACAAGGAGACTGAGTCTGTAAGAAAACACCAATCAGTTGTCCACAACCTCTTCATCTGAGGTCAAGTCTGATTCCTTGGCCATCATGCTACAGTTGATCCTGGACACCATTTAGATACTACTACAATGTGGTAATCTATGCCTGTGGAATTGATGTGGCAAGCATGTCGTTTAGAGTTTGGAGGGACCCTAAAGATTAGGTCCATTTCACAGTGGAGGAAATGAAACCTTCTATCAGGTCTACCTGGTGGCTCAGATGGTAAAGAATCCGCCTGCAATGTGGGAGACCTGGGTTCGATCCCTGGGTTGGGAAGATCCCCTGGAGGAGGGCATGGCAACCCACTCTGGTATTCTTGCCTGGAGAGTCCCCATGGACAGAGGTGCCTGGCGGGCTACAGTCCACGAGGTCTCAAAGAGTCAGATACAACTCAGCAACTGAGCACAGCACAGAGCACACACAGCCGTTCCTATTGAAGTCCAAAGAGGGGAAATGACATGCTCAGGGCCAGACAGCTTGTACGAAGATAGGATTAAAACTCCAGTCTTAGCTCTTGCATGCATGCTGAGGTACACAGTTTGCTATGTACCTACTAAGCCAGGTGCTGGAGCTATAGAGAGGCAGCAAGACTGGTTTCCGACCTTGAGATGGGCAAATGTTGTTGTGTGAGTTCTCCGTCCAGCCCCGGAGCTTCGACAAGTCAAAGAATAAGAGTGAGTCAGGCAAAATAGGGGGGCAAAGGGGAAGGGAGGAGGCATTCCTGGTACAGGAAATGGCAAGACCACAGGCATGGTGGGCAGCTGAAATAGCTCGGCGTAAAGTGGGAAGCTTATACAGATCAGGGTTACATAGAGTGTCCGTGAGACGGATGGGAAAATTAAAACTCTGGTCAATGTCAGGGGCCATACAATAGAGGGCCTTGGAATCCACATTCAGGAATTTGGACTCTCTCCAAAGTCACTGGGAGACACTGGGAGTTCACGTGGTACGGACTCTCACGTGCCACCACAGAAGGGTTCACTGTAAGCCGAGGACGTGTTCTGTATATCATGGAGAGGGTAGATCGGAAGAAGAGGCCAATTAGAAAACTTAGCAATGTCTTGGCTCAAGATCAAGTAGTCTTTTGTCATAGAAAGATTAGGATGGAGAGGAGACGGTTGATGCAAGAAATTCTTGGGAGGTAAAATTGACGGGTCTTGGTGATTGATTGGCTACAGAGAGTACAGAGGATAACCCCAGTGTCCTTTTCATTACATAACCTTGATTACTGTCTGGAGCGTTCCCAGCCCAAGAACAAGGTACCTAAATGTCTAACATCATCCCAAGGTTGCTTGGAGACCAGACTCAGAACAAACAGAAAGAACAGTCAAAGGGCCATGTCTAATGTGCCTCTGCCACTAACAGGCAGAGTGCCTTCAGGACTCTAATTTGCGGGTTTTGGTTCCTCCGTCTGAGACAGAGGAGTGGCTTGGACCATCTCGCAGGTATCTTCCAGCCCTACTTGCCTTCCTGCTGTGATTATCATGAAAGTCAAACTCCTCTAGTCATTCATACCTACGGCGATATCCACTATCACTCTTCATGCGACTACTCCTGTTCTAGGAGGTGCGGGAGTCCTCAGATGAACAAAGGTCAATGTCAGCTGTCATGGAAAGAGGATGGGGAGCTATAGACAAATAATAGGCAGTTCCAACATGAGTGATGGGATCAAAAAGCACTCACCCGGGTTGGGAGTAGAATAGGTCAGAAACTATTTCCCTAAGAACAAGATCCCTAAATTGATATTGAAGGATAAATAGCCGGGCAAAGAAAGGGGAGAAATGTTCCAGGCAGCAGTAGCAACACTGTACAAAGGTCAGAAAGTAAGAGAGCGCGTGGTCAGCTCAGGGAATTGAAAATGATGACTGTACGTGAAAGTGTGTTGTGAACAGTCAAGTACCATGCCATTATCATCATCCTGTTTATAAAGCCGGATCTGGTGAAACATGTCACAAGCAGGAGGATGCATTGCTCTTTTCCAAAGACCAAGTGGCACCTCCCTCCTCTGGAGTGTACGAGTGATACAGAGAGATATCTTTACTCTCCAATGCTTTTACTATTCTCCATGACTCTTCCTCAAGGAAAGAATGTCAGAGGTATTATACAATGCAGTTTCACCATCCATTAAAAAAAATCACTATCACCATTATACATAAAGAAATTGAGTGATTCAGCCAAGAGTGGAGAAACCCAAACTCGATACCTATCTCTCTGGCTCCAGGTCACCCTCTTTCCCACAACCCATGTAGCCCTTCTGGTTACACAGAACATAGGGCCACACACCCATCATTCTCAAAGACTTTAATAGCAGACTGCATTTCCCAAAGTCAGGGTCCCTTTTCATTGATTACCTTGTAGGTAGGTCAGCTTAAGTCTCTTTAGTTAAGCCATCTCCAAATCACTTTGGCTGGAAGATAGGAATGGTTTACGTCTGGGAAGGTTTCCTGTAGACAGCAAATCTTATCCATAATGGGCAGATTTCCTATGTTTAATCAAGGAAGGTGATATTTCTTATCTCTGGGGTTCTGGTTTTTTAACCTTTTGCATAAGCCAATGTTTGCTTAGAATTTGGAATCCATCTTATTTGAGGGCTTAATCCATGCAGTAAGGTGAAGGAGGAAGAGAACTGGAGCTGGGGGCCCAACGTGGGAGCCTTCCTTAGCCGTTCCTTCTCTGCCTTGTGACCCAGAAGCAAAGCACTCCACCATAGGCATGCCTGGGGTCCACACAAAACCTCGGTGTAAATCTCAATACTCCTTATGATTGGTTCTATAGACACTGCAAGTTATATCATTTCTGTGAGCCTTAGTTGCTCATCCAGAAAAATGGGAGCAATCCTTTATACCCTTCAAGATATGTAATGCTGGAATATCTGTGTTGCTTAGCTGATATAAACAGCTGGGAGAATGTAAAACAGTTCCCTTTATGTTTCTCTGCCTCTCTGGATCACTTTCCTCATTCACAGAAGGGAGATAAAAATCTCTCCTCTGTATACCTCATCGGGCATCTGAGAAAATGCCATGCAGTCATGTTTGTGAAAGTTCTTGTAAACTTTAAGAGTTTATGACATTATGAGATATAATTTACTTTAAGTCATAAAGTGTTAGTCCCTCAGTCGTGTCCAACTCTTTGTAACCCCATGGACTGTAACCTACCAGGCTCCTCTGTCCATGGAATTTTCCAGGCAAGGATACTGGAGTGGGTTGCCATTTTCTACTCTAGGGGATCTTCCTGACCCAGAGATTGAACTCAGGTCCCTTGCATTGCAGGCAGATTCTTTACCATCCAAGACACCAGGAAAGCCCATAGGATATTGGAGTGGGAAGCCATTACCTTCTCCAAAGGATCTTCCTGACCCAAGGATCAAACCCGGTTCTCTTGCATTAGAAGTGTGAAGTCTTAGCCACTGGGCCACCAGGGAAATCCCACTCTATCTAAGGAGCTATGCAAAACTCTCCACATATCTGTTTATTATTCTATGAGTGTCCTACAGGGTGGGTGTCATCATTTCCAGTTCCCAAATAAGGAAGCCAGAGCCCAGAAGGTCAATTGCCTTTCCCAGATTGACAAGCTAGTACTCGCTGGAGCAGAGATTAGAATCTAGGTTGGTCTGACTCCAAAACCAGTGTTCTTCCTATGAGCCCTTGTTTCCATTGAGTCCAGGGGTTACAATCCTAGTCTCTGAAGTCAGGCTGCCTGCAGTCCCTTTTGAGGTCCATGTCACTGGGGGAGAGTTATTTTTTTTCTCTGCCTCAGTTACCTCATTTGTGAAAATAAATATTGGTAGTATCTAACTCTTGGGCATAAGATTCTTCATCTCATTTACTTCTAGTTTCTTCAACTTGAAAATGAGAAAATAACAATGATTGTACTGTGCCAGGCTGGAGACAAAGAAATCTTACTAACAACCTTTGTTACTGAATCTTAATTCTAGCTCTAAGATCTGGGCTGTTCCTTACTTGAGACTTATGTCTAACCTTCTCTGTGGAGTCTTCTAAGATCATTCAGGGGTAGTGTTTGGACTCCTCAACATGTTAACACTTGTTTGTAAGTCATTGAATACATTTATATAAATATCTTTTATGCCTTAACTGATAACTGTGAGATTCACAGCTTTCTGGAATCTAATAATAATAACTGTCATTTGCTGGGTAGCTGCCATATGCCTAAAATTGTACACTGAGCCTTATGAAGTGAGCTTTTCTATTCCTATTATATAGAAGAGAAAACCGAGGCTCACAGAGGTTAGTTTGCCCATGAACACACAGCTGTTTGCACAGAATACACTAAAAAATGTTTGTCAAATGAATGAATGAATGAATGAGTGATGTGTCCTCAAAACCACTAATAATTTAGTGAACAAAGCCCTTGTCATTTACGTTCTGACCCCACAGCATCTAGAATAGAACTGATTGCATAATGACACCAGACTCAGCCTTGAACAGAGTAAAGGCCAAGATGTCTAAGGAGTTTCCAAGGCCTCCATCGAGTGGACACACTTTGTGAGTGGCTCAGCGGGGAGCACATAGGCAAGATTCACATCTGTCCATCTGCAAATGTTGGGCAATCAGAGCTCCATGGGGTTGCCAAGTGGCCACCTAAATTCTCATCTCTTTTAGGGACATTTGATTTGTTGATGATCTAAAGAGCCACAGCAGAAATTTATTCGCAAAGGTAACTCTCACCATCAGTTCCTATTTGCTATGAAAACTGGATTCGCAAAGGCCAGTCGCCATTGATACCATTGATCCTCAGTGTTCCAATAAACCATATTTTCAAAAACAAGATAACACCCTCAGAGCACAATGATGCTTCTCACAGTCTCCACAGAACTTTTGCTTTTCTCTGACACTTGGCACCCAAATGTGACATCAAGCAAGTGAGGAAGAGAAAAGGGAGGGGTCACAGAGACTAGGGCATGCAAGAAAGGCAACATTATTGCTTCATGCAGGTATCCCACAGACTTTTAATGGAGGCCTACCTGGCAAGGTGGGAACCATTGTTCTTATTTTCTGGAAAAGGAAACTGAAGCTCAAAGAGATCTGTCAAGATGATTAAGATATGGTCCTCACCCTCAAAGAGACCCCAGTTCAATAGAGGTGACAGACATGGAGGCCATGACCTATGACCCAAAAAGACTGGCTACAAAGTATTCAAGGTGCGTGGAAGAGAGTGCAATTATCTTAAGAAGGAAGGACTCCCTTCGGGAAGTATTTGCAAACTAGGTGAAGTCAAGTGACATTTGAAATGACGTTTGACTCTGTTTCATGAGAATATCATATGCATCCCGATTCCTGCCACAAGTATGTGAGAGGGGTCCAGCACTTGGAGATTTATCAGTGTGATTTTAGACAAATGACTTCATACTTTTAAGCCCTAGTTTCTTTCTCAGCAGAATAGGAATTTGTTGTTCAGTCACTCAGTCATGTTCGACTCTTTGCGACCCCATGGACTGCAGCACGCCAAGCTTCCCTAACAATCACCAACTCCCAGAATTTGCTCAGACTCCTGTCCATTGAGTCGGTGATGCCATCCAACCGTCACATCCTCTGTCGTCCCCTTCTCCTCCTGCTTTCAATCTTTCCCAGCAACAGGGTCTTCTCCCATGAGTCGGCTCTTCATATCAGGTGGCCAAAGTATTGGAGCTTCAGCTTCAGCATCAGTTCTTCCCGTGAACATTCAGGAAAGATTTCCTTCAGGGTTGACTAGGAATATGATCATCCTAACTTCCGTTAGGACTATTGTCATCATTACTGCTGTTTCCCTAGCTAATTTCTTAGATTGCTGGCGGGGTTGGGGGGGTGGGGAGGGTCTTATAGAAGTAACAGGCATCCCCAAGCGCTGAATCCCCAAGGACCTCCTGTTCGTGCGTAGAGAACTTTATTGCTGTTTTTGTCGATGGCCTGTCCCTGGATTCCCCAGTGACCAGATACTGTATTGATTCCTCAATAAATCAAATCTATCCCAAAGATGAATCAGCCCCCAAGGACTTCCTTTTCCCTCACATGGCCCAGAAGAAGCAGGCCAGCCCCACGAGAATTTTCCAGACTCGACGTACTCGACACTGGGGGTCACAGAGTCCGGGGGTGTCCTGGGCCCTGCAGCACAGCTGGCAGCGTTCCTGGCCTCTCACCCCTGGATGCCAGTACCCGCCTGCGGCTGCAGCGACCAGAATGCCTCCGGCCGTTGCCAAATGCCCACGGGGCCGGGCAGGGGGCAGAATGGCCCCTGCGGAGAATCACCTGTGCTGCCCCTGCCCCAGAAGGTGTGCTGTTTCCCCGTCACAGGTGAGAAAACAGAACCGGAAGGAACCGCCCACGCTCAAGGAGCCTGGGAGCCGGGAGCCCTCCTCCGCTTCCTGGGGCTGCTCCCGCCTTGGACCACAGCGCGCTCCGCCACACCAAGGCGCTCCTTCTCGCTCCGCCTGCCCCCCCGGCGCCCCAACCGCGACCGCCGCGCGGGCAGGAGTGCCCTCTGCTCCCTCCGCCCTGCCGTCGCCCCTTCCGTCACCGAATGCCAGGATGGGCACGTCGCTGTCGCAGCAGGAAGGCGGACAGGACCGCAGGGAGGAGAAAGCCCAGCCTCGGCCTTACCCCAGACTTCAGACTTCAGGGGGGTGTGCTGTTACCACGCGGCAAACCCCAAAAATCAAAAACAAAAAGCCTGCTCAAACCAGATTCCTCCGTGGCCGTGTAAGGCAAGGCCTTGGCCAGCTCTATGCAACCTGGGCGAGTTGGGGTAGGAGGTAAGCAGCACAGAGAAGGGCATTCTGGTTCAGTCCCCCGTCCCCACCCTCAGCGCCGCCCCCCCCCCCCGCCCAGGCCCCCTTGCATTCCTCCTGGAAGGCCCCTGAGGATGCACTAAAATAACCCCCTCGGTCCTCCTGCACTGCGCTCGCCTCGGCCGTCCCCTCTGCAGAAGGCCGGCATACAGCCTGGTGCACGCTCAGGGGCGTGTAGCATTTTGTCTGAATAGGCCCCTATGTTCCCATAATTTATAGTGGTAAGTAATCTTATTTGCAAAGCAAGCCCTTACAGTTATAAAAAACAAGTTAATTGACTTGCATAAAAATCAAACATGTAAAAGTTTTCCATCTTAACACAAACAGCACACTGAGCCCATTTGTACAATAGCTATGATGCAGGGCGGCCCGCGTCTGGACTACCTAGGACCCGGCCTCTTTCATAACCCGAAATGGAATCTTAAACCCTGACAAGGCCACATACCGATGGGAGTTACTGAATTTAGAGGCAGTCACTCAACTAATTATACGACGTTTTATTTTTTTCCTTGTGTCAATAAACAAACTTGGGTCTGACTTCTGACACCGAGTCCTAGAAGCCAATTAAGAGGCGTTCCCAATATATTACAGGGTCTACAAACAAGGATGGCTTTTCTTGGAATCATGAACATCATGTTTCTTTTAATGAGTGTGAAAATATATGAGTTTCTTAATCACTGGCAACTCCGATGGCGTCTGAGACAGGGAAATCACTGACTCCCAACTCAGGAATGAACAGGGGCCGGATTCTTGACGGGCTTTTTACGACAGGATCTTCTGCTCAGAGACTGCGGGGAAGACAGCATTCAAGAAATGCTGAGTTTAGTTGGAACGTGACAGTGGGCTGGTGGTGAAATCAGCGTCATCACCCCAGAAGAAGCAGAGAAAGGAGCCCACCGGATCTTGTGCAGAAAGTAAGGACCCCACCGTGGTGAAGTGGAGGAAAAACTGTAAGCCTGCAAGATGAACACTTCGAAGTGCTGTCATGCTGCCCCCTGACTACCCCCAGCCTCTGCAGGTAAAGGGAAAGGGGAGGGAAACTAATGTTTATTAAGCACTCATCATGTGCTGTGTGCTTTTGCTTTCTGTATCCTATTTAGACCTCCAAAGAACCCTGCCAGGAAGACATCAGTTCAGTTCAGTTCAATCACTTAGTCGTGTCCGACTCTTTGCAACCTCGTGGACTACAGCACAAGCCTCCCTGTCCATCACCAACTCCCAGAGTTTACTCAAACTCATGTCCATTGAGTCAGTGATGCCATCCAACCATCTCATCCTCCGTCGTCCCCTACTCCTCCTGCCTTCAGACTTTCCCAGCATCAGGGTCTTTTCCAATGAGTCAGTTCTTCGCATCAGGTGGCCGAAGTATTGGAGCTTCAGCATCAGTCCTTCCAATGAATATTCAGGACTGATTTCCTTTAGTATCGACTGGTTGGATCTCCTTGCAGTCCTAGGAACTCTCAAGAGTCTTCTCCAACACCACAGTTCAAAAGCATCAATTCTTCGGTGCTCAGCTTTCTTTACAGTCCAACTCTCACACCCACACGTGACTACTGGAAAAACCATAGCTTTGACTAGACAGACCTTTGTTGGCAAAGTAACATCTCTGCTTTTTAATATGCTGTCAAGGTTGGTCATAGCTTTTCTTCCAAGGAGCAAGTGGAAAGTGCTTTTAATTTCGTGGCTTCAGTTACCATCTGCAGTGATTTTGGAGCCCCCCAAAATAAAGTCTGTCACTATTTCCACTGTTTCTCCATCTATTTGCCATGAATCAATGGGACCAGGTTCCATGACCTTAGTTTTTTGAATGTTGAGTTTTAAGCCAACTTTTTCACTCTTTAGTTCTTCTTCACTTTCTGCCATAAGGGTGGTGTCATCTGCATATCTAAGGTTATTGATCTTTCTCCTGGCAATCTTGATTCCAGCTTGTGCTTCATCCAGCCCAGCATTTCTCATGAGGTACTCTGCATATAAGTTAAATAAACAGGGTGACAATACACAGGCTTTACATACTCCTTTCCCTATTTGGAATCAGTCTGTTGTTCCATGTCCAGTTCTAACTGTTGCTTCTTGATCTGCATAATTTCTCAGAAGGCAAGTGAGGTGTTCTGGTATTCCCATCTCTTTCAGAATTTTCCACAGTTTGTTGTGATCCTCTCAGTCAAAGGCTTTGGCATAGTCAATAAAGCAGAAGTAGATGTTTTTCCTGAACTCTTTTGCTTTTTCTATGATCCAGAGATGTTGGCAATTTGATCTCTGGTTCCTTGCCTTTTCTAAATCCAGCTTGAACATCTGAAAGTTCATGGTTCACATACTGTTGAAGCCTGGCTTAGAGAATTTTGAGCATTACTTTGCTAGTGTGTGAGGTGAGTGCAACTGTGTGGTAGTTTGAACATTCTTTGGCACTGCCTTTCTTTGGGATTGGAATGAATACTGACCTTTTCCAGTCCTGTGACCACTGCTGAGTTTTTCAAATTTGCTGGCATATTGAGTGCAGCACTTTCACAGCATCATCTTTCAGGATTTGAAACAGCTCAACTGGAATTCCATCACCTCCACTAGCTTTTTTCATAGTGATTCTTCCTAAGGCCCACTTGACTTCACATTCCAGGATATCTGGCTCTAAGAAGATATAATTGTTTCTGTTTTACAGATGAGAATACCAAGGCCCAGAGACATGAAGTGACTTGGCTAAAGTCACACAGCAAGTCAATGGCAGAGCCAAAGTCAGTTCTCATTCAGATCAATCATGTTAGTAGCCCACTGCTCCGATGGGGTGAGAATAGCCTTCAGGAACCCAGGATCAGACATGATGTTTCCTCTCTGAAAAATGGCTCCATCTACCCACTCAGCAATATCAACAGAGATGAGAAAAGCAGCAAGAATGAGACTGTGCTGTGCATCCTGATGGGGGTGTTCCCAGAGGAGGAGCATGCGTGTGGTGGGGGCGGGGTGGGACGGACGGTCCGAAAACACTTAGAGAGTGACCCGTCTCTGGTGACTTCACATCCCTCAGTGATTCTAATTCTGAGACAGACAAGTGAGGAAAGTGCACCCAGGAAGACAGGCCAGCCTGAGCACGGATGCGAGGTTGTGAGCATAGAGTGAGCGCGGCCGTTGGGATCCCCACCTCGCTGGGCACGGAGGATGTGCAGAGGGAGGCAGCCAGGGGAAGGGGGCGGGCAGGGTGGGTGCTGCCAGAACTGTTCTCTGGACCACTCCCAGGGCGGGGCTGGGTCAGGGAAGGTGGAGGGGCGCCCGGTGTCGGAGCTCAGGTCCCAGGCTCTGCCGCAGCACAGTGCAGGGGTTCAGAGCGGGGGCTTCTCCCTGCCTCCTTGCCCGCCCCCTTCCCCTGGGTGCCCCTCCCCATGTCCCCAACAAGGTGGGGATCCCGTGGGCTGCGCTCACTCCGCAAAACAGGATAATAAGAGTGTTGACTGCTTAGAACAGCACCACACATGTCACGAGACTGGTAAGCGTGAGATGCTAAAGATCCTCCTCTGGGGCCCTCCACCCGACACGCCACCGCCTTGGACGAGTCTCCAGACCTCCCAGTAATGTGGATGTGTGGGCTCTCGGCGCAGAGTAGGGGCTGTCACTGCTGTTAACTCTGCTCTCTCGCCTTCACCATCTCTGGGACAGCCAGTGATCACGGCCTCCCCAAGCGAGCAGCCCGTCACCGCCACCATGCCGTCACAGCGACCTGTCCTGGCAGGCTGCGATGCCACCCAGGCAGACAAGACAAATGGACTTGCCACCCACCCGGAGTGGGCACCGGGGCGCGGGGCCTGGCTGCAGGCTCTGCCAGGCTCCCTTCCGGCCGCCATGGCTGCCCGTGTGCGTGGGCTCTGCCCAGTGGAGGTCCTGTTATTTATGTTTGGAAAATGCATTCAGGGCAGTTCCCAGAAGCACTTACAGAGCTCTTATTTAATTGCTACTTTATAAACTCGCTGCTCCAAAGACTGAGGGATTGATGGTCTCGCCTGGCACCTGGAGCAGCCCCGCTACAAATGCTTTTCCCGGAGCGGCCTGGGAACCCAGCTTCCAGGAGCCCCAGCCCCGTGCGGCTCTGGCCTGCAGCCAGCTCCGGAGGTCCCTGTGGGCCTCGTCACCCTAATCCCCAGCTTGGGGATGGCAGCAGCTGGCGGGCTGGTCACACATGCAACGCATACACGAAGACCTGCCGTCAGCTCAGGACCAAGAGCTTTGGGGGTAGGGTGCAGCTAAGAGAAGCCCTGTTGCCCCCCCTTCACCCTCCTCTTGTCGCTGACCTGCAGAAAGACCTTGAGGATGTCCCAGGTCCCAGATATGGACAGCAGGGGCCAGGACTGCTGAGCCCGTCCCCCGACCGCCATCGAGCTCAGCAGGCCTGGGCTTACAATGCCAGCTCCCTCCATTTCCGGGCTAGTTCTCTACACACCCTGAGCCTCAGCACCCTCTCCTGTAAAGTGTGGCTGTGGATCCCATTTGTCAGCATCACTGAGAAAAATGAAACAGAATTGCCATGGTGCCTCTCCTGGAATGTAGAAGCAGACCATAAATAAATGGCATTTACTGGATTTCCACAGCCACAGAAATAAAGGGTCAAGTGTCTTCAGTGAGGTCCTCCTAGACTCAGCCTCCCATCCAGAAGAAACTCAGACCTTCACAAGGATCTCTGCTTGCACAGTCACTTGTAAAGCACCATACTAGAGTGCCCTGCGTGCCAAAAAGCATGCTGTCTGCCTTCTCTCAAATGACCTTCCCTACTGCCCGCCAGCATTTGGATGGTGAGCCTCACTCCACAGATGAGGCTCACGGTAGAGTGCAGGCGAGATGACTGTCAACAGCTTCTTCTCCAAGCCTTGCTTCCTTTCCTCCGCACCCGCTCTGCCCTTAGTTAGCTCCAGGCCCATCTGTGCCTCCAAGATGGCCCCCAACAACCCTGCCCTCCCGCACCCACAACCCCCAGGAGCAGGGCAGGGCTGCATGGCCCCTGGGGCACTGTGGGGACAACCAGGTGACATAGACATTTCTGCGCCCCCCGTGTTCTCTCAGCTCACTCCCCATGGGAAGCAAGTTGCATGTCACGAGCACTCAAGCCGCCCCATGGAAAGGTCCTTGTGGTGAGGATCCAGGACCTCCCACCCAAAGCCAAATGAGTTCAACATCTCAGAATCGGTGGTCCAGCCCCACTCAAGACTTCCATCTCAGCCTGGCTGCAACTTCATGAGAGATCCGGAGCTGCAACCCTCCAGCCAAACCACTCCCAAGTTCTGTGAGATAAGAAATATTTGCTCCTTTGACACAGAAAACAAACAGGGTCACCAAAAGATGAAGAGATGGGAGATAAATTGGGAATTTGGGATTAACAGAAACAAATTACTATGCATACAATAGAAATACAGGACCTACTGTGTAGCACAGTGAACTATAACGTCTTAGAAAAGAACCTGGAAGAGTGTGTCTATAAATGCTGCTAAGTCACTTCAGTCGTGTCCGACTCTGTGCAGCCCCATAGACGGCAGCCCACCGGGCTCCCCCATCCCTGGAACTCTCCAGGCAAGAATACTGGAGTGGGTTGCCATTTCCTTCTCCAATGCATGAAAGTGAAAAGTGAAAGTGAAGTCGCTCAGTCGTGTCCGACTCTTTGACACCCCATGGACTGCAGCCCACCAGGCTCCTCCGTCCATGGGATTTTCCAGGCAAGAGTACTGGAGTGGGGTGCCATTGCCTTCTCCGACCCTCCCGTATCCGTACCCTAACACTTACTCCCTTGCCTCTTTCCACCCTACACAACACACCCACTTATTTCAGACTGGACGGGTGTGGTAGTCACTGTGTGTGCTTGCCCCCTTTGTTGGATGTTTTCCTTCTATTACTTATCTGCAGTGTGTGTGTGTGTGTGTGTGTGTATGCATTCTCCAGACACAGGCCACTCTACCTCTACACTCTGCAACCTCCTCAAATGAAGATCCTAATAACTAAGCTTTTCAGGAAATAGGTGTTTCGTATAGATTCTAGCATTTCAAGACCAAGACATCCTGGTCTTCTCCTTCTCTTTTCATCTCCCCTATCTGTGTCCTCAGCTCAGACTCACATTACTTCCCACCTGGACCAGGTAAGAGCCTCCTCGCTAGGCACACACCCCCACCGCCAACTGTGCCTCTTTGTTTCCTCCATGCTACCATCATGCAAATACCATCTCATTTTTAAACTACCATCTGATTAAACCCCTTCACCCTGTCCCCACCACCTCACAAGAGACAGTTAGTCTCCACGGCATGCCTTTTGAACCTCCCTGCAACCCCACCTGCCATTCCTCCCCAGTGAAGTACCGACAGGCTCCTGACATTCTTGCCTCTGCGCCTTGGTGCTGCCTGTGCCTTTTATGTGGAAGCACTTCCCAGCCTTGTCCACCTGGTAAACCTCTATTCATCCTTCAGAACCCAAGTCAGCCGTTGCTCCTTGGAGATCCACGTCTCCAGGTGGACTTAGGTCCCCTTGGTTCTCCTGGGTGTCTCTCTCAGATCACACTGAGCCCGTTGCTAGAATTGTGCACTCCTCTGTCTCCCCTGAGAGGCCGGAGACCCCTAGAGTTCCATCTGTTTTTGTTCTCTTGGCATCCGCTTCAAGGGCTTGGCACATAATAGCTACTCAGAGAAGATATATGGAGCCAGAAAGTTTTTGTGGGCAGGGGGCAGTTTTCATTCTGTGAACTAGCATACATGAAGTTAGATGGTGTGGTATTAAGCATACAGAAGACCCACCATAAATGTTAAGGTTGGTGCCTTTTCCCCCTTTGCTCTACAAGCAGAGGAGCGGGCCTTGTTTGTTTGACTGTGGCCCCTCAGTTTTTCATTTACACCCAGGAGTTCACAGGCTGGTCTGATTTTTCAAGTACATTAAACTCTCCTTGAACTCTATGGGCTGTTATCCACCCATAGCCTCCATTCCTGCCAGGTCTCCTGGAATCGTCGTGTTTTTCTTTTGGAAACCTTAACAGTGGGTTTCATAAAGCCATGTGACATTTACTTTTCCTGTCTTCAGAGAATCTCACTGAATTCATTTGTCCCTTAGCTTGCTATCTATGAGAACAGGAGTGAGAACACGCACTCTGGAGCCTCGCTGCCCAGTTCCAATCTGGCAAGCTCTGAGACTGGCTTCTCTACACCCTTCTCTGCCACATCTGTAAAATGGGGCTGTAACACTTGGTGGGGGCAGAGTCTGCTGTGAAGACCCTGACACTGTGGACACACAGCAGGTGCTTAGTGACCACTGGTGTTCATTCATCCCACTGATCATTCTTTAGTGCCTGTGCAGGCCAGGCCCTGTGAGAGGTAGAGGAGAACGGGACCAGCTCCTCACACCCTGGAATTCACAAATCAGAGAGGGACGCAGGGAAAGAAGCATGCAATCACCACTAATGCCAGTGAGCGCTCCAGAGGAGGGAGGCAGCCCTGCGGCTGTTTAGTGGGAGCAAAGAGGAAGGTGTTTTTGCTAATGAGAGAGTTGAAAAGGCATGTGAAAAAGTGGCAGTTTACCAGGGACCCCGGGAGGGTCCCTGGGGCAAGGGAACCAGCACGTGTCCAGGGCCAAGGGTGAGATAGCAAGCAGCATGTCTAAAAAGCTCAGCAGCTGACAGCAACTGAAACACCAGGGAGGTGCTATTAGCTCCACGTTCCAGGTGAATGAACTGACATGGAACATACAAGTACATGACGCAGCGAGGTGACTGCACACAGCCTGCAGACTCGGAGGATCTTAGGGAGCAAGCCACTCCCAGCAGCAGGCACCAGTAGAAATGGAGACATCTGCAGGCCTGCCACCCTTCCACCTGCATCTCAGAAGGCTCACGCCGATGGTGACCAGCTTGCTGACTACTGCCGTGGTCCAGGCAGGATGGGCTGAACTATTAAGGAAGGAGGGGGACAAACGCAAAAGACATTTAGAGCAAAAGATAGCACGCTCTGTCCATAGACGGCCAGACGTAAATGTTTCAGCTGTTGTGGGCCTTGCGATCTAACGACTGCAACAGTTACATCTAACGACTGCAACAGTTACATAAGCAGCCACAGACAGTCTGAACATGAGCACTGCTTGTGTTTTGACAAACTTTATCACAACAGGAGGTTGCAGGCCACACGTGAGTCATAGGCTGAGCTTGCCAACTACTGATTTGAAAGGTAGATGGACGGGAGTTGACATCCAGAACTGCAGGGAGGAGGAGGAGTTCAAGAATCTCAGAGGGTCTTGAGGTCCAGCACCCTGCCTCTTTGCCAAGGTGGCCGAGTTATTTGTTTCCGAAATACGAAGATCAAGATTCCACAAACTCCTCTGTATTCAAGAAGTTGTCCCCTACAACTGTCACTCCTACTGCCCCTTAGGGCCGGCATGACCCTGCACTGGTCTTTGGAGGGGTTGGAGAGCAAGCATGAAATACAGACCCGTGGGAAAGCCTTCCAGAGTGCCTGGCTCCCCATTTCCAGCCCAGACCCATCTCAGGCCTGTAGGAAAAGCTAGAGCAACCATGGCTCTGTGGAGTTCCCCAGCAGAGAGGGAAAGGGCTGGCCCAGAAGCCAGCACACACCCTCCAGGCAGCCTGTCTGGATCTAGTCCGTAAGATGACTGCTCGAAAATGGCACGTGAATCTAACTGGAAGTCATAAGTACCAAGAAAGCTGGCTATTTTTTAAAATGTTGCAGATAATTCTAATGTGAAGTGTCTACCACTGTATCCTTCTGCACTGCTGATGGCAGTACAAATTGGTGCCAAACTCTCGAAGGGAGCTTTGGTTACAGCTTTCAGAATGTAAAACATCTCTTTAACTAGCATTTCCACTTCTAGGAATGTATCACCTAAAAGCACTTGCAAGTACCTATGCCTGGGGTTATCCATTTCATGGCATTTGCTGGGCCTTGAGTCTCCCTTAAAAGCAACCCAAACCCTCAGTGTGTTGGCGTTTGAAGAAGACAGGACTTTGGCAAGTGACTAGGTTTAGATGAGGTCGTGAGGGTGATTCAGGTGACCATTAAATCTACTACTGTAGGCAAGAATCCCTTAGAAGAAATGGAGTAGCCCTCATAGTCAACAAAAGAGTCCAAAATGCAGTACTTGGGTGCAATCTCAAAAATGACACAATGATCTCTGTTCATTTCCAAGGCAAATAATTCTATATCACAGTAATCCAAGTGTATGCCCCAACCAGTAATGCTGAAGAAGTTGAAGTTGAATGGTTTGATAAAGACCTACAAGACCTTCTAGAACTATCATCAAAAAGAGATGTCCTTTTCATCATAGGGGACAGGAATGCAAAAGTAGGAAGTCGAGAGATACCTGGAGTAACAGGCAAGTTTGGCCTTGGAGTACAAAATGAAGCAGGGCAAAGGCTAACAGAGTTTTGCCAAGAGAACACACTGATAGCAAACACTCTCTCTTGACAACACAAGAGAAGACTCTACACATGGACATCACAGATGATCAATACTGAAATCAGATTGATTATATTCTTTGCATCCAAAGGTGGAGAAGTTCTATAGAGTCAGCAAAAACAAGACTGGGAGCTGACTGTGACTCAGAACATGAATTCCTTCTTGCAAAATTCAGATTGAAACTGAAGAAAGGGAAAACTGCTAGATCATTCAGGTATGACCTAAATCAAATCCCTTACAATTATGCAGTGGAAGTGACAAATAGATTCAAAGGAGTACAGCTGATAGACAGAGTGCCTGAAAAACTATGGACAGAGGTTCCTAACGTTGTAGAGGAGGCGGAGATCAAAACCATCCCCAAGAAAAAGAAATGCAAAAAGGCAAAATAGTTGTTGAGGAGGCCTTACAAAGAGCTGAGAAAAGAAGCAAAGTGAAAGGCAAAGGAGAAAAGGAAAGATATACCCATTTGAATGCAGAGTTCCAGAGACTAGCAAGGAGAGATAAGAAAACCTTCCTAAGTGAACAATGCAAAGAAATAGAGGAAAACAATAGAATGGGAAAGACTAGAGATCTTTTCAAGAAAATTAGAGATACCAAGGGAACATTTCATGCAAAGATGTGTTTGCATGAAGGGCAAAATAAAGGGCAGAATTTAGGACAGAAATGGTCTGGACCTAACAGAAGCAGAAGATATTAGGAAGAGGTGGCAAGAATACACAGAAGAACTATCCCAAAAAGATCTTCATGACCCATATAACCACGATGGTATGATCACTCATCTAGAGCCAGACATCCTGGAATGTGAAGTCAAGTGGGCCTTAGGAAGCATCACTACGAACAAAGCTAGTAGAGGTGATGGAATTCCAGTTGAGCTCTTTCAAATCCTAAAAGATGAAGCTGTGAAAGTGCTGCACTCAATATGCCAGCAGATTTGGAAAACTCAGCAGTGGCCACAGGACTGGAAAAGGTCAGTTTTCATTCCAGTACCAAAGAAGGGCAATGCCAAAGAATGCTCAAACTACCACACAATTGTACTCATTTCACACACTAGCAGTCATGCTCAAAGTCCTCCAAGCTAGGCTGCAATAGTACATGAACTGAGAACTTCCAGAAATATCAATAACCTCAGATACACAGATGACACTACTCTTATGGCAGAAAGCAGAGAAGAACTAAAGAGCCTCTTGATGAAGGTGAAAGAGGAGAGTGAAAAACCTTGTCTTAAAACTCAACATTCAAAAGACAAAGATCATAGCATCTAGTCCGATCACTTCACGGCAAATAGATGGGGAAAGAAGGGAAACAGTGACAGACTTTATTTTCTTGGGCCTCAAAATCACTGCAGATGGTGACTGCAGCCATGAAATTAAAAGACAGTTCCTCCTTGGAGGAAAAGCTATGACCAACCTAGACAGCATATTAAATAGCAGAGACATTACTTTGCCGATAAAGGTCCATCTAGTCAAAGCTATGGTTTTTCCTGTGGTCATGTATGGATGTGAGAGTTGGACTATAAAGAAAGCTGAGCACCGAAGAATTGATGCTTTTGAACCGTGGTGTTGGAGAAGACTCTTAAGAGTCTCTTGGACTGCAAGCAGATCCAACCAGTCCATCCTAAAGGAAATCAGTCCTGAATGTCCATTGGAAGGACTGATGCTGAAGCTGAAGGTCCAATACTTTGGCCACCTGATGCGAAGAACTGACTCATTAGAAAAGACCCTGATGCTGGGAAAGACTGAAGGTGGGAGAAGGGGACAACAGAGGATGAGATGGTTGGATGGCATCACTGACTCAATGGACATGAGTTTGAGTATACTCCGGGAATTGGTGACAGACAGGGGGGCCCGGCGTGCTGCATCCACGGGATTGCAAAGAGTGGGACACGACTGAGCCACTGAACAATGATAAGAGCGGGGCTCCTGTGGTGGGATCAGCGCCCTGGTTAGAGAAGAGACAAGAGTGGCTTGGCCCCTCCACGAGCACACTCCAGCAAGAAAGCCCTCACCAAGAACCAAACCTGCCAGCACCTTGCTCTTGGACTTCCCAGCCTCCAGAAACGACAAAACGAATTCTTGTTTAAGCCCTCACTCTATGGTATTATGTTACAGGAGCCCAAATTGACTAAGACACAGCGTGATAGCAGTTTTAACATTTAAATCTTCATCAGTAGGGAAATGACCCAACTATGGTTCGTTCATAACATGGAATGCTACACAGCTGTTAAAAGTTTGAGTTACATTTATAGGAAGGGACCCAAATGGATCCTGATTCATAATTAAGTAAAAGAAAGTCACGATAAAATATGCAATTTCTGTTTTTTAAAAAATAAGTATAAGGACCCACATAAATATATGCAGCATGGAGCCAAGCCAGGAGGAGAGTGGACTCAAGCGAGGTATCTGGGGAGTAACGTGTAAGGAGGTGACACCCCATCACCCAGGCGCATGGAGGTATGGACACTGCCCCTGCACAAACCTGTGAGCGGGCACCACCTGATATTTCGCCCCCTGGGCACTTTGCTTCACCCTGGTCCCAATCCCGATGCATAGAAAAAAGTTTGGGGCTCATACACAGATTACTTTTGGAGAGAAGTACTGAGGAGATGGCAGCAGAAAAATCTTCATTTTTGAGTTTACACCCTCTTGTAGTTCCCAATATTTTTCTACAAAAACACATGAATTATTAAGTGGGATATTTTCCTTTTAAAAATTCTATCACTGTATCCCACTAATACATATAGATTTGCATAAGTTGAGTGATTTTTTAAAATGTATATCTGTATCAGATTCAGTTCAGTCACTGAACTGAGAGTTGTGTCCGACTCTTTGGGACCCCGTGGACTGCAGCATGCCAGGCCTCCCTGTCAATGGAATTCTCCGAGCAAGAATCCTGGAATGGGTTGCCATTTCCTTCTTCAGGGGATCTTCCCAACCCAGGGATCGAACCCACGTCTCTTATGCCCCCTGCATTGGCAGACGGGTTCTTCACCGCTAGTGCCTGGGAAGCCCCAGGTTCACCATAAGCTCGTGTACCAACAGCTCCACCAAATAGGAGTTTCTTTTTCCCATGAAGCAGGAAGTCTGGTTCCATGCCATGTAATTTTGATATCAGCTACCATCAAAAACCATACCTCCAAAAAAATCAGTGATCCTAGAGAGAGGGCATGCAAAGAGCTACAGAGGTAAAACAGAAACATAAAACACCCGAGTCTGAGCCCCAGCACTGCCTCAGACTAGTCACTCAGAAAAACAAGCCCACTGGTTGTCCGGTGGTTAAGAAGCCACCTTCAATGCAAGGGATATGGGTTCAACCCCTGGTCAGGTAGCCAAGCTCCCAGGGGCCACGGAGACAGCAGGCCCTGTGCACTGCAGCAGACGAGGCCCACACGCCACCACAAAGAGCCAGTGCAGTCAAAAATAAATAAACACACAAGCCCACGCATATCTTTAAGACACTCCTCAGTATCTTCATCTGCGAAATGGGAATTATAACATCTTCCTAAATGTTGGCTGAGAAGATGAGAGATGGAATGAAATGATACAAGTGCCATAAGCTACCATGGGTGAGCTCTCCCCAGAAGTTAGTTTCTCTTTTCTTGAGGCTTCCTGTGACTTCGTCAAAAGGTTTTATAAATTAAGTCTCATTTCTTCATCAAAGTGCACGGTCATCTCAGAGAAGTTCTGCTTTTATTTCTCATGGGTTATCAGTTGGCAGAAAGCCACAACATTATAGTTTTGCCAGTCCAAGAATATGGCAGACTGGTTAAGTATTCATAAGAGAATCCAGACATCATGCTTTGAAAACCAAAGAATACCATGAACACCTTTGGATTATCTGGTGCTTCGGCCTGCTTATTCTTTGGGAAGAGTCTGCTTGATTTCTCTCATCGTTCATTGTGTAAGTATACATCCAGAGATTCCTTTAGCAGAGATCCTAAAGGAAAAGAGCTCCCAGGCAGACCTTAAACAGAAGAGTAAGGGGATGTGAGTGGCTTGTCTGGAGCAGAGGTTTCAGCTAAGTCTGGAGTCTGTTTTGAAATATGTCACATGTGCAGAGCACTACTCTAGATCCCAATGGGAAAAGCCGATGACCCATAGGCTGGGTCTGTGGTGCCCTTAGTCTTTTGAAGGGGAGATTTGTCATGTATGAGCAGAGACATTAAGTGCACTTCCTTGCCACCCCTTTACTGAGAGAGGACTTGGGTGAAGAGTCAGTATACTGTGGCAGGATTGAGAGGGAGAGCAGCTGACGCAGAGGCCACAGCGAGGGAGCAGCTCTGATCATTCTGTGGATGTGATGGAGGCCTTCATGCATGCTGGGATAGCATCCTGATCATACTCTGAGGAACTGCCTCCTCCTCCTGGAAACAGCTGAGGTTCCCAGCACTTGCTGTGATGGGCACAGACTGACCTGTTAAAGCCCATTTGGGAAGCCGGCAGCGTCCAGCAGTGGCTAACAGCCTAGGGCAGCCTCTTATGTCTTGCAAATACTTTTTACATGTGTTGGAAGGTGAAAAAAAGTTGAAAATTAATTCAGTTGCGACTTGAGGGTCTTTTTAATGAAGGTGTCCAGTTCTCCCCTGGTTCCTCCCTGGAACTTGATCTATAAGCAGTGTCCGAGACTGAATATGTACAACATTCTTTCCAGTGGCAGCACTGCCTTTTCCAAACCTAGGTTTCCAGCCTCTCCTCTTATAAGCCCCCCTTTACTCCCTCCAGCAGAGGAATCTGTTACTTGTAGCCAAGGGATGCTAACAGGTGCCAAGGTTGCTGCGTGGGAAGGTGAGTGTGCATGCGTGCCTCTCTGGAACTGTTTTGTATAACTGAAACTCCCAAATACCCTCTTGGACCTGTGAAAGCTGAAGCCCTCTCATTCCCATTCTGCACCCCCATTCCCAAACTCCCCTGAAGTCCTCTCGGGTCAGAAGACTGTGTTGGAGGCAGCCCTAAACCCTGACCTGCTCCTGAGAGATGCTCTGGCAATCGCAGGCTGGCTGCTGAGCACCCAAGGGAAAGAGAAGGAGACAGGGAAACTTGTCCGGAGCTTGGAGACTAAGCTATGCATAAGTGCAAATCGCAGGCGAAGGTCTTAAGCAGCCTTTAAGGTAACAGGGGGCTTTTTTCACCAGACAGTCCTCTGCTCTTGGCTCCACAGTGGGAGGTCAGGAAGGAGTTCCCACCCATTCTTGGAGAAGCTACTTGACTCTAGAGCAACCAGGGACAGGCCCTATCAGGGTGCTATAAGGAGATGAGCAATATAGCTGGTATTTACGATTGAAAACACATAAGGGCAAATATTTGGCTAAGTGTTTATTTGCTAGCAGAACTTTTTAAATGGTTGATTGGAGCCCAAGTGTCAATGTGGGGTGTTTGATTAAAAACAAACTGGGTAAGTGTTTCTCTGCAGCTGTGAACTTGGCAAGTTTCTGATTCTTCGGCTCTGGAACTCTCAGCAGGCTCCGTCCCTTGACGGCAGGCAGTGGGCAGGGAGCCCCGGCCGGGTGGGAAGGCCAAGGGCTCATGTCCCCTTGTCAGAACTGGGTCCCACTGCACGGCAGGCACCGTGCAGAGTCTGGGGTGACCCGGGAACATTCCAGCCACCTCTGGGCATGATCTATAACTGAGGCTTAATCTCTTCATCACAGTCATGTCGTGAGAATCAGCTCTGAGCATCACTCTGGGGATGACTAACTGTTTGCAAATCTTTCTTTTCCCCTCTCTCGTCTTTTCTCTCTCCAAGTGAAATTTCATGCTTATGCAATGTATGTCTCTTGCTATTAACTCTGAACAGCTGGGGGCGGGGAAGGGTGGGACTTTAGCTTTACCAAAAGGTCCTCAGTATACATCTTCTCTCCCACAAAACAAACAAACAAACAAAAAAAAAAAACTCTTGCATCTTCTGAGTTCTTCCCCTGTGCCTCACTCCATCTCAGGCTCTCCCTCCATCCATCTCATTTCCTCCTACTGTGTAGGAGACTGTCATCCCCATTTTACAGATGGGTAAATGGAGGCTCAAAGGCATGCCCTGTTTTTCCTGAAGCCACAGAGATAGGAGGTGGCGAACAAGATGTGAGCCTAGATGTGTCAGCCCCTATAGATTCTCGCTTTTTCACTCCCTCCTCCTGCGTTCACTCTCTTTACCCTACAGTCACCATGCTGGGTGCGCCAGAACAAGGAATAAGGGCCCGTGAAACCTGGGGGAGAAGACCAGCAGAAACATAATCCACTGCTCCAAACTCTTGGTCTTAGGAGAAACGGTCATCCATAGCTTGGGAAAGAAGACCCCTCCTGAGTGGCTGGCTCCCTATTTAGCAGGCCCCCACAGGACGCTGGATGGACACAGTTGGGAGTCAGCACCACCTGAAATGTATTCTGCTCAAAGAAATGGGTGAATAGGGAGGAGAAAATGTATACCCTCAGAAACGTGTCCTTTAACCCCTGGGACCACTCATCCCTCCATCCCATACTCCAACTGTACTTGAGGGGCCACAGATGTAGGTGCAAGTCCTGCTGGGCACGTGACTAGGAACAATTATGTACCACTTTCTGAGCCTCAGTGACCCCATCTGTGAAATGGGGATATTCACGCCACCACACAGCATGATTGAATGTTGAATAGGAGGACATCCACCAAGAATTGGCTGGCACTGACTGGCATCCCTAAAAGAATTACCCTCCTCCCAGACTTCCTCTGAATCCTGTAGGAATCCCTGTTTTCTAAGAGGACAAAGCCCACATCTCTGTTCTAAAGCAATCCCCACCCCACCCAACTGATGGAATAGTCCAAGCCTGTCCTTTACCCTCGCCACTCTGCAAACTGCAAGCAAACAAGACTGCTCATGATAGGCGGCCCTGGAGTTTGGCCAGATTCCTGAGAGTGAGAAAAAATGTCACACTAAATCTCCAGGAGACGGTCCCCAGAGAGAAACTCTCCCCGCCGCGGGCCCCCTGCCTTGCACCACCGGCCTGCCCTGAGCCCCATGGGCCGAGACGAGGGATGCGACGCCAGGGACTCGTCTCCTCACCACAGGCCTCATAGGTGCCAAGGAGGCCCTCATCTCACAGAAGAGGGAAATTGAGGCTCTGAAAAAGAGTAGCTGAGCCAAAGCCGCAGACGCAACAATTCAGGATGAATTCTCCATCCTCCAAAGCCAGGGCTCAGCCACATGTCAAGGAAGGGGACTTTGAGAAAGCAGAGTGGACGTTGCAAAATGATGTCATACTTAGAAAAAAATGAGAGAAATAGGTTTTTAAAAATTATACAAATTACTAAAGTTAAACAAATGTTCCGCTGGGCATGAGTAAAAAGAAAATTAAGAAATATTCCCTTAGACACTGAGGGTGAGCAATCCAGCCAGAATTATGTAAAAACCACTCTCCTTTTTTATGAAGAGGAGGTCTCCACCTCCCCTTCTGTCTCTACCTCCTCTTCACATTCACACAACTGTCCTGCAGCTCAAAGAAGGAGCAGGGTGGGGTGTGTGTGTGTGTCTGTGTGTGTGAATAAAAACCTGTAATGGAAATAATGACTCACATTTTTATTTCTCCTGCCACTCATCTTTTATTTGCGCATCTCTGCATTTCTGTGTAGTATTGTAGGCCTGCTTTTCCACATGAAGAAGAAACAGGGAAAGAACATAATTTTCCCAGGGTCCCACAGAAACTGAGCATCCGAAAGAAGAAACCAGCCCTAGTGATGCCTGACACTCGAGGCCCACGCTTTTACGGAACTGTCCTTTTCCCAGCCATTCTGCGGCCTGTCCTGGGTGTGGCCCTGGCCAGACTTTGACCCCAGATCTCCTGAATCTCCTACATTCTTCACAGAAGGACGTATTCAGCAGTGCAAATGTCCTGATTTTATAGGTGTGTAGGTGTGATATGCATACAAAGGCAATTCACAATGAAGTAAATCTTATATCCTATACATGCAGCTACATGGATGTGTTTACACATGTGTGTGTATAAAAGACAGCTCTTGGGACTTCCTTGGTGGTCTACTGGTTAACACTGTGCGCTTCCAGTGCAGGGAGCCTGGGTTCGATCCCTGGTCAGGGAACTAGACTCCACATGCAGAAACTAAGAGTTTGCATGCCCCAACTAAGAACTGGCACAGCCAGATAAATAAATATTAAATAAAAGAGTCTTTATTAAAAAAAAAAAAAAGACAGCTCTTTTGGAACCCAAGAGAAGAGAAGAAGGAGGCAAATAGAACAAAGAGTATGGAAAGAAGGGGGAATGGGGTGTGAAGGAGGAGGAGAACGAAAAGGAGATACCGTCAGAAAAATCAGAAGAGGAAGAGGAGAAGGGTGGGTGAGTCAAGGAACTGCCAGGAGAGGAGACGGAGAAAACGCAGAGGAAGGAGTCTTTTCCTGGCAGGATGAACGTCTGTGCCTCTCCGAGACCATTAGCTTACTGGCAGTTCTCAGGGTGCTCCTTGGGCTCAGGAAGTGTGGGTTCAGCCAGGAAGGCGCCTCGGAGCCCCTTTTGTCTCAGCACACTCTGAGACCCCTACCTGGGCCTACAGAATGACAGGGAACGGGTGGGCAGGCCTGAGGAAGATGGAGGGAGGGCTGTGTCAGGGCCAGCCCAAAGGATGCTGGGAAATTCCCTGCCCCTTGCCTCCTTCCTGGAGCCGGGAGGGCTTCCTCCTCCCCAGACGCCTAGTGGCCCACAGGCAGGTGTTCGAGCATCACCAGTTTCTCCCTAGGACCTGGCCTGAGGTCCGTCCTCCCCTCCCCATCGGGGGCCTGGAGATGTACACAGCAACCTCCTTGTGCCTCAGTTTCCCCACCTGTATGTTGGCGTGGTAAGAATACCCATGCCATCAGCACTTGTGAGGAAGAAATGAATGCACCCCATCTGGACCCCAAGGGGGCCCAACAGCTAGTAGCATTGGTTGTTCTTGTGCACCTCTCAACTGAAGCACCCCCTGGCTCCCACAGCTAACGCTCCTGTTAAACAAGTCTCCTGGACTGTCAGTCCACGGGCTGGCCATACACTGAGCACCTGGTTTCTTAAACCCAGAGTGAGATTTCTGGCAGTTGCGGGAGAGAGACTGTGTTCATTCAGATGACATTTAGTGCACACCTACTATGTGCATGCGCTTGACAGTGCAATTGCAGCTAAGAGAAGCCTTCAATACTCATTCCTCAAATTTTCCTCTTTCTTCTTTTTGAAAAACTGTCTACATGTCTGTCCATCTCTCTAGATGAACTGTCAGCTTCCTGAGGATGGGGGCTCTGCCTTGCTCCTTCTAAATTCCCACAGTGTTTGGCACGGAGTAGATGCTTAATAAATATCTGGGAAATAAGCCAACAGGGAAACAATGAGTCCCCAGGAAGGGCCTCCTTGTGGAGGTGGGGAGGCTACCCCCACCTCCCGTCCCCATCAGAGGCCACGAGCAGCATCTTAGTCAAGTCAAAAGAACTGGAAATGTGGAGGTGGTAAGACTGGACCTGGGGTCCCCGTGTCCCCGTGCAGCCTACGGCTCACAGCATCCGAGTTTATCTTGTCATCTTTCAGATGAAGCTAGGCCCCCTACCCCCCTTGAGCTGCTGGAGGGATAGAACACAAGAATTAAATGGCAGCGCCCTCAAGCCTTCTCTGTACCTTTTCTCTGGACAATAGGACAGAGCTGAACCCCTTCGACTTCCCCAGTTAGGAACAAACTCCTCAAGATCAAAAGACCCAAGGAATAACTAGGCTCATCCTATAAGAAATGTAAGCACTCAGAATTCCACACACAAGCTCTAGGAGTAGAGTACTGAAGGTCAGTGGCATTTTACATAAAATAGAATTCCGGTGGTTGCTCTCCATGCCCACCGTGTCTCAGTACACCTCCGTATCAGCTCTAAGGAGTAGGTGTCCTGAGCCCCATTTCGCAGATGAGGACATGGGGCTCTGAAGTTCCCACCTGGTGGGCGTGACTCATCCCTCCGTGGATGTGTCTGACTTTAAAGTATCTTCTCTCTCTCCTCCACCCCATGGCCTCTGTCCATAAATGTTGAAATAGCTATTCATTCTCATCAGCAGCTTTAGTCAGAGGATGAGAAAATGGAAGCAAGGAATAGGGTAAGGGGAGGGGGAATTTGGGGAAAAGGAGGCCAAGAATCCTTTTCCATTCTGAAATGAGTTAGAAACATTCCAATTCCATTTTTCACTGTCTATCGCATCCTAAGAACACAAAGACCTCAGCCAAACCCCTAACTGTTTAAAGAGTAACAGAACTCCAGATTAAATTAATATCCACATTCAAACAGTAGCTACCGTGGGGCAATTGCCAAGCTGTCTCTACCGTCATGAGAAAGGGAAGAAAGCAAGTACTAGCCAGGACCTTCGATCCGGAGAACAGAAACCAGATTCCAATGTGGTAGCTCCATGTGGGGGAGCCTCAGCACAATCAGACCTTTTCATGTTTCACCCAAGTCAGCCCCTTTCTCACCGGACTCCCACCTAACAGCTCCCCAAAGTGATCCAGGCATCAAGTCCACAACGTCAGTTTTCATCCACAGATCAATCACCATAGCTCATTACAGCACCTGATTGCACTTTCTCATCAGGAGGGCAACGTTCATTCACCATGCCTTTCACCTGCGCAGGAAGGAAAGACAAAGAGGAAGGCAGGAAGGAACGGTGCTTGAGTCCTGAGACAGTGCCCACGCGTTTCCTCCCTGGGACAGAACCCAGACAGCAGGGTGTCACTGAGCCAAGCGTGCGGAGTTCCAGGAGAGCAGCCCAGCGGGTCTACATCACCTCCAGCTGACAGGCCCTGAGAGGTGGCCCCGCAGAGCAGGGAGAGGGAGAGGCTGGGTTGCAGGAGATGAAACCAAGCCACCAGTAACTGGAAGTGGGGGGAAAGCAGCCCTAGATCTCCAGTTCTCCTGTGATGAGACGTCTCCCCCAAATGCCCTGGACAGCCTCTCAGAGAGCTCAGCTACTGTGCACCAGGACGCCCCACCTCTGGTTCTGTGTGGGGTCAATGCAACAAAGAGCTGCTGCCCGTCTACTCCCGAGCTGTGACCCCTTTAAGGACCCCTGGGAAAAACGACTGTGGCCTCAGTGTCAAGGAAAGCTGCCCTCCAGAGAAAACATTTTTAAAATACACAACATGAATCTTACAAAGAACGTTTTCTGCTTTCCTTTGCCCCGGCAACTCAGAGACAAACTTACTAACCAATTTTAACAACTATGCAAGACTCCATGCTGTGCAGGTTGGTGAACTGGCACTGCCCTAGCTTCATATTTCTCTTCATCTCATTTTCTTTCTGTCGTGATTTCTTTAACGTATTGCATCTCATTTAGGGAGCTGGCTAATATCCTTCCTGGAAAGAAAAGAAGCCTGTGGGACCTAAGCAATCAGACATTAAATAAATAAATGCAAAAATTTGGTTTCATCTTCACACAAGCCTATTGGGATAGCGATCATGGTCCTCACGTTGGGGATGAGGACATTCCAGGCACAGAGAGTTTAAGGAAGTTACCCAAAGTCACACGGCTAGTGCGGGACATCATTAGGAAGCTAACCCAAGTCGTCCTGACCTTCAGTGTCAATCTTAAAGTTTAACATTTAAAGTGTGTGCTCTTCCCACTGCTTACTGCCGCCAGAAAGCCCTGTCTCTATAAAGGCCCTCTGGCCTCTCCTGGCCTCCTGACCCAAGAGGTCTCAGGACCTCAAGTCCTTCCGGAGTCCACGAGCAGACCCACAGAACTGGCCACTGCTCCCATCTCTCCCCCTCACCCAGGATTGGGTGAGAGAACACGGGTGTAGACCCCCTCTCCGCCCCCAGCCCAAGCCTGGCCCGGCCCTCTGCATCAGGGCTTGGCGCCTCCATTGCAAGCTGTGGGTTCAGGGAGGGGCGCCTAGTGCGTGTGGTACTGATTTGCACGCACCTCCCTGAGCTTCACAGAACCCTTCCATTCCAAGTCTGAGAAGCCGGGCGAGGCTTTTTTTTTTTTTTAAAACACAACTCTCTCCCCACGCCCCCACTCCCCCAGCCCTGCCCAGTCTACAACCCTCCCAGTCTCTGACAGCTTTTCTCTCTGAATCAGAGAACTAGACGCTGCCAAGCGAAAATGTAACTCAAACCTCAAAGGGCTCAAAGGCGCTAGAAACTCGCCAGGCACGATTGCCCCAGAGATGCTGCTTTGCCCCCGGGTGTGGCTCCCTTGTAGCCAGGGGCGGGTGCCGCTGGAGGTCCAGGTATTTTTAGCTGATAATGTATCTAGGTGCCCTTGCGCCTGACTCCCCAGGGATGAGGGTGGCTTCTCTTCTTTAGGGGTCAGGAAGGAGGCTGGGAGAGTCCAGAAGACCTTTGCATTTTGTCACTGCCTACCGTGTGCCCAGGACTTTTCAGGAGCATGCAGACCCTCGCAGCTACCCAGGAAGGGCTGTGGGAGCTGGGCACCCTGCTGACCTATGACATCAAGAGTTGAGGCTGGAACCCTCACTCAGGACCAAAGCTACGGTGCCAGAGACATGGGTTGCAAGGGACAGGTGCCTCGGGGTGCTGGCAGGGAAATGGGTACACACGCTTGTCCAGCCAGCTCCTCCTTGAAAACGTCAACAGGCGAATGATCTGCCAAGCGGAGCCTGTTGTCTGCAGACTTGCAGAGAGGAGTTGAGTGATGCAGGCAGGTGGGCATAGTCAGAAATGGCTTTCTCAGGGAGGCGAGTCCTGAGCCCCACTGGGAAGGAGGGAGCTGGGGCGACTGGAGGCTGCCTTCTACACGCAGCCCTATTTGTCCTCGGGTCTCCTTCCCCACCAAGACCAGCCCTCTAACTGGCCCACACAGGTCAAACTGAAATATCGGGCTCCATGTTCAAAATTTATTTTTCATACGAGAGACTCAGGAGAGCAGTAAACCGAGCACAGGGCCCCGTGCAACTGCTCTGGCCATGTGCCCGTGAAGCCTGCCCCCAACACCCCCTTTCTGTGCCCATTCAGAGGAGGGGGTGCTGACCACACGCGCCTCGGTAGCCCAAGTGCAGCCCAGCAAGCATCATCACCAGCTTCTCCCGATTCTTCATCCAGGCCTCACTCCAGACATGCCTTGGCGTTGGCAAGTACCTCCCCCAGTCTGAGCTAAAGCCCACTCAATGAATGCCCATTCATTTAATTTCGTTTAAAGAAGTGACACTCATTCACAATCAAGTGTAAATAACCAGCACCAGTTTAGACTGTGACCCTCCTACAGAGGTTTTCATCTTCACAGGGATCAAAGCCTTAAGCTCAAGAAACACTTTTCACTTGGTGGCCTTCCAGGCATCAAAGAGTAGTTGGAGAGGCGGTGCTGGGGGCCAAAGGCAGAAAGCGTTTACCTGCCCACTGTGGGTCAGGCCAGTCCCACAGGAGAGATGGAATGATACACAGGGAGACTCAGGGCTGGATCCCAGGGACCCTTCTGTCCTTTCACAGTGGTTCAAACAAGCGCTTAATTTTCATCATGTAGGGTTTGCTGGAGCAACTGAAGAACATTTGTTGTTAACTGATCGTAAGCTTTATGAGAATAGGGACCAAAGCTGTCTTGTTCCCCCAGAGCATAAGGCAACCAAACCAACCAATACAGTTTATCCTGATAAACTGTAGGTGGATGGATAGAGGGATAGAGGAGTGGACAGCGGCTAAGTGGACGCATAATTATCTATGAAGGTAGACGGCTGTGTCGAGGGGGGTGGATGGGATGTGCAGAAGGGTATGTGAGTGGTGGGTAGATGAATGAACTGATGGGGAGTGGATAGGTGGATGTATGGAAGGGCAGTGGACAGCTGGACTGGTGGATGGGTTAAGGGATGTACGGGTGGATAAATGGTGGGAGGGTGAGTGAAAGGCTAGATTCTGTAGTAGATACTTCTGTGTTTATGCCTTTTTATTTCCCAAGTACTGCCTTAAATCCTCTGTAAACAAAGTGAGGTTTAAACAAGTAAACTATCTCTCACCAGCTCTGTGAGTTAAATATTATGCAAGATTATAGCTCCTCTAGCTCAGAAATGGCCAACCAGGATCCCAGTATCAGTTTGCCTGAGTTGACCCAAAGCTCTGTCCACAGCCCTGACATACTGAACAGGCTGAGCGTTTCTCCAGGGGCCACCTGCAGCCCTGCCTGCTTACCTTCAACTCTGAAGGGGCCCCACGCCCTGCTCCTGCCTCAAGGACACAGGCACGTGCAACTTGTTTTCTGATATTTGCTAATTCACTCAGGCTCCTTGATGCATCACATTTCTTTTCTGGAATTTTCCAACCAATACTTCTGTTGTTCAGAGATGTTTGGGTCTGGGTCAGACAGGGCATGAAGACCATTTGACCGAAAACCAAATCACATGAGGGCAATATCCCAGTGAGCTGTCAGTCTAGCTCTTAGTCATGATATTCCCCTGCCCTGCTTCACCCACCCTTTACTTCAGCTCTTGAGGGCAGTCCCCTTTTGGAGGTCAGGGAACCCTAAGAGAATTTGCTGAAAGCTATTTATTTGACCCCAGGCCCCCGGTGTACGTAAACACAAAATTACACACAGAGGGACTCCCTTTGAAGAACCCCTGATCTTATTTGCTGCTGGGGAATTCACTATTTTGGGTGTGTCATCTCTTCATAGTCCAGGTATGTAGTACGTGAATGATTCAGATGGTCGATTTCGCTCCCATTTCTCTTTATCACTGTCAGTTAATTAAACAATAAGATGTGTGTTAGATGGGCTCTCCAAAGTTACATAAACTCTGACTCTGTCCTCTGAGAGGGTAGTAGGCAGTTTCTAAGAAGACTCCCAAGGGACCCTGCCTCCTAGAACTCACTCCCTCGTCTAATTCCTTCCTCTTTTTTTATTGTTTTATTTTATTTACTTGTGGGCCCTACACCATGCTGCATGCAAGACCTTAGTTCCCTGACCAGGGATCAAACCCAAGCCTCCTGCAATGGAAGAGCAGGGTCTTAACCACCGAACTACCAGGGAAGTCCCCCTTCTCTTTTTTAAAAAATTCATTTATCAAAATATAGTTGATTTACAATGTCGTGTTAATTTCTCCTATACAGCAGAGTGATTCAGTTATACATATATATGCGCATTCTTTTTTATATTCTTTTCCATTTTGATTTATCACAGGATACCGAATATAGTTCTCCATTCTATACATTGTTTATCCATTCTATATTTAATAGTTTGCATCTGCTAATCCCACACTCCCAGCCTAACCCTCCCCCACTCCCCTCCCCCTTGGTAACGCAAGTCTGTTCCCTACGTCTGTGAATCCATTTCTGTTTCAGAGAAAGTTCATTTGTGCCATATTTTAGATTCCACCTATAAGTGATATCATATGGTATGTGTCTCTCTCTGACTCACTTCACTTAGTATGTTAATCTCTAGGTCTATCCCTGTTGTGACATATGGCATTATTTCATTCCTTTTTATGGCTTAGTGGTATTCCCTAATTGCCTACTTTTGAATGTGGGTTGGACCCAGTAACTCTCTTCAGTGGACAGAATCTGGATGTCCCTTCCAAGATGTTGTCTCAAAAGATCCTGGCTTCTGTCTTGTTTGGCCTCTTCAACTCTCTTGTGAGGTTGCTTTAGGGATGTTATAAGCTGCCTTATGGAAAAGGGCAGCCTCTGGCCGTCAGTCCGAGAGAAACTGAGGCCCTCAGTCCAACAGCCTGTGAGGACCCAAATCCTGCCAGCAACCTTCTGGGTGAGACTGGAAGCAGACCCCTCCTGCTGAGCCTTGAGTTGTTAGTAGCCCCAGCTGTAGCCCCAACAGCAGAGGGCCTGGGCCGGAAGGCTCAGCTAAGCCACACAAAGATGCTGGCTCCACAGAAACTGTGAGATAATGAGTGTGTGCTGCATCCGGCATTAAGATTAGGGGTCATTTATTACACCTTCATGGATAACGAATGTGGTTGTTTGACAACCTATTGAACAGCTGCTCTGTGACAGTGACTCTAAGGAAAGAGGGATGATGAATAAGATGCACTGAATACCCTCTAGATACCCTCAGTCTGTGAGTCAGCTAGTAAAGCAGACCATTATGTCACCTAGATAAATATTCTAATAAAGGCATTACCATTGGCAGAATAAACAAGCCATAAAAATCCACTGGCCAAGGCGAGTCAGACGGCCAGACTCAAGGCGAAGGAGTGGTAGGGGGATATAGTCCACCCCCATGTTAGTAGGAGAAACTCTAAGGTCGCAGGACAGAGGATATATAAATATCGAGGGGATAAGGAATTGGGCCCCGCAAAATGCAATCTACTGCCATGAGAAGGCATCGAGGAAGTGTAAACGCACGTGACTAAGTGAAAGAAGCCAGGCTGAGAAGGGTATTTACTGTATGAGTCCAACTCTAGGATGTTCTGAAAAAGGCCAAACTATGGAGACACTTAAAAAGATTAGGGTTTCAAAGGAAGAAGGGAGGAATAGGCGGAACACAGGGGATTTTTAGGGCAGTGAAACTACTCTGCATGAGATTATAATAATAAGTGATACATGTCATTCCCCATTTGACCCAAACCCATGGAAGGTACATCAAGAGTGAGCCCTAGTGCACACTGTGGATGCTGAGTGATAACCATGGGTTGATGCTAATTCATCAGTTACCGCAAATGCGCCACTCTGGTGAGGGTGCTGACTGTAGGAAGCCATGCACGTGGTAGGAATGTGGCTACATAAGAAATCTCTGCCTTTCATTCAGTTTTGCTGTGAATTGAAACTGCTCTAAAAAAGTCTAAAAATACAACCTACTATAAAGGGCTATGGCAGTTTAGGAAAAAAAACACATTTAATCAAGGCATAAAAAAGAGACTGGAAGGAAACGTATCAAACGCTGACACTAGATGCTGGCAGATTGCATATGATTCTTATTTCCCTCTTTATATCTTTTCCAGCTCCAAATATTCTGCAAAGAGCATGTTTACATTTCAAGAAAAAATGTTACAGAAAATATGAGACCAGTTCATAGAGCCTGAAGAAAGGAGAAAGTATTTTTGACTGAGAGGCCTCAGGAAGTGCCTGAAGGCAGGTGACACGGAGCTGGCACTGAAGGGCAAAGGAGCATCTGGATCCAGAAAAGAGAAGCCACCCGCTAAGCCTGGAGTGAGACTTGCCTTAAAGTCATTGAGACAGTGAGCGCATCTTAAGGGGACAGCTGTGCAGCTAGGCCGGATACCCTGCTGGTTAAGTGAGGAGCAGTGGTGAACTCTGCTTGTGGAAGGTGGGGGAAAATGGGCATCACGTAAGGAGCCTAAAATGTCAGTGATCAAAGGGACTTCCAAAAACAGGTCAGCCCCTTCATCTCATTTTAGGTCATGTTTAAGCTAAAAAAAAAAACAGCAAATTTCATAAGGCTCATCCTAATACCAAGAAGGGGCCCCGAAGGGTGACTTTCCTCCCATCACAGAGACAATGAGTGACAAAGCCAGGGCGCATACAATGGCTTTTAGCAAAGCAGAGACAGACTCAGGAAGCTCAGGCTTCCTCTCTGAGGAGCTCAGATAAGTATGGCCTTGATGAGGAGCTGACAACCTGGGAGGTTTTGACCATGTGTACACTGTCAGGCTCTCAGGAAAGAAAGTCCTTAAATATAGCTCGCAGCATCATTCAATCAGGTGCATCAGATTTGTCTTTAAAGTGAGACTTTCTGCAGAGAGGCGTGGGGTGATCATTGCTGGCAGACCCTCCAGGGCAGAGGCAGCAGCAGCTCACCCCCTCTGTAGGTCCTGGCACAGTTCTAGGCACGTGATCGTGTTCAGTAACGTTTGCCGGATCAAGGCCCTGAGTCTCTGCATTTCCACCTTTCCCAGGCCAGGAGCCTTTAGCTCTTTGTCTCCTGTTCTTCCAGGGTCAGAAGAAGTCTCCCCAGTCTTGCTCTGTAGCTTTTACTTTTAGTTCAAGAGCTTTGGGTGCCAGGGGGTGGGGTAGAGGGAAGCACGAGTGGGAGCTGGACAGCCATCCAGAGACCCCGTCACTCAGGGGCGGCTCCACTGAACCACTTTCTGTATCGCAGTGAGAAAACACAAGTTTTTATAAGAAAAAAAGGGGGCAAATCCATCCCGATGCAGGGGGGATTTGGGAGTAAGCATTAGCCTCCTAAGAGGGTTCACAAGGTTATACTTAGTCTCTCTCTCACACACACACTCACACACACACACACACACACACGCCCAAGCACACACGCACACTCATTTTGTATCAGGCACCAGGTTGAGTAGGTCAGAAAGGAATGGTCCCATTGTCCCCTGTTTACGCTTGTTTTCAGGAGACTGCCCCAGAATGTCACTTCTCTACCCTTCCCCTACCTGAAAATGAGATTAGAACTTGCCCTTGATTTTGCCCCAGGACCAGTCCAGCTCAGAATGCTCACAGCAGGGCTATTCAATGAGCACTAATCATTTCTTCCTATCTCCCCATGAGATTAGAATGCTCTGGGCTCTGGCTCCTGGTACAGCCTGACTGTGTTAGGCCCCGACACTCCCCGGCCACTGTGAAATACCCTGGAAAAAACAGGTTCTGGAAGAAAAGATCTCCTTAAAGCGCTGCTGCTTCAAACTTCTCTTTCACTGAAGGTCTTGGAGGTGGGGGCAGGGCGTATAGGGCCTGAGTCGACCCGCGGAACGGGGAGAGAATGCACATTCAGGAGACCTCTGCCCTCGTGGAGGCTGCTGGTGGGGGCAATCCAAGGATGCCCATGAACATGCCTTCTGCCCCTTGGTCGGTCCCCAGGCTAAGAGCCCAGCCATGCCCCAGGCCCGGCAGAGCCTCAGTTACCAAGTCTCCACACCTGTCCTGAAGACCACCTTCTCGGTTTCACCTGCTGATCAGCCGGGAAGAGGAGACCACTCACTTTAGTCACCTCTAGCCAAGCTTCAGGCTTGGGACCCCCTTGCCCTTCTCTCTTCCCAGCTCTTGTTTCCACCCAACCGAGCTCCTCCTGATCGGGGCCTGCAGAGGAAAGCCTGCTTCTGTGACTCTTTCCAGCTGTCAGAGAGGCCAGCTAAGAATAACCACATCCAAAATAGTGCTTAGGATGACTTAGGTGTGGCTCAGCCCAGAGGCAGGTGGATGGACTAGATGACCTTCTACTCCTAGGATACCTCATTCATTAACGGAAATCTACTGAACACCTACTATGTGCCAGGCACAATGTTAGGTGCTGGGGATGCAATGGTGAATTAGATGCATGGCCCCTGCCCTCATGGAGATCTGAGCTTAATGAAAAACCTGTAGCCCATGTCTACCCCCACCACCTCTCCTGACCCAGTCGGAGTCAGTGGGTTTTGCCACTGGGCCATGGCATTGTGTCCAGACCTCTGTCTACCTTGGAACACGTGCTAAGTCACTCCAGTCATGTCCGACTCTTTGCAACCCTATGGACTGTAGCCCGCCAGGCTCATCTGTCCATGGGATGCTCCAGGCAAGAACACTGGAGTAGGTTGCTGTACCCTCCTCCAGGGATCTTCCCAACCCAGGGATCGAACCCCTGTCTCTGACATCTCCTGCACTGGCAGGCAGGTTCCTTAGCACTAGCTGGGAACATACTATATTGTAATCACCCATCTCTTCAGTTGCTTCTTTACTAGATTCTGAATTCTGGAGACAAGAATCACTTCTATCCGCAGAACTTAGCATACTGTGTGGCCCATTGTAGATGCAGAATCAAGATTAGTTGAATAAGTGGATGGATGGATGAACGGATGGATGGATAGATGGATATAGATTGATGGATCAAGTCCTTTACTTTCTCGAGATGTTAACAAATAGGAATTTTCTTCCACCTGCTTCTTTCTTTGGACTCTAGTTGGCTTGCCTCCATTATATCAATTTGGACCATAATAGAATTAAATATAAAACATCCTAAGTGAACATATGAGGAGCAAAAGGATGCCAGAATACAGCATAACGCCGATGCTTCTCGCTCTCACACAGCCAGCCCCTTTCTTGCTGTGTGCAGACATGCCTTCAGTCCTTCTCGACACAGCTCCTAAGTCACTGCTGCCAACTCCTGGAGATGTTAGGTACGTTGAAGCTTATTTACCATCTATGAACTGGATAATCAAGCTTGGCCCGGAGAAGCAGGTATCAGGTTCTGATAGATCTGTTGAGATCGGATGATCAGGAATGAAACTTCTAAACCAAAGTTTTACAATGAACAAGCCTATCCTACCATAGCTAAGATCAAACAGTACTTTAAAATACATTAACATTGTCATTCAGATGCTAGTTAATGATCTTGTTCTATATACTGATTGATGAACTGTTTGCTCATCTAGACAAAAAGTCCCCAAGTTCTCAAGTGTCCCAGGGAATCCAAAAATTTCCAAATCTAGCACTAGAGAGGGCCAGACACTGATCATGTCACCATCTCATGGAACCTACAGTTTATCACCAAGGTGATAAAACTTCACTCTTCCGGAGAGCATTCCAGACCCTGCATGAAACCTAAGGTGCAGTCACAGTAAACTCCCTACCAACAACTAGAACTTTTACTCTCTCCTTCCCTAAGAAAGCCTATTCCCCCATCTCCACCTAGTTTAAATCTGCCCATTCTTGTGAAAACATGGAAAAAGGCTTACAATTCATGATTCATTTTTTAACAATGTACGTGTGCTTGGTACGATAACATATGATATCAGCTATAACAACAAGCGCCGTGGAGAAGCTGTACCCAGGAGGAAAGGCTAGCGAGAAACGCAGCAAGATGCCAACGCAATGTGTATTCGTGGCATGGAACCGTGAGTGGTACTTCTGTTTTCTAAATGGTTCCTGATAGAGTTCTGTGGTTTTTATCATGAGATCTTTATATTTGGCCAACATCTACTACAGGATGAGAATTAAGCCACTTTTAGACATTATACCCCGAATACAGCCTGGTATAAATGCTATCATCTCCAAGATGCCTTCCCTGACTACTCCCTCCCACTGTCCCCACAAGACACTGTATTTTCCCCTGTGGACCCTCCAGTCTTTCATTAGCATCTCTATCAGAGGACTTACCAGGGTCTCTATTGAATCACAGATGATTGTATACATGCCTGTCCAGCTTTGTGACAGAAAGACATTATTTTTAAATCAATAAATGAAAGAGCAGTTATGCTTCCAGCCTACACAGGTTAGAACAAATAATATTATAATATGATATAAATTATTATATTCGCATTACTACTTTCACTTTTTTAGATGACTCCTGTCCATTGCCTGCATCACTGCCCAAATGATTTCAACTCCCAGACAGTCATTTGCAAGACCACAACGTAGGGGGCCTTCAGAGCTGGAACTGTCCAGATCATCTGACAGTTGTCGACCTTTAAAACAAGGAAAATCAAACCCTCAGGGAATTAATTTGCAGGAAATATGAAAGCCAAGTCTTGGTTGCAAGCCATACACTATCTTTGGGATTTAAGCATTCAGCCAGTTGGATGAAGTATTACTAGCGCCACTGACAATGAGAAGAGAATGGGCCTTCCTCCCAGCCGAGACTGCAGAGTCACCCACCAGACTCACACAGGTACAGCATAATTGGTGGAGGGTTATTTGTTTGAACTTGCAAAATGGTTTTCTTAAATGTTTGAGCTAGTGCTAGAAGTGTTCTCAAAGTGCCTGCATACTCATCTCAAACACACACATTATTAAGGGATTTTATTTGACATTTAACAATTTTGTATATTAATATTCCCGTCTTTCCCCTAAATGGCCTAATCCATCTAAATCCATAGCATCAAAAGTCATTACACAAAAAGAACAAGATGTTGCCAGAGCCACTGTGGCTCAGCATTGAATCTGCGTGAGCTGAGATGATTTGGGCAGATTTATATCCTGTTATTTCCTGAACTCGGAGCAAAACCCACAGGTTCAAGACTTTGAAAGCATTTGTCTGAGCAGTCTCCCTTCATCAGTGGGAAGGGGAGGGCGTTTCTGCCATCTGCTCGAGCAGCCTTGCCTTCCTTCACCTCTCTCTCCAGCTGGCTGTGTGAACCCTGGGGTGAATCCTAAGGCCCAAGGCCACTGGGAAGAGGAGATCTTTACTTAATCTTCCTTCCCCTTGAAAATATTCTTTTGCCTCTTCCTTGGTCCCCATGATACGGAAAGAGATTTGTAGAGAGTGTAGGGGGCACTTCAGATTCTGAAATTACTACTTTGTTCTTCTCACTGGCAAATGACATAAAGGGTTGGGCCACAGTAGTGGTTTTTAATCATTTTTGAGTCACACACATCTATAAGAATCTGATGAAAGCTCTGCATTCTCTCCCTAGAGAAAGTCAGATATGTGCACACACGCAAAATTTCGCTTGCAAATATAGGCGGTTCACCTGGTGAATTACTCATGCATGGGTTCCCCAAGGATCTGTGAACCCCAGTTTAAGTATCGCTGATCTAAATAACAACCCCTTGCACTTCCCTTTGATTTGCAGAGCATTTTTGAAACCTTTCTCTTGTTAGACAACTTAGTAAGGTAGGGATCCATTTCACTCCCATGTAAAATTGTCAACCTGGCTGAGAAATGTATTTTGACTTTCTGCTTGCAAATCTTAATTTCCACCTCCTTCTGATGGGAAATTGCACTTTGAAAATTGAAATTCTATTTGTTCTATTTCTGTACTAATTTGTTGACACTAATTCCCTTTTTTTCCCCCCTAAAAGCATGGAAAGCTCATGGACTGAATTCAGAAAGCCTGGGCTAGAATCTAGATCCCCTTGGCCCCTTTGTCTGAGGAACGGCATGACAACGCCTATCTCCCACGGGTCAGAGGATTTCATGAGTCATGCCAGGAGTCTCGTCTGAGCCACACCCCCCAGCGGGACATGTCAATGTCTCCGAACACAGTCAGCGGACCTATTGTTTCCATAATACAAACTACAAAGAATCAAACCTACAAAATCTTCTAGACTAGTGGCGCTAAGCAGGAGATAGAGTGAGAACGTGTTGCAGGTAGTAGGAGTTTTTTTTGAAAAGATTTCTTAACTGCTGAGATAACAGTGATTCAGAGTGTCTATCCTGATGCTCATTTCCCAGCCGTCTGCCTTTGAATGGGAAGCTTTGAGACCAAAGAAACCCAGTTGCTTCATTCATTATGTAGCTTGTTATTAATAAACAAAAACATGGATGCTGTCATTTGCAGGCCATGAACCCCGACCACCTCATAAACAGTGCCTAACAACTCTGCTCGAAGTAGCCGCTCCATCCCTGCTCCCTGCACCCCCGCTTTCTGCCCAGCTGGGCTGGTGGTGGCTGTGTGCAGGGCTGGAATGACAAGCTGGCAGAGCAGCCAGCCTGAGCTCTTCCTGGCACCATTGGCCCCCAGACTGAGAGGGAGTAGGCAGGGCCGCAGCCCGCCTGTACAACTCTGCTGTGTTACTTAGGACAAGATGCCCACTCTGGGAAGACTGATGGAAAAAGGTGGCTCCCCCACCGCTGGCCCTGCCTTATGGGCACAGACATGGCAGGCAGAAAAAGGCTTGTTTCAGCCCTTGCTCTTCCCCAGACGTGGGGCAATATACACAGCAACCCCAGAGCAAGCCTTCCCTCAGGTCTCACTCAGTCCTTCTCGCAGAAGACTTAGGACTGAGGACGCAGAAACCCCAAACAGTGGGGAGGGCAGATGGCTGACCTGGGATCAGATGTGGCCCACCCTGTTCTCCAGCCCTGCTCTCACTGACCATCGTTCATTTGATCAACAAATATTCAGTGAGTTCATTCTTTATGCCAGCGACATGAGGCGCATCCCTTAGGTTTTCCCTGACTTCTTATAAAATCTCTGCAAGACATCAACTGCTATTCCCATTTAATAGGGAAGGAATCTGAAGCTCAGAGAGATAAGTTATTTGCTCCATGTCATACAGCTAATGAAATGCAGGGCTGGGATGCAAGCTCGCTTGTATCTGACTCCAAAGTCTCAGCGGGCCCATCCAATGCCTTAGGTCAGTGGCTGTCAAATTTGGCTGCATGTCAGAATCACCCTGGGAGCTTTTAAATCATACCAGTACGTGGGCCTCACCCCAGAGATTTAGATTTAATTGGTCCAGGGTGGGATCAAGCGCCAGGGTTTTTGTTGTTGTTGTCATTATTTTAATCTTCCCTGGTGCTTCTAATCTGCACCCAGGATTAAGAACCACAGATTTTGGTGAATTACTCATCGTAGTCAAACTTAACTCATTTCCACCCAAATAGCTGAAACGACAGACCTTCAAACCAGGGAGTGAGATCTGATATAGCATCAGAAAAGATTCCCGATTCTAAAATGTAGCTCCCCTCCCTGCCACACCTTTGGACCTTGAACTTTTCCAGGTTCCCCCCTTTTAATATTAAATAATACTTGTCATCCTGCTGCAGCTTATTGGAGACTAGTCATTAACCAGCTAATACCAAGAAGGGGGTATTGAGAGAAAACAAAACTGTGGTTACTCAAGGGGAAAGGGGGTGGGAGGAAGGATGAATTAGAAGGTTAGGATTAACATATACATACTACAACTACTGTATATAAAGCAGATAACCAACAAAGACCTACTGTACAGCACAGGGAACTACGCTCAGTATTTTGTAATAATCCATAATGGAAGAGAATCAGATATATCTGAACCACTGTGTTGTATATCTGCAACTAACGTGATATTGTAAATCATCTATACGTCAATTATAAAAGAAGAATGGTGTATTGGGAGAAGACCGATGGGGTAGGAGAACCCAGGAATAAGGAAAGTCATGAGAGAAGACATAGGCTAGGTTAAAAAAAACATTAATAATAGTCATAATGCATAATTACAATAGCTAAACTTATATTGAGTGCTCACTGCATTCCCACTCTTGTTCTAAGTGCTTTACAAGAATTAACTCAGCCACTCTATTGAGGTGAATGTATCTACCCTCTCTATTTTACAAATGAGGAAACGGAGGCCATTAAATAACTTGCCCAAGGCTTCCCAGACAGACAGTCTATGGCACATGCCCTTACTTTTGTCCACTTGAGTTTTCCCCAAGCCTAGGTCTGCTGGTGGCTTCCTTGCCCCACTCAGAGTCACGTTTGCTAGATCTGAGGACTGCGCCAGCCTCCTCTCTGCGCAGCTGATCAGCCCTCCCAATTCCAGCCACTTCCCCTGGTCTGCTTAGCCCGCTGTAGCCAAGGCAGTTAGCAGTGTGGGATGAGGGGAAGCTCCCTGGCCCGATGGTCATACAGCCTGGGGTCTCCCTGCAGGCCTGCCCCTAAGTGGTTGCACATCCAGGTCAAAGGGCAACTTAAGTCTCTGGACTCAAGTTGCCTTCTTTTAAAATGAAGGTTTTAAATTGAATCGTCTATAAAAGCTTTGCGAAGTCCTACACTGAAGAAACCAGATTCACCAGGGTTTCCTGAATTCACAGGACCACTGTAGTAGATTGCATTATTGCTGCCGATTCCTCACTGTAGCCACACTCTGCTGTGACCTTGCAATTCCTACCACTAGTGGTAGCATATATTCGTTTCTCTGCTTTCGGCAGAGATTTTGGCCAGGTCTAGCCAATAGGACGTTAACAGACACGATAGAGGGAAAGGCTTGAAATATGCTTATGCAAGTAAGTTTGCCCCCCCCTTTTTTCCCATCATCCTGAGGAGACCATGCCCTGGGTGGCTGCCTGATCCCTGAAGAATAAGAGATGTGTGGAGCAGAGGCGCCTCCGGCTACCCCACAGGACTGTGAGAAAAAATAAAAATCAAAATGTACTCATGTTTGCTAAGTCACTTCAGTCATGTCCAACTCTGGGGAACCCTATGGACTGTAGCCTGCCAGGCTCCTCTCTCCATGGAATTCCCCAGGCAAGAATACTGGAGTGGGCTGCTATGCCCTCCTCTCGGGGAATCTCCCTGACTCAGAGATTGAACTCACATCTCTTATGTCTTCTGCATTGGCAAGCGGGTTCTTTATCACTATCCCAGTGCCACCTGGGAAACCCTAAAAATCTAAACAAATCATGATAAATATTATTATTAGTCACTGAGTTTGGGGTTGGTTTGTTACTCAGCATAAGTGCAGTGTTAACTGACAGATACAACTACCAAACCATTTTTTTTCATTAACACCTATTAAATGCCCAATTGAATGTTCCAAGGAACACATTTGGAAAAAAGTACTTCTCTCGGAACAGCTGAGGCCAAGCTTTTTTTTTTTTTTCTCCGTGTGCTTTCCTTAGCTTCGCTGAGCAGAGTGCTCACTTTTTATCTAGTGTTTAGTATAGGTCTCTCACACCCCTGCACAAAGAAAAAGCTTCTTGAAGGCAAGGACTCTACACAGTCATCTTTCCATCCTCAAGGCCTGGCACATATAGGTGCTTAGTAAGTGTTGGTTAAAGGAAAAGAACGTCATCATAACTGTCTGGGCCAAGTTTGTGGACAAGGTGGTCTCTAAGTATCCTTCCATCTTCAGCATCCTGGAGTTCAGCAGCCACGCCCTCCTTCAGTAAGCCGTCCATGGGGATTGGGAGACAGTGTCACACTCCTTGCCATCCTCCCCATGTCTACTCTCGATTTCTGGCCTCATTTCCTCTGTCAACTCAGCTCCCATTTGCTGTGCTGTTATTCAATGCTCGGAGAAGGCGATGGCACCCCACTCCAGTACTCTTGCCTGGAAAATCCCGTGGGCGGAGGAGCCTGGTGGGCTGCAGTCCATGGGGTCGTGAAGAGTCGGACAAGACTGAGTGACTTCACTTTCACTTTTCACTTTCATGCATTGGAGAAGGAAATGGCAACCCACTCCAGTGTTCTTGCCTGGAGAATCCCAGGGACGGGGGAGCTTATTCAATGTTAGCTATGGGGATGTTACAAAGATGGGCAGATCACACACTGTCGCCTGGAGAAGCTCAGAGATGCTGCCAGTCCCACTGATGCTGAAATTTGAGGCTCAAAGTTCAAAAGACAGAGACACACAGGGAGAGTCAGTCACCCACGAGTCCTAAGCAGGAGACGGCAGGGTCGGCCTCATACCTGAGGCCTCTGAGAGCACTGTACTGCTCTCTCACCTAGAGTCCAAATCATCAATCATCCCACCTTCAATGCAAATTCAAGAAAGTCCGTTCATGATAGCACTGAGCTTCCGACTAATTAAGCAAGCCCCCTGCCTCCCTTCCAGGCAACTCTAAAGGCTCCTCAAGGAAATTTGGGGATTTCCTAGAGGGGGCCAGGCTCCTGTCACTTAAGCAATATCCTTTCACACCCTCTAGTGGTTAGAAGGCATTCTGACATCCCGGAGGAGTGCAGTAACTCCCCTGCATGCGTGCCTGTGTGCTCAGCCCTGTTGACTCTTTGCAAACTCCCCAGGGCCTACCTACAAAGTGAGCCTGTCCTCTGGGAAATCGATTTGGCAATAAGTATCAAAAGCCATAAACACAGCCCTACCCTTTAACCCAGTAAGTCCACTTCTGGGACTCTACTCCAAGGTGCTAATCCAAAAATGGAGAAAGTCTGTGAGCACAGTGATGCTCACTGCCTCATTGTTTAAGATATCTAAAATCAGCCAATATCCTAAGTAACAACAACAACAAAAAGAAATGATTAAGCAAATTATGATCTATACACACGAAAGTGTCAGCATTGTGAGGTCAGTTTAAAAATGATGGAAAGTGGCAAGGTGAAATCGCTGGAGTATGAATACCGAAATCGGAGGGACCAGTCTAGTCTCCATCAGCAGGTGATCGATCGTTGACACGCTCATGCTCGCTAAGCTCTCTAAGCCTCAGTTTCTCTATCTGTCAAAGGGAAGAACATGCTGCCTTGCAAGTTGGGCACCTCAAAGACTGTGTATAGAGCCCTTGACACCATGCCTGGTGCAGAACAGAACATACAATCACTGCAGTTGTTGTTATTCTTATCACTAAGGTTTGAAATCATGTTACAACAGAGTAAATGCATCTGAAATCATGGTAAGAAAAAAAAAAAAAGAGCAAGACACAACACAAAATTGTATCTTTACTATCATTTCACTTATACAAAAAAGAAAAAAGATACAGAAGGAGAACTTTTTAAATTTGGTTTTTAATTGGAGTATAAGTGCTTTACAACGTTGTGTAAGCGTCTGCCATATAAGCATAGGACTCAGCCACCCGCACACACGTGCGCCCTCTCTCTTGAACCTCCACCCATCTCCCAATCCCATCCCACCCCTCCAGGTTGTCACAGAGTGTTCATTGAGCCCCCGGTATTACACAGCAACTTCCCGCTCGTTCTCTCTGAAAGATATACATGACATGCCAACAACGCTCCCGTTTTTGCTTTGTTTTTTTCCCAGCGAATATTTCTTGAGTCGGACGTGCTCAGAACCAAGAATGCCTTAGAGATACAAAGATTAAAGAAAGCCCCCTGAGGAGTTCACAGTCTACTGGGTGAAACAGGCCCCGCGGGCAAGTGGAAAGGGGTCCAGTGGGAGGGGAAGGGCTCGGACAGTTTCCCCGGGAGAACTTTACTGGGCTGCCCCGGAAGGTGCGCACGTTTTCCCCTAGCCTTCCAAGAGCGGAAGCATCTTGTTAGGGCAGGGGGTGTAACTTCATGACACTCACCCGGCTTCACTCTAAGTAGCGTGATCGGAGGTGACTGAGGAAGAGTTGAGAGGTCAGTGGGGTCCATGAGCACAGGCTTTCCCCGCCCCCCGCACCCAGCTCACCCCTGCGGACCCCCAGCCCTTACCGCACAGGCAAAGGCCCGGCCTAAAAGCGGCATTGCCAGCGGCGTCCAAACTGGCACCACGCGAGTGAGCCGGAGCCACTGGTTTTCTCTCACTGCGTCGTCAGCTACTTCAGATTTTACAGAAAGAATCATGAGTGTCAACCAAAGTTTTGCGTGTTTCCTGGGGTTGTACTCTGCTGCCTGTCCTAGCAGTAGGGAAAGAGAGGCCTGCAAGTCTCTTCAGCCCTCCCCCTGAGTATAAGAGGTGCAATCAGTAGTTTTGAGGTCTCTCGCCTGAGGTCCTGAAGCTGGGACACTCTACCTGGCTCTCGCCACAGAGGTGGTTGAAACCGCAGCCTCATCCAAAGAAAGCCCCGCTCTGGGCCAACAAGTGAGGTCAGAAGGGTCTCCCGAATTGCCCTTCTTTTCTTCTATGCTCACTTGACCTTCGGGTTTCCAGGGGATACAGGTAGGGCCTGGATGATCTGGAGCTCAGAGAATTCAGAGATCACTGTAACTGCCGGTCTAATTCCCCGCAGCTCCCTCGGCCCTAAATCCTTTCTGTCCACCTCCGAGAAGTAAGCTCTCTGTGGCAGTTCCCACTGCAGAAGAAATCTCCCCAGGCCGAGTGGTATTAAAAAATCGAATCGTTTTCTTTCACCCGCAGATTCTCTCGGGGAGAAATGTAAGAGGGGCACTGTGGAAGAGCTGACTCTTCCACAACATGTCTAGGAGGACCTCAGCTGGGGAGACTCACGCTGGACCCAACTGGAAGGCTGGGGGCTGTTCCTCTTTCAGCCCAGTTACATTTTATGCCGGATCACAAGACACAGATATTTTGAGCCACTGCTTCCATGAAAAGTGAGCCACTCTTATTTTCTTCCCTCTTCTTACCGCTCCCATCCCCAGAGGATTCTGGAACTGGTCCTGAGGGAACCGAGCCAGAAGCCTGAGGAGCCCTAGCTCTTACTGAACTGATCCCAAGAATGGTCCACGTATCAAGTCAGGACATCCTCTCCCACCAGACTGCTCTCTTCTTTCTCCACATCCAATAAAATGTTTTAGGAGGACACGATGACCTTTTTTTTAATCAATAGCCAAGAAGACTTAGTCCAAGGGCTGGTTGTCAGTCTCAAAATGTTTGGTCACAGTCTCTCTCATCAAGACAGAACAAAACACCCTAGTGAGTTCCTCTGGTGGGCTCCCAATGGATGCCAGGTATAGAGGGGTTTCTTGACTCTTAACGCTGCACAATAGGGGTTAAGTGAGAAGAGAGAATCCCTGAGGATGTGGTGACATTAACCCCTAAAGATGGGTTTGGTATATACCACTCTGGAATCCCAAATTGGAAAGGAGCTGTTTGACACATACAAGTAGGCTCCATTCTAAGAAAAGGGGTTGGCAATAATCCAAGGCTTAACAGCAAATTCTAAAAATGCGAGCGCTTCCTCACTTTCTATCAAAGATGATGCTTTTATTAAAGGAACTTCCTTGATGGATTTAAGTGCTGGTTTATAGATTGGCAGCAACTAAGAGGCAGGAAAATACAAAACGAAAGACTGGGCCCACGGCCAATCAAAGACCAATTGCAAATCAAGACAAACTTCGGAAGCTGTAACATCCAGCGCTGGAAGTGGGATTTGCTTTTCACACATATACACACGCACTTGAAGTGACACCCCCGGAATCTAGTCAAGTATTCCTATGACGTGGGCCCAAGGCTGCATTCCAGGCTTGGGGAGTAAGACGGACTAACGCGCAGAAACAACAGAACAAGGATGGCATGTTTACAGAACGCGGAGAAGACAGACATGCCTGGAGAAGAGGGTGTGGGTAAGGAAGCAGGAGGAAATAAAACTGGCCGGGTAGGGTGGGGCCATTCTAGCAGGTTTGAAAGCTAAGCTGAGGCATTTGAACTTGAACTGTTAGACAAGAGGGAGCTCCTGAAAGGTTTTTCCTCCAAGAAAGGCATGATCAGAGAGGAGTTTTAGGGACACCCATCCAGTACGGGCATAGGACAGAGCGGAGACCTGGACAGCAGTGAGCAGATGGTCACAGGCCTGAAACCGGGAGGATGGAGGCCCTGAACCAGAGGGAGGCAGAGGACCTGATGGAATGTTTCCACAAGAGAGACAGTTTCTAAAGGAAAATGGCACACACGTTTGTCAGGGCCCAGATCTGACTGCAAGTCTCCCATCTTTAGAACGGTGATACTGCTAAGCTATTCCTTCAGAATCATCTCTTCTTGGACTTAAGTCCCATTTCAACACTTTCCAGCTTCAAAAAAATTCATTTTATCAAGATATGGAGTGGAGTAGGTTAAACCCAATTGGAAAGGAGCTGTTTGACACATACAAGGTACAATCAAAGGTTTAAGGTACCAGTAATTTTTTAAGCAAACTATCCATCTTTAAGCCTCTAAGAGCAGAGTCATCTTTCAAACTTGGACCCTAAGGTGGCTATGTTCCAGTGACACATCAAATCAAGTCCCCATACTTCTTTGGAGACTGCCTTCAGAGTCCGCTCTATATCCCTTTTAAACCCTACAATATCTTCTTTTGACAACATAATTAATTTTGTGAAAGGATAGCCACAGGTCAGTCTGGTAGGGAACAAGATGGTCAGTCAGGCTGGGTAATGGCTCTTTGGGTTAGAACAGAAGAAATAGCTGAGACTTTTGGGGGAATGTATGGAGATGTGCGCATGTTTTCTTATTATCTTTTAGATCTCTGTCATCTCTAGTGATGTCCCATTCTGCATTCACAGTACTCATTGGCACCTTTGCTCATTTGTCTTGACCAATATTTTCGTCAGTTTATCTTAACTTAAAGTCTTTTCAAAACTCTAACTTGGAAGTACGACGCACAAAAGGAGAAGAAAATGCAGCCGATCCCCTTGTTATCATTCATAGACTGACTGAGAGGGAAATTTCCTGCAGAAGTTGCAATAAAAGGTTTTGAGCAAGGGTAGTAGATCTGTTCTGCTAACACTGAGACTCTCTGCAAAGGTATGTCATTCTTTCAATCAACAGGACTAGAACGCAAGTGAGAATTCATGAGAAGATCCCGCCTTCAAGGAAGCCGTGAGCAAAGAACTACCTCCCGTGTTGACCACTTTTACAGAAATAACACTGATTTGTCTCTAACTCATACCTTTCATTTTCTCCAACTGCGACCGGGACATTACAGTCTCACTAAACAGCTGTGTGCTCTCCCCCATTTCCCAGATTCCCTTGCAGTTAGACTGTAACCACATGGCTAGTTCTGACAATGGGACATGGGAGGAAGTATACCATTTCCAGACTCGGTGATGTAAGCTCCCAGTGTGGCCCTCCAGTTTCCTCTTTCCAGACTGCACTGATCATACAGTGGCATAATACACCCCCCAGATAGGGGCGTCTGGGACCCTGAATCACCACCCAGAAGAGAAGTACTCGGGAGATTCCCTCAACTCACACGGGAAAGTTCAGGGGGTGAGAGAGAGAAATCTTGGTAGGATGAAGCCACCGAGGGTGGGGCTTTATTTGTTACCACAACTGAGGTTTCTTGCCTAAAATTCTGAACTAACAACAGAGGATAGCAACATGGTGTAGTGGGAAGATCAGCGGCTTTAGAGTAGTCCCAACCTGGGAGAAGTTAGTGTCAGGCTTAGGGGCTGCTCATCAGAGTCATTTGCAGTCTACATATCTCCAATGAGACCAATAATTTTCCTCTGACAGAACAGACTTACTGCTCCTGGAGACAGGAAATGAGAGCTGATAGCCTGCTTTGGACTCTCCCCATGGCCAACTTGACCACAGACCACCCGAGTTTTTGTACAGTAGAAAGGGTGTACCTTCCATCCCATCTGCTTCATCACATCCAGGAAGGACTTCCAAGAAAATAAATTATACTGTTTCTTCCTTTAAAAAACAGACATAAGCAATGGCTCAATAAGCTTTGGCACATTTCGACAAAGTAATATTATTCAGCCCTGAAAAGCAATGAGCTATCAATCCAAGAAAAGACATGGGAGAAACTTAAATGCATATTACTAAGTGACAGAAGCCAATTTGAACAGAGCATGTCCTGTATGCTTCCAGCTTTATGAAAAGGTAAAACTGTGGAAACAGTGAAAACATCAGTGGTTCCCAGGGGCGGGATGTTGGAGAGAGAGGGGAATAGACAGAGCCCAAAGGATTTTTATGACAGTGAAGATACTCTGCATGGCATTATAATAAAAGGTTTTGGCAAATGTCATTTATACATTTGTCCAAAAGCATAGATTATACAGCATTGAGAGTAAACGCTAAGGCAAACCTATGGACTTTTGGTGATGATATTGTGTCAGTGTAAACCTATCATCAGTGAAAAATGTACCACTCTGTACATGTATCTAATGTATCCTGAAAGAGATGGGAATACTAGACCACCTGACCTGCCTCTTGAGAAATCTGTATGCAGGTCAGGAAGCAACAGTTAGAACTGGACATGGAACAACAGATGGGTTCCAGATAGGAAAAGGAGTACGTCAAGGCTTTATATTGTCACCCTGCTTATTTAACTTCTATGCAGAGAACATCATGAGAAACGCTGGGCTGGAAGAAGCACAAGCTGGAATCAACATAGGAGAAAGATCAATAACCTCAGATATGCAGATGACACCACCCTTATGGCAGAAAGTGAAGAACTAAAAAGCCTCTTGATGAAAGTGAAAGAGGAGAGTGAAAAAGTTGGTTTAAAGCTCAACACTTAGAAAACGAAGATCATGGCATCTGGTCCCATCACTTCATGGCAAATAGATGGGGAAACAGTGGAAACAGTGGCTGACTTTATTTTTCTGGGCTCCAGAATCACTGCAGGTGGTGACTGCAGCCATGAAATTAAAAGACGCTTGCTCCTCGGAAGAAAATTTATGACCAACCTAGACAGCATATTAAAGAGCAGAGACATTACTTTGCCAACAAAGGTCCGTCTAGTCAAGGCTATGGTTTTTCCAGCAGTCATGTATGGATGTGAGAGTTGGACTGTGAAGAAAGCTGAGCACCGAAGAATTGATGCTTTTGAACTGTGGTGTTGGAGGGGACTGTTGAGAGTCCCTTGGACTGCAAGGAGATGCAACCAGTCCATTCTAAAGGAGATCAGTCCTGAATATTCATTGGAAGGACTGATGCTAAAGCTGAAACTCCAATACTTTGGCCGCCTGATGCAAAGAGCTGACTCATTTGAAAAGATCCTGATGCTGGGAAAGATTGAGGGCAGGAGGAGAAGGGGACAACAGAAGATGAGATGGCTGGATGGCATCACCAACTCGATGGACATGGGTTTGAGTAAACTCTGGGAGTTGGTGATGGTCAGGGAGGCCTGGCATGCTGAAGTCCATTGGGTCGCAAAGAGTCAGACACAACTGAGCGACTGAACTGCACTGAACTGAATGTATCCTTGGGGAAAAATGCATCAATGCTGTTGATAAGGAGGGATCAGGAGGGAGTCTCTCTGTGTGTGGGAGGGGGTGCAGAGGGTACCTGGACAAGCTCTACATCTTCCTCTCAGTTTTGCTGTAAACCTCAAACTGCTCTAAAAAATAAAGTGCTTATCAAGGTAGATGAATATGACCTTTCTGTTACAAAATCAAACCAGAGTCAAAGGGGAAGGCTCTAGTCACCTTTCCCCACAGCGTGTGTTCTGCCTCCACAGAGAAACCAGCCTGGATCATCCTTCCAGCCTGCTCTATCCATATGCATACTTATGAAGGAACATAGCTTTGCTTTCGGTTCTTAGTCTCTATGCGGTCTCAAAACACGAATAAGCGAAACACCAGGTACTCTTGTTCTGTTCTGGCTTTTGCTGTTTTTCTTTCTTGACTTTTCTTTTTTTTAATTTACATTTATTTATTTCATTTTTTGGAGAAGGCAATGGCACCCCACTCCAGTACTCTTGCCTGGAAAATCCCATGGGCGGAGGAGCCTGGTAGGCTGCAGTCCATGGCGTCACTAAGAGTCGGACACGACTGAGTGACTTCACTTTCACTTTTCACTTTCATGCATTGGAGAAGGAAATGGCAACCCACTCCAGTGTTCTTGCATGGAGAATCCCAGGGACGGGGGAGCCTGGTGGACTGCCATCTATGGGGTCACACAGAGTCGGACATGACTGAAGCAACTTTAGCAGCAGCAGCGTTTCATTTTTAACTTTTGATATTTTTCAACACTTTGGGCCAACTTAATGCCTTTTTTATTGCTACACAGTTCTTCTGTAGCATGAAGGTAGCATTATTTATATAATTATATGGGATGTTCTGCAGCTGTAATGAACATGCTCGAGCTACCGGCTGTGTACGTGGGCCAGCCTTTCTCTAGGGTGCGTACTTGCAAGGGGACTAACTGGGTCAAAGGGCACACATATCTTTAGATTTAACAGACACTGCCAAACAACTCTCCAAAGAGGCCATACCCACATATTTGCATCAATAGTAAATAAGTGTCTTTCATTTCTTCACCATTTTTTTTTTCTGACAGTGAGTGTGGATGACTTACAGGTCGAATTATCTTAAGCTGGTAAACATGCTTATTGTCTGATTATGAGGTCATCTCATGCAATTGCCTGCTTGCAGACAAGGATGGACGTCCACACTGCCAGCAGCTTTCACCACTGTGGCCATTAGCCTGTAGGCTCTGACCCACCCAGACAGGCGTCTGTCAGTATTGACAGAGGGGATTTCTGTCTTTTAGTGAACAGTGGCCTCCACTCTGCTCTGCATCTCTGAGAGTCCTAATGCCCAGGTCACATCACCCAGAGGAGGTGCTGAAGGCAAACAGCAGCGCCACGGGGCCCGCAGGGAGAGCGGCGCCCCCACCCCAGGGCCACCAAACACTCTGCATCAGACAAGGCGGACGGGCGGCAGTACTCTAAAAAACCAAAATTAATGCAAAGGTCCAAGATGAACAGAACATAAAAATTTCAGAGGAAGACAGAGGCAGTATTGCTGATTTTTCATTTTCCTCAGGCTCCAGTGTGTTCCGTACAGTAGTCATTTGTCGTTTTAAGTGGATCTGGGAGACACACACACACACACTGTAAAATCTTTGCCTGTGCGACTTTGGGAAATTTTCTGAACCCTTCTGAGACTTGGTTTTATCTTTTGTGAGTTGTCAAGGATTAAAGGACATATAATATGCACAATGGTGGGTTTTCAATAAACACCTGCCACCGTGGGCACTGGGCTCCCCTCGGTAGCACTGGTGGTAAAGAATCGGCCTGCAAATGGAGGAGAGAGACAGGGGTTCAGTCCCTGGTTTGGGAAGGTCCCCTGAAGGAGGGCATGCAATCCACTCCAGTATTTTTTTTTTTTTTTTTTTCCACTCCAGTATTGTTGCCTAGAGAATCCCATGGAGAGGAGCCTGGCGGGCTGCAGTCCCTTAGGTTGCAAAGAGTCAAACACGACTGAAGCAGCACACACATCATGGGAACTAAGCCCAGTACTAGGTGGGCTGCCATCTACGGGGTCGCACAGAGTCGGACACGACTGAAGCGACTTGGCGGCAGCAGCAGCAGTGCCATTATTAGGCGCCAAGACAACCTTGCTGGCTGCTGCTTCTGCTCTCATCCTCGAGCCTGATTTGGTCTCTAGACTTTTTCTTGGTGACCAAGTGGCCCGTGTGTAGACTCTAGATTGCTAACAGGAAGAATAAATCTTACTGGGCACTGGCTTTGAACTTTGTCCTGGGATGGGCGCTTTCATGCAGTATGTCAGTTAATCTGCATAATAATTCTTTGAGAGGCATTGATGAGAAAACTGAAGCTCAGAGAGGTTAAATGACTTGCCCAAGGTCACAGAGCAAGCCAGCAACTGAGCTGGGCTTTGGACCAGGTCCCTTTATATACAGATATATGGTCCAATGTTTATTGGTGTCAGTAGGATAAAGAAAGAGCCTGGTGAATACAGATCCTGTGGGCAAAGACTCCCTCAAATTCCCTGCCTGATCATCATCCAAACTCAAACAGCAGGTTTTGTTTCTGATTCGGCCCAGACCTACTTCCTTCAGGGGGTGTTGGTTTCTCTTACACAAACCTCAGAGCCCTCATGATTCCCTCTCCTGAAGGCAGGCACCCACTGCCTCCCAGCTCCCCGCACAACGCAGCCCCAGCCAGATGGCACCAGGTAGATAATACCATGACCTGATTCTGTTCACCCTCATCCCGGCCTGCTTCCGGGTCCATCACCCCTTTCTGCCCAGGCTCTGCAGGCTGGTCTGCACACAAACGAAGGCTGGGCATGAGTGGGCCTTCTCAGAAGCACTTTGGCTTCTGCACTTAGAGCCTTTGGAGACCTCTCTGAGCCCCCCAGCCACTCTGCTCTGCTGGGTCCAGGGGTTAAAGGCCCCTGACTAGGCCAAGCCAGGCCCCAGGTACCAGCTGGTTCCTGGGGAGGAGGTATGGAGAAGGGAAGAGACTCCATTTCCAGAAGGTCACACCACTGTCAGATTCCGTCCCTAGAATCTGGCACCGTCTTCCCATCTGTCCTTCTCCCAACTTCACTTCCCAAACAGTGTCTGTCATCTGGAGAATCACCGCTGGCTGTCTCCATGAATCCACAACTCACCTTCCTGCCATCGCTGGGCAGGGGGAGGGGGTGTAGGGAGGGGTGGGAATCAATAACCCCATTTTCTGTCACCTGCCCCCTCACCCCTTCGCCACCCAGGGCCAGGAGCCTTCATGGGCGAAGTTTGCACCACATGTCATTTGTCCAACCTGCCAGAAGATCTTAGCATTGATATGCCCTCTAGTGGATTTTTAAAAACAAGAGTCACACCCACGCTGAACAATGATCAATTAACTCTGGCCATGTCTACGGGGTCCCAGGGCCAAAGCTATGCCATTGAAGATAGCCAGCCACCTGGCCAAGCAGAGCTTCTCCCCTGACCTATAGCCTGGGTGTTGCGTGGTAATAATTGCCATTAACAAGAAGTATTTCCTCAGGAACTGATGCTATTGGCCCAGCCAGAAGTGGGGTCCCTTCAGCCCACACCCCAGCCTTCTCCACTGCCTGGAGAGCCTACAACACTCAAAACTCACTGCAGTATCTGCTTTGCTTCAGTGCTTCTCCTGGTTATGCCCTGCCCTCATCCAGGAGAATGGCCCCTGCTTTAGGCTCAGGCTGTCCTCTTGCTAGCATCGCCCAGCCATGGCTTCCAGCAGTTTCTGTGTCAACCTGTGAATTCCCCCTTCTCGTCTCTCTCAGGGTTTCTTACCCGTGGCACCCCAGACATCTCAGTCCAGCTAATCCCTTGTTGCAGGGGGCCATCCTGTGCCCTGAGGGGTGTTCAGCACCTTCCTGGCCTCTACCTACTAGATGCTGTAGCATCTCTCCATTTGTGAAAACCCAAAGCATCTTCAGACAATGCCAAGCCTCTCTGGAGGGGAGAGAAAAAATCACCACCCACTGAAACTCACTAGCCTCCGGGCAGAACTTTTTGTGGATCTGGGCTGGGATCTGAGGGTGCCAGAAATACCCCTCTGCACCCATGTGACCAGGGATAAGTCCTCTCCATCTTGGCGGCTGGGAGGCCAGACCATTTAACTTCCACAGTGCCCTGTAAATGCGCACCCTCCCAAGCTGGCTTGGCTCAGGCGGTGGCATAAGGTGTGAGGCTGGAGGCTGAGTAGGGCAGGGCAGAAAGTGGGGTGCAGAGAGGATGCAAGGAGCGGCCGGGGCTGCAGGGACTGGCGCCATGCTCCATCAGGCACTGGGGGCTGAGTGGGGCAGGGCAGAGAGCGGGGTGCAGAGAGGATGCAAGGGGCGGCAGGGGCTGCAGGGGCTGGATCCATGCTCCATCAAGCACTGCCCCTTGCCGGCATTTTATTTCATCCTTAGAGGGCCCCCGTGATGCAGACCTCCCTACAGGCTATGTGTGCGGGGGCGCGCTGTCTGCAGAGCGGCCGTGGGGGAGAGCGGTCCATCCTCCTTTTAGAGATGAGGCCAGTCAGCTGTGCGGAGGGCCGGGCACCGAGGAGCCCACCCCGGCCCCTCCCCTCCGTGTTGCCAGAACGTCAAGCACCGGAGCAGGGCGGGGGAGGCGCGGGTGGGGAGCGGCGTTCCCACAGGTGAGAAATCTGGGCGAGTCCTTGGCCTAGTTTCAGAATGCGCTTCAGGGGTGTCCCCACTGGGGCGCGGAGCGCAGGCGGCCTAGATTCCTTCTGTTCCTGTGACCCAGTTCCTCAGTGAACGCCCCGCGGCCGCTCCAAGCAGAGCCCCTCTGCCCGGGAGGCGTCACTCCCTGGAGGCAGGGCCGCCCTGCTTCCTGGCGTGTCCTCGGATCGCCGGCTCCTGGCTCTTCATGGAGCCCGGCAGGCCGGCCTGGAGGCCTCCGCTCCCACGGCGGCGAGGTCGGGGAGCCCAGCGCTGGGCCGGGCGCAGGGAAGCAGGCCTCGGCCAGCACACCCCCTCTCTGGGGCAGCCCTGCCCCTCTGCCCACCAGAGAGGCCCACCTGGCCCCTGACCGCCCTCGGAGACGAGCGGAGCCAAAGGTTACTCGGGGCCACCCTTCCGTCTGGTCGCTGAGACAGAAGTCAGCAACGGCAGAGCCCCTGCGCGCCCCTAGCCGCGAAGCAGAGGGGGCGGCCCCAGGCTGTGGCTGTTCACCCTCTGCCTTCCTTTGGGCCAAGGCTTTGAAAGCTGGGCCCAGAGCAGGTGGTACAGGAAACGGCCCTGAGCAACCCACAGAGGGAGGCTTTCTCCGCATTCGAGGAGCCACACACAGGCCGTGCCGGATCGTCCAGTGTGGTTCCAGTGAAAGAAGACCGATTTCCAGGGAAGAGCAGACAGGCGTGGCCGTGAGGTTGCCCGCCTTCCGATCTCCGTCTGGGCTTCCCATCCCTGGAGAATGAGAGCATCAGGGCTGGGGGCCACTCAGAAAAGGGAGCTGGGGAGGAGAGACTGCCTCCAGGTGTGCCCAGGTGAGCGGTGCCCGGCAGCCCCAGACTCTGGGGGCGAAGGGGCACAGAGGCCGTTCTTTCTCCTCTCCTGTGTATGCTCTGACAACCAGCCCGTCTGTACCGGTGAGCAGGGTGGGACCGGGTCCAGGGATAGGCTGCAAGAGAAACCAGGACACTCTGCTCTGCAGACAGGTGTGGAAGGGTGTCCCTTCCAGCCGGAATCAAGGGCCTGGAGCACTGGATCTCCTCCTCCTTGCAGGATGCCACCCACCTAGACAGGGCCCCAGCTGTGGGTATGTCCAGTCACCTCTGATGGCCCGCCAGGCAGTGGGGCTGAGGAGTTCTGCAGGAGTGGAGTCGGGATCACTTCAGCTTGAACCCAGGCTCCTCAACCCAACACATCCAGGTGGCTACAGATCCCCCATATGACCTTGGGCGTGGTGTTTAACCTCCTTCGCTCTCCTCTGTAAAAACCCTGCCTAGAGCATAAACTGTTCAGAGAACTCGATGAGGTGGTGTGTGTCAAAAGTAGGGGCTAAGACACCCCTTCTCCCAGCTCCATGCAGACCAGATAAAGACTGAGTAAAGAGGTGGGGAGGGTGTGAGGGTCAGGAAGCCCCCAACATCACAATGTAATATCCCAGAGGGAGAAAAATGCTAACTCTAAGAAATGAGGTACAACTTATCAATAATAGATGAAATTCACCCCTTCTTTTGAGGCTGTGCTGGTTAAAATCGCAGCTCAAGAGAGCATATAAAAATAATGGAAAACTCTGAGATAACAAACACCACCCCCGGCAAGAACATCACTCACAAGGCCAGACGGTCTTGGCCCATCCGACCCCCTGACCATTGCTTTCCTTCTTTGCTGACATCCTGCCAACACACAGGTTTGTTTGAATAAGCCCTGAGCTATAGGGAATGTGAAGGGGATTGCCAGTGTCCTAACTCTGACAAGAGAAAAAAAACAACAGACCCCCACCTCCCGCCAGCTTCCACCTTCTGCACACAGAGACCTAACCTGGGTCCAGGGGACTTGCTGACAGAGGAGTCAGGCTGTGACAAGAAAGAATTTAAGCCAGCACTGAAATACACACACATGGTAAAGAGTGTTTGCACCACCTGGCTTTCTGCTCACAGCGCTGCCATGGCCCCTACCATCTGGAGGGTATGGAGAGAGTATCCAGGAAAGGAAAGCCTCGGTGGGAGAGTCTGAGAATTAATCTGTAAGGTAAGCCTCGGCTCAGCCTTGGGGAGCAAGAGAGCCATTCCAAGATGAGACAACCTGGTCAGGGGACTCATCAAGGTCATTTGGGTAGCAGGTCCCAGCCCCTACTAAGTGCATGGGCTCTGGGGGCTGCTCACATGAGCGAGGCATCACCCTGCCTGCCAGGAGCCTCCACTCCAGTGAAAATCACCTAGAGCTCACCTTAATGTCCTCTATAAAAACAAAGGCAGTGGTGGAGGGGAGTGTTCTCCAGGAGCAGGAGAGCCAGCAGTCACCCCCAGTCCTGATCTGTGTATAGCTATGTCTTTCTCCACATAATCAAGTCACACACATCTCATAGTCGCTTGTTTTATTTTATTTTATTCTGCTTTAGTAGTAGTTCAAGCTATTGTTGCCTCCACAGAAAGAGTTTAGCATCTCTTTCTTGACACCTGAGCCCCGAGTTTCCTGAGAACACTGAATTTACTCAGCCCAGAGGACACAGTCCCCATCTAAATTTTCCAGCAGAGGAGCCATCACTGTTAGCTTCTTCTGCCCTGGGGTGTGATCACTGAGGATGGGTCCATGGTGAGTGCGATGTGCTTGCTGGTCCATGCCCCTGCCCACACCACCATGATGTCTGCATGACCTCCAGGACAATTCTTCACACTTCACACTCACTCCCTCCGAAGCCCACCTTGCTGAGTCAGCCACTCCCTGGACTGGGGAAGCTGGATCAGTGCAGGCCACAAGCTCTGAGGATGGGCCCTCTGTGAGAATAGACTCTCTGTTTTCTTAGAAAGGTTTTGTTTAGAGATCTTGTCACTTCTCTGGACATTGGACTTGGTTAGAACCACTTTACTTTGAATTTAGGGGAACAGGGGATGGCATAACCGTCCTTTCTCTTCTCAGAATGCCATGGGCATCTTAGAAAATTAATCTGCCTTCTCTCAGCAGTCAGATCTGCATAAAGGAAACCCCAGGTCATTTCTTTGCCCTGTCCCAGAACAATGGGTGTCCACTTGCTAATATCTGTAAGACGGGGGAGGGGACTTTGCATGCGTCTGCCCCCTAAATAATGATGGCTGAGCCAAGGTGATTTGCGGAGCCTGGGGGTAGGTTTGGGAGGGGCTGACATAATTTCTGAACATCCCCACCTCTATTCGAAAAGAATTACACAACAGGATTATATGAAGTTGTTGTTGCCCCTAATTCTGTAAACCACCTCACCCCCTACATCTAGCTAACTCCCCCATCCCTGCCCTTACCCAGTGTAGTATTTTCAGCCCCCTCCTTTTAAAAAAAAACACCAATTCCACCTCCCCTATTGTTCTGGAAGAAGTAGTCCAACCCATGACCAACTCCATAAGCAATTGTAAGAGTCTGCCAGGGCGGCCATAACAAAGAACCAGAGTCTGGTGGCTTAAACGACAGAAACCTATTTCCTCGCGGTCCTAGTGGCTACAAGTCTACAAGAGGACACAAAATCAAGGTATATTGCCAGGGCTGGGTTCCTCGGAGACCTCTCTCCTTGGCTCGTAGGTTAGGATCCACCCCTATGACCTCATCGTATCTTAATCACCTCTTTGGGGCCCCTATCTACAAATACAGTCTCCTTCTAAGGTACTAGGGGTTAAGACTTCAACTGAAGGGGATATAATTCAGTCCATGGCAGTAATCTATCCAAATCTCACTAGAGTGAAAATCCAGAAGGGCAGGGATTTGTACCTGGTACATGACAGGGGCTCAACAATTATTATTTGAATGAATGAATGAATGAATGAATTCACCTACTGAGGCGCCTAGCACTTCGTACCCTGCAGTGCAGTGCGGTCGCTTCTGGGCTTAACTCACCACCACCACGCAGAAGACGCGTTCGTGCCAGGCTCTCGTTTGCTCCACCTCAGTAGTCCGCACAGTCCCTAGGGCTGGGCCTTGGCCACATGCACCAGGACACGTTGGGAACCTGGGCAGCCCTTGGCTCCTTTGCTCGCTACTAGACACCTGCCTCTGAGCCATTCCCTCAAGTCTCGGCTTCTCTCCCGTGAAACTGACCCAACTGCTGCCTCACAGGGCCCTTTAGAGGTCTGGCTGAGATCACTTTGTAAATATGTTTTGTAAACTCCAGTGTGCTTTTACAAATGTTAGCTGTCACTCTCGGGTATTTTGTAGCAGGTGGCTTTCCCAGTTACTGTGGCTGCTTAATAAATTACTCTAACATTTAGTGTCTTGAAACAACAACGACGTGTATTTTGCTTACAAAACCTGCAACTGGTCAGGACTCGGGAAGGGCAGTTCTCTCTGCTCCACTTGGTGTCGGCTGGAGCCGCTCCAGAGCTGGTGACCAAAAAGCACAGGAAGACTTGCTCGCTTGCTCACAGCCCCGGCGGCTGATGCTGTCTGCCAGCTAAGATCTCAGTGAGGCTGTCAGCCATGTCATTCCCACGTGGCCTCTCCGTGTGGCCTAAGTTTCTGTGCAGCATGGTGCCTGGACTCCAAGTTGGAGCATCCCAAGACAGCCAGGCAGACCCATATTGCCTTTTACGACCCAGGTTCTTCCCCTCTCTCAAGAAAGTGAAAGCCGCTCAGCCATGTCCAACTCTTTGTGAACCCATGGACTATGTCATGGAATTCTCCAGGCCAGAAAACTGGAGTGGGTCGCCGTTCCCTTCTCCAGGGGATCTTCCCAACCCAGAGATCGAACTGGAGTCTCCTGCATTGCAGGAGATTCTTTACCAACTGAGCTATCAGGGAATTCCCTCCCCTTCCTCTATATTCTATTAATTGCATGCCCGCTAAGTTGCTGCGGTCGTGTCAGTCGTGTCCGACTCTTTGTGACCCCCTGGACTTAGCCCTCCAGGCTCCTCTGTCCACGGGATTCTCTAGGCAAGAATACTGGAGTGGGTTACCATGTCCTCCTCCAGGGGATTTTCCTGACTCAGGGATCAAACCCGGGTCTCCTGCATTGCAGGCGGGTTCTTTACCACTGGGTCACCAGGGAAGTCCATTGTATTATTTAGGCACTTGCAAAGACTCAAGGGTAGGGGACATAGACTCTGTCTTTTGATGAGAAGTTCAATATTCTGGAAGAATGTACGGGCCTTTTGGGAGAGGCCCACATGTGCTGTGGCCATTTTGGGAGAATACCATCTGCCACGGCACTGGATGTATTTTTTGAATGAAGGAAGGAACATTTTCTTATGGCTTTACAGCAACGCCCAAGGCTCCCATGGAAGTCTCACCCTGTGTATCTTTCCTAACTTGCCTGCTCATTTAAAACTTACCCACTCCCATCTCAGTCTATCAGAGCCCCAGCCTTTTCAGATGAAGTGTAGGGACAAGAGATGAATAGATAAACCAATGCCTGACTCTGGCTTCGCTAGGAAACACCTGTCAGGTTGTAGAAGGCTGTCCCTTTTCCGCAGCTAACACATCTGGAAGGCCCACCCCTGGGAACCTCAGAGAGGGGAGCGGCCCCCCTGTCTCCCCATGCCGTCCACTTCTCCCTGCACACTGCCCCACCATTTCCCTCCGCTAACTGTTTGGTGATGGGTAAGCGCCCCAGTCAACTGATGTGAACAGCTGAGTCATTGGAAAAGTCCCTGATGCTGGGAAAGACTGAGAGCAGAAGGAGAAGAGGGCATCAGAGGATGAGATGGCCAGATGGCATTACTGATGCAACCGACATGAACGTGGGCAAACTTTGGGAGTTGGTGAGGGACAGGGAGGCCTGGTGTGCTGCAGTCCATGGGGTCGCAAAGAGTTGGACACGACTGGGAGACTGAAGCACAACAAAGCCCCTCAGGCTTGGAAGGGCCACTGTCTTGTCTGTGGACCCCGTATCTTTAGCTCGAGTCTCTTCATCCTGCCACAGTTCCAGAGGCTGGTCAGGGGAGCCTGGGAAATTCTGAGTAGTCCCCAGAGGCCCCTGAATGGTCAGTGCTCAGGGAGCACCCAGTTCACCGCAGGAAGTGTCCAAAGACCATTAACCCTGTCACCCCAAACTGTGGCAGTTTCTGCACATCCCTTCTGATTCATCCGCATTTGTTCCCTGACTCACTGGGTCTGTGTTGTCCTTAACAGCATCCAGCAACAATGATGAAATACCAGCCTCTTTATTTTTTCATTATGTTCCCACTGGTCAGCAGAGTCCCACTTGGACCACAGCGCTCCAGGGGTAGTACCAGAAGAGGCTCTCCTTGTTACCTCTCTCTCTCTCTCTCTCTCACACACACACACACATACCTGTTCACACAAACACACACACGCGCACACACACATGCTGTCTCTGGTGACTCTTCATGGCCTCCAAATAAAGCCCAAACTGTTTACTTGACTTACGAAGATCTCTGAGGAACTTCCTGGTGTCCACCTTCATCTCTGGCCACTGTCCTGCTCACGTCCACACAGGCTGAGCTTCCTTCAGATCCAAAAAGGCTCCGTGTTCTCTCCTGCACGGCCCTTGGTCACACTATTCCTCCACCCAGAACTTCCCTCTCCTTCCTCCATAGCCTGCAGCTCCCAGTTTCAAAGGCACTCTCCCGGGCAGCCTTCCCTGGCACTTGGCGATGTCAGGCATCCCTGCCTCACGCCTCTTCACACCCTGGAAGTCCCTCTCCCCTGGGCGCTGTCTCTGTGATTAGGCGGCTGATGTCTGCCTGCCTGCTGCCCACTGCAAGCTCCACAAGGACAGGATGTGCCCGCCTTGCTCCCCGCGGCGTGCCCAAGGCACAGCATCATGCTCGGCATACCGATCCAGGGGAGGGGGAGTGAGATGGAGAGAGAGGCCACCCCCAGGTGGGGCAGCAACTTCTCTCTCCAGCTCTGAACCCCACCAGCACAGTGAAGGCTAAGCAACACCCAACAGTGCCCCTGGTGCTGCCGGGGATGGGGAAGACCAGAAAGGACCAGCGAGGGGAAAGGACGAGAATGTGGCGGGAAAGTGAAGCAGGAAAAGGGGCGTGTGCGGGGCACTCCACTGCGTGTGGCCCCCAGGTGCACACCAGTGAGCTAGGAGGTGTTAAACCACAGAGCAACCAGGGCACGGCTGAGAGGGTGTGCCATTCGACACTGTTTTTCTGTTAAAAGAGGTTTATTATGGAGTCCGATGAAACCCCCACACTGATCTTTAAGGAAATAAATGAGACTTCAGAGATACTGCGTGTGTTCATGGTGAGATCTTTGCACTTAACTCTGCCCTCTCCTTCCTCCACAGAGCCCTCATTTCAAGCTCCTGTCTTCTGGTTCTTTGGTTGAAAAGCTGAGACCACTGAGATGAGGCCTGGGCTTCCTCACAACATGGGGCCTGATTACAAGCTGGAGCATCCCACGAAAGCCAGGCAGGGCTTTATAGTGCCACTTTCCCTCTCCTCCATTGATAAGAAATGTCTGAGGCCCTTCTCGAGGGCATTTGAGAGCCAGACATTTGCAAAAGAGAGAATCAGGAGAGATCATTCTACTTTCAGATCTTATGTCGTGTTTCTTGGCAAGCCTGAGGACCTCAGTTCAGTTCAGTTGCTCAGTCGTGTCTGACTCTTTGCGACCCCATGAATCGCAGCACGCCAGGCCTCCCTATCCATCACCATCTCCCGGAGTTCACTCAGACTCGTGTCCATCGAGTCAGTGATGCCATCCAGCCATCTCATCCTCTGTCGTCCCCTTCTCCTCCTGCCCCTAATCCCCCCCAGCATCAGAGTCTTTTCCAATGAGTCAACTCTTTACATGAGGTGGCCAAAGTACTGGAGTTTCAGCTTTAGCATCATTCCTTCCAAAGAAATCCCAGGGCTGATCTCCTTCAGAATGGACTGGTTGGATCTCCTTGCAGTCCAAGGGACTCTCAAGAGTCTTCTCCAACACCACAGTTCAAAAGCATCAACTCTTCAGCGCTCTGCTTTCTTCACAGTCCAACTCTCACATCCATACATGACCACAGGAAAAAACAAAGCCTTGACTAGACGGACCTTAATGCAATTTAATAATTTCTTTTGTGACAAGCTCATGCCAAGTCTCAACTTTGCCGAGAGGCTGGTGGCTAACATGTATGTATCCTAAAACCAGACACACAGTGGATTATCTCCTCTAATATTAAACCGTAACCCCACGACTCCCACCATTTTCTAGATGAGAACAAACTGCAGCAGTTCAGAGAAATCGAGTGACTTGCTCAGTTACAGCGGCTAAGTGGGAGGGGGTGGGGAGGGGAAATTTACTAACACAGGGACTCAGCCCCAGAAAATGGCCCGGGATTTGTACTCTCTGCCCCCAAACTCTGTTGCCTGGAAGCTTTGGGCCCTTGTTGAACGCCTCTTCTATACCTAACCGCTCGGGGCTTTCAGCCCCACACCCGTGGCAACTTGTTCCATCAAGCTGCCAGCAAAATTCACCTTTGCTTCCATGCTCGGAAAGGGTTTCCTAGCCCTTTGGCTCAGTGGGTAATCACGCACACTTCCCTTTCCCTTCCAGTCACTCTTGGTCACACACTCAGGAATCACAGGACCCAGGTGACAAAGGAGAAGTGGAAACTCAGTTCCTCCTCCAGATACGACATGGTAAAATCACAGGGTAAGCAGGCTGCACTGGGAGCAGAAATGTACTCTTCCTCCTGCATCCACAGACAGGTCACTCCCCCTAATTTCCTTGTCCCCTTCTCCCTCTGCTCACAATTATAGGCAACCCTCTCGTCCGCCTGGTGGACCAGAATAAATCACAACTGGAAAACTGCAGCCCTAACCCAAGTCTTGGCCACTATTGACATGTATGGAGACGACTCTTGGTTGCGGGAGATGTCTTGTGCATTCAGGACGTTAGCAGCATCACTGGCCTCACATAATAGGAGGCCAGTAGCGTCCCTACCCCTGCCTCCTAACCATGGAAAAAGTCTCCAGAAGTCGGCAAATGTTCCCCGGTGGACAAGATCCCTCTCAGTTAGGAACCACAGATCTAAACACACAGGCCACTTACACCAAGGAGCTCTCAAAGAAAGTCAAGTTCAAGAATACAGTTGGTGACAGTAAGATTTCTTACCCTCGGATAGGATTTAGCACTTCAAGGCTTCCCCTTCTCATTGTTATGTTCCTTTTCTTCACTGCATATATCACAGTATCTCCACTGACATCCTCCAGTCTTGGAACATCATTCTGGTTGTGTGCAGGACACAGGGTTTCATTACCCTACCCACTGCACCTCACACCAACAGCTCTCAACCGACAACTGATGGGAGTTTACAGATAAATGCTCCAGCTCCCTTGCCCCTTGGGGAGGATAACTCTGTGCTTCTGTTTTACAGTTTCTCCAAATTTTCCCCACAGGATTAAGTTCTCAGCCACCCATCATGGTAGCCAGCTCACCATTGGTTCTCCGGCATTTAACCTTGCCTGGCACTTGTGGGACACAATATTTCTTGGATGCCAGATGAGTGAATCAAACCTGAGAGGTTCCTGCCAGCTAGGCCAGCAAGCTACCTCAGGCCCAGAGAGGGAAGTGACTTGCTCAAAGCCACACGGGAAGTCACTATCAGAGCTCCAGGCAGAATCCAGCTGCCCTGGGTCTTTATACTACTGGGCGCTGCTTCCTGGCCAGCATGGCTGGAAGACAGGCACGGGAAGGGGGGATCTTCCTACTCTCTGGGTGATCCCAGGCACAAACCCAGCCAACTCCTCCTCGGTCTTCAGGATGAAGCTCAGCGTCTCCTGCGCGGAGAAGCCCTGTCTGACCCACCCCAGCAGGTTGGTCACTCTCTCCTTGCACCTCCAACCACTGCCACATGGATCGTCATCATAGCAGCTGCTCCAGGACATTAAATCTCTTTGCTCACATGACTCCCCTTCTGAAATCTGAGCTTCTTAAGAGTAAGCAACCACATGTCTGGGTGTGTTCTCTTGTCTGCCTTACATTGTGTAGCATAGAGTCTGACTGGGCACTCAACAAATGTCTGCAGAATTACTATGCAGTTATGATCCTAGATGGTGCAGTATAATTTCCAAGTGCTATCAGAATTCCAGGCTTCCCACATGGCTCAGTGGGAAAGAATCCGCCTGCCAACGCAGGAGATGTAGGTTGGATCTCTGGGCCAGGAAGATCTCCTGGAGAAGGAAATGGCAACCCACTCCAGTATTCTTGCCTGGAAAATCCCATGGACAGATGGTCTACAGTCCATGGGGTCACAAAAGAGTCCCACTTGACTTAGTAACTAAAACAAAAACAACCACCAGAATTCCAGGCCTCTCAGTGTCTTTCCAAACTAACCGTTTCTGAAATCACGCCTCTAACATTTAGTTGCAGAGAACTTTTGGAGGTGCTGCAAAAGAGAGATGGAAGAAACTGGAAAATAATATTTGTCAACATTTATGGAGCATTTATTACATACTAGGTATCTTTCGTGCATTATCACACTTACTGTTTAGATCAGCCCTTTGAGGAGGACATTGTTATCAGGCCCGATTTATGATCGAAGGAACCGTGGCTTAGAGAGATGAATGTGTTTTGCCCAAGCTCATTCAGCAACACGAAGTGATGCTGGGAGAGAGACCAGACAGCCTGCCTTTGGAGCCGGAGCTCTTAGTTCTTTTAAGCCCTGTCTATCCTCAAGAAATTCACAAAGAGATGCAGCAAATAAAATGCAAATGTGTGAAAGTTCTTGCTTATCAGTTGATGTCACAGTCTCATTCCCAGGCGTATGAGCCTGTACAGGATAGAAACCACAGCCTCTCCGTGTTTGGTTCCTTCGTGGCCAGCCTTGTGCCAAACATACAGCAGATGCCTGATACATGTCGGAAGACCACGTGGACGTATCCCTCCAGCCCATGGTGTGAGGAAATGCGATCAGACCAGGTGAGCATTGCGCGTGATGGTCTGCAGGCAGCACAAGGGGCAGGAGAGCCTCTGAGTGGGTTTGTCTACGCATGTCAGCTGCCCTGACTCATCGGGCAGCCAGAACACTTCAGTCGGGACACAGGTCAACCCTTCCCTTCCTCCAAGGAAGCTTCCTGACCGACCCTGTCTCCTCTCTTTACAGAGGAGAAAACTCTGAAGCTGAGAAAACTGCTAACCCTTGGCCCCTCGGGTTCTGCGTCTGGTGTACATGGGAACATACGCCGTTTGTCCACTCCTTTTCCCGTGCTCATTCCTGCACGGGAACCCAAGCCTGGACCAGCCTTAGAGATGCGAAAGATGTGTTAGTGATGGTCTTTCTGTTGACACACCCAGCGGAGGAGGCAGCAGAACATGTACTCTGTTTATTGCCCCAAAGACACCCGTATATCAGGCTTATTCGCTAATCCAGCAGCCTGCGGGGTTATGTCCTGGCATTGTCTTTCAAGAACTAGAATGGTTTTGGAGGCTGGGTTAACAGACGAGGACCTTTGAGAATCTTCAGAGAAAGCAGACACGTCTTATCATCAGGACTTCTGGGTTCTCAGCGTTGGGCTGACTGTGACATGCCTGATACTGAGCACTGTTTTCCAGATAAGACGCCTCTCCCTGCTTGAACCCTGCCGCGGTGGGGCTGTCTCATCTGGGCCATGCCCTCGGCTGGGGCCCATGAGCATGCTGGGATCGAGCAGCATCCTTGTCTGTGCGCTCCACACAGCCCTCATCTCACTTTACCCCCGAATGTGAATTCTTAAGGATCGGGAACTCTTTCTAATCACCTCTATGTCCTTGGCAGATAGCGCATAGCAGATGCTCAATAAACGGCCAATGAATTAAATGGCACTTATTCAGGTAAATCAGAGCCAAGGTGGTAGAATGTGCTTTCCCTTGCATGTGGAGAGGTGGGGATTTATTGAATCTGGCACTGGATAGGGTACCAGGTTATACAAGTGAACAGGAGCTACCCAGGCCCTGCCTTTGCAGAGTTAACAGTTTGGTGGGAACGTTGGACAAATGAGCAGAAGCAGAGGCATCCAGCCCACCCAGGGAGGTGGAAACCCGAAAGGAAGTGTTCATTCCACCCTTAGGAGTTATTGTGCCTTTGCTGTTTAGCAGTCAGGGGGCAAGGCTCCTCGACTCCATCACTCTTTGCCTTGGTCCCCACGCAGGTCAATAGCATCTACTTTGAGGTGGACCATATGAAGGTGGAGATAAAGCAGCTCTTTCTCACCAAGAATGAATCTTGGTCAGTCAAGGACCGGCAGAGGACCTAACAGCTAGGAAGGAATCTAGGGCCCAGCCCCACAAGTGTGGCTGGCATAAGGCGCTGAACTGGTGGGGTGTCCACACCAAGGCTGGTGCTTAACATGTACACTTGGTGCTCAGACACCAAGGGTTAAATTTGTGGAGAAACGCAACCTGCGTCTCCATTGACAAGCTGTGTGCCCAGCTCCAGGCTGTATCAGGTCACAGGAAATCACCCACAGGCTGGCCAAGCTCGGCCGTTATCTCCAGGGAGCACTTTGCTGTGAAGATGCCCTGGAGGGCACAGGCCCTGTCTTTGCCACAGCAAGCCAGCCGGTTGGCTGGGCCATGGGATACCAAGAAAAGGTCTAAAACAAACAAATGGCATCCTCCCAAGTTTGAGAGCTTGGCAAGAGGCCTGGACGAAGCACCCAAGCCGCATGGATTTGAGTTGCAGAGTCCAAAGCCCAAAGAATGTGTTTTGTGGGGGTGGGGTGTCAGCTTCATCTCAGGTCGTTCTTATCATCCCTACATCACCCCTAGCTCTGAACTGAAACGCCTGTGGCCTGGGACAAACCTGAACCTGACCCCATACCACCCACTTCCCCTGAAACCTCTGGCTACCTTCTCCTTTAAAAAAAAAAACAACAATAAAACGCACCCCCCAGGAAGCGTTCCACGCACGTGCTGCTGCCGTGGGGGCCCCCTGACTCACTGCCGGCCTCCACATTTCAAAGCGGAGCCAGAGGAGTGCCCGGTGATTCCTGGGTGCCAACACAGCTCACTCCCGAGCTCTGATCTATGGATTGTTTTGATTTCCCCCTTTGAACTCTTCCCACCCTGCTCCAGCGGCAGACAGAGATACTGAATTAAGCGACAGACACGTTGGAGACAATGAGCGCCAGGGGCCCCCGGCCCTCCCCCTGCGCCTCTCCCTTCTCCTCCCTGAAATGTGCAGACATCTGCTAGCTGGAGCCGGGCGCTGCAGTCATAAAGAAGAGCTGGCAGGAGAGTGATGTACAGCCCGGGGCCCTCCCCAGTGACTGGCGTTAACCTCCAACGGAGAGGCGCTCACCCCGTTTCCGACCGAGCCCTTTGTTTCACACCAGTCAGCAGAGGTGCCTCGGCCCTGGCTGAAGATTTAACCAAATTATAATGAATGATGCTCAGCAGCTCTGTGTCCCTAATTAGAACAAGTCGCACAGACATGTTGTCTCCCTGGTTTCCTCTGCCCCATTTCTCGCCCTCTGTTTTCTCTGCTCACGACACATGGGCCCCATTAAACATTCTCGTATTTAATGTGGTTCCCTTAAATTACTTCTCAAGTTTTCGAGTTCCATTTAGAATTGGATTTTGCTCTTTGGACTGTGGTTTTGATTTGGGGTTTTGTACATCTCGCCACCGCTCCTTTTCTCCACCTAGTGGAGATGGCGGGCACCACCCAAGCAGAGGGTACATCCAGAGCCCCCACCAGTCAGGAGTGTTAACCAGGACCCTTGACTCACCCGAGACTTCTTTTGCCCTTCTCTTGAGAGAAAAAGAACTTAACCCAAACATACACTGATGTCCATTTTGTAACCTTCGCACCAATCGCTTCATCCCCATCACAAAGAAAGGGGGTGAAGACCTTCTAGGTATACCATAATTTATCCCGAAAGGAAGAGGGAAAAACACCTTTCTTGGTTTGTCCTGAGGGGTCTGTAAAGAAAGAGCCTAGATTTGAATTCACTTCAGGTGAGTGTGTGCCCGGTCACTCAGTCGTGTCCAACACTTTGCTACCCCATGGACCGTGGCCCGCCAGGCTCCTCTGTCCATGGGATTCTCCAGGCAAGAATACTGGAGTGGGTTACCACGCCCTCCTCCAGGGGATCTTCCCCACCCAGGGACTGAATCCAAGTCTCTTGCATCTCCTGACTTGGCAGGCGAATTCTTTACTGCTGCACCACCTGGGAAACCCCTCGCTTCAGAGGATCACGCCTCAATTTCTACAAATTCACATTCTGCAGAAAGGAAGTTTCCTCCCGTGCCAAAGCAGGAGAGAGAACTCACACTTATAATGCAAGTTGGCAACAAGCACAGATGTCGAAAGCATATCCCGGGCAGCTCAGTGAGCTGAAATTTTATCATCCTGGAGCTCTGTATGTGTAAATGTTACCCTCGGTGTCCGGATATAGAAGCACCAGTTATGTGTACCCAAGACAGAGGTCTCTAGGGGGAGAGCTGAGAGGATCCCAGGGGAGATCCCATCGACCACAGTGGCTGGCAGGGCATGCGTGAAGACAGATCCCATGCCCCACACATGCTCTCAAGCAGCAGTGTGGGGTTCTTTGGATTAGAACATTCTGAGTGAAACATCTAAATTGGAAGGGGTTTTCAGGCCCCCTGCTCCCCCATCACCGCAATCCAGAAGCCTCTAACGCATGCCTGCCCATGCTCACGTCAGGCTCCACTGCCCAAGGGCAGCCCAGGGCATCTGAGAACCGCTCCAGGGCCTGTCATGGAGCGAGGTGTTCATCTGTGTGACCTCTAGAAAGGCATTCAACCTCTCTCAAACTGCACTCATTGGACAGATACATACCAAGGAATGTTCTAGGCACTGGGGATGCGTCACATACAATCATTTTGAACAATTATCTTATCTATGACATGGAAACGATGGCCCACCTCACAGATGAGCTCATGTTTGGGAAATTCATAAGTGGTCATGATTTCTCTTGACTACAGTGATCAGAAAGGTTTTCTCTATATGGAAGTATAGCTTCCGTATAGAGAGGTATTGGCTTCCTCATATCTTCTGCCTTGGGTTTTAGTCCTACCTCAGAGAATGGACCAACTTCCTCCTCAACGACATGCATCCCTCTCACAGTTCCTCTTGTGTTTGCTTCTCCAGGCAGAATGCTTTCCCATCCTTCAAATTCTCCTCACATCAAATAATTTCTGGGACTTTCTCCACCTTAGCTAATCTCTTTACCTGCATGCTCAGTCATGTTTGACTCTTTGCGGCCCCATGGACTGTAGCCCGCCAGCCTCCTCTGTTAATGGGATTCTCCAGACAAGAATACTGGAGTGGGTTGCCATTTCCTGCTCCGGGGATCTTCCTGACCCAGGGATGGAACCCACGTCTCCTTATCTCCTGCATTGCACACAGATTCTTTACCACTGAGCTATCAGGGAAGTCCTAGCTAGTCTCTGAGTACACTCTAATTTATCCTTGCACTTCTCAAAATCTGGTGCCCCAGACTGAACATGAGCCTCCAGGTGACGTCTGACCAAAAGTATAAAGAGACAACGCCCTGCCACCCCCCAGCCCAGAGGACTGGGTCTCCATTCATTCTTCTATCTCCTGTTGTGGTGGCTGCTAGTGATCACATCACACTGCTGGCTTATTCTGAGCTGGTGGTCATTTAAAAGCCTCAGATATTTTTCACATGGTTTCCTGCCAAGGCAGTCTCCCCCACTCTGCGTATTTGCCATTTTATTTTTTTTCCCCACATAAAGGCCAGACTTTACATGGAGGCCTGTTAAATTGTGTCTTACTGTTTCTGACCCAGCATTCCAACTTGTCAGGACCACTCGGGGTCCTCATCCTGTCACCTCTGGTATTAACTCTCCCTCCCAGATTTGTGACATCTACACCTTTGATCAGTATGCCTCCTGAGTTTTCATCTAATGATAAATCAGACGGGATCAAGGGAGACCTTGGCACTCTGCAAGAAACCTCTCCGAAGGTTGACACCCAACGCCCGTGAGTGGAGCACAGCCCCTCCAGGCAGTGAGGAGATGGAGCCTGAGCAGGGCTCCCTACACACCCACCCGTGGGGCCGCCTTGCGCTCCCCCTCTATGCAGCTGCCTCCACCTCTTGCTCCTCATCCTGAAACCTGCCTCCTCGTCTGTATTCACCTCTCCAGGTCTTCTTGATGACCCTTCTTTTTATTTCTGCCGCATCCTGGATCCGTCTGATCCTCTCCCCTTCACCCAGCCTCTCTGGGCCACAGGCTCAGGGTTTTGCTGGAACTTGTCCTGGCCCTCCCGGGCTTTCTCACACAGTGTCAGACTCTCACCCTCAGCCAAGTTCAGATCAGTTTGTGACTTCTCTCCACCACCCCAGCCGCGGTCAGCGCATGGGCTGCGACATCCATCCAATAGTCAACACTTCGGATTCAGCTGTTGAGCCAGCTGCAAATACACAAAACCACAACTCTCATCCAACCCACATTTCACCATCTTAGCCGCAAGGAAACCATGAGAGAAGCTGTTAACCCTAAGCTGAAATCAAGACCTGCAATGTTTAGCGCGTACACCTGATGCACAAACATAGTAACCTTATCAAAAGAGGAAATGAGGTTAGTTTGGAATAACTTGTGCTCAGTGAAGTCATTTTATTCTCTACTGACCATTGCATTCCTTCCTAAATGCTCACCCACCATCTGCTCCTTAATCCATTCTGTTGTCAAGGATCTACCTCAAAATCATTTGTCTGGAGTTTCCAGAAACTATCTTTTTTCTCCTTTATGAAAATCAGAATAATCTCTGTGCAGTTCCTGATCCTGGCACCACCTTCTATTCTCCACAATTACTTAAAACTTACTGACAGTGGCTCCCAATCCCACCGGAAAGTTCTTTCCACACCTCGGGATATGAGTCATTGGGTCAGATACTTGGACCCATTTGAATCCTGCTTCTTGTCCCCTTCTAATCTAATCTCCTCATCTCCCTTGAGCTCTGAGCTGGTCAGAACTGCCTTGGGCTGCAGCGAGCAGAAAATCTAGGTTTCAACTGGCGTAAACAATAAGGAAAATAGATTACCTCATAAAAGGAGAAGTACTAGGCAGAGAGACTTCGGGACTGGTTACTTGAGTAGTTCAATGACCTCTTCAAGGATACCTCTCTGCCCTTCTCTGCCATCCTCAGGCTGTCGATTCAGTTCCCTCGTGGTCAGAAGATGGCTTTTTCATTTCTAATACCCCAGGCAAACACAGCAATGGTGAAGCAAGGACACTTTTTCAGAAATCTTAACAGAACAGTCCTCGCATATCGTTAGTCACAAGTCTGTTGCCCATCCTCAGAACAATCAGTGATGAAGGGCGTAGAACCACGCAACCATCCTGGACAACTCAGAATTTATCGCTCAGATGTGAAGAGGTGTTAACACTTTAAAAACCAGCCATCTGCCAACAAAGAAGGAGGAAGCAACGACTGAGTTGGCTATTCTATCCATAGACTTCAAACCTCTACATATTGTTTTTCTCATTCTAGTTTAACATCCTTGAGAGAATTATATTTTCAACTCCTATTTGATTTTCTTGGCCTTCTTATCTAACATTATTTCCTTTTGCCCAATCAAAGGGTCTACACTTGCACTGCTTTTCTTTCACTAAACACGGCCTAAAGACTTTGTATTGTCCTTCTTTGAATGTCTCCTTCTTTAAAGATAAGTTTATTCTGAACCTTAGCCTTGCCATCCCTATTCCCACAAACTCACTCTACTCTTCGGCTCTCATCCTCAGGGTCCAGGGGTTGTACGTGTTTTTAAAGTCAGAATTCAACCTGGAGCAAGTTTCATGGCCCCAGTGTGGAGCCCTAGTTCCCTTTTTCCTCCTCACTGGGATCAGCTCTGACTGTATTGTTACAATGCTTTTCCCAGGAACATTCTATCTTCTTTCCTGACATCATCAGCTACTGGACCAGACTTCTCTATGAGTGTTCAAAATGTGCTACAGTGGACATCACTACGTCTAGGGGCCCTATTTCCTTTTGTGCAACTGCTTCTTACCCAACATCCTCAACCCAACCTCCGTTGCTGGGTGAAGGAGTGACCTGGGCTGGGGCTACCATAGTATGTGTTCCGTCTTGCAGTGGTGATGGTTCCGGAGCAGTGCATGAGACCATCAAGGCCAATAATGGATCTGACTTGCATTGAAAAATAGAGACTGCAAGAGATAAAGAGCACTTTTCCGCCTAGGTTATAAATCTGAGATTATAGGCAGTTGCCTTCCCACCTGTTGTTTGCAGATGCCAGTACTAAAACCAAGGGATGAGAGAAGGGAAATCAAATTGGCCTTTGATAAGAATAAGAATAATTGTCTTATTCAAGCTGCTGACTACAGCGGTGCCTGAAGCTGGTCACTCACGGGCTTTCCAGTCACAAGGGCCAATTTACTCTCTTTTGCTTGATTGCCAGTGAAAGTGCCCTGCTTGATACATATGTTTACCCTCCTAATGTCAGGGGCACATGTTTGTGTCCAGAACTCTCTTCTTCCCTGTCACAACCTCCAAGGTCACATCATCTCTTTCCTCCAAAGTTCCCACAATTTTCATTATTATGGGAACAGTAAGCTCATTCCTCACTGTGCAAAATGCCAAGAGATAGTGCTCTTCCCTGTCTCCTTTGTCTTTTCAGAGGTGTTATTGCCACACAAAGTGAAAAGACTTGCCAAACATCATGCTTTTAGGATAATAAGACCTTTCCCTGTAGCAGATGGCTGGCGAGTTGTAAGTCCTCATGGTTTCTTCCCTATATTTGTGTGAGGGGACCAGGCCTTTTTAAAAATACCACCTACATTTTCTGTTAGTCCAAGTCTTAGGGAACTGTTGATTGAAGTTCCGCCCACGTTGGCCAGGCACAATAATAACCACTTGCATGAACTCTTTCACAAGAAGTCCTGGTAAAGAAACACGTTGCTGCTGCTGAAAACTAACCAAGAGAATTTGGGAGGGGCCAAAAGGAGGGCTTCCCTTGTGGCTCAGCTGGTAAAGAATCTGCCTGCAATGTGAGAGACCCGGGTTCAATCCCTGGGTTGGGAAAATCCCCTGGAGAAGGGAAGGGTTACCCACTCTCGTATTCTGGCCTGGAGAATTCCATGGACTGTACGACAGTCCGTGGGGTTGCAAAGAGTCGGACATAACTGAAGGACTTTCACGAAAGGAGGACGGAGACAGCAGTCTACATGTCCTACCAACCTCCCCAGATCCTTCATGCTGGAATCCATCTTGGCTGAGAGATGCATGCGCCAGCAGGAAGGACCCTGAGTCAGGCCAAACACGGGCCAAGCAAGACGACTGGCCAGAGACAGCCCAGAAACCAACCCCATCACCATAAAACCTGAGACTGTGAGCCAGTCTGTGGCTGAGCAGTTCTCTGGTCCCTTATCCTGCTGCTCGCTGCCAGACACCACTTTCCAATAAAGTCTTTTGTTTCGTCAGCGAGTGTCTATCCTTGGACAATTCATTTCCAAGTTTAGACAAGGGGGCTTCCCTGGTGGCTCAGTGGTAAAGAAACCACTTGCCAATGCAGGAGATGCCGGTTCAAGCCCTGGGTCAGAAAGATCCCCTGGAGAAGGCAATGGCACCCCACTCCAGTACTCTTGCCTGGAAAATTCCATGGATGGAGGAGCCTGGTGGGCCACAGTCCATGGGGTCACAAAGAGTCAGACACGACTGAGCGTCTTCACTTTCTTTTTCTTTCTAGAGCCCTAGAGTGGGTCCCCGTTGCAGACTCTTTGTGTCTGGATTCTCACTCCGTTCTCTCTGGGTTCAGTTCAGTTTAGTAGCTGAGTCATGTCCAATTCTATGTGACCCCCTGGACTACAGCACGCCAGACCTCCCTGTCCATCACCAGCTCTGGGAGTTTACTCAAACTCATGTCCACTGAGTCGGTAATGCCATCCAACCACCTCATCCTCTGTCATCCCCTTCTCCTCCCGCCTTCAATCTTTCCCAGCATCAAGGTCTTTTCAAATGAGTCACTTCATCGCATCAGGTGGTCAAAGTACTGGAGTTTCAGCTTCAGCATCAGTCCTTCCAATGAATATTCAGGACTGATTTCCTTTAGGATGGACTGGTTGGATCTCCTTACAGTCCAAGGGACTCTCAACAGTCTTCTCCGACACCACAGTTCAAAAGCATCAATTCTTCGGCACTCTAATTTCTTCACAGTCCAACTCTCACATCCATACATGACTGCTGGAAAAACCATAGCCTTGACTAGATGGACCTTTATTGGCAAAGTAATGTCTCTGCTTTTTAATATGCTATCTAGGTTGGTCATAACTTTTCTTCCAAGGAGTAAGCATATTTTAATGTCATGATTGCAGTCACTATCTGCAGTGATTTTGGAGCACAAAAATATAAAGTCTGACACTATTTCCACTGTTTCCCCATCTATTTGCCATGAAGTGATGGGACCGGATGCCATGATCTTAGTTTTCTGAATGTTGAGCTTTAAGCCAGCTTTTTCACTCTCCTCTTTCACTTTCATCAAGAGGCTCTTTAGTTCTTCTTCACTTTCTGCCATAAGGGTGGTGTCATCTGCATATGAGGTTATTGATCTTTCTCCTGGCAATCTTGATTCCAGCTTGTGCTTCTTCCAGCCCAGCGTTTCTCATGATTTACAATGCATAGAAGTTAAATAAGCAGGGTGACAATATACAGCCTTGACGTACTCCTTTCCTGATTTGGAACCCGTCTGTTGTTCCATGTCCAGTTCTAACTGTTGCTTCCTGACCTGCATACAGAATTCTCATGAGGCAGGTCAGGTGGTCTGGTATTCCCATCTCTTTAAGAATTTTGCACAGTTTGTGGTGATCCACACAGTCAAAGGCTTTGGCATAGTCAATAAAGCAGAAGTAGATGTTTTTCTGGAATTCCTTGCTTTCTCTATGATCCAATGAATGTTGGCAATTTGATCTCTTGTTCCTCTGCCTTTTCTAAATCCAGCTTGAACATCTGGAAGTTCACAGTTCAGGTACACTTGAAGCCTGGCTTGGAGAATTTTGAGCATTACTTCACTAGCGTGTGAGATGAGTGCAATTGTGTGGTAGTTTGAGCATTCTTTGGCATTGCCTTTCTTTGGGATTGGAATGAAAACATTATAGTGAAAATTAAATGAGATATTGCAAGTAAAATACTTTGATGATGACTACCAATAGAAAAAAGCAAAATATATATATATATATATGTATTAGCACCAATCTTTATCATTTTTTTATTTCATTATCCAAGTTTTCTACCCTGTTCACCCTCAAGTTCATTAATTTTCATGCTCTTTGCTTGTGGTGGGTAACTCCTCGCTGCCTGTGGAAGACTGCTCTCTCTCTTTTAAACCAGTTGCATCCTCCCACTGCTGGACAAGCGCCATCCCAACAGGTGTCTAGCTCTCTGAATTGCCTCTTCGCGTCTCACGTCAGGTCTGCCTTGTCTTTCTGCTGCATCTGCTGGGGCCCAGACTCCTGAGCATCTCTGCGTCCCTGTTTGTATGTCTGTTTCCTGTGTCCTTTGCCTGAGAGACTGGCTATGAGCTTTTGCTCAGTTTATGGACCATCTTGCCGTTTCGTTTGCATTTCCCCTTGTCACATCACATAACCCAGGTTTAAAGCCGAGTTCTCACTCAAGGCATTTCTGAGCACAGCAGAAACAACCCCAAAGGAACTTGGAACATGTTTCCTTCATCTACCCTGACGTGTTGCTGCCTCTCTACCTTCTACTCTCTTCCCAAATTTCCCCATGTCCCATATTCTTGTTCTTAACTAGCCCAATGTACAAAAGCTTCAGCTGATTTTTTTCTCCTTGCCTCATACTATATTCTTAATATTTCTAAAGAAGACTACCTTCAATCTCAAACTGCTTATATAGATATTTTCCTGAATTAAAACAACTTCTTTCACAAGAAGACTTCTAGTTCAAGACATAAGAATTTTTTATTCACTCATATATTTCATAGAATTTTATCTGATACTTTTTTCTCCCTCAGTTTCAAGTATTTTGATCAGTAGGCATGTCCCCTTCACATACATTCCTCTTGGTTTTTATGACCAGCATTCCAAACCCAGATCATCCTTCTGTTATCTTAAGCTGTAGGCTCAAATACCAAATCCTGTTTTTTATTTCTTCTTCTTTTTTTTTTTTTTTTCACTATCTGTAAGTGGCTCTGGTCACAAAGAGCTGGACACAACTTGGCGACTAAACAGCAACAACAGAATGGTTCTGATTTCTTCTAGTTCTGAAAGCTCCAATTTCAAAAGAGAAAAGAAGGTAAGAGAAATAGAGATGCATACACAGTGCAGTATTTCACAGGAACCTGGAACATTAAGTCCATGAATTAAAGTAAATTGAAAATGGTCAGACGAGACGGCAAGAGTGAACATTGACATTTCGGGAATCAGTGAACTAAAATGGACCAAAATGGGCAAATTTAACTCAGATGACTATTATATCTACTACTGTGGGCAAGAATCCCTTAGAAGAAATGGAGTAGCCCTCATAGTCAACAAAAGACTCCGAAATGCAGTTCAGTTCAGTTGCTCAGTCGTGTCCGACTCTTTGTGACCCCATGAATCGCAGCATGCCAAAAGCAGAGACATTACTTTGCCGACTAAGGTCCGTCTAGTCAAGGCTATGGTTTTTCCAGGGGTCATGTATGGATGTGAGAGTTGGACTGTGAAGAAAGCTGAAGAATTGATGCTTTTGAACTGTGGTGTTGGAGAAGACTCTTGAGAGTCCCTTGGACTGCAAGGAGATCCAACCAGTCCATTCTGAAGGAGATCAACCCTGGGATTTCTTTGGAAGGAATGATGCTAAAGCTGAAGCTCCAGTACTTTGGACATCTCATGCGAAGAGTTGACTCATTGGAAAAGACTCTGATGCTGGGAGGGATTGGGGGCAGGAGGAGAAGGGGACAACGGAGGATGAGATGGCTGGATGGCATCACCAACTCGATGGACGTGAATCTGAGTGAACTCCAGGAGTTGGTGATGGACAGGGAGGCCTGGCATGGGTGAAATCTCAAAAACGACAGAATGATCTCTGCTCATTTCCAAGGCAAATCATTGAATATCACAGTAATCCAAGTCTATGCCCCAACCAAACTCCAGGAGTTGGTGGTGAACTGGGAAACCTGGCAGGCTGCAGTCCATGGGGTTGCAAAGAGTCAAACATGACCAAGCCACTGAACTGAACTGAACTGATGCTGCCTATATCTTCAAGATGTTCAGTTTCTTATTCACAGTACCAAAAATCCCAAGAGTTTTGGTGGCCCAGACACCTACTCACCCCATCAGTGATCTTCAGGGAATGGTTCTGATGGTTGTTGGCAAGTTCTTCATCATACCCGACACATAGGTCCTACACAGAATACTAGCCAATTAAGTCGTCAGCTCTGGGCTTCCCCGGCGGCTCAGTGATAAAGAATCTGCCTCAATCCAGGAAATACAGTAGATGCTGCTTCAAACCCTGGGTTTGGAAGATCCCCTGGAGGAGGGCATGGCAACCCACTCCAGTATCCTTGCCTGGAGAATCCCATGGACAGAGGAGACTGCGGGCTACACCCCGTAGTGTCACAAAGACTCAGACATGACTGAAGTGGCTGTGCACACATGCTCACATGTAAGCTCCACTCATGGACAACGCCCCAGCAAGTCTCAGGGAGACAGTGCTCTTCACCGTGATACATCATACATCTCTCTTCCCTTGGAACAGTGAGTGCACCCCTTCCCCTTGCTTATACTTGTAAGTGTGCTGGTGGGTGAGTCTTAAGTTGGGAATTGTTCAGAATACCTAGAATTGACTCGCTGATGCTATACCTGGGTTAAGATGCCCCGATAAAGAGGTAATCTGAGGCTGAACTGAGAGTGTAATCAGATTTCATCAAAGCAGATAGTAAAATGGGGCCAAGATTCAAATTACAGTGCCGATGGTGGGCCACAGGATCATTAACAGGCATACTCATTCAAAAGGAGTACCTTGGATCATTCTGGAATGATGATGAAAGAGATGGCCAGGCTTGGAAAGAAATTAGAAATCTTAAGTCTGAAGGAGGAGGATCCAAGGATTGGACAAGGGTGCAGGGCCTCCAGTGGAGCCTCCCAGAGAACCTTTAGCAAACTCTTTGCTGCTGCCAGAGTGGATTCTAGCTGGCTAACCATGGATGTCACGGCTTCTGTAACCACAGCATGTCCCCCGGGGCCTGTATCAGCTGAGGGACCGTGGGCCTACAGAGAGCATTTCCAGGGGATTTCCTGCTTCTCTTTTCCCCCTAGGTCACCTGATTATACCATCTTGATTCTCGATCTTTTTTAGCAAAGTCCCAACCTGAGCCTAAAGTTATGTCTGTAACTAGAGACTTGGATGTGTCTCTAGGATGTTCTGGACCCCTACTAGAAGTTTATTTATTCACATGAGAAGCTGAAGGGGACTCCTAAGACATAACTCACCCTAAGAGAACAGGGAAGTGGGCAGAGACGCACAGCCTAAACAAATCCTCATCCTCAGAGGAAAGCTGGTTCTGACTGCGGCATAGCATCCGCTTCTGGGATTTGTCTCCTGGGCAGTCTCACTCACAGCCACATTGCCTAGATCCTAGAAAAGGACAGACCATGACTAAAAATAAGAAGAATTAATGTTGCTGAAATTCTGTATTGTCACAAAGCATAGCAAAAAGAGATCTCCCTTTCCTTATCATAGTGCAACACACAGCGGTAGTTTGCACACCCAGAGAGATGACTCAGTGGAGGTATATGGTAGTGAACTTCAACGTGGCTCCCAACGACTCCCATATCTCCCGGAATTTACCTTTTTGAATAGTCCCCTCCCATATCTTATCAGAGTGGGTCTGTGTGACCAACAGAATGTGGCAGAAGTTACGGCTTGTCACTTCCAAGGCTAAGAATCATTGCAGCTCCCTCCTTGCCCTCTCTCTCTGAATCATTCATTCTGGGGAGAGTCAGGAGCCACGTTATCAGCACGCTTTTGAAGCCCACTAGAGACATCCATTGGAGAAGGCAATGGCACCCCACTCCAGTACTCTTGCCTGGAAAATCCCATGGACGGAGGAGCCTGGTAGGCTGCAGTCCATGGGGTCACTAAGAGTCGGACACAACTGAGCGACTTCACTTTCACTTTTCACTTTCATGCATTGGAGAAGGAAATGGCAACCCACTCCAGTGTTCTTGCCTGGAGAATCCCAGGGACGGGGGAGCCTGGTGGGCTGCCGTCTCTGGGGTCACACAGAGTCGGACATGACTGAAGCGACTTAACAGCAGTAGCAGCAGGGACATCCATGTTTTAAGAAGCTGAGGCCTACAAACAAGAGCCATGTGAATAGACATCTTGGAAGTGACTGCTCCAGCCCTGACCTAGAGATGACAACCTCATGAAAGACCCTGAGCCAGAACCGTGCAGCCAAGCCATATCTGGATTCCTGGTCCTAAGTAATTGGTGGGATTCAAACATTGGTTCATCTGTGAAGTTTTGGGTAGTAGATAACTAACATCAACAGATAACTAACACAGATTTCAGTACTGGAAGTGAGGGGTTGTCATAGTAAATATGTTTAAATGTGGGAGAGCCTTTAGAATTAAGTAATAAGGTGGAACTATTTTGAAGAGAATGCTGGTGAAAACTTGAAGTGCTTTGATGAAACTGTAGATGCGTGATGACCTCTAAGGAGTCTGCAGATGAGGGTATAAAGGAGAGTGAGAAAAATCTTACTGTAAAGTGGGAGAAAAGGGAAATCCTTCTTATATAGTGGTAGAAAGTTTAACAACACTGTCACCTGCAGCTAGGCAGAAAGAAAACATACCTAAGGAAATGGGTCCAGCTAAGGGGTTTTCTAAGCTATGTGTTAAAGGTGACACTTGGTCTCTTCCTGTTGCTTAAAATAAAATATGAGAGGAAATAGATAGACTAAAAGAAGGGCTGTTAACATGAAAGAGCTATAACTTGATGGTCTTGAAATTTTCCATTGTCCCAAGATGGCAGACAATGCAAAAACTAAGAAGTGCCTTCCACACAATGATTAATTCCAGGGCCCTGCAAAAGAAACGTGTAGAAGGTGGAGCTCAGGGTGTGGCAGTAAAGCCCTTTATTGGGACCTCAGGAAGCTCGAAGGTAGTATCTCAGAAGGCTAGTCAATCAAAAGAAAAATTCCTCTAAAAAATTTAAGTATGTGCCTTGCAGATACTCCCAGTTAAGCAACAGAGTCTCTGCTGCTGCTGCTGCTGCTGCTGCTGCTGCTGCTGCAAGTCACATCAGTTGTGTCCAACTCTGTGTGACCCCATAAATGGCAGCCCACCAGGCTCCTCAATAGAGTCTCTAAGAAGTTTAAAAATATTGTCCTTCTACCATTTCAGCGTGAGTCCACTGGTTTATCTCACAGAGATTTCTGGGTGTAGCCTTTTACTGATATATTGATCACAGAGACTCACAAAGTTTTTAAGAAAATTATATTTGTAGAAATACAGCCAGCTAGGACTGAAAAGGATAGAAACAGTCAAAAATGATCTTTGAACCTCTCTTCCCAAATTTCAGCAGCAAACAGGCTGGGAAAACCATACAGCTGCAAACGACACTACACTTCCCAGGAAAGCGGGGCTAAGTCACAGGAAGAAGCAAGACACCAGAGGGCAGGGCAGAGAGCGGGGAAGACTCGCTGGCACTCAGGAGGAAAATCGAGTCTTCAAGAATCCTCAACATCTATCCAGCTGTATTTCAGACTTCAGTGGACTATGAGGGCTTTCTGCCCTCTATTCTCTCCATTTGGAACAAACATGTCTATGATGGTTATCCGATGCCTGTCCCATCATTATTATATGCTGAGCGTGTACATTCACACGTCTTTGTATTCTTGAGGAACTATATTTAAGGAGCTGAATTTAAGGAATTGTACCTGAGGACACTTATCAGCCCCTTATTTAGATAAAATTCAGGAATTGATACTGATGCTCTGATGGAATGGTACCTTGGAGGCCTTAGGTGGGAGTGAATGTATTTTGCACATGAGAAGAACAAAAATAGTTAAAAACAGTAGGGTGAGTGTATTGATTTTTCAAAGTGTACTCTTCTCTTCAATAGCTGGAAATAAACTTCCCTCCCCTCGAGTGTGAGCTAGACTTAGGAGCTCAGTTGTAAGGAATAGAATGAAGCAGAAGTGATGGTGCGCCCCTTTGAATACTAGGTCCCAAAAGGCGCCCCCGCTTCCTGCTAGCTCGTTCCCCTTTAGACCCTTTGCTCTGAGGAAAGCCAGATTCCGCGTTACGAAGACGCTCAGGCAAGAGATGCCCACACGATAAGGAACTAAGGCCTCCTGCCAACACCCAGGTGAGTGGGCCATTTTGAAAGCATATACTCCCAGTCAAGCCTTCAGATGATATTCTAACTCAAACTCATGAGAGTCCCTGGACAAGATTTACCCAGCTAAGTCACTCCTGAATTCCTTACCCAGGAGAAAAGCTGTGAGATAATCACTGATGAATATAGCCCCTTAGCTTCCACCCTACAGACCTACACTGGATGTGTAGTATGCGAGAGAAATCAGTTTTTATCATGCTCACGTGCCTGTGGGTCATCTGCTTGTCTTCTTTGGAAAAATGTCTACTCAGGTTTTCTGCCCATTTTAATCTAATCAGCTTGTTTGCCCTCTTGACACTGAGTTTGCATGAGCGGTCTATATACTTTGGATATTACCGCTTTATCAGTCACATCATATGCAAATATATTCTACCATTCAGTAGGTTTCCTTTTCATTTTGTCAATGGTTGCCCTTGCTGTGCAAAAGCTTTCAAGTTTAATTAGGTTTCATTCTGTTTATTTTTGCTTTTGTTTCCTTTGCCTTAGGAGATAGATCTAAAAGTTATTGCTTTGATTTACGTCAAAGAGTGTTCTGCCTATGTTTTCTTCTAGGAGTTTCATGGTTTCCAATCTTACATTTAGGTCTTTAATTTGGAATTTATTTTTGTATATGGTATGAAAAAATGTTCTAATTTCATTCTTTTACATGTAGCTATCCAAATCTTTATTATTTTAAGCAACTGATATTTGAAGATTGCTTATAACAGCAGCCTAACCTAGTCTTGGCTAACTGAAACACTAGGCTTTACCTCATGTTAAAGTATAAATAAAACCCATATTCAGAAAACTAGTGCAAAGTACCTATATTCCATAGGTGTCTCAGTAAGGTAATAATGAGGCTTGGTTCTCTCCACATCTTGGATCTCTCTTGCTCTTGGAAAAGTCTGCTTAATGAGAATAAGGCCTATTCATTCCCAAGTTGAGTAGTTCTCAAATTCTTGTGAGACTAGACTTCCTGAGGGTTTGATATTATACAGTCCCAGGCCCCACTCCCAGAAAGCCAGCTTCTGGAGGTCTAGAGAAAGGTTTGGGAATTTGCCTAAAGTAAATTTTAACAAGAGTGCCAGGAGATTCTGATACAATTTGAAAACTTCTGAGCAAGTACCTAGAAGACAACATGCTGAGGGACAGTAGCTGTCGGTAGGGCAAAGTCAAGGCCACAGCCTAGAGGCTAAGAGTGTGGGTGTTCCACGACTGTCTTACACGAGGGCCATTCTAGTCTCTCAGGAATCTTCTTGTTACTTTTACTGTATAAATAAAACTTCCTGGTTCAATACCCAGCTTAAAAACAACGACAACAACAACAGAGAATGTGGGCGCTGCAATCTAGCCGAAGTGGGTGAGAATTTGGCCTCTTATTAGCTGTGTGCTCCTGGGCAAGCTACTGCACTTCTCTTGCTTCCATCGCCATATCCATACAATGGGGATCCATTATTAATTTCCTTGAGATTATTCGGAGTAGTCAATTAAGTTATATACTTAAATTAAGTTAGCTATTTAAATTACTAGGAGTGGTAACTGACACATAATAAAACAGAAGACATTATCAAATGCAGGGTGGTGCTAGCGAGAACACAAAGTAAGGCGTTAAAGAGAGTCAGGATCAGGTCCCACCAAGCGAGGATTAACTAAGACAAAGGCATGTGTCTCACTTCATCCAGTTCCTACTGTCTACTCCCTCTCACAGCAACGCTGCTGCAGTTCATACACACATGTTCCAACTAACAGACTCGTGGGTTTCCAGGTTTCCAAACCATGTGGAAACATACAGCATTCACAATGTTCTGCTCCTGAATCCATGTCGGTCTCTGACATTGTTACATTAAATAGCATCACAGGGACACACTACAGCACGTTAGGAATCGAAAGGATCCTAGAGGCCCTCCAGTCTAACACCTCCCTATACCCATTTTACAGAAGAGAACACTGAGCGCCTCAAAGATGAACATGTGAGAAACCCCCCACGTTGTGAGTGGCCAGGCCAGGCCTCCAGCCCCGCTTCCTCAAGTCCCAGTCTTTCGCTCTTTCTTTCCTGCTCTACTCCACCAGTGGTAGAGCAGGACCTGGTATTTCTCTATGCATTCGAAGAAAATAAAGACCACTGGGAAAGGGATCACTTTAATCAGCACAGAGGAAGCATGGGCCACGGTGGGACGTAGGAGTAAGTGAGTTCCAGGCCGCTGCTTATGCTAGGCTCCGAGTTCCAGACGTTCTTTGTCCTGGGGCCCATCCACGTGACATCCATCACTGCAGCATTGGCTGGAGACCCTACCCTGCTAAAATTTTAAGGGCTGGGAGAGAGGTGGGGACCTCATGGAGAGAGACTGTGTTCTATGCCTCGAGAGAGGTTTAGGAATTTGTCTAAAGCAAATTTTAACAAGAGCTTCAGGAGACTCTGATGCAGTTTGGAAAATTCTGGGCAGGTACAGAGTAGACAGGCTGCTGAGGGACAGGAGGAGTCCCTCCACTGGGACTTCAAGGGGAAACTAATGGGAAAGATAGGATGGGGTAACGAAAGCTCATCGGACTGAGAATGTAGTTCAGTCCTCGACTCTGCTGCTGATTTGCTGTGTGACCTTGAGCCTCTCGCCCTTAGCCTCCCTGTGCTTCAGCTTCCTCAATGATATTAAAAGTGTTAACACCTGCAAGTCTACCTAGTCCATGTTCCAAGAAACCCAGAAGAGAGTCTAGTCTAACCTCCTAATTTGATTTACAAAAAGCTCACCAATTCATTTGCATGAGATCTTGGACACACGTGAGACAATAGTGAAAGGTGGTTCATATATATTGGAGTCTAAGGATCAAGTTACATGAAAATGGCCAGCCAGTCATACCCTGTTTCCTAGAGTCCAGAGACTGGAGATACCTTCATAGCATCCACCTTGGGATTCTTGAAAAGTGAAAGTCGCTCAGTCGTGTCCGACTCTGTGACCCTATGAACTATACAGTCCACGGAATTCTCCAGCCTAGAATAAATACTGGAGAGGGTAGACTTTCTCTTCTCCAGGGGATCTTCGCAACCCAGGGAACTGAACCCAGGTCTCCCGCACTGCAGGTGGATTCTCTACCAGCTGAGCCACAAGGGAAGCCCAAGATTATGGGTAGCCTATCCCTTCTCCAGTGGATCTTCCTGACCCAGGAATCGAACCGGGGTCTCCTGCTTCCCAGGTGGATTCTTGACCAACTCAGCTATCAGGGATTCTTAAAGACAGAGGGAAAATGCTTCCAATTCCTTTGTCAAGACAATTACATCAACAGATGTCCTGGATGGAGAGACCTAGACTGTAGAATGAGAGAAAGCCCATTCAGAACAGGGGCCCCGGGAGCCCTGACCCTGCACACCAAACTCCAGGGAGAGGCTGGGAGGAAGCTGTGACCAGGGCAGGAGCTTGTGGAAAAAGAAAAAGCAGACTGGTAGGCTCTGGAGATACGTCTTGAATATCCGGAACCCATAGCTCGAGCAGGGCACTGGGCTCCAAAGACAGGCTGAGCGGAAGACTGGCGGGAGGGTAGGGGGAGCTTTGCTTTATTTTTGGATTTTGCCAAATCAAAAGAATTTGGGAAATGATGGAAACTGCTGTGCTGAAATGCAGACTCTGCCAGGTCAGCATAGGCCTGTTTATAAGTAATTCAATCTGAGGCGGGGAGGAGCTGCAGGCGTGCACTCACACACACAGTCACACAGCCGTTCACACGCACGTAACTTCAGCACAGGCCAGTGGCAGCAGGACGCCCGATCCTGGTGTTGATTCCTGAGACCGTGGTCGGCACGTGGGCTCCTGGCCGGTATCCGTTCACTCATCCATTCCCTCCAGCATTTGCTGAGTGCTTGCAATGCATCAGGCGTGTGATAAGCTCTGGGGATAACATGGGGAGCCCAGCAGAGGTGGGCTTAGCGTCCAGCAGCTATACCACTGATGGGAACACAGATTCCCCACCCTCTCGTCCCAGGCCCACATAGAGAGGCAGGTGCGGGGGGGTGTGGGTGTGACCCAGGAAGACACTGTTGGAGGGGAGCAAGGAGCTCTTCGGCAGAGGCCATCCATGCTTCCCGCTGCTGTTATCACTCAGGGAGTGGGCAGGGCTCCCCTGGGGGTGGGAAACCCCTTCCCCTGCCTCAGGGGAGCCATCATTACAGGTCTAACCAGTCATGACCATCTCATTACCCTTGGCCTCAGCATATAGAGAAGAGAAGGAAAAGGCAACCCACTCCAGTATTCTTTCCTGGAGAATCCCATGGACAGAGGAGCCTGGCAGGCTCCAGTTTATGGGGTCACAAAGAGTTGGACATGACTGATCGACTTCACTCCACTTCAGCATATAGACATGTGACCAAATCCCGGCTAAAGAAGCACAAGAACTCTCCAGGGGATGGGTTCCTTTCCCAAACAAAAAGACATAGCCCCTCTGCCCTTCCCCTTTCTCCCTGAGACAGGACCAAATGCCTGGAGGTGTAGACATCATAGTAAAAGCCTAAGGCAACATGGCAACAGGCTAAGATGATGGGACTAAAAGAACAGGAGCAGCTGACATCACCCCGGAGCTGAACTGCCTTCCTTGGGACACTCACCAGATGAGAACAAACAAGAAATAAACAATAACACCAACACTTCATTTACTAAAGTCAAAGTGAAAGTGAAGTCGCTCAGTCATGTCCGACTCTTTGCGACCCCGTGGACTGTAGCCTACCAGGCTTCTCCATCCATGGGATTCTCCAGGCAAGAATACTGGAGTGGGTTACCATTTCCTTCTCCAGGGGATCTTCCCAACCCAGGGATTGAACCTGGGTCTCCCGCATTAGAGGCAGACGCTTTACTAAAGCTGCTTGTAATTCGGTTTTGTGTCACTAGCAACTGAAAGCATTCCAGAAGAGTCCGAAAGAAGACGTTATCAGTATCATCATGGGACAGCCCTGGTGAGGATCCCAGACCTGGGAGATCGATGTAAAAAGCCAGAGCTAGGAAGTGAGGAGCCAGCTGGGTCCTGGCTTAAACAAAGTGGCTCCTGGGCAGCCTGAACTCTATCACGCACTGGGAGTTATGTGCACGGGACCCACGTCTCCTCCCTGAGGAGGAGGGACTACAGCACCAAAACTCCTTTCTGAAGACTTAACCAGATCTTCCCAACTCCAATTTCTGGCTCTTCAATCTAAGTTGGTACTCTAATAGCATTTGGAAGAGCTATGAAGATCAGATTTAAAATCCTGTGTGGAGAGGAGAGGGTGTGATGATTTGGGAGAATGGCATTGAAACATGTATAATAACATGTAAGAATCGAAATGCCAGTCTATGTCTGATGCAGGATATGACACGCTTGGGGCTGACGCGCGGGGATGACCCAGAGAGATGTTGTGGGGAGGGGGGTGGGAGGGGGGTTCATGTTTGGGAACGCATGTACACCTGTGGTGGATTCATGTCAATCTATGCCAAAACCAATACAGAATTGTAAAGTAAAAATTAAAAAAACAAACAAAAAAAAAAAAATCCTGTGTGTAAGAGAAAGAGAACTGCATGAGAAGAAAGTTCCTATTGAAAAGCTGCCATTGTTTCATGTCTAGTAAGAGGGGTATTCAACTGCCTGGGCTGGAATCTAGCTACTCAGTAAGTGTGTGACATTAAGTTATATAACCCACATGTGCCTCACTCTTCTCATCTGTAACATGAGGTTAATATGTTAACCTCTTCTTCACAGAGATAAAACCTGACGGCTCAGAGGTAAAGAATCAGCCTGTAATTCAGGAGATGCAGGAGACCTGGGTTTGGTCCCTGCATTAGAAAGATCCCCTGGAGGAGGAAATGGCAACCCACTCCAGTATTCTTGTCTGGAAAACTCCATGGACAGAAGAGCCTGGCAGACTGTAGTAGTCCTCGGGGTTGCAAAGAGTCGGATGTGACTGAGTGGGCCTGTTTTGAGGATTAAATTAATTAATTCATCTTAAACTCTTAAAACAAGCACCTAACACAGAGTAAATCTTTGAGAGAGATTAGCTAATATTGTTAATCATTTCATTGATTCTGAAATGGTTTCACATTTTTAGCACCTCTGAAATCCTGATGTATCTTTTAGAGGACAGCATGTCATAGATAATTGGAACCATTTTTTTTCTTTCTTCAAAATTCACTAACAATTTATTTTACAATCTATAGCATCCTATTTCAATGACGTGGGAAACCATTATTGAAGCAGATCTTCTTGTTGGTGAAAAGGACCACTTGAGTAGTCCCATAGGCAAAAGATATGTAAAACAAGAAGGCACCTCACTGTCATCAAGAAAGGAATTTTGGAAATTTGTCAAAGTCCACTCTGCCCAATTATCTCTTGTTTGTGGAACTCAAAGGCTTCTAGTGAAGGGATGGGCAGATTTCAGCATGAGAGGGACAAGCAGATCCAGACCGAGAACGATACTTTTTTGGATTCAAGGTTATCCAAACATCTGAAGAATTGAGACTGCATAGTGAAGTCATCGGGCTTCCCAGGTGGCTCAACGGTAAAGAATCTCTTTGCCGATCCAGGAGATACAGGAGACGAACATTCAACCCCTGCTCGGGAAGATTCCCTGGAGAAGGAAATGGCAACCTACTCTAGTGTTTTGCCTGCGAAATCCTGTGGACTGAGGAGCCTGGCGGGCTACAGTCCGTGGGGTCACAAACTGACAACAACAAAGTGAAGTCATCTGAGCAGAAAGAAGGGTCTCCCAAGAAGGCGCTCTCTGAAGGGAGGGGACCAGAGGGCTGTTACCCCAGAGCCAGAGCTGAGGCTGTCATGGAGGAAGCTACTCCCCCAGCTCACGCAGCAGAGGTGGACATGGGGTGGCGCACACTCCACTCCCCTCTGGGTGGCACAACTGCTTCTAACAGAAGCCCCGTGGGTCTGGGTCTGAAACAAAGAAGCTTGTGGAGAATTGCAGCTTATCTTGGGAGAGCAGGCGCAAGGGAGGAGAGAAGGGTGTTCCTCCGGTGGGGAAACAAGCGCTATAGTCAATTTCAACTTGAATAACAAGAGTAGGATAGCCTTATTGTTAGCTTAAGCAGGTAAAGCAAGCCATATGAGCAAAACTATTATTAATTAATAATAATCATTGATAAATACTGGAGAGGGTGTAGAGAAAAGGGAATCTTCTTGCACTGTTGGTGGGAATGTAAATTGACACAACCACTATGGAAGACAGTTCAGTTCAGTTCAGTCAGTCAGTCATGTCCCACTCTTTGCGACCCCATGGACTGCAGCCCGCCGGGCCTCCCTGTCCATCACCAACTCCCGGAGTTCACCCAAGCTCATGTCCATTGAGTTGGTGATGCCATCCAGCCATCTCATCCTCTGTCATCCCCTTCTTCTCCTGCCCTCAATCTTTCCCAGCATCAGGGTCTTTTCCAATGAGTCAGTTCTTCACATCAGGTGGCCAGAGTATTGGAGTTTCAGCTTCAGCATCAGTCCTTCCAACGGAAGGTGGTAGGGAGTCCTTGAACACTAGGAATAAAACCACCACATGACCCAGCAATCCCACTACTAGGCATACACCCTGAGGAAGCCCAAACTGAAAAATACATGTACCCCAATATTCAGTGCAGCACTATTTACGATAGCTAGGACATGGAAGCAACCTAGATGTCCATCAGCAGATGACTGGATAAAGAAGCCATGGTACATATACACAGTGGAATACTACTCAGCCATAAAAAGAACACATGGACTCCGTTCTAATGAGACAAATCAACCTAGAGCCTATGATACAGAGTGAAGTAAGTCAGAAAGAAATATATATATCTATATTTCTATATATATTATTATATTCTGAGAAGGCAGTGGCAACCCACGCCAGTACTCTTGCCTGGGAAATCCCATGGATGGAAGTATACGTATTATTCTCCTATATAGTTCTATATATTACATATATATGTGATATATATATATATCATATACTAATGCATACAAATGGAATCTAGAAAGTCAGTACTGATGAACCTATCTGCAGGGCAGCAGGGGAGACACAGATATAGAGACAGACTTATGACCAAAGCGGGGGTGGGGAGGAGAGGGTGGGATGTACGGAGAGAGTAACATGGAAACATACACTACCATATGTAAAATAGACAGCCAACGGGAATTGGTGGCCGTATGACCCAGGGAATTCAAACTGGGACTTTGTAACAACCTAGAGGGGTGGGATGAGGAGGAGATGGGAGGGAGGTTCAAGAGGGAGGGGACATAGGTATGCCTATGCTGATTCATATTGGTGTTTGGCAGAAACCAACACAATGAGCGAGTGAAGTCGCTCAGTCATGTCCGACTCTTTGCAACCCCACAGACTGTAGCGTACCAGGCTCCTCTGTCCATGGGATTTTCCAGGCAACAGTACTAGAGTGGATTGCCATTTCCTTCTCCAGGGTATCTTCCCAACCCAGGGCTCAAACCCAGGTCTCCTGCATTGTAGACAGATGCTTTACCGTCTGAGCCACCAGGGAAGTCCAATTATCCTTCAATTTAAAATGCATAAATTTAATTTTTTTTAATTGTTGATAATATGACATTACTACTAGCAGCAGCCAACATATCAAACGCCCACTAAATAAGAAGTGCTGGACTCTGCACAATATATCTACTCACAGCTGGTGAAGAGTAAATGTAAATATGATCATGTGATTCATTTGACAAATGAGAAAATGAGACCCGAGAGCTCAACTCACTTTCCTACAGTCACACAGCTGGTGTGCAGCAGAGCTCAGGTTCAAACTCAGTTGGTCTGAATCCAGAGCCTGAATCAACCATGATTGGTGACAGAAGACGGAGTTTCTCCAAAGGGCAACGTACCAGTTGACTCCTGACTGCACAGTGTGCTGGGGGCGGGGGTGGCTTCCCCTCTTCCAGCAGGAGGCATCATCACCCCTTCCGCTTGCTAAGCACTGTCAAGGGCTGGCTGCGGAGGTGGGCTCTGCTTCGGAGCTCCGTTCCCAGTGCTCCTGCTCGGCAGCCAGACCGTAACAAAATACCACAGACCTCTGGCATGGACAGAAACGTATTTTCTCACAGTGCTGAAAGCTGAGAAGTCCAAGACCAAGTGCCAGCAGGGCTGGGTTTCTGGTGAGACTGCCTCTTCCGGGCTTCCAGACTACCACCTCCTTGGTCCTCACGACAGGGAGAGAGAGAGGGGTGGGGGGAGACCAAGAGAAGACACCTTCTCTTCTTATAAGGCCATGGTTCTCTCAGATGAAGTTCCTACACCTATGACCTCATTTGACCTTAATTACCTCTAAATGGTCTTCCCAGGTGACTCAGCGGTAAAGAATCCGCCTGCAAATGCAAAAGACACAGGTTTGATCCCTGCATTGGGAAGATCCTCCTGAGAAGCAAATGGCAACCCACTCCAGTCTTCTTGCCTGGAGAATCCCATGGACAGAGGGGCCTGGCAGGCTACAGTCCTGCAGGTCATGAAAGAGTCAGACACGACTTAGTGATTAAACAACAGCAACAACCTCCTGAAGACTTTATCTCCAAATGTGGTCATACTGGGGTTAGGGCCTCCACAGCATGAATGGGGTGGGGGCACAAGTCAGTCCATAGCAAGCAGTTACCTTATTCTCATATTCCTTTTTATAAAATTGAAGTGTAGTTGATTTACAATGTTGTATTAGTTTCAGGTGTATAGGAAAGTGTTTCTCATATTCTTTAAAAAAAAGGAAGTTTTCCATGAACGTCTACTCTCAGGTATTTTTAAGACCCCAGAAGTTTATTTTACTGTTTTTTTAATCTTTGAAAAATTTTTGTTTTGTTTTCAATTTTTATTTTATTTTTATACAATTTTTAAAGGTTACTTTCCATTGACAGTTATTAAAAAATAGTGACTATATTCCCTGTGTTGTATACAATACATCCTTGAGCCTATCTTACACCCAATATTTTGTACCTCCCAATCTTTCACCCTTATATGCCCCCCACTGGTAACAATTAGTTTGTCCTCTATGTCTGTGAGCCTGCTTCTTTTATATTTGCTAGTTTATCTTATCTTTGGAGAAGACTCTTGAGAGTTTTGAACAGCAAGGAGATCAAAGCAGTCAGTCCTAAAGGAAATCAACTCTGAATATTCATTGGAAGGACTGTTGCTGAAGCTGAAGCTCCAATGTTTTGGGTACCTGATGCAAAGAGCCAACTCATTGGAAAAGACCTTGACACTGGGAAAGATTGAGGGCAGGAGAAAAGGAGGTGGCAGAGGATGAGATGGTTAGATAGCACCACCAACTCAATGGACATGAATTTGAGCAAACTCCAGGAGATAGTAAAGGACAGGAAAGCCAGGCAGGCTGCAGTCCATGAAGTCACGAAGAGTTGAACACGACTTTCCACTCCAGTACTACTGCCTGGAAAATCCCATGGACAGAGGAGCCTGGTAGGCTACAGTCCATGGGGTCACAAAGAGTCGGACACGACTGAGCAACTTCACTTTCACTTTCACTTAGCAACTGAACAATTTATTTTTTTAGATTCCATGTATAAGTGATATCATACAGTATTTGTCTTTCTCTTCCAAGACACCAGAATTTTAGATCTGAGAAGAACCTTTGGGTAAATCAAGTACAAATTCCTCGTTTCACAAATGAGCACATGTGACTCTGAGGTATTAGGAGACTTGCCCGGAGTCATACATCGAGTTAATGGCAGCGCTGAACCCGGTCTTCTGATGCCAGTGGTGCAGCAGCATGTGTTGCCGAGCTTTAAAGGAATGATGATGGTGAGGACGATGGTTGGCGCCCCTACTATGTGGCAGGGGCTTCCCAGGTGGGTCAGCGGTAAAGAATCCCCCTGCCGAGGCAGGAGATACAGGAGACGCTGGTTTGATCCCTGGGTCGGGAAGATCCCCTGGCGGAGGGCATGGCGACCCACCCCAGCATTCTTGCTGGAGAATCTCATGGACAGAGGAGCCTGGTGGACTACAGTCCATGGGGTGGCTCAGAGTTGGGCACGAATAAAGCGACTGAGCTCGCACACACGCACTAAGTGACAGGCATTGTATAGTTCCCTTTACATACACCATCTGAGTAACCTTCACAATAGCATGAATAAAGGGTATGACTGTCCACTAATGCAGATGAAGGGACTGAGGCTCAGAGGTGAGGTACCTCACTCAAGCACACACAGCTAGTTTGGTGGGTGGCCGCAGGGTTTAAACCCCAGGTTGGGTCCAAAGTCCACAGTCTTCCAGTTTCAATTTCCATCGGGCAAGGGGGCACCCTCAGTGGGCCCAGGCTAAGAGCCAAGATGGGGAGCCAAGGGAAGGTCATGGACATTCAGGATCAGCGCCGAGGATGCAAGGGCTGCCGGCAATGACAAAGTGAAAAGAAGGAGGGAAGACTTGATGGCTTCCCAAGGCTGCCACCAAATGGCTCAGGGAGCTCCAGGGCCTCCTTTATTTCCCTAGGGAGTCAGGACGAGTTTTTTCCTTTACCTTCAAGCTTGACATCCCTTTATAGGTAAATCAGCCTTGCAGACAAACATGAACCGTGCCAGGCTGCCCTCCCTTCAGGCTGCAAAGGAAATGAAATTGGCATTCTGTAGTCCTCACCTGGCAGGCATCACCACACAGCCCCAAGGGACTGGGGCCAAGGCTGGGTGTCAGGCTGATGGGCTATTGTCTGGAGTCTGGAAGGGAAGAGGGTGCTGGGGCAGGTGGGGGAGGAAGCCAGCTCGCAGGAGAAAGGTGAGCGGCTGGCCCCCGGCCCAAGAATGCCAGGGGCCCCTGGCTCCCGCTGCCTGGCCCTGCTTCCCTGGCGGGAACAATTCGTGGTGTTGTCAGGAAGTGACACTGAAACCCCGTTCCCCTTATACCTCCTTCAGCCTCTGGCAAAAGGAGGTTCCTGGAGGGAATATTTTTAGTTTGACAAATGAAAGCCTGGGACCGAGGACAGGAGGGATTAAGGGAGCTCTTCTCTGACACTCCTGGAGACGGGGAGATGATGAGTCAGATAGAGAGGGCTTAGGCACGACTTCTCAAGACATTCCTCAAGCATGAGCGCAGGCCAGCCATGCGGATGGATTCCTCCCGCCCGCCAGCCGGCGTGCGGGGCGGGGGGCTGTTCGGGAGGGGCCCGGGAGCCGCTTCTCCCGGTCCTGTCTTCCCTGCCCAGTGGCACATTGTTGGACAGCAGCTCCCGGGATCAAAGCGCCGCCTGGGCTGGGCCGGCCCGGAGTCAGCAGGCGTGGGTTCGAGCTCAGCCCTCCTGGCTAGCTGGCGGTGACTCTGCGTGTCCTCAGTTCTCCCTGGATGCTTCAGTTTCCGCGTGTGTAGACCAAAAGTATTGTGACGCCTCAAAATGTCATCATGAGGCTGTACTTCTGAAAAAAAGCACGCACAGTGCTGTGGACACGCGATTCTGCTGAGTCCTTAACACCCCATGCACAGGTGTGCTGGGAATCTCAGGGCAGAGTGACAAAACCAGGGCTTAACCCTCTCACCACCTCCGTGAGGTGGACTTCATCACCCCGACTTTATAGACGAGGAAACTGAGGCTCAGAAAGGGGCGTGGCTTGCCCGGGATCACAGAGCTAACAAGTGCTAGGTTGGCATCACCCTGACTCCAAAGCCCGAGTCCTGGATCCTTGCACCGGTGACTCCCTGGCTAGGCCTGGATCTGGCTGGAGCTCATCTCTTATCAGAAGCCACAAGTGACAGGAAGATCAAGACAGCGCTCAGGGCCGGGCGCCAATCAGAGAGCCAGAAGGGGAGAACAGCCTGCCAGCCAGAGGAGGGCCAGAGGAGACAGGAAGGGGAGCCCAGAGCAGGGCTCAGACGGGACTGCAGGTCGGAGGGGCAAGGGAAGGGCCCCGGGCCAGAGCCCGGGCCCTTGGCAGCATCAGCCGGTGGCTGGCGCTCCTGGCAACGCAGTGGGTTCTGGAAGAGGAAGTACACTTAAAAGTCAGTCTGCGGACGCAGATGTAGAGAACAGACTTACAGACAAGAGTGGGGAGGAGAGGGACGGTGAGATGAATGGAGAGGGCAGCATGGATGGGTACACACTAACACATGTAAACAGACAGCCAAAGGGAATTTGCTGAATGAGTCTGCGAACTCAAACAGGGGCTCTGCAATAACCTAGACAGGTGGGAATGGGTGGGAGGGGGCAGGAAGATTCAAGAGGGAGGGGACATATGTGCACCTGTGGTTAATTCATGCTGATGTTTGACAGAAATCAAGCCAATGTTGTAAACCAATCATCAAACAATTGAAAATAAATCTTCTTTTAAAAAGTCAAAATCTGCTCATTTGGTTGGAAGAGAGAATGAGGCAGCCATCAAATAGAGATTGGCTTATCTCTCCCTTTCCTGACAGCTGGGTTAGGTTAGGATGGGTGCTCCCAGAGACTTGGTGCCAAGTCACTCAGTGAGCTCTAGTCTAACATGTAAAACTGTGCTAAGCAGCTCACCCCGAAGCCACCCCCATGGCCCACCTATTCGATTTTCATTGGCCCACAAGTGAATTCCAGAATAAAGAGTAAGAGATCACCAGTGTGCTTCTGCTGAAGAAATGCTGATAGTAGTGACTTCATTGCTGAAATTAGTGGAGTTTTTTTTTTTTTCACTTATTAGCATCCTCCTCTTAAGTAAGTGATCTAAGTCCAGAGAATTCACTTTTTATCCTTCATGGAACTTAATTCAGCTATTTTGTTTCAAACAGAAAACAAAAAGGGTATCCCATACGTTTGGTTACCTTCTTCTTTGTCCTCAGGAAGAAAGGAAGGGAGGGAAGAGAGGGGGCAGTACCACTCACACCACAAACTCCACTCCTGATGAGCTCACGAGAAGAGCAGCACCCCTCCACCACCACCACCCAGCTGCAGTCCCGGAGACTCGTCCCAGCACCACTTCGGGGCCCCAAGGCGACACAAGCCCATCAGAACAGGCCATGCCTTCATGTTTGCACCAGCCACTAAAAATGCTCAGGATAATTTTGCATCTTTCCTTCAAGCCATGGGACCTTGAGCAAGTCATCTAAACTCCATGAGCCTCAATTTCCTCATCTGTAAAATGGGATTAAAGTGCCACCTTGTCTCATATGGCAGTTGTGGAAATCTGCCAAGAGAGATGTAGAGGTTTATGTGATGTATATAGTATTTATTGAGCACCTGTTACATGCCAGGCACTGCTCTATATGTATGTGTTTGAGTTTTTTCCAGGAAAGAGGTGTAGTCGACTTCAACATCATGGAGCTGAGGAGGTCAAGAAAGCTTAACAAGGACACTCCTGAGATGGGGACCCTGACTTGTCCTTCCCAGACTCTGCAGCAGGCTGAGCTGTGTTTCAGTCAAGCTTCTTTGACTTTCTTTAATGTTAGGAATGCAATGGGTGGGTGCAGTAGGAGCGGGCGCTGCAGGACAACACCGGAGATGGGGGCGGGGAGGGTGCTTATTGGTGGTACAGGACTTGGACCTCACCGGCGCTGGTGGTGAGAAACCACCACAAAACCCCCGCGCCGCCAGGGACAGAGGGTTCTGTCTGCCTTTGTCGGCCACGCCGGTTTCCTCTCACAGTGTCTCACCTGCCAGGCCCCCCCCCTCGCCACCACACGTGCTGTTCCCCTGCTCTCAGCTGCCCACCCACCCCTCCCATGCCTCTTCGCCATCCAGTAGCTTCCGCTTCCGTAAGGCCAAGTGCTTGACATGTGGGGACATCTAGACTCCTTCCAGTTTCCTCCTGTGGTCTCAGAACGCAATCATTCTTTGCCCACAGGTTCTAGAGTTTGAAAGACTGAGACCTGGAACTCAGTCCTAGCGCTGAACCACTGCTCTGTTTTGAACAAGGTGCCTCTCAGACCCTCGGATTCTTTTCCTGTAAGTGGTGATCCTAATACTATCAACTTCTTCGGGTTATCAGTTCAGTTCAGTTGAGTCGCTCAGTCATGTCTGACTCTTTGCGACCCCATGGACTGCAGCACACCAGGCCTCCCTGTCCATCACTAGCTCCTGGAGTTCACTCAAACTCATGTCCATCGAGTCGGTGATGCCATCCAACCATCTCATCCTCTGTCGTCCCCTTCTCCTCCTGCCTTCAATCTTTCCCAGCATCAAGGTCTTTTCAAATGAATCTGTTCTTCATATTAGGTGGCCAAAGTATTGGAGTTTCAGGTTCAACATCAGTCCTTCCAATGAATATTCAGGACTGATCTCCTTCAGGATGGACTGGTTGGATCTCCTTGCTGTCCAAGGAACTCTCAAGAGTCTTCTCCACAGTTTTGAACACCACAGTTCAAAAGCATCAGTTCTTCAGCGCTCAGCTTTCTTTACAGTCCAACTCTCACATCCATACGTGACTACTGGAAAGACAATGGCTTTGACTAGATGGACCTTTGTTGGCAAGGTAATGTCTCTGCTTTTTAATATACCGTCTAGGTCGGTCATAGCTTTTCTTCCAAGAAGTAAGCATCTTTTAATTTCATGGCTGCAGTCACCATCTGCAGTGATTTTGGAGCCCCCCCAAAAATAAAGTCTGACATGGTTTCCACTGTTTCCTCATCTATTTGCCATGAAGAGATGGAACCAGATGCCATGATCTTAGTTTTGTGAATGCTGAGTTTTAAGCCAACTTTATCACTCTCCTCTTTCACTTTAATCAAGAAAATCTTTAGTTTTTCTTCACTTCCTGCCGAAAGGGTGGTGTCCTCTGCATATCTGAGGTTATTGATGTTTCTCCTGGCAATCTTGATTCCAGCTTGTGCTTAACCAGTCCAGCATTTCTCATGATGTACTCTGCTTATAAGTTACATAAGCAGGGTGACAATATACAGCCTTGACGTATTCCTTTCCCAATTTGGAAATAGTCCACTGTTCCATGTCCAGTTCTGTTGCTTCTTGACCTGCATACAGATTTCTCAGGAGGCAGGTCAGGTGGTCTGGTATTCCCATCTCTTTAAGAATTTTTCACAATTTGTAGTGATCTACACAATCAAAGTCTTTGGCATAGTCAATAAAGCAGAAGTAGATGTTTTTCTGGAATTCCCTTGCTTTCTCTATGATCCAAAAAATGTTGGCAATTTGATCTCTGGTTCCTCTGCCTTTTCTAAATCCAACTTGAACATCTGGAAGTTCATGGTTCATGTACTGTTGAAGCCTGGCTTGGAGAATTTTGAGCATTACTTTACTAGCGTGTGAGATGAGTGCAATTGTGTGGTAGTTTGAGCATTCTTTGGCATTGTCTTTCTTTGGGATTGGAATGAAAACTGACCTTTTCCAGTCCTGTGACCACTGCTGAATTTTCCAAATTTGCTGGCATATAGAGTGTAGCACTTTCACAGCATCATCTTTTAGGATTTGAAATAGCTCACTTCTTTGGGTTATGATGCAGAGTAAATTTTTTTTTAAGATTTTTTTTGACGTGGATCCTCTTTATTGAGTTTGTTACAATACTGCTTCTGTTTTGGTTTTCTGGGCATGGGGGATCTTAACTCTCCCATGCGAGATCGAACCTGCACCCCATGGATTGGAAGGCAAAGTCTCAACCACTGGACCACCAGGGAGGTCCCGATGCAAAGTAAATTAGATAGTTAGGACAGAGCCAAAGACACAATAACCACTCAGACTCAGAGCTGTTATTATTGCTAGTGCTGCTATTACTACTGAGTTTGAAAGAGTTGTCTCAGATCCCATTTCTTTCACTTAAGAACATTTAACTGCAAACCACAATTCCACCAAGGGCACCCGGCCCCTCGCTCCTGGGGCTGGTGCAGGAGTCGGAGGGCCAGGGTGTGTGATCTCAGCCAGACTTGCTGCTTCTCCTTCTCTGCCTCACTCCAATGGGTGTTCCCTTCACATTTCCCTAGGAGGCCAGTCTCCTCCCTCTGCCTTTCTTCCAGAAGATCATATAGAGGGTTTGACCCTTAGGGTCTAGACCCCATCACTGCCTGAAGATTCATCCCCAGGAAGTCACACAGCGGTGAGGTAGACAGGAATCTGGGAGGCCAGCTGACCTCATAGGGGAAGACTGAGGCCCAGAGACCAGAGGCCAAAGACCCCACTGAAAGTGCCAGCCCAGGAATGAGACCCTGCCTTTGCCCACACACTAACCAGTGTTCAGGCCACACTTTATTTGCCCTCAGTTTGGGGGTTCCCTCTGTCCTAGTCAACAAGCAGAGACATGCCTATGCTCCCAGAATCATCTGTGTACAAGAGGGAGGGGATATATACATACATCTATGGCTAATTCATATTGATGTGTGGCAGAAATCAAACCAATATTGCAAAGCAATTATCCTTCAATTAAAAATAAATAAATTTTTAAAAAAGAATGGTAAAGGCCTTGGGACAAACTGGAGGGGAAGGGGACACCACACCCAGAGATAGCAGGAGAGCCACCGTAGCCAGCAGGCTGCAGGCTGGCCGCGGGCCAGAACCGCAGTGACTCTGGAGGCACCGAGGCGGGGAGCCGTGCCGTCATGTGAATGGCGGTGTCTGCGGGCCTTGAAAGTGAAAGAGGATTAGGCCAGTGCGCTGCACGGCCCCGGGGGCCCCAAGTCAGACCGCCTGCCCTGCCTGAGAAATGCGTGCCAAAGCGCCAACGTGAGAAATGAATTTTAAAATTTGATGTTATTAAAAACCATCAGCTCGATTTCAAAGGCTGGCAAGCTTGCCTCGGAGACAGCACCCACCCAGGCCCGGCTGACCTCACCACGACAGCTAACCCATGACATCAGAGCGGCCCCGGGCAGAGAGTCTGGTGAATTAGCACTATCTAAAGAGAAGGAGGATGGAGTTACGAGCTCACCAGTGGGGGAGAACCGGAGAGTCCTTCATTGCTTCGCTCAGATTCCCAACTGCTTATCAAAACGCACATGTCTGGAACTGCTGGGTCTTGAGAGCCAGCCTCTTGACTTTTGATTCAGGGTGGGATCCAGGCCCCAGAGATGAGGCCAGTGGCTCCCAGGGGGAAGATGGATGGACCCTAGCCCCAGCATCACCCCCTCCATCTCTGCCTCTGGCTCTGGCTCTGTGATTACCCTGCTGCTCTGGTTCCAGCCGTACCACCTCCTAATTGTATGAAGACAATGTTCTTGCCTCCAGCCCTCTGGCCTCCCCAGCTTGAACTGAACAACTAGAGGCTGCCCAGGTCCCAGCCCATTCTACTTACCTGGTCAGGAGCAGAACCTTGACACCGTTGCTTTGAAAGACCCCAGGAGACACAAAGGAGCAGGCAGGACAGAGAGTTCAGCCCATCCTTTGCACTGCGGCCTGGCCATTCTCTCCAGGTCTGCCGCCCTCCCCGAGGGCAGATGCCGACTGCCTCCCCTGGGATGCAAGCTCCTCCACCAGCCCCCCGGGCCTCCCCCACCCGCCCCATCTTCTTTCACTCTCCCTCATACTCTGGTCATTGGCACAGATCTTCACGTTCTAAATAAACCGCTTCTTTCAGCTTTCCAGCTCGGACCATTCCCTTTGCTTGGAAAGCCCAGCCCACCCTGCATGCCTCCCACCCACCCACGTATGGACATGCTTTTCATAACCTTCAAAGCCCAACATCAGTATCACCCTGCATCAGAAGACTCCCCTCAGGTCCATGCAGCATGAACTGGTTCCTGGTGATGACTGAAACTGATGCTTCAGTCATGCTAACCACGGGGTGGGTACCATACATTATCAAGGGTCCACACAACCTGGTTCATTTTGTCCTCACCCAGCCTTTCAAAGCGGGTCCTATCACCATGCACATTTTTAGAGAGGAGAAAACAGAGGCAGGGAGGCAGGAGGTCACTTGCCCATGATCACACTAGTGCCCAGCGGGGCAGGAACCCTGGCTGTTGGGCCCAGATCCACTGTGCTAGAGACCAGCTCACCGCTCCTTCTGTTGCTATACTCAGAGGCCAGTCTCACCCACTTGACACCAGGCTCCTTGAGTGCAGGAAATTGGTGTTATCATTGTAAACATTGCAATAACATAATATTATGATGATGATGATGAATATTTAGTAGATTACTATACTGATAGAAATAGTAACAATTGCTGTACCGTATGGAGTATCCTCTCTATGGACTGAGTGCTCATATACTGTCTTCTCCACAACTCAACAGCCACACTGAAATGTGGATCATCTTCACCTTATAGATAAGTCCTCTGATTTATCCATGAGGCTCTGTGAGGTTACAGTTCAAGGTCACCCCCTGCCTCCACCCTCTGCTCTCCCTGCCTCCACCTCCCCAGCGCATAGTCAAGATACAGTCAAGGCTTAGGCGTCTGATCAGTTAAATGGAATGTCTCATTCCTAGGCCTCGACCTTTGATTCTGAGGTTGCAGCTTATTCCAAATGACCCTCAGCTATCACGTGCCTACTATGTGCTGGGAACAGCAGCTCCATCAGTACCAATTCATTCATTGCCCAAGCCCCAGAGGCAGGGCCCGCTGTTCGCCCCAGTTTTTAGATGCCTCGTGGGAGACCCAGAGAGGTTGCATGCCATGCCCGACGTCACACAGCTGGCAAGGGGCAGAGCCAGGAGGGAGCCAAGGCGGATTCCACGTGCTCTGCTCCCAAGCCCTCTTGTAGACTGTCTCCTGGGGACAGAAGCCCCAGAGGCGGAAGAGTGAGCAGGGCTGGAAAGGAGGAGGGCAGAGCTGGGAGGCACATTCCACCAGAGGCAACGTTCTCAGATGTTTCCACAGACTCCTCTGCCCCTGTAGGACCGGCTCGTTTCCGAAGCACATGAGGGGACGGACCGTCCAGTTGCTCCCAGTGACATCTCGGCTCGGCTCCGTGCAGGCCCCTGCGCATTCCTGGTGACGTCAGCCAGCTGTGCGCCCACGTCTCCAGGAGCAGGCTCCGTCGCAGTCCGGGGGGGCCGGGCGGGGTGCGGAGGGGTGACACGCAGACAGGCCCCTCTCGGCGCCTGAAGGAATGCGTCCCGGCTAGGGCCTGCGGCCGGGTTCGGGGAGGGTCCCCAAGCAGGGTCACTTCCCAATGATCCCAAGGTGAACGCTGAGGCTAGAGATGAAAAATCATCCAACTGAATAAATAAATCACCAAAGAGCGCAGCAGCCCCGGACTGCAGAGAAATTCAATCCTAAACGTGGAGAGAGTTGGTAGGGGGTGGGGGCCAGAGGACTGGGGGGCACTGAGGTTCTGAAAAGATTTAATTGGTGATTGGGCCCCAAGAATATGTAAATAGTCTCTCGGTTTCTGCCCTTTTAGGAGAAACAGATGCGCAAGACTCCAAGCGGAGTTTTCATGTGAAAATCACTCAGACCCCAAGAATGCCATTTAAAATGTGTATAACTTGATTGCTATCTCCCAGAAGGGAGGGCTTCCTATCTGAGGTTTTCTTTTACATTAGCCCCCTACCCTCATCGCAAGATCCATTTTTCTGTACCCCCTCCCCCTTCCCCTCCTCCTAAGCCCTAGGTTAGATGCCTAAGACAGATGAGGACAGGACCTCAGAGTTCCATGCAGTGTTGGTTGGGGGAAGCTCCCCCAGGGTCACCTATAGCTAAACCTTTAACTTCAAGATTACCTAAGTAAGGTTAACAATTTCCAAGTCTAGCCTCTGCAAAGAACCATCCAGTGACAAGCAACAGGTCCCCTGCTTCTCCTTAGGCAACCAACCGATCCTATTAGTTTGGACAACACTGACTCCCAAAATGTTTCCCCATATGTTGAACTAAATCTTGTTTCTAAAAGTAAAGTCTTTTACTTCTGCTCCTTGGCACTACACAAAACCCGATGGGCCATGCTTCCCTTTCCAAGCCCTTCTAGAACCCCTCTGGGATTCTGAACTGTGAGAAAAAAAAAAGAGAGAAGGAGAAGGTAGAGAGTCAAATGGAAGGAGTTTGCAGGGAGGAGAAGTCAGGATGCTTGTGTCCTGGGCTCAGTTTTACTCCCTGACTCGCAGAGTCTCAGTTTCCTTATCTGTAAAATGGGGAGCTTGATGCCTGCCCTTTACCAGTGAGGTGAGGGTAAGATGAGAAAAGGGAGATTCATGTATTTTGAAGGTAAAACAAACCTATTAAAGTGAGTCATAATTAAAAACACCAAACAAAGCCATGGAAGTGAAGGGGTTGGGAAGATTTCCTCCTCCCTCAGCAAGTCAAGAGAGGTGATGATCTCGAGAGTCCCTTCCAGCTCAGATGTGCAAGAGGTTTCACAAGGAGGAGTGCAGGATGGGAGTTTGCTAGTTCTGTCCAAACGCTGACCCATTTGTCTCTGGCCCGAGTGTCTCCTGTGAGCAGATACATATTTTAGAAGAGCAGAGAGAGGGGGATAGGACAACAGGGGAAAATGGGGAAAGGAGACTCATTTATTTAACCACCTAGCAAGTGTGTATCAAGATCCCAGGGCATGGACCACATTGAACAGAGATGCAAAAGAATCTTCCTGACAGCAGAGAATTCACCAGTGACCTACAGGAGGACCCTACACAGTGTGGGATGCTGCCCAATGCTGCCCCTCCCCCGAGATGTCTGCACATTGATCCCCTAAAGCTACCGCTTTGTTACTTTACACAGCAAGAGGGACTTTGTGGGTGTGACTGGAGTCCAGAACCAGTCCTCCTGTATTATCCTGCGGGACCCAATGGAGCCTTACAAGAAAGAGGCAGGAGCTCAGAGTCTGAGAAGAAGATGTCATGATGAAAAGCGGAAGTCGGAGTGATGTGGGACCACGAGGCAAAGAGTGGGGATAGCCTCTAGAAGCTGGAAAGGGCAAGAAAATGGACCTTCTCCTAGGCCCTCCAGAAGGCCGACAGTCCAGCCAGCCCAGAAGCTCTGGAATTCTGACCTCCAGAACTGTAAGAGTATAACCTGTGTTAAGTTACTAAGTTCCTGGTGATTCATTAGAGAAGCAAAAGAAAACTAATATATTGGTTCCCAGGGAAAACTTTCTATGTCGATCTCTATACAATTGACTTTATCTGTATTAGAACACATGGATCACGTTAATATGTGTGTGTGAGTATATATAATACATATATATATATATTCCCTGGAAGCTCAGCAGTACAGAATTCGCTTGCCATGCAGGAGACATGGGTTCAATTCTTAAGTCAGGAAGACCCCCTGGAGGAGGGAATGGCAACCCACTTGAGTATTCTTGGCCTGGGAAATCCCATGGACAGAGGAACCTGTGGAGCTCCTCTGAGAGCTCGTGAGGTCACAAAGAGTCGGACATGACTGAGAGACTAACACACACACACACACACACACACACACAGTACCAACGCTCCTAACCCCCATATATATATATGAGAGGTGGTAAGGGATAGGAAGGCTTGGCGCGTTGCAGTCCACGGGGTCACAAGCAGTCGGACATGACTTAGCGACTGAATAACAACCTACATATACACAGTACAAGTACATCGAACCCAAACTCAATCCCACCTCAAGGAATTGCACTTGCTAGTCCCTCTGCCGAGAATGCTCTCCCCCTAGACCTTTACATAGCTACCTCCTTCTCAGCTTTGTTATCTCTGCTCAAGTTTCATTTCCTCAGAGCCTCCTTCTTTGACTGCTCTTTCTAAAACAGTGTCATGCTAAAGACAAATATCATATGATATCACTTATATGTGGAATTGAAAAGGAAAAAAAAAGACATTTTTCCAAGTAAAATGAGACATACAGATATAGAAAACAAACTTATGGTTAACAAAAGGGGAAAGAAAGGTGGGAAGAAGGATAAATTAATAGGCTGGGATTAACATATACATACTACTATATCTAAAATAGATGATCAACAAGGACCTACTGTATAGCACAAGGAACTCTATATTATGTAAAAACCTATAAGGGAAAAGAATCTTAAAAAGAATATATATACTAAATGATGTACATATCGAGGCTTCCCTGGTGTCTCAGATGGTAAAGAATCCGCCTGCAATGCAGGAGACCCGGGTTCAATTTCTAGGTCAAGAAGATCCCTGGAGAAGGAAATTATAAATGGAATAATCCTGTATAGGTTACCGCATAATACTGAGTATAGTTCCCTGTGCTATACAGTAGGTCCTTGTTGATTATGTATTTTATATACAGCAGTATGTATATGCTAATCCCAGCCTCTTAGTCTATCCCTCCTCCCACCGTCCTTTTCCACTCCAGTGTTCTTGCCTAGAGATTCCACGGACAGAGGAGTCTGGAGGGCTATAGTCCATGGGGTCGAAAAGAGCGGGACGTGACTGAGTGCTGAGCACTTTCACATTTCAAAGATGTATTTCATATGCACCCAGTTGCTTCAGTCATGTCAAACTCTGTAATCCGTTAGACCACGGCCTGCTAGGCTCCTCTGTCCATGGGATTTTCCTGGCAAGGATACTGGAGTGGGTAGCCATTTCTCCCTCCAGGGGTTCTTCCCACCCAGGGATCAAACCCACGTCTCCTGTGTCTCCTGCATTACAGGCAGGTTTTTCGCCACTGAGCCAACAGGGAAGCCCCCCATATCATATATATATACATATATAGGCTGAGTCACTTCAGTCGTGTCCGACTCTGCGACCCCATAGACAGCAGCCCACCAGGCTCCCCCATCCCTGGGACTCTCCAGGCAAGAACACTGGAGTGGGCTGCCATTTCCATCTCCAATACGTGAAAGTGAAGCCGTTCAGTCCTGTCTGACTCTTAGCGACCCCGTGGACTGCAGCCCACCAGGCTCCTCCATCCATGGGATTTTCCAGGCAAGAGTACTGGAGTGGGGTGCCATTACCTTCTCATATATATATATATATATATACACACATATATATATATATACACACATATATATATATACACACACACATATAGAAAGTGAATTGCTGTGCTGTACCTGAAACTTACATGAAACTGTAAATCAACTATATTTCAATTAAAAAAATGTTTTAAATATCGTCATGTGTCCCACCACCAGGCCCCAGATGTTCCGGTATTTCTAGACTGCAGGCTGCAATCCATCGGTAGATCATAAGATCAGTCTCAGTGACGCATAACCAGTATATTTTTTAAATACAGTAGAAAAGCAGAGGAAATATGAGAACATATCATGTGTAGTAAATGTAAGCACTGTTTCACAACCTTTTTGTTCTATTCTCTCTGTGTTTGTGTGTGTGTGTGTGTGTGTGTATATACACACATATAGGGCTGCAATGTAAAATAACTCACTATGCATCAAAAATTTCAATCTAATTCACCACCCTGCTGAATTTTCTCCAGAGCTGATATCACCATCTGTGATTCTCTTGTATATGTTATCTACACTCCATCTCCTCCACAGGCACGTAATCTCCATAAGGTAAAGACTTCACTGGAATTTTCTTTGCTGTGTCCCTGGCATCTAGAAGAGCCAATTACCCCCAAAGGCATTCAACAAAAATTTGTTGAAGGAATGAATGATGCCTTGAGACTATGATTTCATGCATATTATTGTTGAGAACAGGAGTAATGTTTTTCAAAAGTAAGTTAATTTAAAGGATCAGATAAACGCACTAGGAATACAAGTAGAATCCAGTGAGGCAAAAATTATGAGGATGACACTGAAATAGTAAATTTGGGGAAGCAAAATAATGGGCTTATTCCCTGCTCCTGAGGAGCGTGAAGCTAGCTGGGGCAACACGCTGCAGAAGAGCCAAGGGACAGACGGATCTCACTCCAGAACGCTGGAGGTCACACCCACCTCCTTTCTCTCACCCTCGAGAATGCTGTGGCCAGGAATGCAGAAGGCGAGCAGGCAAGGCTGCGTGAAAATTTGGGGCATGTTGATTTCCTTTCAATCCCAAAAGTCTGAAAGGTGTCACCCCAACTCTAGCCCACCTTTCCCCACCAGCCCTCCCACCCTGCGCTCTTCTGTCTGGGAGCATGGAAGCAGCACTTTACAGAGGAAGGATGCCCAGCTCGAGAGTCAGGCAGAAATGGCTTCCGATGGACCTGTGTCTCCTGCTTATTCACCCGAAAATGAGCAGGGTTTTTTAGCCTCTTGGAGCCTCCCTTTCCTTATCTGTAAAATGTGGAAATAAAATAACAACTCTAAAGAGCCCAGAAGAAAGCCGATTCTCAGGAAACGTCGGTTCTCTTCCCTTCCCTCTTACGGTATTTATGCCTTGTTCTTGTGGCTCAGCCTCTAACAGATGCCCCGAAGGTGAGGACCGTTCAGAGGCCATCTGTGACAAGCTGCCGGGGGGGCCCCAAATGTCAGCTCCAAGCAGTCCAGGCCGGAGCCCCAGCAAGAAGACTGTGCGCGGAGATGGAAGGCAGGGGACCCTTGGGCAGGGTAACGGCGTGCATGGAGGTCCCGGGAATGGTGACAGGCCCCTCCGGCACCCGTGTCCCTTCCGCACATCCCTCTCCCACTGAAGTATAACCTAGCCAGGACCACAGGATGACGTTCATGGCTCTAGCCATTTTTGCTTTTGTAAACCCCTTCCTCCATCAACCAAACATTTAAAGTCTTATTTTACCACTACCGTGGTACACAATGAATATATGAATATTACATAATAAAACATTTTATTTAACCTAAAAGATTTTCTTCTGATTTTTAAAAGAAATGCAAATATATTCAAGGGCCCCTAAAAATATTTAGATACCCTGTGCCCACCATGGCAAAGCATAAGTCAGTCCTAAGTCCAGCCTCTCACCACTCATCCTTAATGATGGAAATTCACTGCTTCCCCAGGGGCACAGGCCATGGAGGTGAACTCTGGATTACTAGAAAGCACCTGTTTATAATGAGGGAAAAGGTGTGTCCCTTGAGCTTCCATTCTCCTTGGCCCCAACTTTAGCTGCTGGAACTACAGAGAACAAGTTAACTAGTACTTTCCCCGTGGCTTCCCAGGGGCTCAGATGGTAAAGAATCCACCTGCAATTCAGGAGACCTGGGGTGGGAAGATCCCTTGGAGAAGGGAACAGCAACTCACTCCAGTATTCTGGCCTGGAGAATTCTGCAAACTGTACAGTCTATGGGGTGGCAAAGAGTCAGACACGACTGAGCAACTTTCACTTTCCCTGGAGGAGAATAGCTGTCTCTAGTGGGTTGAATGGTGGCCCCCCAAAAACATGTCCACCTCCCAGAACATCCGAATTCTACCATATTTGAGAAAAAGGTCTCTGAAGATGAATTAAAGATCTCCAGAAGACATCACCTCGGATTATCCAAGTGAGCCCCGAAACCAGTGGCAAATCCTGTAAGAAACACACAGCGGGGAGACAAGAAAAGAGAAAGCAATTAAAAACAGGAGGCAGCTTAGCTGTCTCAAGCCAAAGACTGGTGGGAGCCATTAACGGCTGGAAGAAACGAGGGCGGACCCCCAGCTAGAGCCCCTGGGGGGAGCGCAGCCCTGCTGACATCCCGATTTTAGACTTCTGGCCTCCTGGACGGTGAGAGGATCAACTGCTGCTCTAAGCCACTTCATGTGCGGTCATTCGTTACAGCAGCTCCTGGAAACTAATACACTTCCGTTCGTGATGCTTCTGCGCCCCCCGCCACCCTGGGCTCGTATTTTCGGAGCTGTAGGAAAAACAAGGGTTTTCTTTCTATTTTTGTTGTCGTAGATAGAAAGGAAGGTGCCTTTAATCAGAACGACAGCAATCTGGGGAGATGGTGGGCTCAGAGTCCCCCCCGCCAAAACCACCTCTAAAGATTCTGCTTGGCTGTGAAAGCTTTCAAAGGGAAAACGGAAGCAGGCTCAGTGAAGCACTGAGATAGGAGGTCAGAGGCCTCACCATCCCTGCTGCCTGCAGGCTCTGCGACCCCTCCCAGTCTTTCTTTAGATGTTAGCTTAGAACAGGGCTTTCAAGTCTGGATCCTGATTCTGACTTTGCCAGTTGGTACCTGAGTAAAATAGGTAGGTTTCCTAGCCTCCCAGCTAACTCATCTGTAAAATGGGAACAAAAAATATCTACCTTATTGGGCTGGTGTGAGGATCAAAAATAAAAACGCTTTAACCTCTGAGCCACCAGGGAAGCTGATGCTTCCAGAATATGTTTAGCTCATGCTTAACAACAGAGGGAATAATCACTTCCCACTGGGCTCCAATGAGGGCCTGCAGAGCCCAGAACAGGCCTCTCCCTTGCTGAGACTCTGAAGCAGATTGGCCCCACACTTGTAGAGGAGACAGGACGCCTGGAAGCCCAGAGAAGGAGAAGACAGCCCTATCAGGGGAGAACACCCCGGGAATATTCCTAACTAGGAGGTGGTGTTCATCTTGAGCTAAGGGCCTGGAGCATCCAGCTCAGTTCTCATACTCGGAAGAAATTTCGGATCCACTTTCTTCTGGAAAACCAAGAAAATACGGAATTCTTTCAAGATACTTCCTATTTGATTATCTGAAAGAGAATATGGGGAAATGGATGGAGGAGGATGAAGCACACCTTTCTGAATGAGAGTAAATCCTACAGAGAATTCTGGTCCACTAGCAGGCCATGGGATGAGCAAGACTGATGTGAAGTGACCTTTTGTGAGGCGCCAGAGAAAGGTATAAACATCAAGGAGTCGGACTTCCCTGGTGGTGCAGAGGATAAGAACCCACCTGCGAATACAGGGGACACAGGTTCGACCCCTGGTCCGGGAGGATCCCACAGGCCGTGGAGAAACTCAGCCCAAGCACCACAGCTACTGAGCCCACGCTCTAGGGCTTGCAAGTCCAGGGTTGAGGCCATGTGCTGTAGCTTCTGAAGCCCACATGCCCAGAGCCTGTGCTCCACAAGAGAAGCCTTCTGCGTGTGGCCACAGAGATCCAGTGCAACCAGAACCATTAATAAACTACTTATAAAAAAACACATCAAGGAGCCATGGGGAGTCCCGGAAGCTAGAGAAAGGAGTGCAGATTATCTGCTTGGCCAAAAGACGTGGGAAGGGTAAGGACTGAGGAGCCCCTTACTGTGAGGGTTCGATCCCTGGGTCGGGAAGATCCCCTGGAGGAGGGGCTGACAACCCACTCCAGTGTTCTTGCCTGGAGAATTATCACATGGACGAAGGAGCCTGGTGGGCTACATTCCACAGGGTCGCAAAGAGTCAGACACGACTGAAGGGACTTAGCAGGTGCACACACACACCCGACTCCAGAGCCCTCACTCTGATCCATGAAGGTGGGTGTTCCCTCTTCCTCTACAAAACAAAGACAATAATACCTTCCTCATGGGCTGTTCTAAATTCGACCATTCACAGAAGCTTCCATAATGGCCAATGTGACTGTTCCTTGGGCCAGTTTCTTGCCAGCCTCCTAGGACACTAACAGCTGAGCAGTCATTTGGTTAATGAGGTATTAATATTCCTATTCTGATAAGAATGTGCCAACCCTGTACCTCCTCTCATCTTATGAAGCCTTGTCCTTCACTGAATTTATTTCCGTGTATATGCAATCACAACTGTCAATATAGATCAACATTCTCTTTGAAAAATGAGGAAAATAAAAAGGGGAGCTGACTTTTACATTCAGAAACAAGAGGATGCAAATGGTATTTTCCAGAGGTTACGTGAATTATCCCATAACTCCAAAGTGAACTGGCTTTTTCCAGCAAGAGGAAACCACTTTAGCAGGTGGTAGAACATCACTTCTCAAAGAAATGACATGGTGCTCTGCACTGGTGCAGAGATGCCCACATCCTCCAAAGGTCTCCTGGCAGACCCTAATTCCTGCAACTTTGCCCAGAGGCCTGACACTGCACAGAACCTTCCTGGAAGAGCTACCTCTAGCTATGCCAGGTAGAAGATGAAGGCTGCACAGTTCCTGTGCAACTCACAGGTCAGGCCAAGATCTTCCTGTACCCCAAGAACCCAAAGAGCTGCAATCAAACAGACCCGGTTTCAAATTCTGGCCTTTGATTTATAACTTTGGGAACTTTATTCAAATCCTCTGAGGCTTCCAGATGGAGATGGCAACTTTGTTGAGAAGTTTTGAGACCCAAATGAGGTGACTTAATGGATACAATGGCACCCCACTCCAGTACTCTTGCCTGGAAAATCCCATGGACGGAGGAGCCTGGTGGGCTGCAGTCCATGGAGTCGCTGAGGGTCGGACACGACTGAGCGACTTCACTTTCACTTTTCATTTTCATGCATTGGAGAAGGAAATGGCAACCCACTCCAGTGTTCTTGCCTGGAGAATCCCAGGGTCGGGGGAGCCTGGTGGGCTGCCATCTATGGGGTCGCATAGAGTCGGACACGACTGAAGCGACTTAGCAATGGATACAAAGTTTAGGCAAATGGCAGAACTCAAAGACTGACAGGTCTCATTACAACAATAGAAGCTTCTCCCTTGAGAACTCCTGTTGTTGCCCAGTCAGTAATCTGTGTCCAACTCTTTAAGCGCCATGGACTGCAGCACACCAGGCTTCCCTGTCCTTCACTATCTCCTGGAGTTTGCTCACACTCATGTCCACTGAGTCAAGGATGCTATCTAAACATCTCATCCTCTGTCTTCTCCTTCTCCTCCTGCCCTCAATCTTTCCCAGCATCAGGGTCTTTTCCAATGAGTCAACTCTTTGCATCAGGTGGCCAAAGTATTGGAACTTCAGCTTCAGCATCAGTCCTTCCCAGGACTGATCTCCTTTAGGATGGACTGGTTGGTCTCCTTGCAGTCCAAGGGACTCTCAAGAGTCTTCTCTAACACCACAGTTGAAAAGCATCAATTCTTTTGAGCTCAGCTTTCTTTATGGTCCAACTTTCAGATTCGTACATGACTTCTGGAAAAACCATAGCTTTGACTGGATGGACGTTTGTCAACAATGTCTTTGCTTTTTAATATGCTATCTAGGTTTGTCATAGCTTTCTTCCCAAGGAGCAACCATCTTTTAATTTCAAGAAAGCAGTCATCATCTGCAGTGATTTCAGGGCCCAAGAAAATAAAATCTGTCACTGCTTCCATTTTTTTCCCCTTCTATTTGTGATGAAGTGATGAGACCCTATGCCCCAATCTTTGTTTTTTGAATGCTGAGTTTTAAGCCAACTTTTTCACTCTCTTCATCAAGAGGCTCTTTAGATCCTCTTAACTTTCTGCAATAAGGATGGTGTCATCTGCATATCTGAGGTTGTTGATATTTCTCCTGGAAATCTTGATTCCAGCTTGTGATTCATTCATCCAGCATTTTGCAAGATATTCTCTGCATAGTAGTTAAATAAACAGAGTGACAATATATAGCCTTGTCATACACTTTTGCCAATTTTCAACCAGTCAGTTGTTCCTTGTAAGGTACTAATTGTTCCTTCTTGACCCACATATAGATTTCTCAGGAGATAGGTAAGGTGGTCTGGTATTCCCATCTCTTTAAGAATTCTCCACAGTTTGTTGTGATCCACACAGTCAAAGGCTTTAGTGAAGTCAATGAAGCAGAAGTAGATGTTTTTCTGGAACTCCCTTGCTTTCAATATGATCCAATGGATGTTAGCAATTTGATCTCTGGTTCCTCTGCCTTTTCTAAATCCAGCTTGTACATCTGGAAGGCCTCCGTTCATGGACTGCTGCAGCCTAGCTTGAAGGATTTTGAGCCTAACCTTACTAACATGCAAAATAAGAGCAACTGTATGGTAGTTTGAACATCCTTTGGCATTACCATTCTTGGGGATTGGAATGAAAACTGACTTTTTCCAGTCTTGTGGCCACTGCTGAGTTTTCCACATTTGCCGGCATATTGAGTGCAGCACTTTCACAGCATCATCTTTCAGGATTTGAAATAGCTCAACTGGAATTCCATCACCTCCAACAGCTTTGTTTGTAGTGATGCTTCCTAAGGCTCACTTGACTTCACACTCCAGGATGTCTGGCTCTAGGTGAGTGACCACACCATCATGGTTATCTGGGTCATTAAGACCTTTTTTGTATAGTTCTTCTACCCCCTGGAGGAGGGCATGGCAACTCACTCCAGCATTCTTGCCTGGAGAATCCCCATGGACAGAGGACCCTGACGGGCTACAGTTCATAAGATCACAGGAGTTGGACACGACTGAGCGACTAAGCACATCTGTGTATTCTTGCCACCCCTTCTTAAATCTTTCTGCTTCTATTAGGCCCTTACCATTTCTGTCCTTTATTGCACCCATCCTTGCATGAAATCTTCCCTTAGTATCTCCAATTTTCTTGAAGAGATCTCTAGTCTTTCCCATTCTATTGTCTTCCTCTACTTCATTGCACTGTTCATTTCAGAAGGCCTTCTTATCTCTCCTTGCTGTTCTCTGAACTCTGCATTCAGTTGGGTTTAGCTTTCCCTTTAACACTTCCCCAAATACGTTGGGACAACAGCACCACCTGGTGGTCAGACCTAAGATCCGGCAAACCTGGCCTCCCTTTTAGGACTTTGTCAATGTGGGCAGAGATGTGCTGACATCGCAAAAAAAAAAAATTATTTGCTTTCCAAAAAGGGAGCTAATTGAAAGAGACCTGCAGTCAAGAAAGGACCATATCTATTTATAATTCTTCCCTGATGGAATAAAAAATGGGCATAGTCAAGAAGGTGGACATTGGGTTCCACCCACCTTATAAGACAAGACAAGCAAGACATTGTACTTTTCTGAGCCTCTGTACTTTCATCTATATAACGAAAACAATAGGTGCCAAAAATGAAATTAATAAAGGTCCAGGTGACTGGCATCTAGCACACACTCAAGGCAATTTTTAATATTTAGGAAGCAAATGCATGTGTCTAATCCCGTAAAGGTGTGTCTGTTCTTAGACAACTGGGATATGTTTTCCCAAGAAGAAACAGCCAAGCCCTCTCCTGGGCCAGGTTCAGTTCTCTCTACTTGCTTTGTTAACCTCTCCTCCTCCAGGGGACACTACCGCAAAGACTGATCTGCTTGAGAAGCACCCGCCAGAAGCTGGGGTTCTTGGAGACTGCAGAAGGAAGACCATTCATTCATTCACTCATTTAACAGTAGGGCAGAGCGCTGGGCGCTTCCCTGGTGGCTCAGCGGTAAAGAATCTGCCTGCTAACATAGGAGACGCAGGAGACGCGGGTTCAGTCCCTGGATCCTAGAGGAAATGGCAACCCACTCCACTATTCTTTCCTGTGAAATTCCGTGGGCAGAGGAGCCTGGCAGGCTCCAGTCCACCGTGTTGCAAAGAGTTGGACACAACTGAATGTCTAAGCCCGCACGCATGCACACACACTGAGCACTGGAGGCCCAAAGATGATTTTGACATGACTTCTGACCCCAAGGAGCTCGCTTGCTAACTGGGGAGACAGACCAACAAGGAAATACTTAGGTGCAATGGATACTGTAATAGAGCTATGTGCTGTTTAGGAAGGTAACACAGAGGAGGAGGTATCTTGCCCGAGAAGATTTGGATAGATTTAACAGTTACCCACCAACTGCTGGGTAAGAAGCACACAGTGAGGACTTAGGGATACAAGGATAGATAAATCTCAACCCATGCCCCAAAGAGGCTGTGATGGACAGGCGTGGGTGAAGGACACAGACAGGCCATGCATGCGGTTTGGGACTACAGGCTGTGGGTCCAGGGAACTTGAAATGAAGGGACAAGCTGAGCCTTAAAGGTGGGACAGAGCAGGGTCAGCTGGTGGCATCTCCACACCCATCCACTGCGTCCACTGAGCTGCTTCCCCTGCTTTGGGATTCAGGAAATGCACATATGTTTGATTTGACGCCGTTTTTAAAGTTTGCTTATCCTCCACTCTGGTCCCTTCTCCAAAGGTCCCAAGTAGGTGAGGACTGAACCACATCACCCCGAACATCCCAGGCAAGCCCTCTCCCCACTCACCCTGCGCTGGTACTGAGGGTCCTCTCCGAGGCCAGCTGCCCGGCAGCAGCCTGGCCCACCTTCCCTGGTGTTGAAGCCTTGGGTCTCTCCCAGCCGCCAAGTCGCCTGAGGTTCCAGGGTCCTTCTGACCTACTAACTGCTGGAGGCTGGATGGGAGGTACCACAGAGATACTGCAGGGCACGGGGGGACTGCCCTCAGGTTCCAAGGTCCCCTGCACTCCCATCCTGAGCCATGAGCAGAACCCACCGCCCAGGCACCCCCATTTCCCAAGCGCCTGCCGTGTCCACTCCCCTACAGCGGGGGCACAGCAAGGCAGGGACAAGCTTGGGACCTGAGCGTTCACTGGAGTTCTGCCATCTTCTAGCTGGGAGGTTTTGGACAGGTTACTTAGATTCTCTGGGCCATGATTTCTTCACGGATAAAGTGAACAGTACCTACCTCAGTGGGGCTATACAAAGTTCTTAGAGATGGCCTGACACACAGGAAGAGCTGTCAGTGCTTATTCAACAAGTGTGTGCCAAGCTCGGGCTGGGCGCCAGGGATGGAGCCGAGATGGACTGTTAACACTCAGGGTGCACACAAATGATTATATAGTCACCAACTGTGACGAGCGCTCGGCAGAAAATGGATAGTATGAATGGGGAGAAGAGAAGAAATTAGAGGAGGCGCTGGAAGGAGATCCAGGGGAGACGGGGGGAAGCATTTCAGCCAAGACCAAAAGGATGTGCAGGAATGAGGTGATGAGCTGAGAACAGCGAGCCAAGGCTCCCAGGGAGCCAAGAACGCTGTGCCCTCGGGAACTGGAAGGGCTCGCACGGAGGGGCTGCAGCTGCAGGACAGTGAACACAAGGGCGAGGCCCGAAGCCGAGCCTCAGAGCAAGCAGACGCCAGCGCCTCCGGGCCCCACGGGCCCCACGAGAGCCTGGCCCTTGTGCTCCATCAGTGGGAAGCCACTGAGGTGCTTTGGGTGGGGGTATATGGTTCAGAGGCTATCTAATTGACATTTTCAAACGATCACTCTGCTGATAACATTAAGAGGAGAATTGAGGACACCAGAAAGGAAGTGATTATAAACAGGGAAGGGGCCAGGGCCGGTGTCGGGGCATCAGGACTTGAGATCAACAGGAGCTGGTAATAGAATGGATGGGGGAGAGCAAGGGGGAAGATGCCATTTAACTGCGATGGGGAGACACTGAGACAGGAACAGACCTTAGGCGAAGAGTCCTCCTTGGAGATGTCAGTTTCTCGTGGGGATCTGGAATGCCAAAGAAACGGAGATTCAGGAGCTACACGTTCGGGAGTGAGACCATAGAGGGGCTGTGTCAAGCGGTGAGGATGGAGAGAGTGAGAGGAAGCAGAGATGGGGCCTCGGGGCAGGGACCCCAGCACTCAGAAGGCAAGTAGAGGACCAAGACCTCGCCAAGGAGACTGGGAAGGAACCGCCCCAGAGGGAGGAGGAAAATCAGCAGAAACCATTGTTTCAGAAAGGAAGATACGACCCACAGAGTCCATAGCTACTTCAGGGCTAAGGAAGATGAAGACAGAAAGGAGCCACCGTGGACGATCTTGCGTAGGCCGTTTCGAGGACAGCCTCAGGGAGCGGGGAGGCGGCTGCCTTACTGGGCCAGGCGCACGCAGGGGCAGCGTGTGCGGACATCGCTTTTTATCTGCTTCACTCCGGCGGGTGGGGCGCGGAGTGAAAGAAGGAGCAGAGAGGGCGGTGGAGTCAAGGGATAGTTTTGGATCCCTTTAAAAAGTTGAAAAAATTGAGCAGCTGTGACAGGGCTGGCTGGGATGATCCAACAGGGAGGGCCAAAGGGCAGCAAAGATGGAGAGAGGCTTCGAGAGGCGAAAGGGGACCGCGCTGCAGAGCCTCTGCGGGCGGGGGAGCCTCGAAGGAGAAGATGCGAACGGACGGGGCGGGGCTGTAAAGGGAATCCGAGCGGAGTTAGCACGCAGCTCGGTGCGAGAGCTATTCAATCCTTCCGCATTCAACCCTCAACCAGGCCCTGGGATGTCAGTTTTATTTCCCGCATTACAGTCATCAAGGGGCTTCCCAGCTGGCGCTACTAGTGAAGGGCCCGCCTGCTAACACAGATAGATGTAACAGACACGAGTTTGATCCCTGGGTTGGAAAGATCCCCTGGGGAAGGAAATGGTAAGCTGCTGTAGTGTTCTTGTCTGGAGAATCCCAGGGACAGAGGAGCCTGGTGGGCTATGATCTATAGGATCGTAAAGAGTCGGATACGACTGGGTGAGTTAGCACACACATAGAAGTGAGGGGGATGAAGCCTAGGAAAGTTGAGTCACTTGATCCAGCATTCTGTTCTTGAGCTGCTTAGCCAGGCTCAAATACTAATTTGTCCAACTCAAAGACTGTTCTCTTCAGCCGGTCGCCCTGAAAAGCTCACAGAACAACCCTCATCACAGAGAGAGTGCTCATTAATAGCTGAGGTGTCAGTTCTAAGCAAAAGTTAACCACCAATCCAGCTTTGCTGATTTGAATCTCTTAGCAGCAGCAGAGCATGGAGTCCTAGGGAGTCGAAGGGGTTGATAAAGAGGGGGAGACTTAGAAGGGAGTAGGTAGAAGAATTCCCTGGGGGTCCGGGGGGTTAGGACTCTATACTTCCACTGCAGGGGTCACAGGTTCAATCCCTGGTTGGGGAACCATAATCTGCATGCCTCACGGAGTGGTCCCCCAAACCCCACCAGAGAGACAGAGAGAGTAGGTAAAGATAAGATGAAATTGGGGTGGAAGGGCAGGTAAGAAAGGAAGAGAAGAAAAGATCAGTATAGACTCAGGGGGATGCAGACTCCCACACATGGTTCTTGGGGTTTGCCTGTTCATTCCTACTATGTCACTGACTGTGTCCCCACATCTTTGGTCCACACACCAGAGTGTGGATGAACTGGAGCTCTTCCGGATTCTTGACTTACTGGATGTCATGATTTGGGGAACCCCATCAAAGAGGTTGAGGCTCTAAATTCTGGACCAAGCCCGGCTCCATCACGTATTAGCTGTATAGTCGTCAACAAGTCACTTTACCTCTAAGATTGTGAAACATTTATTGATGCATTTTCCTCTGGTATTTCCTGTTTCTAGGTCCCTTGTCCCCTGGGGCAACTGAACTCTGAAGCATCTATTTCTTCAGGGAAGGAAAAAACCACCTTGGAAGCCAAGAAAAAGCTTTTTGAGTTTCAAAAATGGACCCTAGGGGTCTCGGGACATAGCAATTACATGATAAATCAGAACTAGGTTGCTTGATCTAAGATGGATTAAAAGACCCCTCATATAAAGAAGTAATGGTATACATCTCACACTGGTCAGAATAGCCATCATTAAAAAGTCTACAAATAACAAATGCTGGAGAGGCTGTGGAGAAAAGGGAACCCTCCTACAGCGTTGGTAGAAATGTACGTTGGTGCAGACACCACGGGAAACAGTATGGAGGTTCCTCTGAAAACTAAGAATAGAGCTGCCGCATAAGGCAGCAGCCCCACTTCTGGGCATATATCTGGGCAAAGCTATAGTTCAAAAAGATCCGTGCATCTTCACAATAGCCAAGAAGTGGAAGCAACCTAAATGTCCATCGAAAGATGGCTAAATAATGTGTGATGTATGTGTGTGTGTGTGTATGTACACTACTCAGCCATAAAAAGAATGAAATAATGCCATTGGAAGCAACATGCAACTAGAGATTATCACACGGAGTGAAGCAAGTCAGAAAGAGAAAGACAAATGCCATACGATATCACTTACATGTGGAACCTAAAATACAGCACGCGTGCAACTGTCTGTGAAACACAGACTCACAGACGTAGAGGACAGACCTGTCGTTGCCGAGGGGTGGCGGGGTGGACTGGGAATCTGGTGTTAGTAGATGCAAAGTATTACAGAACAGACAGACAACAAGCCGCTACTGTACAGCACAGGGAACCGTATTCAATCTCTTGGGATAAATCATAATGGAAAAGAATACAAAAAAGAATATATAGATATAACTGAGTCACTTTGCCAGAGAGCAGAAATTAATACAAAAGTGTAAATCAACTACAATAAAAAAGAAAAGAAAAAAGTAAGTAATGGCGTGGCAAGACAGGCTAGGTGTTTACCAAGCCCATCCCCCTTGGTCCAGGCATGCAGGTAAGCTACACCTGCCAGGCACCTCTGCAGGTGAGCACAGCCAGGTAGCTGAGTCCTAGCACACAGAGTGCCAGCAGCTGTGACACGGGGCACTTCCAGGCCCAGCCCAGAAACACCTTCCAAGCTCAGTTCTCAGATGCTCCTGCTTCATCCCTGGCCTGAGGCCAGCACAGCGGCAACTCTGGAAGCCACCTGCTGAGGATGCACAGGCTACAGATGGAAGGGGACTGGAGAGCCACCTACTGATGGTTTCATGATGAATAAACTCCGCCAGACTTTAAACTATTATAGAGTCATGGGATTGGCATCTAATGCTGCCCCGATACTACAAGTGTGGAAGAAAGCTAATGACGAACGAGCTTGGTTGTGCAGTAGAGATGGGGAAACAACCAGCTCCTTCTATCCAGGCTTGTGGGATTGGGGGCAAGAGGGGGCCTGTGCCTCGATTTTTAGATGGAGCCATGGAGAGGTGGTGGCAAACCCACAGGGGAGCGGCTGTGTGGCATGTCCAGAAAAGGGGGATCCAATAGAGCCTCGCTGGGTTGGAAATAACCACAGTGCCTGGGAGGGAAGGACTGTCCCTGGTGTAGCCAAGAGAGGCCCAGAAGTTAGCTGAGAGACAGCTAGAGCTCTTGCAATTAAGAGTAAGAAGTGGCAGACACAGTAGTGACCAGAACAAGGGACATCTCAGTGGAGAACTGCAAAGATTCGTCTGTCCCCGGAACTCAGACAGAAACTCAAGAGGAGTGCCGCACGGCAGGGCAAGGCCCACAGGGAATGGAATCCACCAAGGATCAAATTGTGTCCTGCCAACATAACGGAGCTTGAAATAGAAATTTAAGTTGAATATTTGCACATCTGAGTTTGTGGACTGAGATTCTTACTAGCTGCTTCTCCATTAACGGGGCTGAAAACCCTCTTCTGCCTTCCTCGTAGAGTGAAGAAAAGCAAAATCTAATAACATTCCTCATAGAGAACTGTCCACCACCCTGAAGTGTAACTTATCACTGTAGTCATCATTGTCTTCATGGTTAGTTTCAGCCAAAGTTGATGGGGAAAGATCCCCAAGCATCCGGGAACTTTACAGCATGAAGGTCACGATCTTCCAGCAGCCCCAGGGAGTGTCCCCTCCATCGACAAGGTCCAATTTTGCCAGCCCTCTGGGTCCCCAACACACAGGCCCTAATCCTGAAGCAATGACTTCTTCTCTGTCCACCACCCTCCTCTCCTCCTTCAAGCAAAAGGAATCCTGTTTCCTAGAGGCCCATTGGGGGTGGACCAGCTGACTGCGCAGCAGATGACAAGTGAGAGGGGGGCTTTTGCCGAAGCGACGGAGCTCAGGAATGCTGAAGGATGTCACCACCTCACCCAGGTGAAAGCTGAGCCCAGGCCCTCCCTGCGTCTCCGCACAGTCACTTACATCCTCTACTATGTTCAGCCTTTAACGGAGACATTGCCTTATGGACACAAACATTATTTCCCATCCAGAATAACAGCGAATAATAATTAGCGTATTTAGTGAGCATTCACCAGGCGGCAGACCCTGCACTAAAAATGTTGCTACCCTATTTCATGTCCCTTTCTCAAAAAAAGTATTTTCATTTCAAAGATGAAGTGCTTAAGACTCAGAGAGACTCAGTAAACTATCCTAGGTCACACAGTTTGAATGTGACGAAAAGTCAGAATTCAAATCTGAGACCATCTGACTTCAGGGGCCAAGCACTTACCCATCAAGCTACACAGCATCCTGCCTTCTATTTATGACATTTTTTGTACATGTGCTAAGTCAGTTCAGTCGTATCCAACTCTTTGTGACCCCACGGACTGTGGCTCGCCGGGCTCTTCCTTCCACGGGATTCTCCAGGCAAGAATACTGGAGTGGGTTGCCATGCCCTCCTCCAGGGGATCTTCCCAACCCAGGGACCAAATCCGAGTCTCTTACGTCTCCTGCATTGGGAGGTGGGTTCTTTACCACTAGCACCACTCAGGAAGCCCTATGGCATCATAGGCATCTGTGTTCTACATGTGTGGGGAAGCTAATACTTTGAAACAGAAAATCTGTCATTATAAGTGATCACAGGCCATCTTCACTTTGTTGCTTGCTGTTTAGTCCCTAAGTTGTGTCTGACGTCTCCTGCACTGGCAGGCGGATTCTTTACCACTGAGCCCCCAGGGGAGCCCCATTTTGCTTAGTACCATCTTAACTGAACTTCAATATCAAAACTGTGTCCTGACCTTTGCAAATCTCAGGGGTCAGGGAACCATGCATTATCCTCATTGCCCTTATCAGTGTATCAGACTGCAACAATGCCGTGTAACAAACCTCCCCAAGTTCGGGGCGTTTGTTTCCGTCACTCAGCTCTATGAGTTGGTTGGGGCGGCTCTGAGTCAGGTAGTAGCTCAGCTATGCTTGGCTCCAGGCTCAGGGCATTTGTTTCCGTCACTCTCAGCTCTGTGAGTTGGTTGGGGCAGCTCTGTGTCAGCTTGTAGCTCAGCTATGCTTGGCTCCAGGCTCAGGGCATTTGTTTCCATCACTCTCAGCTCTGTGAGTTGGTTGGGGCAGCTCTGTGTCAGCTCGTAGCTCAGCTATGCTTGGCTTCAGGCTCTGGGATGAGCGCAGGCCTGTCTACATGTCCACAGGTTTTCTTGGGCCAGCAGCTACTGGGGTATGTTTTTTCTCACCTCAGGTCCTAGGAGCACAAGAGATCAAGTTGCACAAACGCATGAGAGACCTCTGACTTTAGTATCTCACGTCAGATGGCCAAGGTGACATCAGTGTGGGGAGGAAGCGACCTGTACCCACAATAGAAGGGCGCTACAAAGGTACATGGCAAAGGGGATGGACCACCACCTTCAGGGCGAAATGAAGACCCAGAGCCCGGTGGCCACAGTCAGCATCTGTATCGCCCTGACCAGCAGGCGTGCGCTTGGTGAAAGGATCAGGCTGGCAGAGAGCAGCCCTGATCTGGAGCCCTGCATGGGGCGCGTCAGCCCAGCAGATTTCTGGTGACCTCCTCTTCCCTGCTGCCCCTTCCTACCTCCCAGGGGCATCTTTGCTCCTCCTCGCACACCTCCAGGCACCCTCCTTTCAACTCCCCCTGTTTCCCTGGCCCTGACTTTTGCAAAGCCAGTCAGGTCCTTGGCAAAATCCAACTGAGCCAATTCAGTTCAGTCGCTCAGTCGTGTCTGACTCTTTGTGATCCCATGAATTGCAGCACACCAGGCCTCCCTGTCCATCACCAACTCCTGGAGTTCACTCAAACTCACGCCCATCGAGTCAGTGATGCCATCCAGTCATCTCATCCTCTGTCGTCTCCTTCTCCTCCTGCCCCCAATCCCTCCCACCATCAGAGTCTTTTCCAATGAGTCAACTCTTCGCATGAGGTGGCCAAAGTACTGGAGTTCCAGCTTTAGCATCATTCCTTCCAAAGAACACCCAGGGCTGATCTCCTTCAGAATGGACTGGTTGGATCTCCTTGCAGTCCAAGGGACTCTCAAGAGTCTTCTCGAACACCACAGTTCAAAAGCATCAATTCTTCGGCGCTCAGCCTTCTTCACAGTCCAACTTTACATCCAACTGAGCCAAGATACAGCTGAAGCAGAAATCAGAATTCAATAAAATAAATAAAGCCCCTCAACTTTGAGCCACTTCCCGACTCGAACCTGACAACTCCCTCAAGCACACAGGGCTGGGAATGTTATCCCGGTTCCCACTGCACAGAGGAGGAACCCGAGGCCAGAGAAGTTACGCTCTTTGCTGAAAGGTCTCCTGGTAGCGGCCCGGCCAGAACTTGAACCCAGGTCTCCTCTCCCTGGGCCCTGGTAACGGGAGGGAGGGAAAGTCATCAAGTGCAAAGTCTTGAAAACAACCCAGCCTTGGGAAAGTCAGACTCGGTTGGAAAAAATGTCTGGGGGAAAGGTGTGTCCCACCCAGATCGCCTGCACACACTTCCCTCCGGAAGCCTGGTCTGCACGGCCATGCACACAGCCCAGCCTGCAGCAGCCCTGCGTGTGGACGTGGCCACAGACGTCCAGGCCACAAGAATTCGGTGTCCTTCTGCATGCCTTCAGGAGAGCCGATTTCCATCTTAATTCTAGGAACTCTATGAGTGTATTCATGCCTGCCCCTGAGCGCCGAGGAGACACGGTTTTCTCTGTCTCCAGGGAGTTTTCGTCCAGCCTCCGACACCCCCCACCCCTCCCCCCACCATCCCTCCCCCCACCTTCTCCAGGCTGGAAGATAATCCCCCGATTTGATTGGTTTTTCAAATGGGATGAGAAATGTAAACAAAGTCCTCTCTGCGGTCTTTTCAGCTGCAAAGTGGCGTTGCTATGTTTTGGAGATGATAGTAAAAGAAGGACATTTTTTTTTCTTTCAGTTAATGAATTGGCTGACATTATGATGTCAGAAGCACTGGAGCCAAAGGTGTTTTGCTAAAGGGAGTCTCCCCACAGCCCCCCCTCCAGACGACACAGCACCCCCAGAGCCCATAGCACTTGGGACTGTTCACGCTGTTTACACACCCAGCTCCCCTGACTGCCTCTTTGTGGGAACTTGTTTACATGAATTTATTTTGGGAAAATTCCATTAGACGGGACCAGGATTTCTTCACAAATCATTGCCTCTCACTTGTGTCTTGATCAGATCTGGGCAGGCCACTCTCTTTGGAGCCCTGACTCCCTGAGCTTCTATTCGTGGGTGGGAGGGCTGCGAGAGGGGGAAGGGGAGGCTGGGGAGAGAACATAAAAGATAACTAAGTGGTCCGCGGGGATGGGCTTAGGAAAGAGAGGTCTGTCTGGCAGGATCCGAAGCAACAGGACTGGAAGAACAGGGGGTCCCCACTGGCTTGGGGCCTGCAGACGCACAAAGACAGTTTTTCAGAGAGTAGACATACACGGATTTGCGCACCTCAGCGCCCTGTGCTAAGATGCTAGAGCACACAAACGTATGACGCTTCCTGACTTCAAGAAAGCCCGAATCTGAAGGAAGAAGGAGCAACTGGAAGAAGCAATGCAAAGGAGCTGGGGTCTTGGGTCCTTGTCCCATCCGGCAACCACTGAGCACGTCGATCCCCCAGTGAAATCACGCCTGCTCTTCTGTTGAAGAAGAATTCCAAGTACCAGATGCACCCACTTTGTTTCCATTGGTTTGACCTTACGTTGGCTCACAACGTATTCAGGCCACACGGCTGCCTCCTCAGTGCCAGAGTAACCCTTCCTTGTTCCCTGAAGAAAGACTTACTGGGTCCCTACTAGATGCAAGGCCTCAGGGATTCAGAGATGCTGAGATACCGTCTTTGCTCTGCAGAAGCTCAGCCTGGGCCCTCGTGGAGAGGGGAAGGGAATGAGGACCACAGAGAAGACACCACGTGGACATGTGCCCTCGGGTAAGGGAAGCTGGCTGCGGTTCCTGGTATCCTCCAAGGAGGGTTGGAAGGAAGGGGCCAGTTCTGGTAGTAACTCAGCACCACTTGTGGGTGAAGGCACCCGAGACCACCATCTGCCCAGCAACCAGACAGACTTCTGACCTTGAAGACTGGTGAGGCTCATGGTCACGAAGCTCACAAAACAACCCTGGGCAGGTCTGCCTCCCATGGGCTTCCTCGTCTCTAAGAGGAAGGGGCTGCACTGTTGAGTTCTGCACCGGTGCTAGCCACGGAAACCTCTGGAAACAAAATCTCAAGCAGTACTAATGGCTCATACTTACTGAGCACTCACGACATACCAGGTACAGTTCTAAGTGTTCGACATGAATGAGTTCACTCAGTTCTCACAGTACCCCTATAAGCTCGGTACTAGAACAGCAACCCACTCCAGTGTCCTCGCCTGGAGAATCCCAGGGACAACGGAGCCGAGTGGGCTGCTGTCTGTGGGGTCGCACAGAGTCGGACACGACTGAAGTGACTTTGCAGCAGCAGCAGCAGCAGAGAAAGCAAATCTACCAAATATGGAGTGATTTGCTTGAAGATCCAACATATGAACCGTATATGTACACAAAGGTACAGTGCCTTTTGTGGATGACAGGGTAGGTGTCCCTGGTCCCTGCAGACCTGACTGTAGATTCTCAGGGTCAGAAATAAAAAGACTCTCCTTTGCTGGGACTTCCCTGGCTCTCCAGTGTATAAGAATCCGCCTTGTAATGCACGGGATGCGGGTTCGAGCCTTGGTCAGTCGGGGAACTAAGATCCCACATGACACAGGGCAACTAAGTCTGTGTGCTGCAACTACTGAGCTCATGCCACGACTGGACAGAAGCCCACCAGCCACAGTTAAAAGACTGCTTCTACAACAGAAGATCCCAAGGGCCACAGCTGAGACCTTATGCAGCCCCAAACAAGTTTTCGGGTTTTTTTTTTTTTTCTTTAAAAAAAAGACTCTTCTTTGCAGATGCTGACCCATCCCCCTCTAGGACCTTAAAAGCCGCCAGCAGGGTCCTATGAGTGGGGAGGCAGCGGGGCAGGGGAGAGGAAGCCTTCATTTCAGAGTCAAGAGCTCAGCTCACGTCCCAGCTCTGTCGCTCGCTGACTCAGCAAGTTACTTGAGCAAATTCCTTAAACTTTCCAGACCTTGCTTCCCTCACAGGGGTTGCATGCACACTAAATGAAAACACGGATTCAAAGCACCCACAGCAGCATCTGTAGTAGATAGTAAAAAAAAAAAAGGAGCAACTCTTGTTCTTATCCAGATGGGAGCAAGGGGCAGCAAAGGGAACGCAAGCCGGGCACCGTGGTGGGCTAATCCTCGAGCCCCAGCCTGGCTGTGTTTCAGGGATGGAGACCATCCGAGGGCTGACTTTAGTGGACTTTCCATTCTCCCACCACTCTCAGCACATTCCCACGCATACTGCAAGGGCTGCTGGATGAATGAGAATGACTTAGTGATGGACGGCTGAGAGACGGATGCACGGATGGAGAGATGTTCCAGAATGGTCGGTTCTCTATAAAAACCTCCACCATGCCCAAGTACACGTCTCATTTCAACACCTCAAGGAACATGCCAGCCCTTGCCGCCTCCCTACGCTCCCAAAACCTGTGGCTCACCTTGCCAGGTATCTCCCTGTGGCTTCTCTGCTCAGCCCCCTCCACAATCACGCATTGGTGTTCTATCTGGCAGTTTTCGACTCTGGCCTTGCCTCGGAACGGTATCTTTTGGAACCACCCTCAGCAGCCCGGGGGCCAACCCCATCCCAGTTCTCAGTTATCCCCTCCACAACCCTGGTCTGTGCACAGAGCTTTCAAGTTGTTGGGGAGGAGGTAATATGCAGGCATTCATTCCCTGGAGCCCCAGTCCCTGGAGACCTGGGCTGGAACAGTGGCTCCTGTGTATCTGGGCATTCCGTGGCCTGACTCCAGCCATGCACTGAGGTTGTTTCATGCACAGCCTTAAGCTCTGTGCTCTGCCCACTGAGGGACTGGGAGCAGGCCCAGCCTGAGGCTCTGTCGCCCTCCCTTGGCAGTGGCGAACGGTGAAGAGAGAGCTCAACCTCCAGCAGAATCCCTGGAGCCACAGCCCACTCGTTCTCCTGGGGGCCCGTAACAGCCCTCCAGCTGTAATCAATCCAGGAGCAGCTGGCTTCCCCACGGCCAGGGTTGCCAGCCCAGCACACAGATGCACCACCGACACCATCATAGCTCCTGCCCTCACCATCACCAGTCCCAGAAAAGTACCCAGTACTTGGAGCATCTTGCCCTTCCCCTTGCAGGTGCAGTGCTACCGAGAAAACCTCCGGTCCAGGTTCTGGGGGATCCTGGGTGTCCCCTTCCTAGTTTCATACCTCGTGGAGAAGGTCAAAAGGTAGGGATGACTCCTCTCCCAAGCCCGGGGAGGAGACGAGGCCATCTTGAGGACGCGGGGTGTCAGTCAACTTCTGTGTTCTTTTTACATCCAAAGCCTCAATTTCAGGAAGAAATGGCCCACGTTTCAGCAGGGTTCCTGGTGGTAGGATGCTAATTAGCAACTCCAAGTTCAGTAGGAGAGGACCAGCTCTCCACCTGCCTGAGGGTCAAGTCATTCGGACTGACGCTGAGCTGGCTGGGGAGGGCAGTTTGGGAGCAGCTGGGTCTCCCCACAGAGCGTGTGGGGAGCACATCCAGAGGCTGGTGGGTCTGTCATGTGTGGCTCACTTCACCCTTCAGACACTGGCCTCTTTTGCCCAGAGCTTCACGTGGGGAACCCACGAGCCCTCGCAGTACGGCCTCCTCATGCAAACCACCTTTGGCTATTGGTTCCAGAAAAAAAAAAAAAAAAAAAAGCACTTTATGGGGCAGATTGTAGAGGTCCTGTTCTGGAATCATGTCCATCGAGTGTGGCCTGGAGCCCATCTCTGGGATAAGCACAGCAGGCCCCTTCTCCTGCAAAGACATCAACACCACGCCCTCCTCCTTCCTGGCAAGACCCTCCTCACCCATCTTAGAGAAGAACAAGTCGGGACTTCCCTGATGGTCCAGTGGTGAAGATTCTGCACGTCCACTGCAGGGGGTACAGGTTCGATCCCCAGTCAGGGAACTAAGATCCTGCAAGTGTCACGGAGCAGCCTTAAAAAACAAAAAAAAAAAAAAGGAAGAGCGAGGCATCCTGAAAGATGCATCAGGTACCTGAACAAGTCAGGCCAAAGGTTAGTTCCCAAAGAGACTGTTAGCTACTCAGGTCACCAGACAACTAAAACTTAAGGGGTGTTTTCCCTTTCCACCTTTCTGAAGAAGAGAAAGGTGCTAAGGAAAACAAAATCCACTACAGAAAATTGTCTCTAAACTCTAATCTCACTGCATATGCGATTACAGGATTACAGTGTGAGGAAAACACACAAACAGCCACCCCTGAGGGCGGACGGGAGGGTTCAAGTCTTGGAGAAAGTGCTCAGGAAATAACTGCAATAACCGTTTTCATTCGAATGAAGTTTATAATTACCGTGCTTCAAACATCATACAGATTAAAAGAGACCTTCTCAGGGCTCTGATTTATCCCTCAAAAGCAGGACCTGGTGCTGCAGAGACCTGGCCTGACATCCACAGGCCACTCAATGAGCTGTCACTCACAGCTGAGTGCAGAGTCCCTGACACGGAGCGCAGGAGGGCTCTTGTTTGTGGGTCTGCAGGCCCAGTCTCCTAAAGTGACGGGAGACGGGAAGATGCGGGGGTGGGGTCAGGAGATGCCAGGCTCTGGTGCGGGGGAGGGTGCCCACTCCCTTTCATGACTTCAGACCCTGCCCTGAGACAGGAGGGTGAGCTTTGCCCCAGGCCAGGGTCTTACTGAGAACAAGACTATTAGCAAAGCATCTGGGCCCCCCAGAGGAAGGAAGGCCAAGGAGAGGCCTTCAGCCTTGGGCCAGGATAAGACAGGGGTCACCAGGCCTCCACCACCTCCACCAAAGAGCCAGGTTCCTGGGTGCTGACAACATCCTCTTCTTGATCTGGGTGCTGGTGAAAAGGTTTTCAGATTCCTTGTTTAGCATTTATGCAGTTTTCTGCCTTTGATTAAGAGTTTATTTTTTAAAGTCACCAAAAACAAAATCAAATGTCCTCCCCCACAGTCTCTGGCTTTTTCACAGCCCTTTTTTACTGGGCAGAGCGGAGCACCCAGGCAGCTGTTGCTATAAATTGCCCAGTTTAATCCAAGTCAGTGAAAGATTGGGTCAGGCCAGGAATGGCCCCCAAGGGATATTTCACTCTTTCACCACAAAACTCAGAATCTGACCTTCATTTGCTCTTTCATTCACCTCACAAGCTTATGTTCACCACACATTTCCACTCAGCATCCTCTAAACTGGACATCTCACACCTACCCCGAAACCTGTCTGACCTCCTCTGAGTCACCATTTCCCCAGAGACAGACTCAAGAAGTGAGCTAAGGGCTCTAGTTCCCCTCAGCTGTTTGAGGTTTACAACAACTGATGCATTACACTGTAATTTCTGCCCTGGAAAAGTCGCCAGACTCCATCCCTTCCTTTCCCTGAGCTACACCTGCCTCTTCTGGCCCCCAAACCCTGACAACAGCCTCCTCCTTGTATCATGGCCTGCAGCCCCTACGCCTTCCAGATCAACCTCCCTGCACCCATCAGAGACAGTGCACACATTCATCACCAAAGGCTTTTGACGGCGCCCTACTGCCTCTGAGACAAGGCCACAACAAGCCCCAGCTTCGCCAGCCAGGCCCTCCATGACCCAGACCCGCCTCCCTGGCCCCGCTGCTTTCAGCCCACCGATGGCAGGGGTCCACTCTCCACTCCCCACGCTCACCCAGCGCGTTTTGACTTCCATGACTCCATTCACATGACCTTCTCAAACCCACATACTCTCCCCACTTCCCGACCCTTTGATGTCTCCCTCAGCCTCCAGGGCTCTGCTCAGAAGTGAACTCCTGAGAAGTCCGCCCCAACCCTCTGCTCAGATTTCAGAACCTCTTCACTCGGCAACTACTACATGCTGTCCAGACTTGACTACCATTCTGCCTCATTGCATTGGGACCATCATCAGAGAAACCAACCGGCTCTCCCTTTGGAATATTTCCAGAATCCGGGCATCCCCCTCCACCTCCAGGGCTGCACCTCATGCAAAGCATCACATCTCTTGCTGGGATTCTTGCCCCTAACTGTTCTTCCTGCTTCCATTCGGGCCTCCAATAAGATCTGTTGCTTACAGAGTGACACTCTGAATATGTCTCAGGCTACACTATGCTTTGGCTCAAAGTCTTCCTCAGAATGAAGTCTAAAGTCTCTATCACGGCCTGGAAGTTTCTGTGGGATAGGCCCAGCAACCTCTTTGCAAGGTCCTGATTTTTTTTTTCCCAAATATCTATAAATGTAAAAACCATGCTAACCTCGTGTGCTGCATATGAGATGGCAAGCCAGATCCGCCCATGGGCTGTAATGCACTTACCTCCAACTTCAAGGCTGAACCGGCATCCTTCCATCCAGGTGAAGATGGAAGAATGGGTTGAGGATAAGCATCAAAGTGACCCTGCAGCGTTAACAGCCTTTGAAAAGCCTTAAAAACACGTAAATTATGTAGTCTATTTAGAAATGGAAAGAAAGCTTAGTGTGACAGTCTGGACTGGGGTAGGGTCTGGACTGAAAGAGGAGAAGATCAAAGGGGTCAAATGAGGAAGGACTTTTCAAATTACAAACATCATAGATGCTTTGAATTGTGTAAAGACATGATCAGACCCTGATGCTGAGAAGGATTGAGGGCAGGAGGAGAAGGGGATGACAGAGGACGAGATGGTTGGATGGCATCACCGACTCAATGGACATGAGTTTGAACAAACTGCAGGAGATGGTCAAGGACAGGGAAGCCCAGAGTGCTGCAGCCCATGGGTGAAAAGAGTTGGACTGGACTCAGTGACTGAACAAGGACAATGATCAATCAGGCTTGCAGTTTAGGAACCGTCTCAGGAAGGGAGATGGACGATGGGCCGCCTGGCTGAAAGACAGAGGCTTTAGTGCAGGCAGGATCGTTCTGGATCCTGCTCACAAGCCTGCAAAAGCAACTGTTAAATATTCAGGCATTTTTGTAAGCCAGCAGCTGGACACATTCGTTATTTTTAAGTTAGATTTTATACATTTACAATGAAATAAATTACTTTTAAAACCAAGGTAGCCAGTACTCAAAACCGTATCACTTTATCATTATTTTAATGACGTTTTACTATTATCTTCGCTCTTGCGGTTATTTACGCCTTTGCATTTATAGGGAATGCTGCATAATGACGAGCTCCTGAGCATCGCTGCCCAGCTGTACCCTCAGGGGCCTGACGCAGGTAGCTTGAAAGTGGCTCTCTCTGTGGGAATACTTACACCCCAGAAATGGACCAAAGCTACAAATCAGGACGACCCGCCCCCCACGCCCCCAGCTGTTACACCTTAACCAGTACCCTGCCTGGCCTAGGGCGGCGATGGGCACCGGCGTTAGGAAGGAGGGGCAGGGCCGGGGCCGGGGGATGGCTGGGATGAAATCACCTCAACCAGGTAGCTCTAGAGCGATGAGGGAGAAGGAGAAGGAGGAGACGCTTCCAAACGCTTCCACATCAGAGAAGGGTCTCTTTATGAAGAGGCCGCGGGGGGAACCCAAGCCCCGGCTCCACACTCTCCCTAACGGCCGGGGCCCGCAGCCGCAGGGCGAGCGCGGTGCGGCGGGAGGAAGCGAGCGCTCGCCCGGGGTCCCCGAGGGGGTCGGCCCGGCCCCTGCGCCCGCGTTTCCATCGCACACGCAGCTGCGCGCAGGGCTGTTTGCGCGCCCGCGGCGCCCGGCCAGCGGCCCGGCGTGTATTTGTAAGCACACAGCCCCACAGACAGGTCTCACCGACATCATTTCGCACGGCCCCGCGGTGCCGGCGGCCTGCTTCCCGACCTCCCGTCGGGGGCGGCCGCCGGTAATCGGCGCTGATGGGAACCGCGCTCTCCCGGCCAGAGGCACGCAGCCCGCCGCCCACAGCCAGCGCCGGCCTCCCTCCCGGCCCGGGGGCCGGGCCTTCCTGGTAGAGCTCTGGGGAGAGGCGGCTGTAAACACGCCGCGGGCTGACCCGCGTATGGAAATGACTCGCGGTCGGGCCTGGCGCCCGGCCACAGGCCTGCGGCCTCGCTGCCGCCAAGTATCTTTAGCAGGAGCCTCGGCACCGCGGGGCCCCCCGCCCTGCCCGCTCACACCCCAGGGCCGGGCCTCACCCTCGAGCGCGCGAGGAGGGCCCGGCTCCGTCGCCCCCCGTGCCAGCTGACAGTGATCATGACTTCCGCTGCCTGGACGGGGCGCTTGTTCCCAGGCTCTCGCTGCATTCACACGGAAGCAGCGGAGAAAGGAAGGCTGCAGAGGGCAAGGTCAGCGGAGACATCGGGGGCTCTGGACACACCAGAGACTCACACCATCGGGCAGGAAGGGCCCCCGTGCACGGGAAGGAGAAGATAAAGCCAGGGGAAGTGATGGCAAGACTGAGAGAAGAGGGTCGTGGGCCTAGAGCGGAAATCCACAGGTGCAGTTACAGGGTGAAGGAGCCGTCGTGGGAGCAGAGGAGGCCTCCAGACTAGAGGCAAAGGGAGGAGGGGGTCCTGAAGACTGAGTCAGGCAGAGGCCCTCCAGGAGCCCTCAGAGGCTGCAGAGGCGACAGGCCCAGTTTCCCAAGGGCCCTGGAAGGCCTCCTTGAAGACACAGTCCAAACAGGACCACCCCGAGACGGTCTTTCAAGAATGCCAAGCCTTCATTTCTTCACCAAATTTCCAGGCCGCCCTTGGGCTGGGGTCTCGCGGCTGTGGGAAGGCGGCAGGTGAAGGAGACAGTGAAACTTCTCTTGGTCTCCATGACCGGTGGCCTCTGTTTTCTCTGAGACGCTGACATGGCCGGGGTTAACCCCTCGCTGAGACAGTGCTCAGGGCACGTGGCTGTCCGCAGATCTGTCCACTGAAACTCCTCTCTCTCTCCCTCTCCCTCTCCTGAGCACCTTCCTTCCCACTTTCTTCCCTCGCTGCCCCCTCCGTGTGCCCATTCTCTACAATTCCAGGAGGTGGATTGTTCTTTCTCGAGCTGAACCGCCCTCAGCCTCCCTGTAGGTTCCACCTTTGCTCCGTGTCTGCCCTCCAGGGCTGGGCAGGGTATGTAGATAAGAAAAGGACCATGCGGGTGACGCTGGGGCTGCCACAGGTGATGCAAATATTACTCAGCTCTTATCTTGCACTGAGAAATTTGCAGCCGTTCCTTCACATACGAGGATCGCAACCTCACAGAATAGGTTCTTTAACCATCTCCATTTCAGAGACTGTGAAACTGAGACTTGGAGGCATTCGGTAACTCGTTCCACATCTCACAGAAAATGGGTGGCAGAATTAGGATTTGATTCAGAATGCGATCCAAAAGCCAGTTCTTTTAACCACGGGGATGCATTGATTTTCTTTTTTTTCTCTGTCTTCAATTTGTGCATGCATGCTGTCAATTCAGTCATGTCTGACTCTTTGCAACCCCAGAGACTGCAGCCCGCCAGGCTCCTCCGTCCATGGGGATTCTCCAGGCAAGAATACTGGAGCGGGTTGTCATGCCCTCCTCCAGGGGATCTTCCCCACCCCGGGACTGAACCCAGGTATCGAGCATTGCAGCTGGCTTCTTTACCGCCTGATCCACCAGGGAAGCCCAAAAATACAGGAGTGGGTAGCCTATCCCTTCTTCAGGAGAACTTCCTGACCCAGGAATCAAACAGGGGCCTCCTGCATTGCAGGCAGATTCTTTACCAGCTGAGCCACCCAGGAAGCCTTCCCAGAGTCGAGTAGAAGCCTTTCCCCACGTGCTTATCAACCTCCTTGAAGATCATCGTATCCAGCTCCTTCCTTTTGAAAAAGAATGCATTAACCCTGCCTGTCGGGCTTCCACCTTTCAGAGACCTGAGAGATTCAAGCACAAAACAGAGATAACGGAATCAACTATGCAGACTATCTATTAGGTACCACGTCTGCCATCTCTGTGATGTCACTTGCAGCCGCCCATTTGGGGATCCGCCCTAAATCGACTTCCACCCCCCTCTTACTGCTCCTTCAACACGGCTCCCCTCATGCTGTGCAGTGGGTCCTCGCTGCCTCCTTCAGGTTAGACATGCCCTCTGTCCGCCACTCCCCTGCCTCCACCCACAATAAACCCAGCTCAGATGCAAGCCCAAACCCTGCCCATTGTCACCACAGTAAACAGCCTGGACACGAAGCCCACCTCCCTCACTCCCCAGAAGGTTAATAAATCAGATTCAGACGCCTATTGTTCTGGACACAGTCAGAATCAATTGCAGGATTTTAAATCTCTCAGCACAGAGCAGCTGGCTGGCTACGAGAGGCCCCACTATGTCTCTGGGAAAACTTTGCCAGGGATGGAATGAGAAAGGAAAAAAGGATCAAATAATCAATAGCTATCATGAGCTCTTGGCCTTCTCCACAAAGTTTCCTTCAGGAGACAGGTCTCCAGCTTTATCCTGATTCTCACTTCATAAGGGAAGGAGGAGGGGCAGAAAGAGGCAGGTCCAGGTCCGCTGGACCCAGGCTTAACCCTCAGATGGGTGGGGTTGCTCCCCACCCACCTCTTAACCTCACCAATGCCTAATTCCATCTGCAAATGTTTGAATCTTTCAAAAGTGAGCACTCACAGCCTGAAGCCACAGGGTGAATTCTAGTTTATTATCCCAGAATTCCCAAGAAGAATTCATAGAAATCCTTGTATCTTAGACTAATTACCACTCACCACCCCCACCTCCTAGTCATTGGTCTTTTTTTTTAATCCCTTACTCTCATGGGAGACATGGTGTGCCTGCCACTGCCGCCTGAGTGGCTGCTAGCATTTTCCCTAGCTGTTTATGTGGAAAATCATAAAAATATTTGGTGGCCAAGAAAAGAGAGGGGAAATGCTTTGGTGGTCTGATGCAACAGAAATGCTTTTTTGAGGGGGTAAAAAAAAAGCTGGCTGTCTTATTCTAATCCAAAAGCATGCATAAACGCTGTATTGATTGAAAAGTACTAGGTGGAAGGCACATTTTTCTCAGAGACCTGCCCCCACTCCACTCCCTCAAAGCAGACAAAAGCACTATTGGCAGCTGGCAGAGGGTAAGTCACTTATAATCCAGCCACAAGGTTTGGGAAGAGCTGAAAGCAAAAATTCTTGTGGGCTGTACTCTACCCTGAGTCTGGTATTATGCTCCTGCCCTGGTGGCCTAATTCTCTTGGCTGAAAGCGGAAGCAAGGCTGATGATGGTGATAGTGATGATGATGGCAGAGGTGGCGAGGGTGATAATGATGGTCGTGATGATGGCAGTGATGGTGGTGGTGGTGATGATGTCAGGAGTGGTGATGATGGTGGTGGTGATGGTGGTGGTGATAGTGGTGGTGGTGGTGGTGATGATGGTGGTGGTGTTGATGGTGGTGATGGTGATGGTGGTGGTGTTGATGGTGGTGATGGTGGTGGTGATGGTGGTGGTGATGGGGGTGATGGTGGTTGTGGTGGTGGTGTTGATGGTGGTGATGGTGGTGATGGTGATGGTGGTGGTGGTGTTGATGGTGGTGGTGTTGATGGTGGTGGTGCTGATGGTGGTGGTGTTGATGGTGGTGATGGTGGTCGTGGTGATGGTGGTGATGATGGTGGCACTGATACTGTTGCTCCTGCAGCTGATACTAATCAAAAGCCATTTGTGCTACATTTCACAGTCATGAAGCCTCACCACAAATTCCCTCTCCTTTGCTGCTGGAAGTGATGTCCAGAGGGAGGTGAAGTAGGAATCATTATCACATTGCACCCATTTCATAGAGCAGGAAGAAAATGAAGCCTAGATAGTCAGTGTCTTGCCCAAGAACAGACAAATTGTCAGCGGCAAAACTCAAATTCAAAACCTGCTTTTTTATCGTAGTGCTTCACACTCTAAACAGTGCTGCCTCGTGAAAAGATCATTGAGCCACAGAGCTCAAAACTTTCCACTGGCCACATTTTTTAAAGTAAGAAGAAACTGATGAAACTGATTTAATACAAGCAGACTTTGTTTTATTGCACTTCACTGTATTGCTCTTCATACATGTTGCATATTTAATAAATTGAAAGTTTGTGGCAACCCTGCGTTGAACAAGTCCATCAGTGCCATTTTTCCAAGAGCATTTTGCTCACTTCATGTCCCTGGATCACATTTTGGTAATTCTCACAATACTTCAAAGTTTTTCACTATTATATTCATTATGGTGATCTGTGATCTGTGATCTTTGATACTACTATTGTCATTTGTTTCAGAGCGCCATGAACAGCACCCAGATAAGATGGTAAACTTAGTTGATAAAGGTTATGCACATTCTATTTCACCAACCAGGTGGACCCCCATCTCTCTCCCTCTCCTCAGGCCTCCCTATTCCCTGAGACCAACAATACTGAAATTAGGCCAATTAATAGCATCACGTGCATGTGTGCTAAGCTGTTTCAGTCATGTGCAACTCTTTGCAACCCCATGGACTGTAGCCCACCAGTCTCCTCTGTCCATGGGATTCTCCAAGCAAGAATATTGGAGTGGGTTGCCATTTCCTCCTCATAATGCTCTCTAAGTGCTCAAGTGAAAGAAAGAGTCACGCATCTCACTTTACATCAAAAGTTAGAAATGATTACATTCAGTGAAGACAGAATGTCAAAACCAGAACAGGCCACAGCCTAGGCCTCTTGTACCAGTTAGCCAAACTACGATTACAAAGGAAAGTTCTTGAAGAAAATTAAAAGTGCTATTCCAGTGAACACATGAATGATAAGAAAGCAAAACAGCTCTGTTGTTGATATGGAGAAAGTTTTAGTGGTTTGGATAGAAGATCAAACCAGCTGCAACATTCCCTTAAGCCAAAGCCTAATCCAGAGCAAGGCTCTAGCTCTCTTCAATTCTATGAAGTCTGAAAGAGGTGAGGAAACTACAAAAGAAAAGTTTGAAGCTACCAGAAGTTTGCTCATAATGCTTAAAGAAAGGAGCCAGCTCCATTATATAGAAAGGGCAAGATGAAGCAGAAAGTGCTGATGTAGGACCTACAGCAGGTTATCCAGAAGGTCTAGATAATTGATAAAGGTGGCCACACTAAGCAAATTAAACAGGATTCAACTGGAACACTACGCCATCTAGGACTTTCATAGCTAGAGAAGTTGATGTCTGGCTTCATAGCTACAAAGCACAGGCTGATTCTTAATAGGGGTTAATACAGCAGGTAACTTTAAGTTGAAGCCAATACTCATTTATAATTCTAGAGTCCTAGGACCCTTAAAAATTATAGTAAATCTGCTTGTGCTCTATAAATGGAACAACAAAGCCTGGATGACAGTACATCTGTATATAACACAGATTACTGAATATTTTAAAGAATACTAGAGTGGGTTGCCATGCCCTCCTCCAGGGGATCTTCTCAACCCAGAGATTGAACCTGCATCTCTTAAGCTTCCTGCATTAATAGGTGGGTTCTTTACCAGTAGCGACCCTCAGTACCTAGAGAATCTGCATGCAATGCAGGAGACCCAGGTTCGATCCCTGGGTTGGGAAGATCCCCTGGGGAAGAAAATGGCAACCCATTCCAGTATTCTTGCCTGGAAAATCCCATGGATAGAGGGCTGGTGGGCTATAGTCCATGAGGTCACAAGAGTTGGACACAACTTAATGACTAAACCACCACCTCTCAATATTTTAAGCCCAGCATTGAGACCTAATGCTCAGAAAAAAATTCCTTCCAAAATATTACTACTCATTGACAATGCACATGATCACCCCAAAATTCTGATAAAGATGCACAATAAAACATGTTGTTTTCATGCCTGCTAAGAGAGCATCCATTCTGCAGTGCATGGATCAAGGATTAATTTTCCCCTTTCAGGTCTCGTTATTTAAGAAATTAATTTTTTAAGTCTATAGCTTTAACTATATAGCCACAGGGGGATCTGGGTAAAGTCAATTGAAAATCTTCTGGAAAGGATGAACCATGCTAGGTATGCCATTAAGAAAATTCATGATTCATGGGAAAAGGCCAAAATATCAGTCTTAACAGGAGTTTGGAAGAAGTTGATTCCAACTCTAATGGTGACTTGGAGCGGTTCAAGACTTAAGTGGAGGAAGTAACTTCAGATGTGGTAGAAATAGCAAGAGAACAAGAATTAGGAATAGAGCCTGAAGATGTGATAGAATGACGTCATCTCATGATAAAACTTTAATGAATAAGGAGTTGCTTTTTATGGATGAGCAAAGAAAGTGGTCTGGTGAGGATACTGTGAAGACTGCTGAAATGACAACAAAGGATTTAGAATATTATACATACTTAGTTGGGCTCCCCTTGTAGTTCAGTCAGTAAAGAATCAGCCTGCATTGCAGGAGGCCCCCAGGTTTGATTCCTGGATTGGGAAGATACCCTGGAGAAGGAAATGGCAACCCACTCCAGTATGCTTACCTGGTGAATCCCATGGAGAGAGGAGCCTGGCAGGCTGCAGTCCATGGGGTCACAAGAGTCAGACACGACTTAGCATGTGTCCACCATATACTTAATTGATAAAACAGTGGCAGAGTCTAAGAGGACTGATTCTAATTTTAAAAGATGTTCTACTGTGGGTAAAATATTATTAAGCAGTATTGTATGCTACAGAGAAATTGCTCATGAAAGGAAGAATAAATCAATATGGCAGACTTCACTGTTGTCTTATTTTAAGATATTGACACAGCTACTCCAGCCTTCAGCAATCACCAACCTGACCCGTCAGCAGCCATCAACACTGAGGCAAGACCCTCCACCAGCAAAAAGCTTACTATTCACTGAAGTCTCCAATGACGGCTAGCAATTTTTAAGCACAAAATATTTTAATGGGTATGTACATTGTCTTTTTAGACATAATGCTTTTGTGCATCTAATAGATTATGGCATTGTGCTGCCAGTGGGAATTTGCTGTGTGACTCAGGGAACTGGAACTGGGGCTCTGAACCTGAAGGAGTGAGATGGGATGAGATGAGAGGTGGGAGGGGGTACATGTACACTCACGTTTGATCCATGTTGATGCATAGAGGGACCCAACATGATGGTGTAAAGCATTATCCTTCAAGTACAAGTAAATAATTTTTTAAAAAGATTATGGTATAGTGTAAACATAAATTTTACATGCACAGGGAGACCAGAAACTTTGTGTAACTTGCTCTATTGTGGTACTTGCTTTATTGCAGTGGTCTAGAACTGAACCCACAATATCTCTGAGGTATGCCTGCACTTTATGGAACCCAATATATCCCAAACATTATCATTTCAACATATAATCAATTTAAAAATTAATAATGGGATATTTTACATTCTTTGTTTTCATACTTGTATTTTGAACGTGGAGCACACTCTCATTTCACTGTGGCAAGTGGCTACATTATTGGCCAGCAAAAGTCTAGAATGATCCAGAACGGCTTTGATAACTGGGTGTGGTATTGAGAGAATCTCAGACAAAAGGAAGCATGATTGCTGCTTGACTCATCTTTATTCCTGAAGAGAAAAAACTCTCATCCTGAGTTGAGCTCCCCATAGTCAGGCAGAGAAGGTGCAAACCTTATTTCAGTTCATGAATGGTATTTTTCTTTTTCTTATGCTCCCCCTCTTCTTTCTCTCCTTCTTGAGCAACAGCTGCTAAAACATCTAATCCAGATATTAACACTGAGTTATTTGCAACTCATCTACAAGCAATCATGTGGTCTCTGCCATCTGAAGATTTTCTGACCTCCAACTGAATTACACATGTGCTACACCAGGTACATAGCAAAAACAATGACCCCCTCAAAGAACATTGGCCACTTATCTGTGTGCTTCCTGTGGGGAGATATGGTTGGAGGAGAAAATTAAGGAGGAGGAAGTGAGAAATGGAAGGAGAGAAGGAGGAGACTACTGGATTGAATAGTGACCCCCAAAGTTCATATTCACCTGAAATCTCAAAATGTGACTTTATTTGAAAAAGGAACAAAGTTCTTTGCACGTGTAGTTAGTTAAAATGAGGTCATACTGGCTTAGGGTGGGCCCTAGTTCATTGACTGATATTCTTAGAAGAAAAGTGAAATTTGGACATGGACTCAGAAGACACAAGGAAAAACATCGTGTGACGACAGGGGTACAAATTGAGTGATGCAACTACAAGACAAAGAACACCAAGGATTGCTGGCAGCCACCATAAACCAGGAGAGAGCCATGAACCAGATTCTCCCTCAGGGCATCCAGAAGGAACTGCCCCTGCCAGCACCTTGATTTTGTACTTCTGACCTCCCAAACTATCAGAGAATACATTTCTGTTGTTTTGAGTCATCCAGTTTGTGGTAATTTGCTATGGCTGCCCTGAAAACCTAATACAGAAAAGGAAGGCCAAGCCAGACATGCTCACTTGTGAAAATCACTAAAGAACAAAGACAGGATCAGAAAGAACTTGCAGTTGAGAAAATCAGCTCTCCTCTCACTCCTCCCTCTCTGATCACCCACTCTGGTCATTATACCTGAGTCTCAGGTTTGCCTTGAAGAGATTAAGCCTTAAAATGAGGGGTTCAAGAATTTCAAATATTGTCTGCCGAAAAAAGGAAATCTGGGCTTCTTTGGTAGCCCAGTCGGTAAAGAATCTGCCTGCAGTGCAGGAGACCCAGGTCCGATCCCTGGGTTAGGGAGATCACTTGGAGAAGGAAATGGCAACCCACTCCAGTATCCTTGCCTGGAAAATCCCATGGACAGAGGAGCCTAAAGGGCTACAGTCCATGGGATCACAAGAGTTGGACACGACTGAGCGACTAAACCACCAAAAGGAAAAAAACTTATTCTATGTGACTGCTGAGGACAAGATGAAGACCAAAGATCAAAAAGTATAGGAAAACAAATTTCAGCTCCACATGCAGAAATGTTAAATCGCAAGTGATCCATGGCAAGTGGGCGGCCTCACAGGATGAACTGGCCCTAGCGGTATTAAGAGAGGCTATGGGGATTTTATCTTTCTGAAATCATCAAAGGAAGTCCTGGTGGGATAGCAGAATAAACTGAATGATCAGAGAACACATTTCCATTAAAGTTGACCCGGCTTTGTGTCTGCTGGGCCCCAACCTCCAGGAGACATGGCCCTGCTCCTGGCTTTGGCTGACCAGACTCTCACGTATTTTGACTAATATGGAGATTCTAATCAGAGAGATGCAGAGGCTAGCACGAATAACTTGGAACCATAGCAAGTCATGGCCACACGCAGGTTAAATGTATGGGGGAGCAGGAAATATGAGTTAATAAGAAAAACCAACAGAGAGGGGGAAAGCAGAAAGAAGCAGATTTCTGGTGTTTCCACATACTTATTTCTGCATATCAAATTACTCCAAAATTTAGTGGCTCAAAATGACAGCCATTTTATTATATAGCTTGAATGTCTGGATTAGGAATTTGTGCAGGGCTCAGCTGGGTGATTCTTCTGTTCTGCTTGGTATGGACAGAAGTCACTGTGTGGTCATCAGCTGGCAGGTGGGCTGGAGCAGGAGTGTCTGAGATGATTTCACTCCTGTGTCTGGCATCTTGGCAAGGAGGTGGAAGCCAGGCTCAGCTGGCACTATAAACCGGAGTGCCCAACTGTAGGCTCCCAGCATGGCCTTTCAGGGTTATTGGCCTTCTTATAGGAGAGTCACCACTCCATGAGTATTTCAGTGAACATGCCAGAAGCTCCCTGGCCTTTCATGGCCTAGCCTTAGAAGTCTCAGAGCAACATTTCTGCCACACTGCATTGGTTGAAGTGGTCATAAGCACACCCACACTCAATACAGACCCCACCACTTCATGTGAGGGAGGCGGTCAAAGGATTTACGGCCATGGCTTAGAGCCACCGCCCCAGAGAGGAGAGAGACGGGGGAGCCGCTCTCCAGTTTGCAGTTCTCCTGAGAAAGCCTCATCCTTAGCAAGAGTCCTCTTTTCACTTAGTTAATTTGAGTGGGAGTCTAGGCCTTGCAACCAAAATAGTTCTACTTTGGACTAAATTTTGTCCCTCAGAGTTTGATGTTGTAGTCCTAACCTCCAGTACCTCAGAATATGACTGTATTTGGAGATACGGTCTTTAAAGCGGTGATTAAATTAAAATGAGAGCTTTAAAATGGACCCTAAGGCAACATGACTTGTCTCTTTGTAAGAAGAGATCAGAGGAAAGATCCCAGGAAGACACAGGGAAAAGCGGCTGTCTGCAAGCCAAGGAGAGAGGCTTCTGAAGAAACTGACCCTTCCAATGTGTCGTTCCTGAACTTGACCCTTCCAATGTGTCGTTCCTGAACTTCTAACCTCCAGAACTGGGAGAAAACAATTTCCATCTTTTAAGCCATGCAGTCTGTGATGTTTTACTGTGGCCACTTGAGCAACCTCATACAGAGCCTGACTAACCAAGTGTGCTCACTATGGGTATCTTGGTACTAATACAAGCAGTGGGGAACCTAGGCCTGGAAGCCTACTGGTTAGAGCAGGATGGCCCCAGCCCAGGCAACTCCAGTGCTCAGCGAGAACACAAAGCATGCTGGGAGCCCAGGCCACTGCCTCCGCAATGTGCGTCCCGTGGAATCAGGAGACACAGAACGGGTGGCTCCTCTCTCCCGTCTCCCCTCCTGGCAAAGAAAAGCAATGACTCTCACCCCTGCAGTCCCACCATCGACATCTCACCCCCAGCCAAAGCAGCCGCCCTCCTCTTGTTCACTCACTTCCACGATGCCCACTGTGGATTCTCATTAAGACCTCTCTCTCCGGCATGCTGACTTCCGTCCCTTCTTAAGCTGGCCTGAGGCCATGGTTCCTCATTTAACTCGCTCTCTGGCTGTCACTGCCAATCCCTCACCACCTCGCTCCTCGGTCACATTGAATCCAGAAGGCCTTGCAGCTCTGTAGCCGAGCCCACAGTGTTCCATCTCCCCACACCAGCTGCGTGGGCAGGTGCCAAAGGAAAGGCCGCAGAGAAGACCAGCCATCCCTCCACACGTCCCCACTGGTCATCCTCCCATCTCCCACAGCGCTTTCCAAGCCTCCCTCAGGCCCCTCCAGCCCCCAGCCTGGGAAGCTGACCTTGCCTCCTACTTTGCAGAGAAAATAGAGGCTGTCAGGAAAGCACACCCTCACTTTCCTGCCACCCCCACCTACGTGCTCTGTATATTTGTGCTGCCCTTCCTGCGGCATGCAAGGGGTGTGCACCACCTGTCCAGGGCTAATCCCACCACCTGTGCCAAGATTCCACCCGCCCCCACCTCCCTAAGTCCCTGTCCCACCGAGCAGCACCCCGTCTTTCCTGTTCCCTTCCTCCCACTGTGGGCATCTCAGTCTCAGCACAAATACTTGATCAGGACTCTCCTTCACAGGGAAAAAAAAGAAAGTCCTCAACTTTGTTCTTGCCTTTAGTAACAGCTTATTTCCCTGCTAAATTCCTGGCTGAGAAATCTGAAAAGCAAGCTACTTTAAAATTTCTTATTTTTCATGCATGCATTTTATAAGGGAAAATCTCTTAGGGTTTTTGTTTCTATTAATAAAAGGGTATATGCTCACTGTTTGTTTTCAAAAGAGTCTAATCATGCAAGAACATTTAAAAACCAACATGGGGCTCTCTTCTGTCAGGGAGAACTAGGCGCCGTCTGTGGCTGTACCCACCACTCCCGCCATCCGTCTGGTCAGACACGTGTACGTACCAAGCTTGGCACCGATAGGTTTATAGTTGACCAGCTTTTCTCACCACACAACAGGCTGTGAGTGTCTTTCCAAGTCAACAAATATGAGAGCGTACTGTTATTGATGCTGCTAGGATTCTGTTGCATGGACTTGCCACAATTACTCAACCAGGATCCCTACTTTGGGCATTTCATTTGCAATTTACTGTCCCTTCTCAACCCTGCCAAGCCAAAGAGAAACTCCTTCCTGGTTTCTCCAACTGCAGCCCCCTGCTGCACCCTGCTGCACTAGTGAGCCACCTGGGAAGCCCAAGGAATATGGGCTGGGTCTGGAAGATCCCCTAGAAGAAGGCATGGCAACCCACTCCAGTATTTTTACCTGGAAGATCCCATGGACAGAGAAGCCTGGTGTGCTATAGATCATAGAGTCCCAAAGAGTTGGACATGACTGATTCGACTTAGCACTCAACTAGTAAACTCACTCAGTCATGTCCGACTGTTTGTGACCCCATGGACTGTAGCCTACCACGCTCCTCTGTTCATGAGATTTTCCAAGCAAGAGTACTGAAGAGGGTTGCCATTTCCTTCTCCAGAGGATCTTCCTGACCCAGGGATTAAACCCGGGTCTCCCACTTTGTAGGCAGACGCTTTACAATCTGAGCCACCAGGGAAGACCTTTAGCACTCAAGCAGTACATATATGTATAATGGAATATTACTCATCCATAAAAGGAATGAAATAATGCCATTTGTAGCAACATAGATAGACCTAGAGATTATCATACTAAGTGAAGTAAGTCAGACAGAAAAAAACAAATATCTTATGATCATTTACATGTGGAATCTAAAAGAAATTATTTTTTAGAAATTATTTGCAAAGCAAATAGACTCACGGACACAGAAAGGAAATTTATAGCTACCAAAGGAGAAAGAGGATAAGGAGAAAATTGGGAATTTGGGATTAACATATACATACCACTATATATAAAATAGACAAGAGAGACCTACATCACACAAGGAACTATATTCAGTATTTTGTAATAACCTACAAGGGAAAAGAATCTGAAAAGAGTAAATATATGTGTATATATTCAACTATATATAAATAATGTATATATAATTATATATAAGTACAAACAAAGCTAGTGGAGGTGATGGAATTCCAGTTGAGCTATTTCAAATCCTGAAAGATGATGCTGTGAAAGTGCTCCACTCAATATGCCAGAAAATTTGCAAAACTCAGCAGTGGCCACAGGACTGGAAAAGGTCAGTTTTCATTCCAATCTCAAAGAAAGGCAATGCCAAAGAATGCTCAAACTACCGCACAATTGCACTCATCTCACACGCTAGTAAAGTAATGCTCAAATTTCTCCAAGCCAGGCTTCAGCAATATGTGAACCGTGAACTTCCTGATGTTCAAGCTGGATTTAGAAAAGGCAGAGGAACCAGAGATCAAACTGCCAACATCCACTGGATCATGGAAAAAGCAAAAGAGTTCCAGAAAACCATCTATTTCTGCTTTATTGACTATGCCAAAGCCTTTGACTGTATGGATCACAATAAACTGTGGGAAATTCTGAAAGAGATGGGAATACCAGACCACCTGACCTTCCTCTTGAGAAACCTGTATGCAGGTCAGGAAGCTACAGTTAGAACTGGACATGGAACAACAGACTGGTTCCAAATAGGAAAAGGAGTACATCAAGGCTGTACATTGTCACCCTGCTTATTTAACTTCTATGCAGAGTACATCATGAGAAACACTGGGCTGGAGGAACCACAAGCTGGAATCAAGATAGGAGAAAGATCAATAACCTCAGGTATGCAGATGACACTAACATTATGGCAGAAAGTGAAGAAGAACTGAAGAGCCTCCTGATGAAAGTGAGAGAGGAGAGTGAAAAAGTTGGCTTAAAGCTCAACATTCAGAAAACTAAGATCATGGCATCTGGTCCCATCACTTCATGGCAAATAGATGGGGAAACAGTGGAAACAGTGGCTGATTTTTTTTCTGGGCTCCAAAATCACTGCAGATGGTGATTGCAGCCATGAAATCAAAAGATGCTTCCTCCTTGGAAGGAAAGTTATGACCAACCTAGACAGCATATTCAAAAGCAGAGACATTACTTTGCCAACAAAGGTCCATTTAGTCAAGGCTATGGTTTTTCCTGTGGTCATGTATGGATGTGAGAGTTGGACTATAAAGAAAGCTGAGCGCCGAAGAATTGATGCTTTGGAACTGTGATGTTGGAGAAGACTCTTGAGAGTCCCTTGGACTGCAAGGAGATCCAACCAGTTCATCCTAAAGGAAATCAGTCCTGGGTGTTCACTGGAAGGACTGATGTTGAAGCTGAAACTCCAATACTTTGGCCACCTCATGCGAAGAGTTGACTCATTGGAAAAGACTCTGATGCTGGGAGTGATTGGGGGCAGGAGGAGAGGGGGACGACAGAGGATGAAATGGTTGGATGGCATCACCGACTTGATGGACATGGGTTTGGGTGGACTCCGGGAGTTGGTGATGGACAGGGAGGCCTGGCGTGCTCTGATTCATGGGGTCACAAAGAGTTGGACACGACTGAGCCACTGCACTGAACTGATATAACTAAATCATTTTGCTGTACGCTTGAATCATTGTCAATCAACTATACTTCAATTAAAAAACAAAAGCTAGAGGCTAGAATGTATTTGGTGCTTAGGCATTCATTAACTTATTTAATTCTCACGTAAACCCCACAAGGTACCAAATAGGAAAATAGAAATCACTCGAAGTCCTTAAAAAAGAGGGGATTTAATGCAGAGAACCAGCTTTCTTGGTGATAAAACAGCAGAGAAGCCAAACAAAAACAATGAGAGAGCCCAGTTTAGTCCTCAGAGAAAGTCACTACCCCACCCCCAGCCAGAGCTGGGCAGACAAAGAGAGTGGGAGTCATGGCTTCTGGGCTCGTTCGGAAGCTGGAAACACGGTGGCCCTTTGTAGCAGGAGCAAGGAGCTACTTGGAGAGACCCGGACTCCAGGCAGAAAGAGAAGTACTCTGGCTTCAACCCCACCCCGCCCATCGACCTCCCGCCAGCGCCTTTCATTGGCTGAACCTTGCTGGAAGCCAGTCACAGGAGCCCTGCACACGCAGCCTGCAAGGGTGGGCACCGTGCCTGCAGAGCAGGGGAAAGGTGCAGAGCAGACAAGGCGTACAGGCCCGGGCCAACATAGGTACCATTATCTCCATTTACACATAAAGAAACAAGGCACAGAAAAGCTGAGCCACTTGCCCCATATCACACAGCGAGTCAGTAGAGAGGTGGGGGTCTGCGCCCAGACCGCCTGGCTCTGGAACCCCCAGTCTGACCTGCAGCGCTCTAGCACCTTCCCCAGAGCCTCTGGTCTCGCAGCCAGTGGCTTCTCTGGCTTCCGTCCTTGCCCTCTTTTTATTTCTGCCTGGCACAGACACAGTACTGGCACACACACAGGGCTTTGGGGTCAGACAGATGAACTCCATTCCAGCTCCACTACTGATTAGCTGGGTAAAGTCACTTAATCTATTCAGTCAACACATGTTTATTCAGCACTGACGATATGCCAGTCCCAAGGGACCTAACCCCTTCGAGTCTCTGTTTTCTCATCCGGACGATGGGAATAAGGGTACACACTGGCCACGCAGATGCGCTGAGGCAACTGTCTTGCTATCTCATTATTACATTGTGCGCGCGTGCTGAGTCGCTTCAGTCATTTCTGACTCTTGGTGACCCCATGGACTGCAGCCTGCCAGGCTCCTCTGTCCAGGGGATTCTCCAGGCAAGAATACTGGAGTGGGTTGCCATGCCCTCCCCAGGGGATCTTCCTGACCCAGGGATCAATCCCACGTCTCTTACATCTCCTGCACGGCGGCAGGTTCTTTAGCACTAACGCCACTGGGAAGCCCAGTATTACCTTTCTCCCCATCGATGCTGATTGCCCCTCTCCTCCGTCTCTCCCACCTTCTTGCTCCCGCCAAAGCTTTAGGTTCTCCCCGCCAGGCCACTGTTCATCTTGGCTGGTGGCTCACCGAGCAGACATCAGAGCTAAGCCTCCAGAATAGCAACACCCCCAAGTCACTCACTGCCCCCCAGGCCAGCCCTGCATCTCCCAGAGCCTCAAGGTCCCCATCTGGAAAGTGGGTTGGGGGTCACCCCGTTTGTCCACAGGGAAGAGGCGGAGAGGGCGGGGGGCAAAGGAGCAAGAGGAAAGCTCTGCAAATGTGAAAAACATTTAATAACATGAGGTAAAACAGCAATGGCTTCAGGCAGCAGAATCTGGTGTTTGCTCACCTTCCCTGCTCCCAGGAGTCCCACTGCTTCTAGCTAGAAGGTCATCAAGAGCTCCCGGGCCCACGCATGCAGGAATCCCTGGGTCAGGCAGAGCCACTGGGCCTGATCTCAGCACAGGGAGGGTGTAGGGCCAGGCAGGCTGGCCTCTCACTCCACACACCCCGCAACCCAGGAGCTTGCTTCAGGAGCAGCCTAGGGGATCCCCATGCAGGCCCACCGAGTCCGTCCTGCTCACTTTCAGATCCTCTGTCTGCCGTGCATGGACCCTGTGACCTCGGCAAGACCTGCTTTGCTGGGTCTCAGGCTTCATCCCTGCGGAATGGAGACAGAGGCACTTGGCAACAGCCACTTGGGGGGCGGCAGGGGCTGAAGGCACACTCAGCAGGGAGGTGAGAGGAGAACCTGGTGAAGGGAGCTGCTGCTTCCCGGGGCGGAGGCAGGGCAGGAGCCGGAGACGCAGCCGGGGCCCCTGCCAGGAGCCGCTGCGGGACACAGAGCCAGAGCAGGGAGGAGAGGGGGGAGGCACGCTGGCCTCTCTCCAGGCCTCTGACGTCCCGCTCACATATCAGACAAGCCCAGGTAAGGCTGCCCGTGAAAGCCCAGCCTCCCGGGGAACAGAAAGAAGAGCAAAGAGGGGATCTGGAGGGAAGGACATCGTCACCACCTCAGCAGCATCACGGTCCCACCGGAAGAGGCAAAGGGCTGAGGCCCGGGGCATGTCTCCCGCCTGCTGTCAGCCCATTTGCAGGCATCACTGTCAACTTCCCTGTCATTCTGGCATGACACTGCCTCCCGCTCTGTTCTGCCGAACCTTCTTCACTCAGATGAAGGGAAGACCCTGGCCATCCCCTGTCCTCTTAGAGAGGAAATAATTGACAAAGATGACAACATTCAGCCCCATTCTGATGACCAAATTTCACCTCGGGTCTCAATTCACAGGAGTGGGGGCTAGGGTGCAAAGCACCAAAACCTCCTTGACTTCACCTTGGCCTGGCCTCCCGAAGAGTGGTCAGCCGGGCTTCCATCTTTAACATGCTCTGTGCCCCTCACAGTCAAGGAATCAAGGAAGTGAATCAGGTCCACTGAGCCCAGATCGATTCTACTCACATACCCAGGGTAGCTCAGTGGTTTGGTGAAGCGCATTCACTTTGAAGCCAGCCAACCCCAGGCAAGCTGGTAGACTTCTCTGAGCCTCACTTTCCTCATTGCAAAAATAATCACGCGGCCCATCTCTGTGTTGCCGTGGGAATAGAAGAAGAAAGCAGGCACAGAGAAGCCTTCCATAACCCCTTCTTCCCCGGAACAACCCTTCAGTGCAGGTGTGACAGATGAAGAAACGAGGACCATAATAACCAGGAAGGAATTTCTCATGGTGCCACATCAGCAAGCTCATCTCAAAGCGGGAGGCCTTCCACACCCCAGCCCATCCGAACAGCCCTCCCCGTTGACTTGTCCCCACCAGCCAACGGTCACTGCATTTTGAAAAAGCCAAAAACTTTCTTTCCACTTGCTCTGAGAACCTGTTCTGTGGCTTTAGCTTTCTGGTAATTATTGCTTTGATGTTATGGACAGATGGGAACCTGGGTGTACAGCCATCGGCTTCCATGCTCACAGCTGTGCAGACAGGGCTGAAAGGCAGAGGGTGGAGGGGAGCCTCTGAACGGAGCGTGAATGTAAGGTGATGAAGTGGCTGACTACATCTAGTTCTTGGGCTTTTCCGCCACTGAAACTATCAGCGCTGGTATTGGAGTCAGGACCCCAGAAACCTCAGTCTTACCCCTGACCACCCCACCCACGTAACCTGGAGCAGCTCATTCCTCCAGATCCTGCCCTCTGAATCTAGAACATGGGTTCTTTCTTCTCTTGCGGGGCTATGGGGTGAAGTCAAGCCACTCAGAAAGCTGGGGTCAATGCTGGAGGTGGTTCAGAAGGGAGCTTTGGAGTCCTGGCTTTGAGTCCTGACCTGAACTTTGCTCTGTGTGACCTTGGGCAAATTACTTCATCCCCTGGGCCTTAATATCCTCATCTGGGAAGTGAAGGCGATAATTCATACTTCAAGGTGTCCTGAGGAGTGTGGAGTGAGGTCACCCCAGGGGGGTCGCCACACAGGCCCAGAAGGGCTCAGAGAGCAGAGGGGCATTGAGGAGACAAGATGCATCAGAGCCAAAGTCACCCTCTCCTGCCATGCATGCCGGGGCGGGGGCGGGGGGTGCCCCGGAGAGCAGCCTCCTGGATCATCAGACAAGGCTCCCGCCTGCCCGTCTCCCTGCCCCTCTCGGTCTGTGGTCCTCTTTGACTTGAAAAAAAAAGAGAAGGGAAGGGAAGGAGAAGAAAGGGACAGAAGCACTCTTCCTCTGGAGCCCTTTGCCCTGAAACTAGCTGGAGAATGCCTGAGACAGTCCCTCCACACAGAGTATGTTGAGCCACTTTCTGGGCTTAAAAAAATATATTATTGTTTACCTAACGGTTCTTCTGTGAGAAATGGGTGTCTGTTCCTTTAAACAGAGAGCAGCGTGGCAGACAGAGCGGCTCCGGGGTTGTTTGCAGCCAGAGGAGGGGGAGACGCAGGACATCCTGTTGTTGAGCAGAGACGACAGAGACAGACAGACAGACAGGGAGGAAAGGTCAGCACAGACCCTAGCAGGCGAACTCAGCTCATTTTTCCCCCCCTATGGAGAATTTTCCTTTTCAAAAAGAAAATACTCACTTTTTTTTTTTTTGCCTATATTTTCCTGTCTAACGCCAGATACTACTGGCTCTCGTAAGACAAGGGAAGCTTCCCCAAGTGGAGGGACTTGTCAAGATAAAGGAGATCCTGCTGGTCTCAAGTCCTCGAACTTTGTGCCGAAGGTAGCATGTTGAGAACTTTTCCAGAATTCAGGACGTGGGAACAGGAATCAGGAAAAGCATATCTCGTTTGCTGAGTGGCTGTGACTATTGTATATTACCTCCAGTCTTCGCAAGACCTCTGCCGAGGAGGCTTGTGCATCGCCATTTTACAGATGTGGAAACTGAGGCTCAGGTAGATGAAGGGCGTGCCTAAAGTCGGACAGATGCCCCAGGGGCGAGCAGGGGCACCAGGCGCTCCCTTCAAGTCTCCAGGCTCCTCTTTTCAGAGCTCCCGGCAGCCTCCTTTGTAAACACAGCGTCAGATCTGAGAGGGGCGCCAGAGGGGAGACAGAGATGGGGTGGACTTCTGGCTGTGCGGTTTACCAGCCTCGAGTTCAAACACTCCAGCAACCCCCTGGTTCCTAGGGTTCTCTGGCATCAAGAACAAGCCCAGGCTTGTAAACTCCCTGGGTATGTCTGATTCAACCACTACCATCCTGAGCAACGTAACAGAGCATTAAAAAAAAAAAAAAAAAAACTTTTAAGAAAGGTTTTATCAGTTGCCACATCAGACAGCGGACTCCCGGCTTACATCTGGAAGGGGCTCCCAAGACCCTGCGGGACGCAGTCCCTGCCTGCTCCTCCAGCCCCAGCTCCTCGCTCTCAGCCTTGCGCCCCATGCTCTGTCACACGCTCACAGCCCTCTCGGATCTCCTGCTACCACACTGCCCTAAATGAGAGCCACAGCCTGGGGCATGGCTGGAGACTCAGGAGTTCAGCCCCTTCCCAGAGCCTGCCTTTCCAGAACAGCCCCGGGTACACACTGCAGAGTGAAGAGCTCTGCTCATGCACGTCCAGTGTTTTCTGCCTCAGGACCTTCGCACATGCTGCTTCCTCCGTGTAAACCAAGCCCCTTTCCTCTTGGCCTAACTTGGCCCTACCCACCCTGAACTCAAAGGTCACTTCCTCAGGAAAGGCTCCCTTGACCCTCCAATAACATTATTCTCCCTTAAAAGCCCAGCTTCTTCTCTTTTCCAGCACTTTCTGCAGGGTGGTTGCTTATTGAATGTCTCTCTGTGAGGCTGAGGCCGCGTCTCGTCGGCTTACCAGGAACACGGAAGGAGCTACACAAACACGCTGAATGAACAAACACGGCGCTATTTCTGGTGCTGCTAGGAGGTTCGCAGACGGACCCTCCTCTGGGGCGTTTGGTCTCTTGCAGGCATTTTCATTCAGTTTCAGCAAATATTTACTAGGTGCTATTATGTATCCGTAGCTGGGGTCGTGTGTGTCAGGAGACTACTTGTAACAAAGTGGATCCCTGGATTCAGAACAGCAATTCTGTTGTCTCCTTCAGGGCACAAGGTCAGGGGCTGAATGAAGCTAAGCCAAGAAATGTACATTCCTGGTGGTAACAACAAGGAACCCTTCCACGGAGGATAGGAAATTGATATTTCCTGGGCTCCACTTCTGGGCCAGGCACCTACACAGCCTACAAGCGTTTTATATATACATATACACACACACACACACAGAGTATACCACTTTATGTATGCAAAATGTAAAGGACTAGAATTAGACAAGATAATTATGAGGAAGACAAGGAAGAAAGATTCACACTTGCACATATCGAGACATATTACAGATTTACAGTAATTAAATCCATGTGGTATTTGTGCAGAGACTGACAAATAGACCAATTTGAACAAAACAAAGAACCCAAAACAGACCCTCACATAAATGAAAACGCCTACACGCAGTTGTGACAGTATCCTTCAATGAGGAGAGGCTGAGTTGCTTCATAACTGGTGCTAGGCCAACTAGCTACTCACATGGAAAAATTAAAGTGAGATTGTTGACCCACTCTGCAAACAGAATAAATTCCAGATGGATTAAGGACTAAATTTTTTTAAAGCTTTATACTTTTAAAGAGAAAATAGAGGAGAACACCTTTCTAATAATTGGCATACAGAAAGATCCTTAAAGCAGGACGGAAAAATAATAATCCAAGAAGTAAAAGATTAACGTGTATGACGGAAGTAAAATTCAAAAGCTCTATTCAAGAAATAACACCATAAACGAAGTTAGAAGACAAGTCACAGAATAGATATTCGATTCACATGACTAGCACCCAGAGTACAGCACATCAGCCTACATATCACTAAGAAACTGAACAAAGAAGAAGAAAGGAAGGAAGGAAGGAGAGAGGGCGGGAGGAAAGGAGAAAGGGAGATAGAGACAGATGAACGAAAGAAAACAGGAAGGCGGAGTAGCAAAGAACTCGAACTGTGATTTCCAAGAAGATAATCCCAAGTGAGCACTAAGTATATGAAAATATGGTCAGACACCTCAATGATCAAGGAAATGCAAATCAAAGCGAGCCATTCAACAGATGGCACAAATTAATACATCTGTCTACAAAGAGTGTTGACGGAGAGGTGGGACGACATTGATGCACCCACCACTGTGTTGGGATGACTTGATACAACAATTTTGAAATGGAATTTACTAATATTCAGTAAATTTGAGAGGGAAGATAAAAGCTGTACTTTATAAAACAAGCCAAGAGTGGCTCAGCTGGTAAAGAACCCACCTGCAATGTGGGAGACCTGGGTTCGATCTCTGGGTTGGGAAGATCCCCTGGAGAAGGGAAAGGCTACCAGTCCAGTATTCTGGTCTGGAGAATTCCATGGACTGTATAGTCCACGGGGTCGCAAAGAGTCGAACACGACTTTCACTTCCACTTTCAATAGCAAAACTGAAGGTGTCTCAGTGGCATAATCGAACAGTTTAACTCCTGGGTAGGAATCTTAGAGAAACACTTATATATAAGCATGAGTATTTATATGTAAAAGCATTCATTGTGGTATTGTTTACTAACGAGAAATAAAAGGAAATGATCGTTTCAAGAATAGGAGAATGGATAAACAAATTATGGCATTTATTTAAAGTGGACTTGTGCACTAGTAGGAGGGTAGAGTCACGGGAAGGAAGGAAAAAAGGATTGTGGCTTATATATCCTTATCCAACCAGTCCATCCTAAAGGAAGTCAGTCCTGAATATTATTCATTGGAAGCACTGATGCTTGAGCTGAAGCTCCAATACTTTGGCCACCTGATGTGAAGAGACCCTGTTGCTGGGAAAGATTGAAGGCAGGAGGAGAAGGGGACGACAGAGGATGAGATGGTTGGATGGCATCACCGACTCCATGGACATGAGTTTGAGTAAGCTCCGGGAATTGGTGACGGACAGGGAAGCCTGGCGTGCTGCAGTCCATGGGATCGGAAAGAGTCTGACAGGACTTAGCAACTGAACAATAACAACCCAGAAGCCAGCTCACAATCTTCCATAGCACCCCCCTGACTCCTCCAAAGTGGTTAAAACTTCATCTCCATCAGATCTTTGGCTGCTGGTAACAAATATTGACTGATTTAGAAAGAGAAATGTTTTGGAAAGTTACTGGGCTTGCCCCCAGACTCAAAGATGAGCATGGAAAGAAGCAGGATCCAGGTTTCTGGAACCTCAGTGTAGGAGCACGTGGCCCATTCCTCAGAGCAAGCTCTCCCCATCTCAGCACTGCTGACATTGGCAGCTGCAGAGTCTCTTGTTCTAGGCGCTGTCCTGTGCAATGGGGGATGTTTAGCAGCCTCCCTGACCTCTCTACCCACTAGATGCTAATAACAGCCCTCCACTTGTGAAAATCAAAAATGCCTCCAGATACTGCCATCTGTTTCCTGGGGGGCAGAGTCACCCCTGGTCCTGAAGCTGACTGTGGGTCTCTGAGCCGCAGCATCACTGGAGCTTATTAGAAGTACAAAACCTCAGGCCCTACCTAGACCTGCTGAATCAGATGCCCTGAGGGCAGGCCCCGTAATTTGCATTTTAACAAGCCTTCTGGGTGATTCTGAGAGTTGCTTTGCCTGGCTTGGTCTTGGGATGCCCTCAAGCACAACCTCCCTCCATCCCCGTATGTAACCTCCCAAGACTCGGATACTGGGACCATGTATCTCCTTGTTGTTCAGTTGCTCAGTCGCATCCAAATCTTTGCAACTCCATGGACTGCAGCCGGCCAGGCTCCTCTATTTCTGGGATTTTTCAGGCAAGAATACTGGAGTGGGTTACCAGTTCCTTCTCCATGGGATCTTTCCAACCCAAGGTGAACCCAGGTCTCCTATATTGGCAGGTGAATTTTTTACTGCTGAGCCACCAGGGAAGACCATGTATCTCCCTGGTCTAGATTAAATCTCATGCCCCTCTCTGGCAAGAAGAGGCAGCTTCATACAGACCTACGTGGAATAGGGAAGAAGGCAGTTTCCCCAAAAGTCAGAGGTGGATGCTGTTGTTTCCAGAGATGGAGAGGAGGGATTCTGGGCTGCAGCTCCTCGACTCATCAGACATTAAGTTGTTGTTGTTCAGCCGCTACGTCATGTCCAACTCTTTGCGACTCCGTGGACTACAGCAAGCCAGGCTTCCCTGTTTTTCATAAGCTCCCAGAATTTGCTCAGACTCATGTCCTTGAGTTGATGATGCCATCCAACCATCTCATCTTCTGTTGCCCCCTTCTCCACCTGTCCTCAATCTTTCTCAGCCTCAGGGTCCTTTCCAGTGAGTCCGATGTTTGCATCAGGTGGCCAAAGTATTGGAGCTTCGGCTTCAACATCAGTCCTTCCAATGTTTATTCCAGGTTTGATCTCCTTTAGGATGGACTGGTTTGATCTCCTTGCAGCCCAAGGTACTCTCAAGAGTCTTCTCCAGCACCACAGTTCTAAGTCATCAATTCCAGTGATTCCCTCTGGATCCCTTGAGTGCTTTGCTGGAGTCTTCACTATCACTGATGGTGCTGTTGAGCTCCAGGTTGGCCTCTTATGGTCCCAGGAAACTGTCTGGAAACACCGTGAACTTGAACTTCTGCAGTGGGAAGCCCCAACTCACTCCCTACTTCTGCTCCCTCCCAGCTGCATAACCTTAGGCCCGTGAGCCTCAGCTTCCTCACGAGCAAATGGGATAATAATCCTTATCCCACTGGACTGTTGTGAGGGTCAGATAAAATAATGGCAAGATGCATTATAAATATTGATTATTATAGGAAAGGCACAGATTTGCAGCCGTGGACAGGGTGGATAACAAATTGCAAAGTCCTTTTCTCGGCATTCTGATAATTATCAAATGGCCTTTCCTGTGCCAGATGCCCCCATCTCTGGTTAAAACATCAGCCACCTCCATTCTCCTGTCTCAGCAGCTATATAGTGATACCTTATGTTTACATGATGTGTGGGAGCTTGCAAAGCGCTCTCTGATCCATCATCTCATTGGATTTGATCCTTACAACATCCCTGGGAGGGAAAGAGGACCGACATCTAAATACCCATTTCATAGACAAGAAAGTTGAGGGTCAGCATGATGAAAATTTGACCAAGATCACAGGACCAAGCCACAGTAGAACTGGGACCAAATGCCAGCCCTTTGAGAAAAGGCAATTTCACTGCCCTGTACTGTGATACCCTGGAAAGACACGTAACTGTGATGAAGCACAAAATTTAGTGAACTTTCACGAAGGAGTGAAAGCGAAAAGTAACAGTGAAAGTGGCTCAATCGTGTCTGACTCTTTGCAACCCCACGGACGATACAGCCCACGGAATTCTCTAAGGCCAGAATACTGGAGTGGATATTCTCTCCCTTCTCCAGGGCAACTCCCTCCTGTGCATTGTGCAAGGTTTATTAAGAAGAGGTGAGTATTTTCAGAGTTCCTTTCCTGCCGTTGGAATGTCTTGATCCTGAGTAGGGAGGTGGAGACCCTCTGGGGAGTTTTGTTTAGCAGCTCAGTGTTTTCTGTGGATTTTTTTTTTTTTAATGTCTATTTATTTGGCTGCGCCAGGTCTTAGTTGCAGCATGTGGGATCTAGTTCCCTGACCAGAGATGGAACATCAGGCCCCCTGCATTGAGAGTGTGGAGTCTTAGTCACTGACCACCGGAGAAGCCCCCAGCTCAGTGTTGTTAAAGGCGCTGTGTCGACTGTGTTGTTAAAGGCGCTGTGTCGACTGCAGCTCAGGCACACCTAAACACAGCCTACGTCATCTCTCCACCTCTGCGCTGTCACCTCTCAGGCAGTGCTCCTGGTCCTGGGAAGGAGCAACTAATCAACTGAGCCGAGGAAGGGCATCTTTGCATGCGCTGCCAGGGGTAGGAGTACGGAGAGGTTTACCAGTGGGAAATGGATCTTCCATCCCATGCCAGCCCATACGATCAAACGCTACACATAGGGAGGCTGAAGCAGACAGAAGGGCCTGAAGTCCAGCCCATCTCTACTCTCCAAGCCATGTGTCCTGGCCAAGGCTCGTTAAGCGGAGCTTGGACTGTGTTGCAGGCTCCGGTAACCCTACGAGCACCTTGTGCAGGCTACAGCCTGCCCTAGCATGCATGGCCGCTCTGCTTCTCAGGGAAATGCAGAGGACTTGGCCGCGCTGGGCTCCATTCCCGCCTGGTGGCAACTGGAGGGGGCCCGGTCATATAAGCTGCCATCTTAGAGTGGACACACACAGTCCACACCCAACAGTGCCCAGCTGGCCTGGCGCAAACAAGAGGTGACGCTTGTGTGTGTCACCTGCCTGGCCCCCAAGGCGCTTGACTTTATGACCCCCGTCCTAAACAATAAATGTTTTACATTGGTTTATCTAGATAATTAGTTTCACAGTCTATTTCTGAATGGCATTTTTTCTCTCCCCCCACACCCTGCAACCCCCATTCCCAGCACTCCTGGTTAATCTATTTATTTTTACTCTATGTCTTCCCCAAAATACATACAATACAAGATTTTTTTTTTAAAAAAAAAAAGGTCAGACTCCTGGTAATCTTTGGAATGTAGGAGGAGCACTTTCACCACAAAGCTATATTAAGAAGTTTAATTATCATAAAATTACTGTACAACAAATATATCAAACATTAAGTATGTACACTGTATATATACACTGAGAATTCCTGGGCAACCTCAGTCTATAAACCCATTCACCTCACCTACAACCTCAACAGACTCTTTATTTCTCGTCTTTGACCAGCATGGGAGACCCATGCTTCTAGAGAGCCTCCCACCTTTCCAGGGCCCATCACTCATGCTGTGTTCTCAAGGCAGCAGGGAGAAACTTCCTCAGCTCATCCCAAAGATGCTATCATTTCTCTCTCCTGTTGACTCAAACTCACTCCCAATTTTAGGCATTTTATTTTTTCAGTTCCCATATTTCAGGAAGCCATGGGGCTCCAGGTTGCTCTTGTGGGCTGCCTCAGTCAGCTACTGCTACATAACAAAGACAAACACCACGGTGGCATACAACAGGAAGTATTTCTCACCCTACGCCTGAGGGTCAGTGGGGGTGGCTTTGCTTCAGACTGCAGGTCTTCAGATCACCTGGGGCAACTCTGCAAAACCCCCATCTTCCTGGGCCCATGTCATGCTTTTCTCGTGGCCACAGCAGAAGCAGGACAGCAAACTCAGCAGCACAAGCTCCTTTCTAGTCTCTGCTCATGGCATATCCAGCCACATCTCATTTGCCAGAATGAAATGACAAAGCCTAAAGTCAATGGTAGGCAAGCAGAGTTGCCCCATGGGGATGGACAGAAAGGGGAGAGAGAGAATTTTTACAGATAATGCCCTCATTGTGCCATTTTGGTCACAAATTTTCATTCCTTTCCCACATGCAAAATACACTCATCCATCCAGAAGACACTCTAATAGTCTTATCCAATCCTGACACTGACCTGGAAATCAAGAAACCTAAGACCTACATCACACCTCGCTGACGCTCCTCTTGATCCACAGAAAAGCAAAAAGACAAGTTATTTTTCCCATGTAACCCTAACACACAATGGTGCGACAGCGTCAGAGACACTGCAGAAACATTCTCACTCGAACAGGGATTAATCTGGGAGTAAGGGGTGTCACTTGACCTGGCCCCGTGTCACATACCTTCCAACTAGCTCCCTGGTCCTTCCTCCCCAGCTCTGCCCCAGAGGTCCTCCCTGTGCATCAGTCAGGGCCACTGCTGAAGTGCTCATTGTCCCCTTCTCCTCCCACCTTCAATCTTTCCCAGCATCAGGGTCTTTTCCAAGGAGTCGGTTCTTCACATCAGGTGGCCAAATACTGGAGTTTCAGCTTCAGCAACAGTCCTTCCAATGAACATCCAGGACTGATTTCCTTTAGGATGAGCTGGTTGGATCTCCTTGCTGTCCAAGGGACTCTCAAGAGTCTTCTCCAACACCACAGTTCAAAAGCATCAATTCTTCGGCACTCAGATTTCTTTATGGTCCAACTCTCACATCCATACATGAGTATTGGAAAAAACATTGCTTTGACTATACAGACCTTCATCAGCAAAGTAATGACTCTCTTTTTAATATGCTGTCTAGATTTATCATAGCTTTTCTTCCAAGGAGCAAGTGTCTTTTAATTTCATGGCTGCAGTCACCATCTGATTTTCGAGTCCAAGAAAATAAAGTCTGTCACTGTTTCCACTGTTTCCCTGTCTATTTCCCATGAAGGGATGGGACTGGATGCCATGATCTTCGTTTTTCAAATGTTGAATTTTAAGCCAGCTTTTTCACTCTCATCTTTCACTTTCAGCAAGACACTCTTTAGTTTTTCTTTGTTTTCTGCCATAAGGGTGGTATCATCTGCGTATGTAAGGTTTTTTATATTTTTCCTGGCAATCTTGATTTCAGCTTGGGCTTCATCCAGCCTGGTATTTTTAATGATGTACTCTGTATATAAGCTAAATAAGCAGGGTGATAATACCCAGCCTTGACTTACTCCTTTCCTGATTTGGAACCAGTCCATTGTTCCATTTCCAATTCTAACTGTTGCTTCCTGACCTGCATATAGGTTTCTCAAGAGGAAGGTCAGGTGGTCTGGTATTCCCATCTCTTTCAGAATTTTCCACAGTTTGTTGTGATCCACACAGTCAAAGGCTTTGGCATAGTCAATAAAGCAGAAGTACATGTTTTTCTGGAACTCTCTTGCTTTCTCTATGATCCAATGGATGTTGGCAATTTGATCTCTGGTTCCTCTACCTTTTCTAAAACCATCTTGAACATCTGGAAGTTCACAGTTCACATACTGTTGAAACCTGGCTTGGAGAATTTTGAGCATTATTTCGCTACAGTGTGAGATGAGTGCGATTGTGTGGTAATTTGAACATCCTTTGGCATTGCCTTTCTTTGGGATTGGAATGAAAACTGACCTTTTCCGGTCTTCTGGCCACTGATGAATTTTCCAAATTTGCAGGCATGTTGAGTGAAGCATTTAACAGCATCATCTTTTAGGACTTGAAGTAGCTCAGCTGGAATTCCATCACCTCCACTAGCTTTGTTTGTAGAAATGCTTCCTAAGGCCCACTTGACTTCGCATTCCAGGATGTCTGGCTCTAGGTGAGTGATCACACCATCGGGTTATCAGGATCATGAAGATCTTTTTTGTACAGTTCTTCTGTGTATTCTTGCCACCTCTTAATATCTCCTACTTCTGTTAGGTCCATACCATTTCTGTCCTAAATTCTGCCCTTTATTCTGCCCTTCATGCAAACACATCTTTGCATGAATTGTTCCCTTGGTATCTAACTTTCTTGAAGAGATCTCTAGTCTTTCCCATTCTGTTGTTTTCCTCTATTTCTTTGCATTGGTCATTGAGGAAGTCTTTCTTATCTCTCCTTGTTCTTCTTTGGAACTCTGCATTCAGATGGGTATATCTTTCCTTTTCTCCTTTGCCTTTCGCTTCTCTTCTTTTCTCAACTATTTGTAAGGCCTCCTCAAACAACCATTTTGCCTTTTTGCATTTCTTTTCCTTGGGGATGGTCATGATCCCTGCCTCCTGTACAATGCCACGAACCTCTGTCCATAGGTCTTCAGACACACTGTCTATCAGAGCAACCAGACCAGGGATCAAACCCATGTTCCCCGCATGGACAGGTGGAATCTTAACCAGTGGATCACCAGGGAGGTCTAAATATCTTTATAATATCTATTATTTCTGTAGCACCCATTCTACTCCTAGAAGAGATTGACTGGACCATCTCAACTCTTGTGGTTCATACCATGTCAATGGGCTTTTCTGGCATATACTTTCCATTAATTTCAATGCCATGCTCTGTCCTGGGCCACCCTACATAAAGTTATAACCCTCCTACTCCTGTCGTATTGCCCCATGACATATTTCACGTACTTTCTGTTATGGTTTGTCTTCAACAAAATGTAAGTTCCATAAGAACAGAGAGCTTTCTCAGTTATTCACTGTTTCCAGTGCCTGCAATATCTGTGAAATGGAATACATTCTTAATAAATGGAATGACGAGCTTGCCTCGTGGCTCAGTGTGACCCCTGTTCCAGGAAGATCCCACGTGCCTCGGAGCAACTAAGCTGTGCGCTGCAACTATTGAGACTGCGCTCCAGAGCTTGTGTGCCTGCACACGCTAACCCTGTGCTCTGCAGCAAGAGAAGCCCACACATCACAACCAGAGAGGAGCCCCATAACTAGAGAAAAGCCTGTGCAGCCACAAAGACCCAGCACAGCCAAAAACAAAATTTTTAAAGTTAAAAATATAGAATGATGGGTGGATGGATGGATGGAAGAAGGAATAAATGAATGAATGTATAAGCAAGTTCTGAATCCTTCGCTTGAAAGGGACTTCATACTCTGGGCTTCCCCCACCACACCCCTGCAGGCTCCAGCCCTGCTGTAAGACAAAACCTTGCCTTCTCTTTCTGATTCTGACTTGCCTTCTCTCCTTTAGGATTCTGCCCAACATGACAGGACTCCTTCAAATTCCCTCTGTCAACAGCTTAGCAAGAATCCCCCCAGGTACCCAAGTTTTCTGAATATCTCATGGATTCTCATGGACTTGAAGGCCAAACTTCAACAAATAGTAGAGGATGATTAAAACTCTAGTGGATGAACTAGAATCAAGTCAGAATCAAAAAGCTTAAGCTAAGAAAAGTGAGTGCAGTTGAGCAAAAAGTGTCACTGAGCTTCCTGGTGACCAAGGCATAAAGGGAAAGATGATGAGGTGCACCATTAAAAGATGTGTGCTAGTTTGCTAGGCAAGACCACATTTTTCCTGGGCACCGTCAGGTACAGTAAGCAGAGTAAAATTCAGATAGAGAAGACTTCCCACAGCGAAGGCAACTTCCTGCAGACCCGTGAACTCAACAATGACCTTGAAATTAAAAACGAGGAGCTCCTGTGAGCTTCAGGAAAGGGCTTCATAGCCTGAGGGCAGCATCCTGTTTCCTGGAGGAGAGAGGAAGTCAGCATGGGGGAAGAGCAGAAGGTTATAGCACCTTCCAAGAGAGAGAAACTCAAGATTTATCCAACTGCATTTTATTTTGTTTTTCAAGCTGCAAAAAGATAAGAACCACAGAGTAATCAGTTCCCTTAACTGGAGGGCAGGTAGATACAGCATTTCGCTAGCTCCTTGACTTACTAATTTGCTCGTTCACTTTGGGACCTTGGGGGTGATATTCAGTCTGAGAGCTGAGGGCTAATGTGGACATTTATTTCTTGAGGGTGTTGGAAAGCCTAGATTCTGGTGCTTCCATGTGAGGCTTGGGGGATGGTCATGCCCAAGATGCTGTAGCGTCCCCTCTGGAGGGGCAAGGTGTGTGCCGGAGAGGGAGAGTTATTGTGTTAGTAATAGAAAATATTGGAGCAACAAGCTTTTTTGTAGTTGTTGAAATTCCTTTTTACCATATGGAGTGGGATTTGGTTCCTGGGATGACCAATGACCAAACTCATTGCTTTCTCATGACCTTTGTAAAACCGTGTTGACTTCTCCAGTCCCATAGTTTACGTTATTACACTTCCTTCTAAAAGCCTGGCTTCCAAGCTCCATGGCCTGCTTTGTTGGGAGAGGACAGAGAGATGCAGGCGTCATATTTATAGCATAGCCCTCCTTAGGAAAGTGAGCTGACTTCAAATTCAGAGGAGCTTGAACTCAACACTACCCTCCTCAGTCTGGCTCCCTTAGCCTTGAGGCAGAGGTGGGGGCTCAGAGAATCAAGGACAGAAGAGTTTACTGGGCCCCAAAGATGGAGTAGTAAAAGCACCTTGGAGCAGATGCCACCAATACAAGAGGTCATTCTGTGCCCCCCCACCTGGATCCTGCCCGGTTCATGGCTGAGTGCCGAAGCCAAAATTTGGTCAGACTCTTTCCCGAATTCCCAGACGGGGCTTCCCTGTCGTGGGTTGCTGGCGTCTTCTCTACTTACTAAATGTGCTTTGTGATCTCAGGTAGTGGGAGGCAGAAAACCCACTGCTAAACAGGGAAGCAACTGAAAACCCCAAATGCCAACACGTCTGGTCGGGTACACGGCCATGCACTATCCCATTCATTCACTAATATCCCCATTCACAAATACCTGTCGCCAGTCTGCTACCTGCCGCAGCAACTCAGGGCTGCAGGGCTGGCAGCTTCATTCAAAACTAGGAAAGAGAACCAACCAACCCTGGTCAGAGTGAAAAGAAGAAGGGAAAGTGCCTTCAGCCTCTGCCGGGCTGAGTACAGCCTGGAGCAGCCGGGGTATCCTAAAGAGAGGCATGAAGGATGAGATGGAGCCGGCAGGTTAGTAAAGCAATTAAAGAACGAAATTAAGAACACTCTCAGCCTGGCTCCCCAGGAGGGTTAAGGATTAGGACAGAGCACAGAGAGCCTCATCTAAACCTCACCTCAGAGACCATCCCCAGGATCCTGGGGGACTTGGGCGGCCTCCCTGCTGTGGGGCAGGCATCCTTGGAGACCAGGGAAATCATCAAAGGCTCCAGCAGCAGGAATACTCCGGCCATTAGACAGTGGAAGACAGATTTCCTCTGAAATGTGCCTTTAAAGGCAGCTCATTTACCATCCTGGGCCCCAGGAAAGCCCACAATAGGTACCATCCAGGAAAACCCGACTCGTGCAGATCAACACGGTCTAATGTAGCGTAAGAACCGTAGGTCAACCCAAGCAACAACCTCCTGCCTGCACAGGCCTATTGGGCCATGGAAGGGGTCCTCCTGGAGAGACTGTGAAATCGCCTTCTCGCAAAGTTTGTAGCTTCTTGCTTCCTTCCTTAGGGCGGTGGATGGCAGGCCTGCCCAAGGGCAGGCAGAGAGAGGTGATAAATTCTCAAGCCTCTTCCTCCCATCCCAGGAAGCACTTTCCAATCTAAGAACTTAGGGTTCCCCGGCCTTTCTGGGTTTACAGTTGAGTCCAGAAAGCAGATCAGGACAGCAACTGTTTCAGACTCTCAAGGAGGTGGGTATAACAGGTATAGGATGAAGCTTCACAGGTTACTTTTTTTATCTTATTTTTCAGAGATAGGTCAACTCAACCAAGTAACAGGCTCCAGATTTTCAAATACTAAATGAGAAATACTCTTAGCCTGAAAGCCATTTTACTATTTTAGGATGTGGGGTTTCTCCAGCTTTTTAACAGCTGTAGGATGTAAAACAAAATCCATTCCTTTCCAGTCCCTGCGAAGCTCTAAAGTAGCAAAAGGTAAACCCGGATGGGGGGTGGGGGGAGGAGAGGGTGGAGAGTTGGGGGTGAGGGGGTGGGGCCTGGGGATGGGGCTAGGCCAGACGTGGAGCAGAGAGCGTATGTTCCTCAAGCTGTGGAACATTTCCTAAAACAGTAGGTGTGAACCCTCTGAGCTCCTGGGGAGCTATAGATTTTACACAAGCATCTGAGAGCTTTGGATATACCCCTAACAATTGAATACAAACTCCCCAAGTGACATGGTCAGACTCACACAAGCTGTGTCTCCCAGCAGCTGGATACTGACATCCTCTGGTACAAGGAAGAGAAAGGGGGTTGGGAGGCATGTTAGGAGGTGGTCCTTTCATCTGGGCCATGTTGGATCTGTGACATCTTCTCCAGGATAATTCTTACTGGCTTTGCAAACACTATAATTGCCCCATCAGGGCAGCTGCCATGACCGATTTGGTTAAATGAGTCCGTGACTGTGATGACTATGTACCCTGCACACTGCTCCGTGAGCTACAGGGTGGGCGCTGGGCTTCTCTGACGACGGTGGTCCTGATCGTGCCGACCTTCTCTCCCTGCTACATTCCTACCCTTGGTGCTCTTGAGAACTAGTCACTCACTCAATCAACTGGCCCTTCCTTACTTTCAGTCAATATTCACTGTGTTCCTCTCCAGAGCTAGAGGTGCAGCCATGAGTGAGACAGCCCGCTGCCCTGCTCCCCATCACTTCCGAGGGACACGAGACGTTCAAGCAAAGGAACAACCACAGACAGACACACAGGTAGGTAGATACGGAGAGAGAACTTTAATATTTACTATAAATAGATTAAAATGTATATATGTGTGTGAATATGTATATATATAGACAGTGGAAGACAGATTCCTGACCCATATACATATGGGTCGGGAAGATGAAGGAAATGGCAACCCACTCCAGTGTTCTTGCCTGGAGAATCCCATGGACAGAGGAGCCTGGTGAGCTACAGTCTATGAGGTTGCAAAGAGTTGGACTCAACTGAAGCAATTTAGCATGCACACACGCATATATACAAATTTTTTTTCAAATGGTGACAAGTGAAATCCAGAGAGTGGAGTGACTGCTGTGGGGCCCTAACGCTAGCTCAGGTGGGTGGGCAAAGCCTCCCTGTGACACTTAAGCTGAAACTTTTGCGCCCAGGAGCCAGCCGGCCGGTGAAGAGGCAAGGAGGATGCTCCGGGTAGAGGGCCCAGCAAGCACCAAAGCCTCACGGCAGAAAGGAGCGTGCCTTGCTCAGGGAGCAGGAAGAAAGCAGCAGAGGAGGGCACGGGGTGGGCAGAGCACCACAGAACCGTGTGGGTCCAGAGTCAGTGCCAGGAAGAGATGCTCACCGCGGGGGCCCAATCCTCAGCCTTATAGCTGGGAAATAGAGGCTCTCAGAGCAAGCCTGACTTGCTCAGGGTAACTGTGAGATTACGACTACAGCTGGGACTGGTCCCCGGACCTGTGACAGTCTGGGCCACGTTTGTTCCGTGTGTCACATGTCACAACTCACATGTAGGTGGTACAGGTCTACGGGACACTTGGTTGGGGAAAGGCAGATTGGGGAAAACCTAAGAGCTACAGGAGGTGGTGAAAGAAAGCCTAGATGTCCATGTTAACCAGCTCTGGCCTCAGGCCCAGACTGCCCCTGACAAGATCGGTGACCTTGGGGACATCACTTAACCTTTCTGGGCCTCGACCTTACCATCTGTACAGTGGACGCATCATGCAGACAATGTGAGGGGCCCATGACATCATTTTTCTGTAGCTGTCATACAGCCCTGGCCTGCGGTGCTAGAGAGACAGCCCCCCTGCCCTCCCCGCCAGGCATAACTTTCTTGAACACTACATGCTTCTTCACACGCTCTACTGAGCGCCCACTCTGTGACGGCACTGCGCCAGTCCCCAGGAATACTGCAGGGGACAAAGCCACACGCAGTTGGCTAGCACCGGAGATAGGCCGCCATTGACAAAACCACGCGAAACCCACGGTTGCGCCTGCAGGAAGCGTGGGGCAGCTTGCTGGGCTGTGAGAGACCGTCCAGAGGAGGGGGGTCTGGCTGGTGAGGTAAGCAAAAGCCTCTCTGAGAAAGTCGAGCTTGGGAAGCAACGTGACCCATGAGCTGGGGGTAACCAGGCAACAGAGAAGAGCAAAGCACAGCAAGTGCCAAGGTCCTGGGAGGCAGAGCATGGCAGATGTGAGTGACTGAAAGAAGCCGGAGTGTCCGTCAGAGGGCGGAGGCCCAGCAGCAGAGGAGGCTGGAGATGGAGGAAGGAGCCAGACCACAGGAGCCTTGTGCCAAGACAAGGGGGTTGGGGTTTATCTTGAAAGTGACAGGAAGTCTTACAGGACATTTAAGCAATGATGCTTGGAACAAAATCATGCCACTGTCTCAAGTGCATTAATTAATTGAATAAACATTTACTGGGTACCTTGATGGCTCAGTGGTAAAGAATCTGCCTGCCAATGCAGGAGACCCTGGTTCAATTCCCGGGTCGGGAAGATCCCCTGGAGAAGGGATAAGCTACCCACTTCAGTATTCTTGGGCTTCCTCTGTGACTCAGCTGGTAAAGAATCCACCTGCAATGTGGGAGACCAGACTTCAATCTCTGTTTTGGGAAAATCCCCTGGAGAAGGGAAAAGCTTCCACTCCAGTATTCTGGCCTGGAGAATTCCACAGACTGTATGGTCCATGGGGTCCCAAAGAGTCGAACACGACTAAGTGACTTTCACTTTCACTTTGACAGCTCAGTGGTAAAGAATCCACCTGCTAATGAGGGAGACACAGATTCGATGCCTGGGTCAGGAAGATACCCTGAAAAGGAGAGTGACTACTCCCTCCAGTATTCTTGCCCAGAGAACTCCACAGATGGAGGAGCCTGGCGGGCTACAGTCCATGTGGTGGCAAAGAGTCTGATATGACTGAATGGCTAACGCACTTTGTATGTACAAATTGCTATTCCAGGCACCGTGAAGATAGGGAAGATAGCTTGGGCACTAAGGCTCCAAAGGAACAGTGAGGCAAATGGCTTACTGTAGAGGAACTCTGGACTGGGTACTGAAGACATGGGTTCAAGTTTCAGCTTTGCCCTTTACTAAAGAGCCCAGAGCTCCTTGAGGAGAGTGAGTAGGTTCGACCATCTTTTGGTCCCCAGGACCTGGCACACAGGAGGACGCATAAACAGAATAATCACATCACTTTGGATAATATCCGTAAGGCCTAAGATTTGCTGAGGGCTTTATTGCCTTTTAAGTCCTTTCATAGGACTTCCCTGGTTGGGGAACTAAGATCCCACAGGCTGAGCCACAGAGCCCAAAAAACCCAGGAAAGACTTTTCACATACTGGATCTTATTTTATTCTCACGCCATCCCTGTGAAGTAGATTAAGGACCAACTGCATAATCTGTGAGCCCCAGTGCAAAATGAAAATATGGGCCTCTTCGTTTAAAAATTAATAAGGATTTCAATACAGTGGCAGCACAGCATTAAGCCAAGGCCAGGATCCTTGTAGGGATGGAATCCTGTGTTACTGCACAAGCTATATGTCCATGAAGCCAGCCCTGGGCACATTCTATTTTATTCATTTCACAGGTGAGGAGACTGAGGCTCAAGAGAAAGGGACTCTATGTCACTCAGCTGGCAACCGCAAGAGTGAGCCTCAAAAGAATTTCAGGCCCTCTGAGTCCAGGTCTGGTGTGCTTCCCGGTGACACAGCTGACTCGCTCCTGCTCTGGGCCACAGCTCTGCTCCAGGGTGTTCCTGGCAGGGAAGTTCTAAGCATTGTTTGAAAAGTGGGGTAGACAAAAAAGAGTGGAATGCACTTGTTCATGATGTTGCACAGAACACTTCAACAGGTCCCACTGCTCTCAGGCAAAGGGCCAGAGATGGAGTGCTTTTACAGTCTGTTGTTGTTCAGTTGCTCAGAAATACACAAAGTACAAAGTGACTTTTACCTGCTGTGCTGCAGGCAGAATTGACAATTCAGAAAGACCACCCTCCAGTGACTCTCTGTGACCCCATGGACTGCAGCACACCAGGCTTCCCTGTCCTTCACAGTCTCCCAGAGTTTATTCAAACTCATGTACATTGAGTCAATGATGCTATTCAACCATCTCTCCTCCTGCCCTCAATCTTTCCCAGCATCAGGGTATTTTCTAATGAGTTGGCTCTCGGCTTCAGGTGGCCGAAGTATTGGAGCTTCAGCTTCAGACCTTCCAATGAATAATCAGGGTTGATTTCCTTTAGGGTTGACTGGTTTGATCTCCTTGCAGTCCAAGGGACTCTCAAGAGTCTTCAGTTCAGTTCAGTTGGTCAGTCGTGTCCAACTCTTTGCGACCCCATGAATCATAGCACACCAGGCCTCCCTGTCCATCACCAACTCCCGGAGTTCACTCAAACTCACGTCCATCAAGTCGGTGATGCCATCCAGCCATCTCATCCTCGGTCATCCCCTTCTCCTCCTGCCCCCAATGCCTCCCAGCATCAGAGTCTTTTCCAATGAGTCAACTGTTCGCATGAGGTGGCCAAAGTACTGGAGATTCAGCTTCAACATCAGTCCTTCCAAAGAAATCCCAGGGCTGATCTCCTTCAGAATGGACTGGTTGGATCTCCTTGCAGTCCAAGGGACTCTCAAGAGTCTTCTCCAACACCACAGTTCAAAAGCATCAATTCTTCGGTGCTCAGCCTTCTTCACAGTCCAACTCTCACATCCATACATGACCACTGGAAAAACCATAGCCCTGACTAGATGGACCTTAGTCGGCCAAGTAATGTCTCTGCTTTTCAATATGCTATCTAGGTTGGTCATAGCTTTTCCTCCAAGGAGTAAGCGTCTTTTAATTTCATGGCTGCAGTCACCATCTGCAGTGATTTTGGAGCCCCCCAAAATAAAGTCTGACGCTGTTTCCACTGTTTCCCCATCTATTTGCCATGAAGTGATGGGACCAGATGCCATGATCTTCGTTTTCTGAATGGTGAGCTTTAAGCCAACTTTTTCACTCTCCTCTTTCACTTTCATCAAGAGGCTTTTTAATTCCTCTTCACTTTCTGCCATCAGGGTGGTATCATCTGCATATCTGAGGTTATTGATATTTCTTCCGGCAATCTTGATTCCAGCTTGTGCTTCTTCCAGCCCAGCATTTCTCATGATGTACTCTGCATAGAAGTTAAATAAGCAGGGTGATAATATACAGCCTTGATGTTCTTCTTTTCCTATTTAGAACCAGTCTGTTGTTCCATGTCCAGTTCTAACTGTTGCTTCCTGACCTGCATATAGGTTTCTCAAGAGGCAGGTCAGGTAGTCTGGTATTCCCATCTCTTTCAGAATGATCCACGCAGTCAAAGGCTTTGGCATAGTCAATAAAGCAGAAATGGATGTTTTTCTGGAACTCTCTTGCTTTTTTGATGATCCAGCGGATGTTGGCAATTTGATCTCTGGTTCCTCTGCCTTTTCTAAAACCAGCTTGAACATATGGAAGTTCATGGTTCACGTGTTGCCAAAGCCTGGCTTGGAGAATTTTAAGCATTACTTTGGCAGAAAGTGAAAAGGAACTAAAAAGCCTCTTGATGAAAGTGAAAGAGGAGAGTGAAAAAGTTGGCTTAAAGCTCACCATTCAGAAAAAGAAGATCATGGCATCCGGTCCCATCACTTCATGGGAAATAGATGGGGAAACAGTGGAAACAGTGTCAGACTTTATTTTCTTGGGCTCCAAAATCACTGCAGATGGTGACTGCAGCCATGAAATTAAAAGACGCTTACTCCTTGGAAGAAGAGTTATGACCAACCTAGATAGCATATTCAAAAGCAGAGACATTACTTTGCCGACTAAGGTCCATCTAGTCAAGGCTATGGTTTTTCCAGTGGTCATGTATGGATGTGAGAGTTGGACTGTGAAGAAGGCTGAGTGCCGAAGAATTGATGCTTTTGAACTGTGGTGTTGGAGAAGACTCTTGAGAGTCCCTTGGACTGCAAGGAGATCCAACCAGTCCATTCTGAAGGAGATCAGCCCTGGGATTTCTTTGGAAGGACTGATGCTAAAGCTGAAACTCCGGTACTTTGGCCACCTCATGCGAACAGTTGACTCATTGGAAAAGACTTTGATGCTGGGAGAGATTGGGGGCAGGAGGAGAAGGGGATGACCGAGGATGAGATGGCTGGATGGCATCACTGACTCTATGGACGTGAATCTGAGTGAACTCTGGGAGTTGGTAATGAACAGGGAGGCCTGGCGTGCTGCGATTCATGGGGTCGCAAAGAGTTGGACACGACTGAGTGACTGAACTGAACTGAACTGAACTGAGATGAGTGCAATTGTGTGGTAGTTTGAGCATTCTTTGCCGTTGCCTTCCTTTGGGATTGGAATGAAAACTGACCTTTTCTAGTCCTGTGGCCATTGCAGAATTTTTCAAATTTGCTGTCTTAGCCCTGATTAAAAGTCTCCAGTTGCATCACCCACCCCTGCTCTCTCCTTCGAAATGTGCTTTCCAACCACACACACCTTCCTACCGTTTCCCAACTGGCCTTGCCCCCTCTCACTTCCAGGCCTTTGCTTGTACTGCTCCATCAGCCCCAGATGCTGTGTGATGAAGGATGAGTTCAAGGCAGGCGGCTGAGGAAGGGAGCAGGGCAGGATTAGAAAGGGCACCTAAGGCAGATAACTGCAGGCTGCCTCCTTAGAAAAACTAACCATGCATCCATCCACTTACCCATCCTTCCATGCATCCATCCACTTACCCATCCTTCCACCCGTCCATCCATCCATTTATCCATCCTTCTTTCCTTTCATCCCTCCATCCATCACCCCATACGCCCAATAAGTATCCACTGAACCCTGTGTGCTATACATGAGGTATTCAGTTGGGCCCTGGGCATCTGGAGGTGGCATACCTCCTACCCCCAAGGAACTCACAGTTCAGTGGAAAGACAGACAAGCATTACCCATCGTACAAATCCCCAGTTTCACAACCTCCACGAATCCAGGCTCCTTCCTCACAATTTATGCAGATTCATACTTTCCTCCTCTCGATTCTGTCCCCATGCTTGTTCATTAAGTGTCATCCCAATACGGCCTCGAGCCGCTGGGCACCAAGCCCTAAGCCCCTTTACTCGTTCTCCGTAGGAAATGTAATCCCAGCGGCAATGTTATGGATGTGGTGACGCTCTAGACCTGACAAGCTATGACCTTCCCCCGTCTTCCTGGTTTGCCCCCAGGAACCCTCCACTTCCCCAAAGCCCAGTAGGGAGTGGTCCAGTCCTCACTCCCTACCCTGACACGTCCCCGGGGCAGCCGGCCCCCAGAGCCTGGTGCAGATGAAGTGCTCAGCTCACAGAAGGGAGGGTGATAATGCAGGAAGCAGCCCGTGGCCGCAAGGCAAGCTCAAGGTGTCCAGAGGGGGCTGGGTTGCGGGAAAGACTCCTGGAAGAGGCGGATCAGATGAGGACAGTCCAAGCAGGCAAGTGGAGAGCACAGAGAAGCCAGCAAGGGTATGGCGAGTCAGAGGCGATGAAAGTGGCTCAGCGGGGCAGGAGCATCAGGTGTGCGGACCTGAAGACGACTCCGGGGAGAGAGGCGGGCACAGTGAGGCCAGGAGGTGCTGGGGGCCGCTGAAGACCGTGGGCTTGAACCTCTGCTTGCAGAGCTGCTGCTGAGAGAGCTGAAGCCAAGAGGTGATGCGCTGGTGAGAGAATTCCGAAAAATTATAGGGGCTGAGACATATGGGGTCACTCAGTCCCAACCCGGAGGCTGTGGGAACCCCAAGGTCAGGGCCAAAGTCACTGCAAGGCAGCAGTGTGCCTTCCAGCCCAGGAGGGAGTGGGTATGAGACCAGACAGAGCCATCCCTGGGGACAGGCCTTGTGATAAAAACAGGGAACAGGGCCCCCAGAGAGGCTGCCCTGTGTCCCCAGGGGTGGGGGGAAGGCCACACCTACTCTGTTCTCCAACAGCTCGTCTTGAGCATCTGTCGTCAGGCCAAAAACAAAGTCCGCAAGATTCGTGGACTGTCCAGACCAGGCTGAAGGAGTCAAACCAATTTTCAAGTGTCCTCAGGTCTGCAAAACTTCAGAAGCACTTTTTTCCCCGTGCTTTCCGCTCCTCTGCACACCCCACAGCTGCTTCACTCTAAAAGCCACATGGATTGTAAGGGAAACAGGATCAGTGTGGTCCTGGCGCCTTCACACTTGAATCCTCAAACGGGCTGTCTTGTGAGAGACAGAGCGCTTCCCAGGCACCTTGGTGGGCTCCCTGAGCAGCTTGTTTTGAATCAGGAAATTGGATCTTGCCAGGACTTCATGTTCAAGTTCAATATTAATGTCAGAACCCGCGAAATGTGAGTGAGTTCTAAATTTGGAAAACCATGCCCTTCCACCTCTCTCCCAAAGCATTCCTTCAGCTACTGGCAAATCCTCTCCTCGGTGTGGCTGTCCAGGGTTGGTTCTGAATGACTTTCAGGCTTCAAACACTCGAGGTGCTCCCGCAGCAGATCGACAGAGCAAAAACCCACTTAGGAAGAACGCACAGAGGGAATCCAGCATCTAACCAGCTTCTGTCTTGGCAGAGCTGCTGGATTGAGTCTCGTTTCTGTTCAGGACGTCTGCCCTGACTTGAACTTTGACTCCCTACCCGCGTCCTTCCTGAACTGTTTACACTGTGAACATAACACCTAAAAAGATTTATTTAAAAAAAAAAAAAAAAGGAGAGCTGACTGTCATTTTTAGAAAGGCAAGACACCCAACACATCCTACTCTGAGTAGATTTCTTTGACAGCTTGTGATGTTGCCTGAATGGTAAATATATCCTCAGACTCCAAGTAAATAGTCCAGGGCATGTAACTTGGGGATAAAAGAGGAAATTTTACACAAGGTGGCCACAGAGGGCTTGTCATTTCCCAGAAAATTAGAGGGTCTTCCAGTGCCCTGTAAATTTATCACACGAGTATTCTTCCATGACTTCAGGAACAGATGGGGCCCATCCCCATAGATAACATGGAGGGGAGGGGAGAGGGAGGGGTGGCTGGGACGGCCTGCTGTTTGTCCCCAGAACGGGGGTTGGGGGAAACCAGTGCCCTGGCCGGCAGGTGGCAGCCCACAGTCTGGGCCTCTGGTCGCTTGAAAAACACTTTGTTAGCACCATGGCCTTTTGCTTCTGGAGGGAGGCAGCAAGGAATCCGGGGGGGAAAGTTCATCCTTGTATCTGGCAGCCCTTCCCTGAAGCAGCGAGCTGGTAAACGATGGGCTGAAATATCCTCAACTGTGGAGGAGGGGCTGGGATCCAGGAATGGCCGCAAGGGGTCTCGAAATCCATTCCTCTGCCTCGAGGGAGGGTCACAGGGATCCTGAAGTCAGAGCAAGACTTCCCAGCTCCTGACCAACCAGTTTCCCACCAATCAGTGGAGATGGAGAAATGCAATCGCCTTCCAGGTGGCAAGTGTGGGCTCACTTTAAAAAGCAGTTTCCACCACCAATCATAATAGCTAATATTGACCGAGGGATTCCCAGGTGCCAGGCGCCGGGCTGATCGCTTGGCCTGGGCTCACGCATCCACTCCTCTCCATGCTGCATGCGAGAGAAGGGAGAGGAGGTGCAGAGAAGTCAGGAGGTCAAGGCCCTGCCCAGCTCATTCTCATTTCCAGGTCTTGTCACTCATTTGTCCATTCAACATACTGACTGAGTGCTTACCGGTTATGTTACCACCATCCAGACTTTCGATCCAAACTTTTGTAATTAGCCCGTGCATACGTGCTAAGTCACTTCAGTCATGTCTGACTCTTTGTGACCCCATGGACTGTAGCCCGCCAGGCTCCTCTGTCCATGAGATGCTCCCAGCAAGAATACTGGAGTGGGTTGCCAAGCCCTCCCCACTGCCTTTTCACACTGAGCTTTTCCATCATTACCGTGCCCTTAACAAGCATCTCTTTATGCCACTGTTTTACCAAAACTAACTATATCTGTCTTGTGCTTTACTCTTCACAGAATCCTGTCCCAAAGACTTACCTAGCAGAGAAATGAGAAACAGATATGATATTCTTATTATCCTATTAAAGCATGGCCTAGGCATTCCAAGTGAATGCTGGAACCAAGTTCAAGCTCTGCTCTCAAGAAGCCTACACCTAAACCCTTTCCACATAAACGTGACCCACCCTCTGGGCCCCATCTCCCCATCGTGGGCTGCTTTCATAAAAGACAGTAGCACAGAGCACCATGGAGCTTGGCAGTTATTCACGTGGCCTCTGGAGCCAGACAGCCTGGCTTCTAAATCCTGCCCCGGCCACGTACTAATTGATGACATTGGGCAGTGCCTCTATCTCCTCGTGAGTAAAAGGGAGATAATAAGAATACCTGCCTCGTAGGATCGGAGAAGGCAGTGGCAACCCACTCCAGTACTCTTGCCTGGAAAATCCCAGGGACAGAGGAGCCTGTTGGGCTGCCGTCTATGGGGTCGCACAGAGTCAGACACGACTGATACAACTTAGCAGCAGCAGCAGCCGCCTCATAGGATTGTTGTGAAGATCAATGATTAATATTATTCTTATACTATATAATTACTATATATTATAATATATGTTATATCATATATTATAATATGTTGTATATTATAGTAATATTATAATATTAATATATATTCTATATAATTTATATATAGTGATTGACAGCATTGGTGGTGGTTGAGTCATTAAGACGTGTCCAACTCTTGCAAGCCCATGGACTGTAGCCCACCAGGCTCCTCTGTCCATGGGATTTCCCAAACAAGAATACTGGAGGTTCCTTCCTGCCATTTCCTTCTCCAATTATAATTGATATGTTATATAATATTAATGTTTATTACAGTGCACATTAATTTAATCTAGAGTACTGGTTAATATAGCATATTAATAGGAAGCTCTTACGATAGTGTCTCACACTTAACAAATGCCATCTAATTGCTCATTGTTTTAACATTACTATAGAGGCATCTGAAAGCAAACAGGCTGGGAAGGGAACAGCAGAATAGAGCAAAGAGCTCTAGCTGGGAATCCAGTTCAGTTCAGTTGCTCAGTTGTGTCCAACTCTTTGTGACCCTCTGGACTGTAGCACGCCAGGCTTCCCTGTCCGTCACCAATTCCCGGAGCTTACTCAGATTCATGTCCATTGAGTCAGTGATGCCATCCAACTATCTCATCCTCTGTTGTCCCCTTCTCCTCCCGCCTTCAGTCTTTCCCAGCATCGGGGTCTTTTCCAATGAGTCAGTTCTTCACATCAGGTCACCAAAGTATTGGAGCTTCAGCATCAGTCCTTCCAATGAATATTCAGGGTTGATTCCCTTAGGATTAGGGGGTCCAGGAGGGGGAAAACTGACCAGAACTGACAATCAGGAGGTGTGGCTCTACTCTCCAATCTGCCACTTTCAACCTGTGCAGCCGGGAGCAAACCTGTCAGTCTCTCCAATCTGCCACTTACAACCTGTGCAGCCGGGAGCAAACCTGTCAGTCTCTCCAATCTGCCACTTACAACCTGTGCAGCCGGGAACAAACCTGTCAGTCTCCTCTCCAGTTTCCGCATCTGTCTGGTGGGAGGGGGTTAAACTTCTTTGGGTTGGGGAAGTTTGACAAAGACCCCCGCAGAGCCTCATCGGACCTGAAACCTCTGGAGACTCCAATGAGTGCACCAGCCAGCGCCCCCACTTTGATTAAGACCAGTGAGAAAAGATGACCAGTTTGTCTCACTTAGAACCAGGCTGACCAACTCATCTCAGTTTCCCCGGGACTTCCTCAGTTCTAAAACCGAAAGTACCACATCCAAGAAACACAGTCCCAGGAAAATTAGGACAGCTCATCACACTAATTAGGTCAGCCTCTTTAAAAAAATCCTATAATCTCATCCATCCTTCTTGAAATCTTGCCACATAAGTAAGTTATCACCTTCAGATATTTTGTTGTAACTGTGTTCCAACCGTGGTGGTTTAATCGCTCAGTTGTGTCCGACTCTACAACACCATGGACAGAGGAGCCTGACCCAGGAATTGAGCCCGGGTCTCCTGCATTGTGGGAGGATTCTTTACCAACTGAGCTATGAGGGAAGCCCCAAAAAAGACACTGCTGAAATGCAGGATCGAACCAGGGACCTCTGGATCTTCAGTCTAAGGCTCTCCCAACTGAGCTATTTCGGTCATTCCAACCGTGAAATTACTCAAATACACATATTCTCTGGTGGTCTGATGGTTGAGAATCTGCCTTCCAATGCAGCGGATGTGGGTTCAATCCCTGGTCGGGGAATTAAGATCTCACATCTTAGTGGGGTGTAAGCTTGCACGCTGCACACCAACGCCAGGGAAATCCACACGCTGCAATGAAGAGCCCAGGCAGCCACACACACACAGAGTTCGTTTTACATTGTTACTGCAGCAATCAGGATAAGCCAGCTTAGCAGAAAGTTAGTCACTCAGTTGTGTCCGACTCTTTGCAACCCCATGGACTATAGCCCACCAGGCTCTTCTGTCCATGGGATTCTCCAGGCAAGAATACTGGAGCGGGTTGCCACTGCCTTCTCCAGAGGATCTTCCCCACCCAGGGATCAAACCTCCTGCATTGCCAGCAGATTCTTTACCATCTGAACCAGCAGGGAAGCCCTGAGCCGACGAACAACCCCACCAAGTAGAGAGCTGGAAATACCCAGGAATAGCACTACCACTGTGAAAATAAATCACACTGTGGGCCATAAAAAGGGGGAAGGGGGATAAAAATCAATGAAAATAAAGCAAACGACACTAACTAGTGGGGTTGACTGAAGGTTCTGTCTGGCCCCACGTGTCTGCTCACTTTTTGGTAAAAGGAAGGATTAGTAAGAAATTAAAACATCCTGTGATTTTCTTTTTTTCCATAAGCAGGATTGAAAATAAATCGATCACTTTGTGATTTTATCTTATTTAATAAGATCCCCTGGAGAAGGAAAGGGCAACCCCATTCTTGCCTGGAAAATCCCACGGACAGAGGAGCCTGGTGGGCTACAGTCCACGGGGTCGGGAAGAGTTGGACACAGCTGAGCAACTTAGCAGACACAGTGTAGTCCATCTATCTAAAAGTCACCTCCCACACCACCAGCGGAGGACATCAAACACACTGGGAAAGACAGAATAAGAGAAAGCATAAACGCAAGGGCTGGCTCATGCATTTAAATGGTCAGCTCTTCCAGAGGCACCCGTCCCCGCAAAGCAGCTTTCACCAGATCCCAAGTGTCAGACAGGCCACCAGCTGAGAGGGGGCCCCCTCTCCAGCCTTTCCTTGGTCAGGAATTCCACCTTGCCTAGGGCAAGTACCACAGGAGACAGAACGAGCACCCAAGAGAGGTCTTTGTTCCAACAAGATCAGGTGGGGAGGATTTCAGCAAAGCAGTGGCAAAGGACTTGTGACTTTAAGATCCCAACAAGGTTTATCTGGGTCCCCGAGAAGATTAAGAAATGACTGTAAATTCTCACCATGTGGTTGAAAGGGCCTATGTCACAGCTATTTCTTCCAAAGGAATATACAGGTGCTGTCACTTCAGCTGCTGTCTGACTTTGTGACCATATGGACCACCGCCCACCAGGCGCCTCTGTCATAGGATTCCCGGCAAGGATGGGAAGAAGTGAGTCCTCCTCCAGGGCATTGTCCTGACCCGGGACATCAAACCCATGTCTCCTACATTGCAAGCCAAGTCTTTACCCCTGAGCAAATGGGGAAGCCCTCCAAAGCAATAGTACCAAAAATGGTTTGCCACCGAAGACTGGTTACCCAGACAGATGCCGGACGGAGCTGCAGGGGAGCCCCGCCTCACTGTCTGTAGTCTCCTCCACTTCCCTGAGCACGCTTCTCTTTCTCCATTCCAGCCCGGACCCGCTTACTTGTCTGGGCGACCTCATCCATTCCACGGCTTTAAATCCCACCTATGTGGCTGATGACTCCCAGTCTGTAACACCATCTGCTTGCACTCCGGACTCCAGACCCTACCAGTTCCTCCCCATTTGGATGTCTCAACAGAACCTCACATTCGATGTGTCCAAATTGAACGGGCAATCTGTTCTGCCCCAAACCCATTTCTCTTCCACCATCCACTCCTTTGCTCAAACTCAAAAGCCAGGAGTCCACTGTGATTCCTCTTTCTCCCCAAACCCAGCCCTATCGATTTTACCATCTAAATGTTTGTAGAAGTGATCTTCTCCATCCCCACCCCTCCCACCCTCCCACAGGCACCCACATCTCTCCCCATCCAACTACGGAGTCTTCTACTCGGTCTCCCGGGGTAATCTTTGCTTCTCTCTAGTCCTTCCATCGGAGAAGGCGATGGCACCCCACTCCAGTACTCTTGCCTGGAAAATCCCACGGACAGAGGAGCCCAGTAGGCTGCAGTTCATGGGGTCTTAAAGAGTCGGACACAACTGAGAGACTTCACTTTCACTTTTCACTTTCCACTTTCATGCACTGGAGAAGGAAATGACAACCCACTCCAGTGTTACTTGCCTGGAGAATCCCAGGGATGGGGGAGCCTGGTGGAGCTGCCATCTGTGGGGTCGCACAAAGTCAGACACGACTGAAGCGACTTAGCAGCAGCAGAAGCAGTCCTTCAATCCGTAGCACAGCTACAAGTATCATCTTTAATGGTAATCTTATGACCTTATTTGTCTTGCTTAAACGCTTTAGCTGTACCCTATGGCCTTTGCCTCTGAAACCGTGGATTAAATTCATTTCACCCGCCTTCACTGAGATTGTTTTAAGACTTGCAATACCCTCCAAGCACATGTAGCCTTGTAGTTGTTGAGTTGCTCCGTCGTGTCCGACTCTTTGTGGCCCCATGGACTGCACGCCAGGCCTCCCTGTGCTTTACCCTCTCCTGGAGCTTGCTCAGACTCCTCTCCATGAGTCAGTGATGCCATCCAACCATCTCATCCCCTGTCGCCCTGCCCCCACCCTCAATCTTTCCCAGCATCAGGCTCTTTTCCAATGAGTCAGCTCTTTGCATCAGGTGGCCAAAGTATTGGAGCTTCAGCAATAATATGTAGCCTAAGCAATATCATGTTTGCTCAAGTTACTTTCCAGGAACTTGGAGTCAGCTGCGTCTAATTCAAGCCGAGCTGGTTAAGACTGGGCAGGACCTCCCAGCCTTCAACGAGGTGTGTGTGGGTGTCAGCTCAGTGACCTTTTGACACCAGGGGCCTGGAAGGTCCCCCCTTAGCACATGCAGAAGCCTGTGAGCTAGTCACACCTGCTCCCCACCGTGGTCACTGCAGAACCTTTCCCCTGCTCCCTCACACCTCACGCCGCCCTGCTTCTCCGTTTGTTATCCCACAAATACCCTGGGTCTCTTGTCTTCAGGAAGGTGGATTGGAGATTTGTTCTCTCATCCCCTCGCTTGGCTGCCTTGCAAATAAACTCTCCCTTTGCTACAAACCTCTGCAGCCCAGCATTTGGCAAGCCAGCCAGAAGGTAAGACCAGACAGACGTTCTGCCCGTGGTTTGCTGGCCCCTTGCCTGTATCAAAAGCAGCTGCCTGATCCATCTGTTCCAGGGACCATCCCCTAGATTTTCTGGCAAGGTTCCTCTGACCTTCGGTGCTTAGCTTTCCTTTGTAGCAAAGAGATGGTTTGGGGATTTGGGGGTCTCGAAGTTTGGAAGACATTCTTTTGGAGAGTAATTTTGTTAAAGAAACGCACCTATGTCTAGATCATTTTTGCAGTCCTCACCAAAAGGTGGGTTGGAGTCCTGCTGCCAAGTTGTTGGCAGGCAATATAAAAGGTTACTACCACTGAGGCAATCCATATCTGAGTTAAAGGCCCAGGGTTCTATAGAACCAGGACTCTAGTTCTTGGTTTTGTTGTTTGGTTCTTGTTTGTCTGTCTGATTGTCTTAACAGTTAAGAATTGGCTGTTGGTGATTGAGCTTCTTGGTGACTGTAAGCAAGAACTCTTGGAAAGATTTTGTTGCTGCTACCCCCTAGAAGCAAAGCTCCTTCAGTTTCAAGGAGAAATGCTAATCCAGTTCCCTCTTGCAGCCCTCTAGGCTGTATTCTCCAAGTTGAATGACTTTAGATTACGCATCCATGGTAAAGAAAAAGATGGCATTAATCTTCTGTAACACTGCGTGGTCACAACATCCTTTAGACTCAGGAGCAAGGTGGCCTAAAAACGGCTTCTTAAATTACAGTATAACTCTGCAGCTAGATTTATTTTGTAAATGGGAAGAAAAATGGGATGAAACATCATACATACAGTCAGGTTATTGTATCAAAATAAACCTGTGCAAAGAAGATGTAATCTTATAGTCCAACAGGAAAAGAAGGCAAATAAATTGGCCTCACTTGACGCTAAGGAAACTTGTTTGAACGGCTGCTGACCCAGCTGAACACTCCAAAGGCTCCTCCTCCCCCACACCAAGGTGTAGCTGCTCTTTACTGCTAGCATCTGAGCCACCGCCTCAGGCCTGGCTGTCAAGAAATAAGAAATGGTCTCCCCTCTCATACCCACTAGGGCACTGAATGTGACCAGGAAGCTACCAGACTCAGATGGGGCAAGATCCATCAAGGCAAGTCCCCCCCTGGGTGAAGGGGCATAAATGCTGAGACTAGGCGGCTGATGGGGTTGAAAAAGGGAAGTGGACCCAGATTAACTTCCAATTCATCTAATTGGAAGAGCAACATGACAACTTATAGAGACGATCCAAAGAAAATGAGAAAGATTTTCGATTTTGCGGGGGGTGGGGGCAACCCACAAGCGAACCTGGACAGATAATCAAAACTCATTAAATACCCTCTTCACTTCAGAAGAATATAGAATGGTGATGGATAAAGCTAGGGAGGAGGCTGATGGCTTCACACGGAACCCCTGGCAACCTGCTATAGGCTGCAGCAAGCACAGCGGTACCAGCAGCGGATCCTAACTGGGACGGGAACACTGGGCTACAAGCTGAACACCGTAGACATTGCATTCTTGCAGGATTATGACAAGGGGCACGAAAACAAAGAAGCCTTAATAAAGGTCAGGACGTAAAAGAGAAACCAAATGAAGATTGGTCTTTAAAGCCTATAGGCAGTACATAGACAGAGAGCTGCAGTCCTAGAGAATTTAAAGATAGTCAATATGACTTATCGGTCAGAGTGACCCCCGATATACAGAAGAAACTGTAAGAGATAGAAGTGGTGTCTATCACATGGATAGACAACTGCTGCTGCTGCTAAGTCGCTTCAGTCATGTCCGACTCTGTGCGACCCCATAGACGGCAGCCCACCAGGCTCCCCCATCCCTGGGATTCTCCAGGCAAGAACACTGGAGTGGGTTGCCATTTCCTTCTCCAGTGCATCAAAGTGAAAAGTGAAAGGGAAGCCGCTCAGTCGTGTCAGACTCTTCGAGAGCCCATGGACTACAGCCCACCAGGCTCCTCCGTCCATGGGATTTTCCAGGCAAGAGTACTGGAGTGGGGTGCCATTGCCTTCACACACGGACCCTACTCTGTTCTTTTTCTGAGGTTCTGAAGGTTCTGTTTCCATTCAGGCTCATGCAGCCGAAACTAAAACCAAAGCTAAGCTGAGAGCAGCACCAGCTTTACGCACTGCCCAGAGGCTGGAAAAGCAGGATTCTGGATCTCAAACCAGCTTCTCACCTTAAGCATGAGGGATTTGCTTTCAGGGTGTAAGAACAGCGGGGAGAGGAAGGAGGCTCATTATGGCGGGCAGGGACATCAGCTCCCTGGGAGAGAGTGGGGTGCCAGCCCTTTTTGATCTGTGGCTTCCAGTCATGGCTGCTAGTAGGGGTGTCATTTTTTATGCTAATGTAGTAAAATCAGTGGAGAGTAAGACTTGGGGTCTGTTGGAGGTCAGATTCATTGCCACCTTGCTTTCAGCTGGTTCCATACAGTTTTTGCTTTTCCTTTCCTATAGCTGGCTTTCTTTGCATCCAAACTATATGATCTAAAGGTATATGTTAGTTTCTGTTCGAGGGAGGGAGCTGATGGGTTTTGAGCAAGAGTCTGATGGTAACTCTGGTGACTGGGAGGCTTAAAGGATGCCTATGTCTTAGCTTGCTGAAACTGCCTTTAAAGTTTTTAATAGCAGAGACCAGGTTCAGGAGAAAAGGAGACAACAGAGAATAAGACAGGCCAGTCTGCTGGCAGCTGCCCTAACACAGGGAAAAGAAGGGCCAAGCTGAAGCTTTCACAGGGAACTCCTCAAAAGGGTTGCCTTTGGGCTTGGACAAATGGACACAAAGTACAAACCAGAGCAGGCTTGTATATTGCAGTCTCCTCTGTTCCAATCCTGGAAGAAAAAACAAAAAAGCTTGCAACCATTCCAGAAGAATATACTGCAGGAGGAATTTCTTAAAGGAGGAAACAATGAACCTCTGGGCTAAAATCTTGGAAGATTAAAAATCCAGAAGACCAAATCCATCCTGGCTGGACTGGACCTTGTAAGGAACACAGCGGAATATGGAGGCCATGCTGCGGGAGAAAAACTGTGACCGAGATCATTCGAACCTTGACTTTTCTGGGTCAGCAAGGGAACCCCTAACAGATCTCAAGTTCTAACGGAAGCAAGCTATAAGAAAGAAGTCTGGGTGATCATTTTCGTCTGCAGCTTGGCAGTTGTGATGTTGGTAAGGTAAACCACATTTCCTTCTAAAGGAAATCCGAATCACTTGTTACACTACCAGAATGACTGTCCTCTTGTGTTTAAGCCTTCTCCACCCTCAAGCCCTTGTTGGGTCTAAGGCCCTGATCGGCAGGAAATAGCTGGAGCAATCGTTGCCTCTCTTCCTCAAGGTTGAGGAATAATCAGGGAGGGCTGAAACCGTGGCTTAAATCCATCTCACCTGTCTTCACTCATCAAAGCTGTTTTAAGACTTGTATGTCCTCCAAGAAGAACATAGCCTAAACAATAAGATGATTGCCCAACTTTTTTTTCCAGGAACTTGGAGCCAGCTGTGTCTAATTCCAGCTGAGCTGGTTAAGAATAGATAGGACCACCAACCCTTCAGCTGAGCACGTGTGTGTGCACTCAGTGATCTTTTGATATCAGGGGCCCAAAAACTCCACTGTCAGAACACACAGGGGCCTGTGGCCTAGATACACCAGAACCACATTATTCCAACCTTCTTCCAATCACCACTCCCCATGTCTGAGACTGCCCTGCTCCTTTATTCATTAGCCTATAAATACCCTGAGCCCCTTGCCTTCAGGGTGGTGGGTTTAAGGTTTGTTCTCTCATCTCCGCCCTTGACTGCCTTGCGAATAAACCCTCTTTGCTGCAAGTCTCGGCATCTCGGCTCAGAGTGCACCAGGCAAAAGGAACCTGGTTGGGTAGCAATGGAGCGTCACGTCCTTGACACGGATATCAGGGCAGAGTGTGCCCTGCCTTCCGACCCGTGCAGGCTCACCTCCGTGCCCGCCCCCTGCCCTGGGAGCCCTTCACTCCAACCCCACATGCTTCCCCCACCTTCTCCTCAGCATCCGGGTCTTGAACAAGCTAGGAACAGGCCCTCTCCCTGCCTAGCTCACTCCTCACCCCTCAACTTGGCACTCCTCTGGGGTCCCCAGGCCAAAGCAGGGCCCCCTGGCTCCCATGTAAAGCCCTGGGTGCCCTTGCCTCCTCCCTCCCAGCACGCAGCATAGAGGTGCTCCCTGTCCACTAGCTTGATGCCTACTAGGCTGCCCGCTCCTTGGACACAGGGACCCACCAGTACCTCCCACCTAGCACAGTGCCCAGGGATACAGCCAGTATTCTGTGGATACTTGGAGATGGAGTGATAACCCTGAGAGCTACCTGGGTGCCCCGCCCTCATGCCTCTCAATGCCCTTTCTGAAGAAAACTCAACAGCACGCACTCTGATTTTAGAGATCACAGACTCTGGTGACACCCCTGGGAAGTCTGACAAAAATGCAGCCGTGGGGGGTTCACCCAGCCCTCAGGAAGGACCGAGGCTGGGGTCAGGCTGTACCACACACAGGAAGAGCCTGAGCTGGTGCCGCCAGCGAGGGCTGTCCTGAGCCTTTGGTCTTGGGTTTCTCTTCCTAGAGTATTTATATCCATCCGGAGAAGCCGGCTGGTTTCATTAATTGTGAGCGTATGTCCACCCAAGGCAGCCATACGCTGAATATGTTGAATACCAGACCTTATATGGGCATCCCTTGTTGATTTATATATGAATACATGACATGAAGGGGGCTCAGGCAGAAAGCCAAATGTTCACCCTCCCCGTGATCTCAAAGGCGCGAGTTTGTTGGCGTATTGTTTGTTTTTAATGGAATGGCTCTCCTTTCAATGAAAAGAAAAAGATCATGGTAAGGCCCACAGACGTTTAATGACCAGTATAGGGACAGGCGTGCAGTTAAGAAGGGGCGGCAAAAAGTGCAGATTCAGTGTCCAGGTTTCAAATGAGAACCACTAACACGCAGCAGGTATGAATGCCCAGCACCCTCTACAGAGCCCGCCTGCCAGGAGAGGCAAGTTCGATCCCTGGGTGTGAAAGGTCCCCTGGAGAAGAATCTGGCAACTCACTCCAGTATTCTTGCCTGAAAAACCTCCTGGGCAGAGGAGCCTCGTAGACCACAGTCCAAAGGGTTGCAAAGAGTCAGACCACACCTGAGCAACTGAACACACACATCCTCAACACAAACGTACCCCCTCATTCAATCCCCACAGCATCTGTACAAGGTAGGTGCTGCCGTTATGCCCTTTTTGGCAAATGAGCAAACCAAGGCCCAGAGAGATCACAGTGATGAGCCCTGTTAGTAAGTGGCAGGGCTGGAGTCTGAATCCAGGCAGCCTGGCCCCACAGTCCAGAGGAGCTGGGCCCCATGGGGATCCATTCAGTCCAAACCAAAGCTGAACCCAGGATCCTGCTTTTGGAGGACTCTGCCCCCTGCCCTGATTGGGTCTCCTCTCTTGAGGGCTATGGAGAAGCTACAGGCAGGGTGCTGGCCCCAGGAAGCACACATGTCTACAGTAGGACAAATGAACCAGTGTGGGGTGCCATGCTATGGAACCAGGTGCCAGGGACTGGGCCATCCAAGTAGGCAGAGGCCCTGAAGCCCTGATCCCTGGTTCCCTCTCTGCTCTGAGGCTGCCATGTTCCACGGTTGTGGACAAGTCAGTTTCCTCTTGCGAGGCTCAACTTCCAAATCCATAAAATGAAAATGCTGATGATAACACATGTGCTAGCTCCTGTCTCCCAGGGATGGCTCACGGACTGTACGAGAGAAAGTGTGCAAAACGTTTAGGACAGAGAATGTCTCCAGTACACATTGGCTCTATGATTTCTAGCATGCGGTTCAGGACATCACCAGTTCTTCACTCACAAACATGGATGAAGCACCTAGGAAGGTGTACCAGACATCCGCGCCAGGTGCTAGGACTACCTTAATATTTGCTTATTAGATAAAATCAGTAAAGAGAACTGTGATGTGGGCAAGCCACACAGCCAAAGCTGTAGTTTCCCAATCTGTCCGTTGGGGCGACTATGGCTCCGGTGGGGAAAATGAGCTCCCTCCCTGGACTCCTACCAAGGAGGAGAGAGCGGCAAGGTCTTCAAAGAGCACACTGGTCAGAGAGGCTGTGATGTTAGGTGCACACGAGGGCCAGCGCAGGTGGGGACGTGAGGCCCGCGGAAGCCTCGGGTGCTTGCAGAGAAATCAAGACGGTGCGGAGAAGGAGGGTGAGGAGGCTGCAGCAAGGGGGCTGAGGGTGTCCCCTGCGGGGGCAGAAGCGCCAGTCAGGGCCCAGCTTCAGGGCATCAGACACCAGGGGTCAGTGGGCTTGAGGAGGGGGGTCACCATCAGACAGGGATTGGGCTTCCAGGCAGGCAGCTCTGAAGTGGCGAAGTCTCCATCCAAAGTCTTCTTTATCTCCAGACTCAACCGGAGACAAAGGGATAGCTAAACATTGAAGCTGGAGTCTGAGTGTGGGATTTTTTTTTTTTTTTTTTTTTTCTGTTCGGTGCCCAGTTATTTGCCTGTTCGCCAGCCCTGGGATAAGACAGAATTTATGTCTCACCAAAGAGGCACCAAAAAGTAAAGGAGACAGAGACACACACAGAGAGAGACGATTATGCAGAGCATTTTTTGTTTTGTTTTGTTTTGCTTCAAAGTGTCTCCTCACTAGAATGCTGCCGCAGTCTCCGGGGAGCGGTTCGCCCTCCAGAAAATATGACACTTTATTTCCTGCCCTTGTTTGTGAACACACCCCATTACCATCCATCTCAGCTTCATGTAACTGCCAGCCGGCATTAACGCCCTCCTCCTCGCCGAGGAAGGAAACAGAAAAGGGAGAATTCAGCAGATTTTGCCCCGTGGCACCCTCGGCGGCACCAAGATAACCAGAGCAGAAACCACAATTGGATTCTTAATTCCTTCAGCCCAGGAATGCGAAGGTCGGTCGGTTTAACCACCTCCTGCGTTTTCCAAAGAGAGTCGGCTCATTATTTCGGTTGTCTGGGCTCCCTTCTTTGCTGCGGAGAAAGATACATTAATTAATTAATTTTTTTTTTTTTTTCTTTTTTAACGTTGGGGCAGGAGATGTTACAAACTGTCAGGAACTGTCAGTGGGCGCCGGCCCCATCAGGTAAAGCGGCCAGCGGCGGAGACACACTGACCCCCAGTGGCCGGCCCGGCCCTCGCAGCCCGGCGCCCCCGCCCCCCCAGCCTCGCCCCGGCTGGGCGAGACCGCTCCTTCCCCGCAGCGCGTGAGCGGCAGGGTGGCCTCCCTGTGTCCCCCCACGGCTGCCCCCGGCGCAGACACAGACAGCTGCACCCAGGGAGACACACGCAGACCCGCGCACACGCTGCCCCAATTCTCCTCTTCTCCGATTTCGCAGAGCATCCATCTCCCGAGAACCTTCACCGTGGGCGCTCTGGGCTTACAGATAAGGCCTGTTTCTGCTGCTCCCGGCGTGCATGGCTGTGAGAAAGGCCTCCGGGGGGGCCCAGCAGGACCCAGGGCTGAAAGGGAGGGGAGGACCGGCTCTGTGGAGGGCTCCCGTGAACCAGGCCCTGGGCACACATTTTCCCCACCGGAGCCATAGTCGCCCCAAAGAACGGATTAGGAAACTAAAGCTCTGGCGGTGTGTCTTGCCCACATCACAGTTCTCTTTACTGATTTTTAAAGAAGCAAATATTTACATAGAACCTGTCAAGCAGTCATCTAGTGCTGTTTCTGTCTCCCAGTTAACTAGACTGCATCTTTATTGCAATCCTGTGAAGTACTATTACCTCCATTTCACAGATGAGCAAACTGAGGCCTAGAGAGGTTAAACCACTAGTGAGTGGTGGATCTGGTGTTCAGCCCCGCAGTCTGGCTTCACTCCACTCTGGCCGCTGTGAGGCAGCCTGTATCCTGGATACTTGTAAAGAGAAGACCAGCACTCCAAATTCCAGCTCTTTCCCTGAGGTCTTTTATCCCCCAAGGATAAAACGCTGCAGCTGCACAGGAGAGAAGCTCACAGACCTTCTACAGAAACATAGTGGAGAAGGCCGCACTGAGTCTCCTGGAAGTCACGGACCATGCCACTCACCTGCAGAGCCCCAGACCCGGCACATGGCGGGAGGGGTGCTCAGCCGGACTGGACCTTGAAAGAAGGTTCAAGAACCTTGAAAGGAGTTTCAGTGAAGGTGGGAGGGAGGTTACAAGGACTGCAAGGCAGAAAAGCTGAGGCAGAAAAGCACAGATCATGTTTCCCAATACTGTCCCCAAGAAAAGGTATTTTCAAACCCACCCATGCTCTTCTGGGCCACAACGTGAGTGTGTGTTTAGGCACGCACGCGCGCGTGCTTGTGTGTATGTGTGTTAGTCACTCGGTTGTATCCAACTCCACGATCCCATAGATTCTAGCCCACTAGGTTCCTCTCTGGGCAAGAATACTGGAGGGGTCTGCCATTCCCTTCCCCAGGGGATCTTCCCGAGCAGGGATCAAACCCGAGTCTCCTGCATTTGCAGGTGGATTCTGGGAAGCCCTAAGCTAGACTGTAATTGAGCGCCCCCTACTGCACATGCCTGTAATTAATATTTTCTAAAGTGTGTCCCCCTCCCACCTCTGAATCTGTCTCATCTGAGCTTCACAGCAAGAGCCCATAAGATAAACATAATGAGCCCCACATTAAGCAAAAAAAACAGAGGCTCTTCCAAACGGGCTGACTTGTCCTGGTTTCCCAGCTAATACATAGAGCCCTGGCCACCCGGTTTCCGGCCTTCCAAAGCCCACGCCCCCACGTGCTGTCAGTATCAGGCAGGACCCTCACCGGGGAAAGCCCAGCCCCCACCCTGGCAGCCCTGTCGGTCTCCCATGGAGCCTTTTGAACTGGCCGACTGGTTCCCGTCTTGCCCCAGCCGTTCCCTCAGCCTGAAATGCTCTTCCTGTACATGGATCTTCACTTGGTTGGCTGCTTCCTGTCATTCCGGTGTCAGCTCAAGTGTCACCTCCTCCGAAAAGCCTTCCTTGTCCACCAGCCTAAAATAGCCTTCCAGTCACTCGCTATTGCCTCACTGTTTTGTCTTCTTCCCAGCAGTGATTCATCTCTGGTAATTTCATGTCCAGTTACTATTGTTAGTCTCATCTCGTGTATAATGCAGGCTATTAGTTACACAGCACAAAGCTACCATGTGCCAGCAGAGCTTCAAGAGCTCTGCACACAGTAGGTCATTTAATCATCACACTCTCCTTTCCTGTAGGTTCCATTATTATCCCCATTTTACAAAAGAGGAAGCTGAGACAGGGGAGGTTTGGTAACTTGTCCAAGATTCCACCTTTAGTGAGCACGGCTCTTGGCTACTACAACAGCAAAAACACAAGAGAATTCCCTGGTTCAGTGGTTCAGTGGTTAGGACCTCCATGCTTTCACTGCTATATCCTGGGGTTTGATCCCTGATTGCGGAACTGAGATCTTGCAAGCCACCTGGCACAGCCAGAAGCAACAACAACAGCAAAAAGAAAAGCAATTGAATTTTTAAAAGCATAAAGGACTTAAATAGAAATTTCTTCAAAGAAAATATACAAATGGCCCATAAGCATATGAACAGGTGCTTCATTAGTTGTTGGCTAAGTGGCTAAGTCACTTCAGTTATGTCCGACTCTGTGCGACCCCAGAGACGGCAGCCCACCAGGCTCCCCCGTCCCTGGGATTCTCCAGGCAAGAACATTGGAGTGGGTTGCCATTTCCTTCTCCAATGCATGAAAGTGAAAAGTGAAAGGGAAGTTGCAGTCGTGTCCGACTCCTAGTGACCCCATGGTCTGCAGCCTACCAGGCTCCTCTGTCCATGGGATTTTCCAGGCAAGAGCACTGGAGTGGGGTGCCATCGCCTTCTCTGTCATTAGTTGTTAGGAAAATGCAAATCAAACCTTAAGATAGTGCTGTACACGTGCTGGGAAGGCTATAGCCAAGTCAGTGCTCTGTTGTGACCTGGATGGGTGGGACGGGGGGTGGGGTGGGCGAGAGATTCAAGAGGGAAGGGAGATGTGTATAGATATAGCTGATTCACTTCATTGTACAGCAGAAACTAACACACCAGTGTAAAGTAACTCTATCCACTAAAAAGCAAAATTAAATTTAAAAAAATTTTAATGGGAAACAATAGAAGGTATGTGTTGGCAAGGATGTGGAGAAATTGAAACCCTCATACGTTGTTAATGGGAATGTAAAATGGTGCAGCCACTATAGAAAACAGTTTGGTGATTCCTCAAAAATTGAATCATAGAATTGCCATACAACCCTGCAATTCTACATCTAAGTATATACCAAAAGAAATGGAAAACAGGGACTCAAACAAAAACATATACATGAATGTTCATAGCAGCACTATTCGCAATAACTAAAAAGTGGAAACGCCCATATGACTCATCAGTTGATGAATGGGTGAACAAGATGTGGTCTGTCCATCCAGTGGAATATTATTCAGCCATAAAAAGGAATCGAGGGCTGACATAAGCTACAGCAAGGATGACTTGTAAAAACATATACTCGGTGAAAGACACCAGCCACAAAACCCACATATTGCATCATTCAGTTTACATGAAATGTCAGGAATAGGTAAACCCATGGAGTCAGAGATTAGACTGGTGGCTGCTAAGGGATGAGGAGAGGAACAACGAGGTAATGACTGCCTAATGGTTGTAGAGTCTCATTTTTGGGTAAGAAAATGTTCCAGAACCGGATAGTGATAATGGTTGCACCTCTCGTCAATGTACTCATGCCACTAAACTGTATACTTTATAAGGGTTAAAGTGGTGGTGTATATATGTCTGAATTTTAAGCTTTTTTAAAAAAGTTCAGACTTGTCTGTCTTGTTCATTTACAGATCTCCAGGGCTTAGAATGTTAGGAAGCACACAATAGGTGCCCAAAACATGTTTGTTGGAGAAACAAATAGAAAGGAGCAGAGCCCAGGCCTCCCAGCTCCCAGTCATGAGTTCTTTCCACAACATCAGAAAGCTCTAACTCAGTGATTCTTAACCTCTGGGTCATCCAGTTACCTGGAAGGCTCGCTGAAACACAGACTATAGGGCTTAAGCCCAGGACCTGAGAGTTTGCTTGCCTGACAAGTTCTGTACTGGGCCAAGGGCTACACTTTGAAGCCACTGCTCTCTGCTGCCCACTAAACCACCAAGAGAAGAGGAATTTTGATGTGACCAGGAGAGAGGAAAGCCAGGGCTGATGCTTAATTCAAAGAGAAATAGATTTAAACCACAAATGCAGCTACGCAAAAAAAAAAAAAAAAACACATCAGTTTTAATCAGTCGAAAAGTTTCTGAGGCAAAGACGTGTTTTCTATCAGTTGAGCTGACAGGTTTGGTGGGGAGTTTAACTGGACTGGAGGAGACTTACTATCTACCTCCTCAACTCAGACACATCTCTTGCTCCTCAGAAGTGAGGCCACACTGGCCTTCTGGAAGCTCCTAGAACAAAGTGGTTCCTTCCTTGGGGCCTTTGCACTTTCTGCTGCTTCTACCTGCAACAACTCTGGCCCTCCCCATTCCCTCCCTTTCATCCCCACCTCCATCTCCTTTGTCTGACTGATTACTTTACAATCCTTCCTTCCCGGTAAGAAGGCTTCCCTGACAAGCTGCATTAGTTCAGGATCTTTAAGGTTTATTAAAAATATTATAGTCATTTCAATTAATGCAAAAGTGCATTCAAAAAAGTAAACACCCTTTTATAATTTTTTTTCCAAACTAAGAACAGAAGAGAAATAGCCCCCAAATAGCCTTCTACCAAAAGGTGATAAAAATCATATTTTATCACCTTTGAACACAGATGGGAGGCAAGAAGACCTCTGTTCAACACTGTTCTAGAAGTCCTAGATGTAGTGATAAGACAGGAAAAACTAACAAGAGTTATACCTCTTGTAACAGAAGAAACGGTATTGTCCTGAGCAATAAGAGTTTCTACACAGAAAATGCAAGGGAACCTACAATATGCAAGCGCCATTTGTTTCTTCCTGTTGATGACTCTTCGTGGTGATAACTCCATTTGAATAGTGTCCTGGGCTCTCTTTTCACCCATCACCAAAGAATAACTTGTCAAGTTTGGAGAAAGAACTAGGCCTGCACAGACCAGCAGCCTCCTTTCTACCCTCTTGGGGAAACAGCCTGCCCGTAGGAACCTCTCATCCTCTCCCCCCCGCCACCCTGTGATATCTGCGATGGCAAGACCAGCAGTTTTCCAGCTCTGTCTGCAACTAGGTACATTTAATTATGGAACAGGATATTAAAGAGCCTATTGTAGCCACAAATCTAATCCATAATTCCCAAACAATTTTGTGAAGAATTAAGGTGAGAGTTTGCACCTCTGTCTATCTGATTCCTGCAGACTCCTAACTTCTCAGTTTGTTCTAAACTTGGTAGAGGAGCAAAGGTCATGCATAGTAACCCTCTCAAAACCTGAAACTATTAGAATTAATAAGAGATATCAAAAAGGTATCTGGAAACAATATATAAAAATCAATATTACTCCTATATACAGCAGAATAACCAACTAGAAAATGTAATTTTTTTTTTTTTTTTGGCTGTGCTGCATGGCAGCTGGCAGGATCTTAGTTCACCCACCAGGGATCAAAGCCACACCCTTGGAAGTGAAAGTGTGGAGTCCTAACCATTGGACCACCAGGGAATTCCTGAGAAAATGTAATTTTAAGAAAATTCCAGTTATAATTTTAAAAGTCCTGCAAGGTGCCTAGGAATAATGTTGACAAAAAGTATGCACAATCTTCATAAAGAATATTATAAAATTGTAACGTTGGATGCTAGAAAGTGGCCTAAAGAAATGCTGCGACTGATCATGTTCACACACATGAAGATTCAATAATGTAAAGATAGCAAATTTTTCTCAAGTAGGGGGGCAGCCTTTCTGTACCCTGTACTCCCCCAACCACTCTCTATCTCTTCTCTAAATAAGAAGTTTTAAATAGTGTTAGTCACTCAGTCCTGTCTGATTCTGCAACCCCGTGGACTGTAGCCCACCAGGCCCCTCTGTCCATGGAATTCTCCAGGCAAGAACACTGGAGTGGGTTGCCAATCTCTTCTTCAGGGGATCTTCCCAGCCCAGGGGTCGAACCCAGGTCTCCCGCATTGCAGGCAAATTCTTTACTGTCTGAACCACCAGGGAAGCCCAATACATAAATAGAATTTATCTTGATTAATAAAGCAATGTCCAATATATTTTTTTAAATAGTAATGACTACCTTTATGGAGTGCCACTTGATAAAGGAAAGGGCTTCCCAGATGGCATAGTGGTAAAGAATCCATCTGCCAAGCAGGAGCTGCAGGGTCAATCCCTGAGTCAGGAAGATCTCCTACAGGAGGAAGTGGCAACCCACTCCAGTATTCTTGCCGACAGGACTGAGCACCTGAGCACTCACTCAATAAGGGAATAATCACAGTAACACTTGGACTAGGTGTTATTATCATTATTCCCATTTTATGGATGAGCTGAGACCCAGAGAAGTTATTCAACTTGCCCAAGGACGCGCAGCCTGGCTCCAAGCCTGTTTTCTTTCTTTCTGTGAGTATTTTGCTTTTGTGTGTTTGTTCCTCTCTGGCTGTGTGTGGTTTTGTAGCTGCGCTGGGCCTTCACTAGTTGTGCAGAGCGGGACTACCCTCCAGTCATGTTGTGCGGGCCTCATGTTGAGGTGGCCTCTCTTGTTGCAGAGCGTGGGGTCCAGGCACTTGGGCGTCAGTAGTTGTGTCTCGTGAGCTTAGTTGCCCCAAGGCACATGGGATCTTCCGGGACCAGGGATCGAACCTGTGTCCCCTGCACTGCAAGGCGGATCCTGAGCCCCTGGACCACCAGGGAAGCCCCAAGCTCGTTTGCTGAACTGCTGCTGTCTGCTGCAGTCAGGCTTTTCCTGGAGCACCCACACTCTCACTCACCCGCCGTCTGTGAGGCAGGGAAGCTGACTTTGGAGTGAGCGCGCTGTGAACCTAGAGCTCGAGCCCCTTCATCTGTGGCCTCAGGGACCGTGTGCCCCAATGCGCCTCCAGGGAGGAGGTTGAAAATCAGGGTCCGTCTGACCGAGGAAGAATTCCCTCTGATCCTAAGAGGAGCGTCTGCCCCTGAGATCTCAGCTGCATCCAGGGTTCCTAACAACTCAAAGAGGCCCCTCTTTCTCTGATAGGACAGGAGACCTTGGCTCCCTCAGGGTCTGCTTTGCTTTGAATTATGCTTCATTCCTCCTCATCCTTGGGACTTATCAGGGAAATCATCTTGCATTCTGTCCCCCGCACACATGTGCTCCTACTTCTTAGCAAACACCCTGAGACACAGGTGCTGAGGTGGCCTGCGCAGGACTGCCCTGTCTGCCGCTGAGCCCCATCCAAGTCTCTGTGTTAAATATCAGACCCGCAGAACAGGTCTGGTGCTCAATGACACCCCTGCTAGGTGGGGGTGCAGTGGGGTCCCAGTAAAGACACATCCTGAGCACTCAAGAAGCTCAGATGAAGCAATGACCTGACTGCTTAAGGCAGATGAATTTCAGGTTAAGGGCAGAGGAGCAGGGTTTGGGAGGTTCAGAGTAGTGAGGGGCTTCCTAGGATCAGATTCCAGCTCTGCGGGGACTTGAACAAATAGTCTATGGTAGGCAGAATAATGCCTTCCCTCCAAGATGTCCACATCTCAATCCCTGGAAGCTGTAAGTATGTTAGCTTAGGTGGCAACGGGGGAATCAAGGTTGCTAATCAACTGACCTTAAGATAGGGAGGTTGTCCAGGCTTCTGTGAGTGAGCCCAATGTAATCACAAAGGTACTTAAAAGTGGAAGAGTCAGGCAGGAGGACCACTCAGAATGATATGGTGAGAGAAGAGCTCCTTATTCCTGGCCTTGGAGATGGAGGGGAAAAAGACACAAGATGAGAGATGCAGGCAGATGCCAGAGCTGGAAAAGGCAAAGAGACAGATTCACCCCTCGAGGCTCCAGAGAGACTGACACTCTGACTTTAACCTCATGACACTCATGTTAGACTTCTGACCTGCAGAATGTAAAACAACAAATTTGTTTTTTTTAATATAAATTATTTATTTTAATTGGAGGTTAATTACTTTACAATATTGTATTGGTTTTGCCATACATCAACACAAATCCACCACAGGTATACACCATGTTCCCCGTCCTAAACCCCCCTCCCTCCTCCCTCCCTGTACAAATTTGTGTTAAAGGTTCTGGTCTTTTTCTTATAGAGAGGTAGAAAAATTAATACACCATCTAAATTCTGTAAACCTCAGTTTTCTCATCTATAAAGTGGGAATAATCACTACAGTCACTGCCCAGAGTAGGTGTTGTCAACTGAAGAAAAAGGTACCACCTAAAGGTTTCAAGTGAAGTTTTATTCAGGGTCATTACTGAGAGCTATAGCCCGAGACACAGCCTCCCAGATTTGGGGAGAAGCCACGATATACAGGACTTTTTTCTGGGGGGCAGGGTAGAAACAAGGAATTCCCAGTGGTTAGGGCTCAGCGCTTTCACTGCCATGGCCTGGGTTCAATCCCTACTTGGGGAACTAAGACCCTGAAAGCCACATGGTACTGCCAGAAAAAAATAGAAGACTTGGAGGCAAACATCAAAAAATTACTGCTAATCGCAAAAAAAGCAGACATCTCAATGAATTTACTCAATGAATTAATGAATTTACTCAATGAATTAATGAATTAGTCAATGGATTAATGGATTTACTTCTTTTCTATCTATGTGTGCTAAGTCGCTTCAGTCAGCTCTGACTCTTGAGACCACCATGGACGGTAGCCTGCTAGGCTTCTCTGTTCATGGGATTTTCCAGGCAAGACTCTGGTCTCTTACATCTCCTGAATTGGTAGGCAGATTCTTTACCACGGGTGCCACCTTTCCATCTATGGAAGTTGCAACTCTGGACACATTGAAATTATTCCTTAAATAGGCATCTCCATATTGAGGGCCAATATCCTGTTTTTCTCTGTCCTGAATTCCCTTCAGGACCACATGGTCAGGGGTAGCTGCAGTGGTTGATGGCTTGATGGTGGGCAACATTCATTGTTTACTGAAACACAGGCAATATATTTTGTCTACAGTGTGATGATCAGATGAAGTAATGTATATAAAAATTCTTTGTGCAGGGTTCAGCCCATTGTGGGCTTCCCAGCTGGCAAAGTTGGTAAAGAATCCACCTGCCAGTGCAGGAGACACAAGAGATGTGGGTTTGATTCCTAGGTCGGGAAGATCCTCTCAAGTAGGAAATGGAAACCCACTCTTGCGTGGGAAATCCCATGGACCAGGGAGCCTGGCAGGCTGCAGTCCACGGGGTGGCAAAGAGCTGAACATGACTGAGCACGCACCTGCCCAGCTCATTGTCGTTCAGTCGCTCAGTCATGTCCGACTCTTTGCCACCCCATGGACGGCAGCACACCAGATTTCCCTGTCCTTCACTGTCTCCCAGAGCTTGCTCAAATTCATGTCCATTGAGCCAATGATGTCATCCAACCATCTCATCCTCTGTCGTCCCCTTCTCCTTCCCTCTATCTTTCCCAGCATCAGGGTCTTTTCCAATGAGTTGACTCTTCGCATCAGGAGGCCAAATTTTGGAACTTCAGCTTCAGCATCAATCCTTTCAATGAATATTCAGGACTGATCTCCTTTAGGATGGACTGGTTGGATCTCCTTGCTGTCCAAGGGACTCTCAAGAGTCTTCTCCAGCACCACAGTTTGAAAGCATCAGTTCTTTGGAGCTCAGCCTTCTTTATGGCCCAGCTCTCACATCTGTACATGACTACTGGAAAAACCATAGCTTTGACTAGACAGAACTTTAGTAGGTATAAAATAAATATAGTATCATTGTTGAGAAGCTCAGTAACTGTCTCCTGGAAAAGCCCTTCTGGGCTCCCTTGGCACAGACCCACCTCTGTAGCCCAGGGTGGACGAGCATCTCTCCTCATCCTTTCTGAGGATGCCACATTCTCCATAGGACTACCCAGCCCACTTTCTGTCGCCCTCACAATTTCTGCTTTTGTTGGTCTTTGATAGTCCAATCTCTGATTCTTGGGGTTGTGAGCAGGTGAGGGGCACTGACATACAGAAGCTGTGACCCACTTTCCACAAGAAATGTCCCCTTGGCTAGAAGACCAGGGTGTGGACCTAGCACTAACTTATGGCCATATTCCCACAGCTGGTCTTGGACAAACAATCTCTTTACCAAAAAAGATGACCTTTGTGGAAAACTGCTGGGTGTTTGTGTTTTTATCCATCCAACTCTTCTAAGAAGAGTGAATTTTCTGATGCTGGCGTCACAAAGATAAACAAGAGACAAATTTTCTGCTTCTCTTCTTCTAGGAAATGAAAAGAGACACCAATGGAAAGTAGGTTTAACACCAGTATTTATTAGAGCAGAAAAGGAGAGAGGACAAAAAGGCAGTGACCAAAACCCCCGCAGCCTGAGTGGTGTGTTTCACTGAGCTGAACAAGGCTTTCCCACTAACCTCTCTCCTGTTCTGGAGATCCCAGGTCCACCAGCCCCAGGAAAGATTCTCCTTCTACTTACCCTTCAAACTGGTAGGAAGGGACCATTAAAGGGGAGGGAGGGAGGAGCTATAGTTTAAGTGATTGGTTTTAATGAGTTGTTCAGGTTAGTAAAGTGAAGCAGCATAAATATTTGCCGTTAGTCTCCAACACAATCTTGCTGTGCCCACAGTTCACAAGCCCTGGAGATCTCCACTCCACAACTGGAAAAGAAATGAAAGGAGCCTCATCTTGTTTCAGTAGTATCCGGGCCTTTGCTCATCAAAGCGCCTGCTGGAAAAGAACAAGAAGATGTTATGATGATGGTGTTGATAAAGAATGTGGTACGTATATACAATGGAATATTACTCAGCCACTGAAAAGAATGAAATAATGCCATTTTCAGCAACATTGATGGACCTAGAGATTGTCATACTAAGTGAAGTAAGTCAGACAGAGAAAGAGAAATATCATATGCTATCCCTTTTATCACTACGAACAAAGCTAGTGGAGGTGATGGAATTCCAGTGGAGCTGTTTCAAATCCTGAAAGATGATGCTGTGAAAGTGCTCCACTCAATATGCCAGAAAATTTGCAAAACTCAGCAGTGGCCAGAGGACTGGAAAAGGTTTGTTTTCATTCCAATCCCAAAGAAAGGCAATGCCAAAGAATGCTCAAACTACCACACAATTGCACTCATCTCACACGCTAGTAAAGTAATGCTCAAAATTCTCCAAGCCAGGCTTCAGCAATACGTGAACCATGAACTTCCAGATGTGTAAGCTGGTTTTAGAAAAGGCAGAGGAACCAGTGATCAAAATGCCAACATCTACTGGGTCATCGAAAAAGCAAGACAGTTCCAGGAAAAGATCTATTTCTGCTTTATTGACTATGCCAAAGCCTTTGACTGTGTGGATCACAATAAACTGTAGAAAATTCTGAAAGAGATGGGAATACCAGACCACCTAACCTGCCTCTTGGGAAATCTGTATGCAGGTCAGGAAGCAACAGTTAGAACTGGACATGGAACAACAGACTGGTTCCAAATAAGAAAAGGAGTACGTCAAGTCTGTATACTGTCACCCTGCTTATTTAACTTCTATGCAGAGTACATCATGAGAAAGCCTGGGCTGGATAAAGCTGGAATCAAGATTGCCAGGAGAAATATCAATAACTGCAGATATGCAGATGATACCACCCTTATGGCAGAAAGTGAAGAGGAACTAAAGAGCCTCTTGATGAAATTGAAAGAGGAGAGTGAAACCGTTGGCTTAAAGCTCACCATTCAGAAAATGAAGATCATGGCATCCGGTCCCATCACTTCATAAGAAATAGATGGGGAAACAGTGGAAACAGTGGCTGACTTTATTTTGGGGGGCTCCAAAATTACTGCAGATGGTGATTGCAGCCATGAAATTAAAAGACACTTACTCCTTGGAAGGAGAGTTATAACCAACCTAGACAGCATATTAAAAAGCAGAGACAATACTTTGCCAACAACGGTCCATCTAGTCAAGGCTATGGTTTTTCCAGCGGTCATGTATGGATGTGAGAGTTGGACTATGAAGAAAGCTGAGTGCTGAAGAATTGATGCTTTTGAACTGTGGTGTTCAAGAAGACTCTTGGGAGTTCCTTGGACTGCAAGGAGATCCAACCAGTCCATCCTAAAGGAAATCAGTCCTGGGTGTTCATTGGAAAGAATGATGCTAAAGCTGAAACTCCAGTACTTTGGCCACCTCATGCGAAGAGTTGACTCATTGGAAAAGACTCTGATGCTGGAAGGGATTAGGGGCAGGAGGAGAAGGGGACAACAGAGGATGAGATGGCTGGATGGCATCACCGACTCGATGGACGTGAGTCTGAGTGAACTCCGGGAGTTGGTGATGGACAGGGAGGCCTGCCGTGCTGCAATTTACAGGGTCGAAAAGAGTCGGACATGACTGAGCGACTGAACTGAACTGAAATGAACTGATCCCTTATATGAAGAATCTAAAAGGAAATTATACAAATGAACTTATTTACAAAATTGAAATAGAGTCACAAATTTAGAGAAGGAAATTATGGTTACCAGGGGGAAAGATGTAGGGAAAGAATAGTTAGGGGGGTTTGGATCCACAGTACATACTGCTATAACTAAAACGGATAACCAACAAGGACCTACTGTATAGCACAGGGAACTTTGCTCAATGTTACTGAGTGGCCTGGATGGGAAGGGAGTCTGGGGGAGAATGGATACATATATATGTATGGCTGACACCCTTTGCTGTCCACCTGAAACTATCACAACATTGTTAATTGGCTGTACTCCAATATAAAATTGAAAGTTTTTTTTAATTTTTTAAGAAAATAATGTCAATGTGATGATGATGTTGACAAAGAAGAAGTGGGGAGGAGGAGGGCAGGGGAAACAGCTACCAAACTGTCATTTCCTGAACACTTCCTAGCAGGTGCCAGGGCAGTACTAATTTCCATGCCCTGACTTTTTAATGCTCTGAATAGTCATATGAGGGGCATGTTACAAATGAGGAAGCTGAGAGAGAAGTGAGGAATATTTTTTTCCAAAGCGGAGTCAGAGTGCTATATACCCCCAGCTGCTTCCTGGTCTTCTGAAGCGTGGCACCCGCGGAATCCTGTGTTTTGCAGGAGACGCCACCACCGCCACCAGAGGCAAGGCTGCTGCCCTGAGGCTCTCCAATCTGGAAGGCTCTCCTCTAACCTGGCCTGCACCAAAGCTGACAAGGGGTCCTGCTCGTAGAGTCAGTCACTACGTGCCCGGCTCTACACATCATCACTACCCCAACTCAGAGACTCAGAGAGGCTAGGGGACTTGCCCAAGGTCACGGAGCAGAAACACAAGGGTGCCAAACCCAGGTCCACCAGGTTCCAGAGTCTGAGGGCTTATGGAGCCTGCAAGCAAGCGCTTCTGACTCTGGAGGACAAAGGTCTTAGGTGCCAGGGGAGGAACGAGTTCTGGCAGAGGAAGGAACCAGCTCAGAGCCTGGAGGGACCAAAGCAGGATGTTAGCAGAGCCCCTAGACCTCAAAAACAGAATTCCTGTTCCTTTCCTCGGAGATGCTCTTCTCACTGTTCGGGAGGACCATGCCCCATCTACCCCTGAAACACACACACAGGTCCCAGCAGTACAGCCCGCAGAAAGCGTGCAGGATCTGGGGCTGTCAGAAGACAGCCATAGCAGCCACGGGCTGGCATGCGTTAGCAGCTTAATCACACTCAGTTAAATCCCCTATAAAACAGGATTAAGGACTCGCCTGGTGGTCCAGTGGATAAGACCCTGCCTGCCAATGCAGGGGACACAGGTTCAGCAAGCCGCCCGGGAAGATTTCACACGCTGCGAAGCCACTAAACCCGTGCGCCACAAAAACTGAACCTGTGCCCTAGAGCCCAGAAGCCACAAGTACTAAGCCTGAGTACCGCAACTCCTGCAGCCCGTGTGCCTAGAGCCTGTGCTCCGCAGCAAGAGAAGCCACTGGAGGGAGAAGCCCGCCCACCGAAACGAAGAGTAGACCCTGGTTGTTGCAGCTAGAGAAAGCCTGAGCGTCGCCGCGAAGACCCAGCACAACCAAAATTTAAAAAGGGGGGGAAAAAGGGATTAAAAGTCATGCCCTGCAGTGACCCAAGGATGCTAAGAGGACCAGATGAGAGGTTTTGTGTAACAGCACCCTGAAAATTACAAAGTGCGATCCTCTGACGGGGATGTTCATGTGTCCACTCACAGTGGCACAAAATGAGCAATGAGGAAACAAGACGGCTGTTAACCACAGCTGACCAAGCGTCAAGCTGTATACTCTGTCCTGCTTACTCCACTCACATGACAGAGGAGAAGGGAAACTCACCAGGCTTCCCCTCTGAAGGGGTTTTGCTGTGTAATCTGGCAAGAATTGGAAAGGGAGCGAGGAGATGGACACAGATGGACAGCGAGGGGACCAGCAAGCAGCCCCTCGCAGGAACAGAGGTGCAGGGCGCGGGCGTGCTGAGAAGGCTGAGCCGTCGAGCTCAGGGGCACTGAAAGGGCAGAGCCAAAGGAGGAGGGAAGACTGGGCTGGCTGGGCAGGGTCCCGGGCTGGAAGACCCAGAGGCAGTAAAGAAGGCGCTGGTCCTAGGGAGTCTAGTGGTTAGGACTCCGTGCTCTCACTCCTGGGACCTGGGTGTGATCGTTGGTCGGGGAACTCAGATCGAGCAAAAAAATAAGTTTCTGATTCTGGTGACAGTGGTGACCCTTGTGATGTCATCCGTCAAGCCCATGGATGTTGACCCCCCGCCCCCAGAAATACCCAAGTCTCAACAAGCCACACTCTCCAGATTTGTATTCCAGAGGGAATCTTTCTGGGTGGCAAACGAGGTCTCGTACCTCCGCTACTTGGGATCTCCAGGTGACTCAGTAGGAGTCAGGCCCCCGCTGCGTGTTCCCCGTGATCCTCTCCACCTGGTCCCCACCCAACCTCTCATGCCTCGCTCCTCCCAATCTCCAACCCGTAACTAGCTGACCTGCTGGTTCCTGTAGCGTCAGGTTCTGAAAGGCCCCCAGAGTCCTGCCTGCATTGCTCACTGCTGTCTCCCTGAAACAGAAGGCCTGGGAGAAGGAATATACCAGAGGCTGGTCCCGAGCCACTTAGATGGGATGGACCAGGTTCCTGTCGCAGTGGGGTTTGCAGTGCGGGTTCAGCCAGTGCTCCAGGAACTGCTCCTCAGCACGGTGTTCCAGGAGGAGCAGATGGTGCATGTATTCCTGTGAAACAAACACACATTTCAGAGAGAAGCTTTTATCCATGGTGACGGCCGAGCCGCCCCTGTGCAGGGTACGGCTGTGCTTCTGAGATACAGCAGCACAGCCAGGGAGGAGAAAGTACCAGCAACCATAAGTGCTGAAAGGGTGTGTATCCATGGGGGCTCATAGGCACTGATGACGGAGAGTTACATAGAACAACCACTTTGGAAAACAATCTGTTGCCTAGAATCCTGAAATGCCACTCTTTTTTATAGCCTAGAGCAGTGATTCTCAAATTTCATCAGGCATCAAGAAGCCCCGTAGAGGGCTTGTTGAAACCTACAGATTGGGACTTCCCTAGTGGTCCAGTGGTCCAGTGGCTAAGACTGCACGCTCCCAAGGCAGGCCATCCTGGTCAGGGAACTAGATCTCACGTGCTACCACTGAAAAATATCCCACATGCTGCAACTAAAACTGAAATAAATAAATAAAAATAAAATTTTTTAAACCTATAGATTGCTGGGCCCCATCTGCAGACTTTCTGATTCAATGAGTCTGGGATACAGCTCCAGAATTTCCATTTCTAACAAGTATCCAGTTGTGAATGTCACTGGTCACTTTGAGACAAAGAGAAGCTAAGAATGTTTACAGTAGCAATAAATTTGTAGTAGCAAAATACTGGAAACAGGTAGAAAGATTTCAAATATCCATTGATAGGATGATGGATGAATAAATTATGATAGGATCACAAAGTAGAATATTACACAGCAGTGAAAATGTGACTATAATAACATACAGAAACATAGATGAGTCTTAGAAATAGCATGAGTGAACAGAGCAACTCCAAGAAGACAATGTTTATAGTGTGGTATCACTTTAATGAAGCTGAAGACATGCATGACTTAATAATATACTAGTTATGGCACCACACATGTGTGATAAAATCCTCTTTTTCAAAAGGTAAAGGATAACTATAAGAAAGTTGGAGTTGATATGCTACTGTCCAACAAAATAAGTTTTAAAGCCAAAAAAAATGTTACTGGGGATCTAGGGGCATTTTGTGAAAAACAGCCTGGCAATTTCTTAAAATGCTGAATATAGAGTTAGTATACGGGCAGGCAATGGGAAAAATGAAAGGATATATTCACACAGAAGTGTGTACACGGTTTTTCACAGCAGCATTATTCATCAAAGTCAAAAAGTAGAAACAACCCAAATGTCCATCAACCGATGAATGGATAAACAAAATATAACATATCCGCAGACAATGGAAATACTATGTGGCCATTAAAAGGAATGACGCATGCTGCAATCTGGCTGAACCTCAAAAATACTATGCTAAGTTTGAAAAGCCAGTCACAAAGGACCACATGTTGTGCGGCTTCATCTCTGTGAAATGTGACTGGCTCTGCGTGTTGGTGTGTCCACAACAGAGGGCAGCTGGTTGTTCGGTACTGCCCGTCTCTGAGCAGCGTCTCCATCTATGGCCCCACGTGGCCAGGAGGCAGAGCGTCTTCGAGGTCCAGGATCTCCTCCTCTGCCCGACCCTCCAGCCCCACCAGCCAGTGAAGCCCCAAGTCTAGTGGGTGCTCCCGGATCCCCCCCGCCCTTCGCCTCTGCGCAGCCGCAGTCCCCAGCCCTCCTGCACGGTCCGGCGTCTGGGGAGCTCTCCCTGCCTCGAGCCTTACCTCCTTCCTCTCCACTCAACTCCAAGGGGAGGATCGGGGGCGGGGGGGCGGGCGGGGACTGTGCTTTTTGCTTGTTTGTTTTTTCTTTCTCTTTTCTTTTTAATAGACATGTTTCAGAGAAGTTGTAGTTTCACAGAAAAATGAAGCAAAAAATACAGTCATTTCCCATATACCCCACAGCTGCGCAACCTCCCCGATTATCAAAATCTTGCCCCAGAGTGGTGAATCTGCTGCGAGAGATGAACCTACATCGACTTCGCGTCATCACCCAGAGTTTATGCTGCGGTCCCTCTTGGTGGTGTACATTCTATGGGTTTAGACACGTGCATGGTGACGCGTATCCATCATTAGACTATCGTACAGAATACTTGCATTGCCCTATAATTCTTTCATGTTCTTCCTCTTCATCCCTCCCTCCCCTCTAACCCCTGATAACAATCCATCTTTTTACTGTCTCGAAGGAAGGCGATGGCACCCGACTCCAGTACTCTTGCCTGGAAAATCCCGTGAATGGGGGAGTCTGGTGGGCTGCAGTCCAGGGGGTCGCTAGGAGTCGGACACGACTGAGCGACTTCACTTTCACTTGTCACTTTCTTGCATTGGAGAAGGAAATGGCAACCCACTCCAGTGTTCTTGCCTGGAGAATCCCAGGGACGGGGGAGCCTGGTGGGCTGCCGTCTATGGGGTCGCACAGAGTCGGACACGACTGAAGCGACTTAGCAGCAGCAGCAGGTTTACCTTAGAAGCAGGAAAACATCTACTTATGCCTCTTTAACTACACTAAAGCCTTTGACTATGTGGATCATAAATAACAAACTGTAAAATTCTGAGAGAGATGGGAATACCAGACAACCTGATCTGCCTCTTAAGAAACCTATATGCAGGTCAGGAAGCAACAGTTAGAACTGGACATGGAACATCAGACTGGTTCCAAAAGGGAAAAGGAGTACGTCAAGGCTGTATATTGTCAGCCAGCTTATTTAACTTCTATGCAGAGTACATCATGAGAAATTCTGGGATGAACAAACACAAGCTGGAATCCACATTGCCGGGAGAAATATCAGTAACCTCAGATATGCAGATGACACCACCCTTATGGCAGAAAGTGAAGAGGAACTAAAGAGCCTCTTAATGAAAGTGAAAGAGGAGAGTGAAAACGTTGGCTTAAAACTCAAAATTCAAAAAACTAAGATCATGGGGTTGGGTCCTGTCACTTCATGGCAAATAGATGGGAAACAGTAGAAACAGTGACAAACTTTATTCTCTTGGGCTCCAAAATCACTGCAGATGGTGACTGCAGCCATGAAATTAAAAGACGTTTGCTCCCTGGAAGAAATGCTATGACCAACCTAGATAGCATGTTCAAAAGCAGAGAATTACTTTGCAAACAAAGGTCCATCTAGTCAAAGCTATGGCTTTTCCAGTGGTCATGTAGGGATGTGAGATGTGGACCATAAAGAAAGCTGAGCACCAAAGAATTGATGCTTTTGAACGGTGGTGTTGGAGAAGACTCTTAAAGTCCCTTGGACAGCAAGGAGATCAATCAATCCTAAAGGAAATCAATACTGAATATTCATTAAAAGGACTGATGCTGAAGCTGAAGCTCCAATAGTTTGGCCACCTGATGCGAAGAACTGACTCATTAGAAAAGACCCTGATGCTGGGAAAGATTGAAGTCAGAAGGGGAAGGGGACGACAGAGGATGAGATGGTTGGATAGCATCAGTGACTCGATGAACATGAGTTTGGGCAAGCTCCAGAAGATGGTGAAGGACCAGGAAGCCTGGTGTGCTGCAGTCCAGAGTCGGACAAGACTGAGTGACTGAACAACAGCAACAACCATTTTAATGGCAGAAAACAAAGAGGAACTCAAGAGCCTTTTGATGAAGGTGAAAAAGTTGGCTTTAAACTCAACATTCAAAAAAGTAAGATCATGGTATCCAGTCCCATCATTTCATGGCAAATAGATGGGTCAAAAATGGAAATAGTGACAGAGTTTACTTTGCTTGAGAGTCCCTTGGACTGCAAGGAGATCAAACTAGTCAATCTGAAATGAAATCAACCCTGAATATTCATTCATTGGAAGAACTGATGCTGAAGCTGAAGCTCCAATATTTTGGCCACCTGATGGGAAGAGCTGACTCATTAGAGAAGACCCTGTTTCTGGGAAAGAGTGAAGGCAGAAGGAGAAGGGGATGACAGAGGATGTCATCACCAACTCAATGTACATGAGTTTGAGCAAATTCTGGGAGATAGTGAAGGACAGGGAAGCCTGGTGTGCCACTGTTCTGCTGCTGCTGCTGCTAAGTCGCTTCAGTCGTGTCCGAGTCTGTGTGACCCCATAGACAGCAGCCCACCAGGCTCCCCCGTCCCTGGGATTCTCCAGGCAAGAACACTGGAGTGGGTTGCCATTTCCTTCTCCAGTGCATGAAAGTGAAAAGTGAAAGGGAAGTCGCTCAGTTGTATCCAACTCTTAGCGACCCCATGGACTGCAGCCTACTAGGCTCCTCCGTCCATGGGATTTTCCAGGCAAGAGTACTGGAGTGGGGTGCCATTGCCTTCTCCATTCATGGTGTCCCAAAGAGTTGGACACAAGTTAGCAACTAAATAACAACAATGTTTATCTTTTCCAGAATATCTTATCATTGGAGTCATACTGTGTATAACCCTATCAGATTAGCATTTTTTACTTAGAAATATGCATTTAAGTTTCCTCCATATTTTTTCATGGTTTAATAGCCCATTTCTTTTTAGAGCTCAATAATATTTCATTTTCTAGATATACCACAATTTATCCATTTACCTACTGAAGGGCATCTTGGTTGCTTCCGAGTGTTGACAATTATGAATAAAGCTGAGATAAATATCTATGTGCATGTTTTTGTATTGCACATAAGTTTTCAACTCATTTGAATAAATACCAAGAAGCGTGATTCCTGGGTCATATGTTAAGAGGATGCTTAGTTGTGAAGGAAAAACCTGGACTGCCTTTGAAAGTGGCTATGCCGCTCTGCATTCCCACCAGTAGTGGAAGAGAGTCCCTGTTGTCCTCCAGCCTTGCCAGCATTTGATCATGTCAGTGTTCTGGGTTTCGGCCATTCCAGCAGGCATACAGTGGCATCTCATTGTTTAATTTGCATTTCCCTGACGACATAGGATACGAGCATCTTTTCAGATGCTTGTTTTTCAATCCATGTTCTTTGGTGACGTATCTGTTCAGGTCTTTTGCCAAGGTAGGTTTAGGTTTTTAAAATATGAATAATGAAAATGGTTTTATTGTTTTTATCATAGGTGACACATATTACTGTTTTGAAATTATGTAAAAATTAAAAGTTATAAAGAAGACAGTGAAAAATCCCTGCTGTTGGTTTGGTTTGGTTTTGTCTATCTCTTCATTCTGCCACAAAGTGACTTTTTAAAAAATTTATATGCAATTGCTTCCTCTCTTAAAATACTTGAATGGCTTCCACTGGGCTAAAGAAAATTCCTTAAAGTGGTTTGCAGGGTTGCTGGTGATCCTGCCTCACCCACTTCCTGAGCCTCTTCCATCACCATCACCCCACACGAGCTTTGTGCTCCATCTTTCCCTGGATGGGCTATGCTTGCTCTGCTCTCTGATTTTAGGTATTCTCTCTGCCCAGAACACCCCTGTGCCTTCTTTTTTTCCTCAGTTCAGTTCAGTTGCTCAGTCTTGTCCCACTCTCTGTGACCCCATGGACTGCAGCACGCCAGGCCTCCCTGTCCATCACCAACTCTCAGAGTTTATTCAAACTCATGTCCATCACGTCGGTGATGCCATCCAACCATCTCATCCTCTACTGTCGTCCCCTTCTCCTCCTGCCTTCAATCTTTCCCGCCATCAGGGTCTTTTCCAATGAGTCAGTTCTTCACATCAGATGGCCAAAGTACTGGAGTTTCAGCTTCAGCATCAGTCCTTCCAATGAATATTCAGGACTGATCTCCTTTAGGATGGACTGGTTGGATCTCCTTGCAGTCCAAGGGACTCTCAAGAGTCTTCTCCAACACCACAGTTCAAAAGCTTCAATTTTTCGGCGCTCAGCTTTCTTTAGAGTCCAGCTCTCTGTCTCATCCCAATCTGATTTTTCAGCCCTCAGCTTAGATGTTACTTCCTCCAGGCAGCTTCTCAGATTCTCTGTGACACCACAGCTCTCTGGACTCCCCCCAGCACAGCTCTGGTCACTCAGCTTAGCAGTGACCTCTCCCTGAGAGCAGGGATTTAATTGGGCCTCATTGGACTTTTTAGTGGAGGTGCTGTGTATGTTGGCTCATGTGCTGGCACACGGACTTGATGTTTCCTTTTGAAAGACAGAGAACTGACTTTCAATTTGATGGATATATGTTGTCGACACTGCCCCGAAATAAGGCTTGGTGCTGAAATTATGGGATGGGAATCACTGCAAAGTATGCATGGAACAGTCCCTATGAGCACATGTAGATAACCCAAAGCTTCAGGCCATTAATCAGAGAAGTGGCCTTTCACCTTATACACATAGGTGGTAATCGATGACTGTAGAAGATAATTTTGGCAGGTACAGACCTAAAAATCCTAAATCATGAAAACCCTCCAATGGCATTGATAAAGCTTTAACAGGCAGTCCAGTTCAGAACTCTGAGTTTTTAAGTTTCAAGAAAATCCTCTAGGAAGTCTACATCCTAGATATTTTAGACATTTTTTTTAATTTAATGACTGTGCAAAGGAATGAATTATGAGGTGTCCAATTTTCCTGAAATATGTTTTCTTTCCCCCAGGACTCAGGCAGTTTGAAACTGTTTTGATTATGTTATTGCTTTCATTTAACTCATCAAGATGTACCCTGTGTCCTGGGTGAGGAGTCTCTGAGACAGCCGGGGAGGGGTTGGTTTCTGGGAGGGCTCCTTGTGGGACTCAACGAGGACTCCCCAGCAGCTTGCTGGACACGTTTGTGAGTTTGGGGCTCAACCCTGCCCTGTCTTGCCCTGTCTGCGGAGTCTTTGGCCAGAAGAATAGTCACTGGGAGGAACAGGAAGGCAGCGTGGAGTCTTATAAATAAGGAACAAGGACTTTTCAGCACATAGCTTTACTTATTCAGCTGTTCCATGTAATAGCTCCCTGAAGGAAACCCGCGTTGCTGTCTTTTCGCCTGCCTGTTTGCCAGGCATGTGGTGGAAGAGCTAAGAGGGTCAGGTCTGGGTCTGGATCGGGGGCTAGTTCCAGTCAAGACCTTACCACAACTGCTGCTTTCCACATCAGTCGCTAAGTCGTGTCCAACTCTTCTGCCAACCCATGGACTGTAGCCCACCAGGTTCTTTTGTCCGTGGGATTTCCCAGGCAAGAATACTAGAGTGAGTTGCCATCTTCCTCTCCAGGGGATCTTCCCAACCCAGGAATCAAACCTGCATCTCCTGTATTAGCAGGCAGACTCTTTACCATTCAGCCACCAAGTGTCCAGCCTCAATTTGTCCGTCTGCAATATGAGGTTGCACTAGCACTTACTTCACTGTGTTTCCAGGATTAAACAAAATGATACAAATGAAGCTCTGTGCCAAATTCGTAATCATCTGCATTTTCCTCTCTAAACCCATTCTCAAGACTTCCCTGGCTGTCCAGGGGTTAAGGCGCTGGATTCCAATGCAGGGAGGGCAGTTTCCATCCATGATCAGAGAACTAAGATCTCTCATGTGGCGCGGTACAACCACATATAAATAAATAAACCCATTCTCTCCCTTCCGTCACCTGGCCCTTGGCACTAAGAGGCTGACCTTGATGAACTGCAACACAGACGCTTTTGTCCTGCAGCTCCCAGTTGGGTTTGGAGGAGGAGGTGCCAGCAGAGGCCTGGAGGCAGGAGGCGAGAGGTGGGGTCCATATGGACTCCCCTGGTACCTCCCCGAGGACTCCCAGCAGGTGGTCTGCATTGCTCCCCTGAAGACCCAGCTTCTAGAGGTCTGCCCCTCCAGGTCTGCAGAATCACTCTCTTCCCTTCCACCCTCCTGCCTCAGCCCTGCAGCCTTTATGATTTCTTGTCAGTTCCCCTTCATCCTGCCACATCTTTGTAAACAGTCCTTGACTAAGCCCTCCTCAGTTAATTTTGGTTGCTATTTGATATGGGAGACCTGAGCATGTCCTGAAGTTGTGGACAGAGCATCTCTCCCAGGAACTGGTCCACAGGAAACTTTCAATAAATGTTTGTTGAATAAAAGACTAAAGCTGTGGTCCTCAAAGCATGGTCTGTGCTCCCCTCGCAGGTCCATGATGTCAAACCTACTTTTTGAATAATATTGAGACATTTGCTTTCTCATTTGAGTAATATCGAGACATTTGCTTTCTCATTTGAATAATATTAAGACATTTGCTTTCTCACTGTGCACGTGCGTGTGTGCTCAATCACTCCATCATGTCCAACTCTTTGTGACCCCATGGACTGTAGCCTGCCAGGCCCCTCTGTCCATGGAATTTTCCAAGTAAGAATACTGAAGCGGGTTGCCCTTTCCTACTCCAGGGGATCTTTCCGACCCAGGGATCAAACCCACGTCTCCCTCATCTCCTGCACTGGCAGGCGGATTCTTTACCCCTGAGCCACTTGGGAAGCCCTCTCACTGTGGGTAAAACTGACGCCTCTGCAGGAGCAAAGGCACCCAGCTATCCTAGTGGTCACAGTGTCCTTCATCACACACTCACAGCTAAAATAAATAATAAAAACCAGGCATGCTTAACAGGTCAGTTTCACTGAAACACGCCCTGGTAAAGCCGTAGAAGGTGACCAACAGGAAGTGCACAAGCAGCACTTTCTCTGCCCAACAAAGTGCGACGATTTTGTCAAGAAACAGCACCTGGGGGAATGTAGGTGTCAAGGGTTACACTAGGTGTTTCACGTGCCTGTTTGGCAGGCATCTTTCCGTAAACGAATGCACTGAGCTTGTCACTTCCAGAAAAGCAACTGATAGTGCTTGTTACTAAATGATGAAATTTGAGCTTTCAAGGGGAAATTAGAACTTCGGGAAACTTACATTTGCCACCATGAATCTGCACCTCTTATAATTATATGCTCGTTGGCATCCTTACCCATTTAATCCTTGTCCCTTTCAGCCAAACACCTATCTGGCTTTTTGATGAGTGACGAAGACATACCTAGTATATTACTTACTTCCTGACACATAGTAGGACCTCAGTAAAACACACAGAAGAAATGTACAAACAAGTGAATGAGTAAGTGAAATGACTGTTCTTTCTCCATAATCTCACTGACTCCTCCTTGGGAGGTTCCTGGGTATCTGTGTCAATCTGCCCATTATAATGGCCCAGGCCAAATGTACATAAAAAGCATCCAAGAATGAAATATATATATATATTTCACACTCCTAAACAGAGGCTGAAATCATTGTTGAAGAAAAACAATACAGACACACACATAGCGAGAGAAAGAAACAAGCTCTGGTTTCCATGACATTTCACTATTTATTTAAAATGTTAGGGAAATGAATACGCCACAAAGGCCTAAAAGCAATCATTAGTCAAAGATGAAAAGCCAAACTGAAAATCTGCTGAAAACCACAAATTCAACAATTGTGCTGGCTAGGTTAGAAATGGCCCAGCATTAATGATAATCTCAAATGTTCCTGGATCAAGAAAGAAAGGGTAGATGGAAAATAAGTTTTCATTTTTTTTTTAAATTTCTTTCTTCACGGGGAAGAAAACCAAACAAAAACCAATATCTGTTTTCCGTGTCCAATGCCAACTGTAATGGTTTAAGTAAATAATTTCTCAGTAATTAGAGCAGAAATTGGAAGAGGTCCTTTATAATGGCACAGGAGAGGTGTGATAATGAAATTAAAAACCCACTGGAACCTGAGCTTAGCTGAGAATCATAAGCTAGACAGTTAATCTATCAAGGTGGGATCTTTTTCCAAAAAGGCAAACTTCTTCCCATGACATTTGCATGGAATTAAAGATCCACTGACATTTGGATGAAGTATTTTGCTCATTAGTGAAAGCAAGGTAACCATACAGGCAGTAGGGTGGCTCAGAACTTAACTGCTCAGGGCCACCAGAAGGCTCAGTCCTAAAAGAAGGCAAATCATTTATGCGCACAATTTGCCTCTCAGTCACTCTGAACTGGTTTTTGAGATCACGGGGCACGCAAGGGTAATGGAGTCACTACATACATTTGTCAAGGCGCCAAATATGAAAGCATATTTTACAAAGACTATTTACAATAAAGCTAATATGATTTATACTTGCCCAACAAGAACATTCCTTAAAGGAACACAGGCCAAAATGGAAAGCATATTCCCAGGGCACACAAGTGCTTACGAATACAATCAAAAAGGACATAATTTTAGCTCAGATGTCATCTTTTTAGAGAATTTCCATGGTTCACCCCAGCAGTTGGCAATAATTTCTTTCCTAAAATTTGGAATGACTAAGAGAAATTTAATGAATTAAAGGAAGGCCATGGGGAAGACGTCTTTGAAATAACCTCCAGGTTCTATGGTAGAGTTATGTCCTACAACACTTCTCCCCTGGAGAGAAGCAGACAGAGGAAAGGAAATAAGTATCATGAGCATTTAGTAAATGTCAAACTCTGCTTGGTGCTGGGGGCCCAGACGTGAAACAAATAGTCCATCTGCTCAAGCAGTTTACAGCAGTCTAGTAAGAGAGAGAGGTTGGTTGTTTTTTGTTTTTCTAAGTCAGAAATAGCAAGTTTATGCTGTGAGTGCTCAGCCAGGGGGATGCTGTAATTCATGGTGGGAGGATGGGGACATCAGGAAATCCTCTTTAAAAAGGTGTCATTCCAGGTGAATCTCTGCAAATAAGTAGAGTTAACCAGGTAGGCAAGAGCAGAAGAAACAAGTACAAAGGCAGGTCCTGTCAGAGAAGAACTTCAAACATATCATCATTCCAGATAACCTCTCCTCCTGTTTCCAATGCCATTGAGTAGCACCCACGTGTCCACACAGACGCCCGCAAGTCAGTTTTGATCCCTCATCCTCCCTGACTGCATCCACTCCTCCCGCCCCAGAAACGGCTAACTGATCTACAAATTAAGATACCATAATCATGTTCCCCTCATGTCTTTACCTTAAAACCTCCACTGGAACACTCTTGGAGGACAAGAGCATGAATTACCTTTTTAAACTTTTAGAAAGCAATGTGGAAATAAAAGCCTTAAAAAGATTCATATACTTGGACCCAGTAATTTATTTTCTGACAATATGTCCTTAGCAACTAATTCAAAATGTTAAAAATACTATAAGAACAAACTTTTAGACTGTTGTTTATAATAGAAAAAACAGTGGAAGAAGGAGCCCTCCTACACTGTAGGTGGCCATGTAAACTGGTGTAACCAGTATGGAGAACAATACAGAGGTTCCTTGAAAAACTAAAAGAGAGCTACCACCATATGACCCAGCAATCGCACTCCTGAGCCTATGTCTGGAGAAAACCATAATTATAAAAGATACATGCACCCTGAGGTTCATTTATCACAAGCAAGACATGGAAGCAACCTAAACGTTCGACAGATGAAGGGATAAAGAACAGGTAGTACCTGTGTACGACGCAGTATCACTCAGCCCTAAAAAGAAGTGAAACAATGCCATTTGCAGCAACAGGGATGGGCCTAGAGACTGTCATACTAAGTGAAGTAAGTCAGACAGGGGCATATATCATATGATATGACTTACATGTTGAATCTAAAAGGATAATACAAGTGAACTTATTTACAAAACAGAAACTGATTCACAGACTTTGAAAGCACACTTATGATTACCACAGGGAAAGAGTCAGGGAGGGATAAATTAGGAGTTTAGGATTAGCGTATACTTGCTGCTGCTCCTGCTGCTAAGTGACTTCAGCCGTGTCAGACTCTGTGCGACCCCAGAAACGGCAGCCCACCAGGCTCCCCCGTCCCTGGGATTCTCCAGGCAAGAACACTGGAGTGGGTTGCCATTTCCTTCTCCAATGCATGAACGTGAAAAGTGAAAGTGAAGTCGCTCAGTCGTGTCCAACCCTCAGCGACCCCATCGACTGCAGCCTTCCAGGCTCCTCTGTCCATGGGATTTTCCAGGCAAGAGTACTGGAGTGGGGTGCCATTGCCTTCTCCATATACTTGCTACTATATATAAAATAGATAATCAACAAGGACCTACTGTATAGCACAAAGAACGCTACTCAAAATTCTATAATAACCTATGTGAGAAAATAAACTGAAAATGAATGGATATATGTATAACTGAACCACCTTGCTGTATACCAGAAACTAACACAACATTGTAAATAGACTATATTCCAATATAAAATAAAATTAAATTTAAGGCACACTCCTTCTTTTTGTTACAGTTGATGAAACAGAAAGCCATGTTACTACAATTGAAACTTTTATTACTTACAGGATTGTTACTAAGACATCTCATGGAGAATTTGACTCCAGTGAATTTGAAGTTAGGAGACATTATCAAGGTTTTCTTTGATTAAAAGAAAAACTTGAAGAAAAACAACCCACTCTGATTATTCCACCATTGTCAGAAAAGTTTAGAGTGAAAGGAATAGTGGAATGCTTTAATGGTGACATCACTGAGACACGCAGGAAGGCATTGCACAAATTTTTGAACCAAGTTGCTGATCATCCAACTCTAACAGTTAATGAGGACTTTAAAGTTTTTCCTATTGCACAAGCTTGGGAACTCTCTTCTTGCAAGAAGCAAAGGCCTAAATTACTCAGCAGGATGGGGCAGACAGAGCGGCTGCATTATCAATGAGAGGAGCTAAAAGTCGCCCCGAGGAATCCAAGGAAATGAATAACTGTTGAAATATTCAGCCAGAAAATAAATTTGATAGATTAAAATATCTCCAAGAATTTGCAAAAAAGAAAGGGAATATTTTGATGAAATGAAAGAATATGACCCAATTCATATTCTGTGGTCAGCATCAGAAGGAGATCTGGCTGGTGCTCTACGTGTTGCCAGCTGCACTGACAAATGGCGTTAAGGCCTCTGAAAACGATGTCTGGCCTCTCAGAGGCCCTGCTTCCTATTGTCTGTGAGTATGTGCTTCACAGTGAAATGTTAATGGGTGTCATGAAAAGAAGAGACCAAAGTCAGGCAGAACTGGATGCCAGAGTGGAAGCTTTGACCTCCAGAAAGGCAGATACTGATCTCTTTACAGAAGGGATGGAAAACTGGAAGATAAATAAAACCCTGAAAGCAGATTGGGAAAGATGGAAATAAAACAAAGCAAAATGATATCAAGTCAGCGTTTACAAACATGGCTGAGGAGAGCATTCTCTATGATGAACAGTGAGAGTGATTCACCACTGATCTCCTGATGGTGTGTTTCCATTATTTAGAGCCTTGCTACATGGGAACCCTTCCTTACATCACGGACAGATCTCCACTTGGAAGAAGCTTCTGAAGATAAATTGCAATTGCACTGAAGACCTCTATGTGATCCTTGGGAAACAGTGTCTGTTAACAAAGTTATTCTTTCTAGATGGCCTGGGTCCTTTCTAAAGTGGATGAAAAGTGTTTCACACTATCTGGAAAACCAACCACTTAAAACTCAGGTGTTCCGGGTCACTGATATGAATTTGGATATATATCCAACTTGGACAGGCTTCCCTGATACCTCAGTTGGTAAAGAATCCGCCCGCAATGTGGGAGACCCCGGTTCGATTGCTGGGTCGGGAAGATCCCCTGAAGAAGGGATAACCTACCCACTCCAGTATTCTTGGGCTTCTTTTGTGGTTCAGCTGGTAAAGAATCTGCCTGCAATGTGGGCGACCCGGGTTCAATCCCTGGGTTGGGAAGATCCCCTGAAGATGGGAAAGGCAACCCACTCTAGTAATTCTGGCCTGGAGAATTCCATGGGATCTCAAAGAGTCAGACACGACTGAGTGACTTCCACTTCCAACTTGGCTATATTTATATAAATATTTAGCTTTGTTTTAAATACGTTCTTAAATTTGTATGCCAATAATTATACACAAAGAAGTTTCCTCTTAAATATTTGTCTGTGGAATATGTCATTTTAAATATATTGCAAAGACTCAGTTTTAATAAAAAGATTAATATGAAAAATTAGATTTAAAAAGATAGTGGAAATGATTGAACAAAAGAGGGTAATTTACTATCATTATGGTTATTAAAAGTTATAATAATATGAAGAAATGTGTATAATATTAAGAGACACAGATAAAAAAGCATGCAGTTGAGCTTCCCTTTAAAACCTTATTTATTCCCATTTTGAATGTTGTACATGCAAAGTCTGATAAGAGCAAGTGTTGCCAAGAATACAAAGAACTAGGTATTTTTATATACACTACTGATGGGAGTTGGTAAGGCAATTTGGCAGTACCCATTTCAATTGCAACTACATAAACCCTCTGACTCAGAAGTTTCATTTCTTATCATTGAACTTGGCAAACATACATGTGTACAAGGATATCATGATCAGAAATAACTACAATGCCCATTGTTCCAGGAAGAGTTAAATAAAATAAACAAGTTGTATCATGTCTTAGTCCATTCAGGCTCTATAACCTGAAATTCCACAGACTGGGCAGCTCACCAACCACAGAAACTGACTTCTTCCAGCCCAGGAGATGGAAGATCACAGATCAGGGTGGAAGCAGGGGCAGACGTGGGCTGCCTGGCAGGCCAGACATCTCCTCGCATCCTCACGTGGCAGACGCGTCTGGGGAGATGTCCTGGGGCCTCTTGCATAAGGACACCAATCGCGTTTACAATCCGTGAGAGCAGAGCCCTTATGACCTGAGTACCGCCCAAAAGCCCCATCCCCGGATACCGTCACTTGGGAGTTCAGATTTCAGTATACGACTGGAGGGGAGGGGAAGACACAAACACTCAGACCATAGCATAATACATTTATCCTACACTTCAATTTAAAATGAACTAGAACGAGAAGTTTCACTTCTTGTAGAAGTGAAAGATAGTAAAGAAGTCACGAAATAAAGGCAGCCCTGCTCTCCCCGTAGCCTGAACTACAGCAGTGAGGGGGCAGACAAGCCTGACACGGTGAAGGCACAGGGAGGAGGCCAGCGTGACCGCAGGGGTGGAGCAGGGAGAGGCATGCACCGCAGGCAGAGATCAAGAGTGAACAGAGGGAATGGGCAGCCTCTAGGGCCTCGCGGGCCACTGTTGGACCGTGGCAGTTTGGGGAGCAAGGCCGGAAGTCACTGGAAGGATTTAAGCAGGGGGAAAATGGGGTCTGGCTTACTGTGTTAAGAACTGACTCTCACTGCTCTGCTGAGAACAGAAGCCGAGGGGTCCAGAAAGGATGTGGCTCGGTCCACTCTCAGCACTCGGGTGGTGGCAGGGGAGGGTGAGAAGTGGTCAGATGCTGGATTTCAGGCTCACACAACTAGGAGGAGGTGGCCAGCCCCTTACCCCAAGGGGGGAGGCAAGGGCAGGGAGCGGTTAGGTCTGAGCTGCTGGCTAGATGTTCCAGTGTAAACAGCCCAGCAGACAGTTGTATGAGGGAGCTCGTGCAGAGAGCCCAGGCCGGACTTAGGAGTGTGCAGAGGTGATATTTCAACTAGGGGACTATAAGAGGCAGAGAGCAGAGCCCTGGAATGCTCCAATGTTTAAAGGATTGTCGAGGGCTAAGAACCCAGCAAAGGAGACTGGCTGAGCAGCAGAAACCACAGAGCAGAGAGAGAAGCCAGGGGCCAGGCGTCCTGGAAAACAGGAATCCACTCAAGCAGAGAGCCCAGAGGGAAGCAAGAGGGATCCCTGTGTCGAAACAAAACAAGTGCCGGCTTGCTCCCAGTCCCCAGGACGCCGGGAGTAGAAGCTAAGGACCGCCCCTCCAGGACAGCACTTCTCCCACTTAGATGTGCCCCTGGGGCCCCAGCCTGCGGCTCAGGTCCGCCCTCACGTGTGGGGAGGAGCCTGAGACTCTGCATGTCTGGTGGGCCAGCCGGGCTGGGGACCACTTTTGGAGTTCTGAGAGTTCAGCCCCCAAACCCTGACCATCAGCAGAAGTGCAGTCGCAACTGCTGACACACTCCAGGGAAAGCTCAGGACTATCTTTCTCCAGCTTCTCCCCTCGCACCCCAAGCCCAGCCCCTCTCTCCACACAGCCCTGTCTCCCTCCGCTTCTCAGGCTGTTTCTCCTACCTGAGCATCTGGAGACTTCTAGCATGATGTCTTCATAACCTTCAGTCCTAAATCCTAGAGCAGAGTAAGTGAACTCAGCGAACACCCAGATGTCCCCAGAGGGGTTGTCCCCAGAGGGGTTGTCCCCATGCGAATCCTAGCCCTCCAAGAGGGCCTGTCGCCTTCCTGTGACATCTAGAACCCAATTCCCCCGCTTCTCTGAAGACCTGGGGGTCGCGTTTCCCCATCACTCCAGCTTCCAGATCCGAGTGCGTCCCTCCCCCTTTCGTCAGCCACCTTCAGCCTGCACAGCAGACACCTGCCCTCTGTCACTCCCCCAGAGAAACACTAACACAAGGTTGCTACATAGAGCAGATCTTCTTACCGGGTGAGGGCCACAGAGGGTGGTCACAGAGCAGAAAACGAGTTCAAACTCAACGCCAAGGCCATAAAATGAATGTGTCGGCTACTTCCTGCCACGAGAGCTCTGGCAGAGGTGGGCCTCTCTGACCTCCCCACCCATCCCACCCCGACCCCTCTCCCCATCCCCGCCTCTAGGGCTTCCACCCCTTCCCCCCTGGCTGCCTCCAGACACTCAGAACACTTCCGGCTTCCTTCCCCAGAGCTGCTCTCTTCCTCTTTCCCTCGGTCCTCACCTTCCTCCATCAAGGGTGCCAGCAAGGTGTTCCCACTCCTCTGAGGCGGAAGCCAGGCCTCCCCACAAGGAGGGCCCACCAGTGATCTTTTCAAAGGCGTTATTCTGTCCTTCCCACCACACAGTCAGGACAGAGCGGCTGTTGCTGTGAGTCGGCAGGATACAGGTTGTCAAAGCAGTCCAGCCCCCGGAATGTGTGGGCAAAGCTTGTCTGAACCTGCTTCCAAAACACCTATCATCCCACAGAAGCCAACACCTGCCAATATTTAAGCCTAGTGTCAAGAATATAAACATTGCTTCATAGACGCTCCCGAGGAGAGACGACTACAAATCTGCCCATTTGCTTTCATTCTGAATTCTTGATCCCTCCCCAAAGCACCATCCGTTTCCTCTCATCAGTGGCCTGTCTCCTCTCTGAAAGGGTTTTGTTGTGCACAGTCCCTCAGATGGGAGAAGCAAAATGAAATAACCCGCCAGCCATCTCTCGGTAATTTTGAGCACATAAGTCTCCAGGCTCAGCTCCCAAGGACAGACCCACGCTGCTCATCTCTCCCAGTCCAGCTGTCCATCTCCAGGTTACATAACATGTCCAAAAACGTAATATCCCACGTCCTGTGGATAATGGGACCTGAAGGCCAGAGTTCACGAGGCTGTGTCCTGAGCCTCTAAGTGGCTCCTGCATGCCAGCTTAACCCCACCGCTTCAAACCCCTTGTGTCTCCCACCCAGTACAGAATGAAAGTCCACTCCGCTAGGACAGCCAGCGCCTCCCAACCTGGCCCTGAGAGGACCTTCCATGCTCATCACCTATCATCCCGTGTATCCTAGACACTCAAGGTCAAAAGAGAGGAAACTGGAATCCAGACTGTCTGAAAAAACATTATCCTGCAATGCCTTTTCCAAAACACACACACACACCCTCATGCACACACACACTCACAGACCTACACTTCCTCATACACAAATAGTCATACACAAATCCTCACACACACACACGCATAGTTATACACACACACATACCTTCACACATATACACCCTCACATACATTTATATCCTATACACACAGTCATACACAAACCCTGACACACACTCGTATAGTCGTACACACACACATACCTCACATACATATATAGTCATACACAAACCCTCACACACACGTATAGTCATACACACGCACATACCTTCATATATACACACCTTCACATGCATTTATGTCCTATACACACAGTCATACACAAACGCTCACACACACACACGTGTAGTCACACACACACACATATCTTCATATATACACACCCTCAAGTACATATATATCCTATACACACACAGTCATACACAAACTCACTCTCTCTCATACACACACACAATATCTGCCACCCTGAACACACAGAACAGTGTGTCCATCCCTAACAAAGGAACATGCAGGTAAATGGTTTGCACAAAGAAAGAAGGAGGGTAGAAAGTGGTCTCGGCAAAAGGTAAAGAGCCACGAGGTGTGGTTTATGCAGCCAGAGGTGCATCTCACGGCCTCCTGGTGACCTGCTGACAAACAGAGGTCACTGCACCCAGGGCTCACATTCGACAGCGATGCAGGTTAAGATGGTGGTGACTTCCACCAGTGGCTCAGCTAAAACGGCTGAATCGAAACGATAAGGCAACTAAGTATATAGCACAAGGAACTACATTCAATATCCTGTGATAAACCATAATGCAAAGTAGTACAGAAAGAAGAATATATATACATATGTAGGTATATATAACTGACTCACTTTGCTGTACAGCACAAATTAACATTGTAAATCAACTATACTTCAACTAAAAAATACTGTAATTTTTAAAAAGGGCTGAGTTGCCCCTTTTTACACAACAGGTGGTTGGTCTTGCTCACCTTGCGCTCAGTAAAGCCCTTGAAAGGAAAAGTCAGCAGTGAGACACAGAGGGGACCAAGGGGGGGAAACAGGGGGAACCACGTCAGGCAGCGAGCGCAGGAGGCCGGGCACCTGGCATCAGGGACAGCTCGAGGGCGCCTGGCGTTTGAGGGAGACCCCTACACAAGCCCCTGCAGGGGCTCCAAACAAGCCCCTCTGCTCCTTGCCAAGTCCAGGTCTGGCTGTGGGCTCTTCCTGTCAGTCGCTGACTGGCACCAAGAACATGGTCGCCCCGACGCTCTCTCCAGATTCTAGATTAGAGCCTGGGATGAACATTGTAGCCAGACTCTGGGCCAAACTCTGCATTTTACAGAGACAACTGCTACTCCAGGAAAAGGAAAGGACTCACCCCGCGTCGAAAGGCCACAGTCCGGAGTGAGTCTGCACAGAATATAGCCTGGAATCACACTGCGGGGCGCTCTCATCCCGCCTCACCCACCCACACACTGTCCACATCCTTCAAGCTTCAGCTCTTCCAGGAAGCCTTCCCAGCCTCCCTCCTCTTTCAGGTCAGAGCTCGAGGCCCTCTCCTCAGACCCCGTGTGCCAGATAACCTCATTAGATAACTGGAGTCGGGCTGCACGGCTCTGGTTCTTCCTTATCCATACCACAGACACATGCTTCTCAAATGAAACAAGAATGCCTAGTCTTTGGCCTCAGGTCCGGTGCTCAGCAGGGCACAGCGGATGTAGAGTGTAATTCGGAGCCCATCTTGGGAAGCATGGAGGTCTCTCTACTCGACCTCTCAACCTTCTCACACGCTCTCTCTCTCACCTGCATCTAGAGAACTCAGCCACCTACTCCCCAGACCACTCAGTTCAACACTCAACTGCTTTCTAAACGTGCTCCCCACTGTTACCCGTGGCAGGCCTCCCCGGAGAAGGCCCGGGCTGGTGGTTCTGGGCTTCAGCTGCACACTGGTGCCATCTGGGGGCCTCTACCCACTCCCCGATGGCACACCTCGGGCCACTCATCCCTGAGGGGTCCCAGGTGGCATATTTTTAACCTCCCCATTTGATTCCAGCACATAGCCAAGGTGAAGAAACATGCTCCTAAGGAAAAAAAGATGTGATTCCGGAAACTGTGTTGGTTCAGCCAGGACCGTGCGTGGGTGGAGGTAATTGTGAGTGACAGTGTGAGAGACACACACAGTGAAAGAGGGAGAGGTTGGTCAGCACTGAAGACAGGCTTCTTCACCCCCGGCGCTATTCCAGTTCGAGCCAGATGAGTTTTGTTGTGGGAGCTTCTCTGTGCACTGTAGGATAGTTAGCAGCGATCTTGGCCTTAACCTGTTAGATGCCAATAGTAAACCCTTCCCACAGCAGCTGTGACAACCCAAGAAGTCTCCAGACATCGGCAGATGTCCCTGAGGTAGGGGAACGAAATCACCCCTGGGTGACAGCTACAGGTACAAACCAAGTACTAAATGTTTTGCTGTATGTTTACAGGTCACAACAAGCACTTTCCTAAATTTGACTGAGTGGCTAAGGATTCTAGACACAGGTCAGTGTCTTGGTGAGGGACACGCAGGACTGTACCACACACAGGATGTGTAGGAAGTGGTGGGTGAGTCGAGACAGAATCACAGAAACTAGATTAGGCAGGTTCGAGGAGTTAAGATGAGTCAGTGGCGCGTGCGTGCATGGTAAGTCACTGCTGCCATCCAGCTCTTTGCAATCCTATGGACTATAGCCCGCCAGGCTCCTCTGTCCAAGGAATTCTCCAGGCCAGGATACTGAAGTGGGTCGCCATGCCCTGCTCCAGGCGATCTTCCCGACCCAGGGATCGACACAAGTCGTTTATATTTCCTGCATTGAAAGGCAAGTTTTTAATCACTAGCGCCCCCTGGGAAGCCCGAGTCGGTGCTCAAACCTAAGAAAGACGACCAAATTAACAAAACCCCAAAGCCAGATAGTCCAGAAAATAGCAAAGCCGGAGGCAAGCGGAGGGTTGTCACCGATGAAGGCTGATGATGACCAGGAGCTGGGAAGAGGAAAACAATCAGAGAAGGAGCTCTGGGGCATTCTGGGCATGGAAGGACCACAACAAGCCGTGTCTGAGGACGAATCGAGCATCGTGCGTAGCTGGCACAGGCGGAGGAAGGAAGCTGGAGGCAGGAAGCGGAGCCTAACGCCCCGCCCACCTGCTGCCTAAACCGCCTCCAATCCCCGCAAGGCGGCCCTCCACAATCAGAGCTCAGGGCAGGCGCCGGCGGAGAAACCACTCGGCCCACTCGCACAGCCTATCTCCCGGGCACCTGTGGGGGCCTTGAACCGGCCCCGTGACCAGCCTCCCCCAGCCTCCGGGGCCCACGAGGAAGAGCCTCTGGAACGGCCCCTCCAGACAACACCCCCAAAGCACAAAGAACCAGTTGCGGCCCCCCAGGGACCCTGGAGCCAGGCACCCTGCTCACCCTCCACCCTGCCCCTTCCCAACCCCTGTCCTCTGCGCTCACGTGGCCCCCTGCCTGGTTCCGCCCTATCCCCTCACATTCCTCCTGAGTCCCTAGGGCTCTTCTGCTTATGCCCACCTCTGAGCGCCGGCAAACTCGGACTTCATTCCCGGACCTCTTCTAAACGCTGTGCCTACAGCCCGAGTCTGCACTCCGCCACTCAGATCATCCCCTGACTGTCCTCCGCTGAACCGAGAAGTCCAGCGTCCCCCGCACCCTCCCTGCTCCCGCGTCTGCCCCCGCCAGCGCCGTCCTCCTGCACTCAGAGACTCCAGCCGCCTCTGGCTTCTCCCACCAAAAAGAACAAAGCCACATCCACCCTTCACAGTCTGAAGCCCTCGCTTGGTTTCTAAGCGATTCTGGGAAACAGCGCTTTGCTGGCTTCTCTGTGTCTCCCACCCTCGGGGAGCAGAAACCCGGAGGACCATCTGCAGCCTTGCTGCACCTCGTCGCTGGCACTTAGTACTCAGAGGAGTCTTACTGCATGCTGAGTACCCTTTTAAGTGCCTTCGTATGAATTACCTTCTTGGGTTCTCACAACGGAGCTGCTTTACGCTATTGTTTATAACAATGATATCATAGTAATATAAGTGGTACTATTTGTTACCCTCTTCTTGCAGTCGAGAATATTGAATCAAGAGTACTGAGAAACGTGAGGGAACGTCTTCAAAGTTCCATAGTTGGAAAATGGGGAGATTCACACTCAAATGGTTTCCCCCCAGCCACCACTGCTCGGCCGGGCACGGTAATGAGAGCCTTCTTTTAAAGGGACTAATCCAGCTGCCCACTCGATTCCGCAGGGAGCGAAGCCAGTGCTGCTGCAGGTCCTCGGGGCTTTGTTGCAGAGACACAGTGAACAGAGGTGAGTGTGGGGCTTGGCTGGCGTGGACGCAGGGTGGGGACCAGCCTGGACCGCAGACACAGCTTCACAGACATGCTGACTCTGCCGGGGTCGCTGCTGCTTACCTTCACCTGTTGCTTAGTTGCTAAGTCGGGTCCAATTCTTTGCGACCCTATGGACTGTAGCCCACCAGGCTCCTCCGTTCATGGGATTCTCCAGGCAAGAATACTGGAGTGGGTTGCCATTTCCTTCTCCAGGGGATCTTCCCAACCCAGGGATGGAACCAATGTCTCCTGCCTTGACAGGCGGATTCTTTACCACTGAGCCACCTGGGAAGCTGAGTGGGAATGTCGGCACTTCCGTCATGGGAAGGCGAGACAAGCCAGGGTGGCAGGGTCTTGTAGCACCCAGCACAAGTCACAAAATGAAGGCAGGAGAGGGGCTCCTGGTTCAGAAAAACTAGGCAGACACCGGGATCCTACAGGGCTGAGCCGAGGCCCCAGCCTGAAATCAGAGGCATGGGGCGAGCACAGAAGCTGGTGGCAGCAGGGCAGAGATCCTGCCTTGCCCAGACAGAGAATCGCCACTGGTCCTGGATGCTGGGCCAGCCTGCCCGGGGCCCAAGGCAAGAGGGAGAAGGCCGCATTGACGCCAGCCTCGGGGCACAGCTCCCGAGCGTCCAGTTCAGAGGAGCCGCCCGACAGCCCACTCAGGATCCTGGGCCCCCAGCGGGGGCTGCACTGTTTCCATGTAAAGCCTGTGTGAACAGCAGGGGAGTGGGGCTGGCGCCTCTGGGAGAGAACGGTGTGAGAAGGTGGTCACCCTGCACCTGAGGCTCTAGAGTCTCCATCTAACGCCCTGAACAAGCACTCCAGCCACCTCCCTCTCCCTTCAAACAGCCCAGAGCCTGCCTGGAACTCACCCGCATGGGCTCATCAGGGAATCCGGGTTTGCTTGGCCTGTCCTGGCGCCGGGATCTCAGGAGCTGCTTGGCCTGCTTTTCCGTCAGAATGGGAGAGGCCCCTGAAAAAGTCAGGAAGGACCTCGGGGACTCTCAGGCACCCCCATCCACGCGCCATCTCACCGTCCAAGGCCAAGCATTTGCAAGTCCAATTTGGGTCCACACACAAAAGTTCTTTCACAGAGACCTGTCTCAGAGGGCCTGGCTTTCCCAAAGGCTCAGAGAGGAATTTTTAATTGTTCCTAAGATGGCTAAGGCTGCATAATTAAAACTTATTTACCTACTGTGATGACCCATTCCTCTAAAAGTGGCGATTACTTTAATGGATATGTTTCTTTAAACACATTTTCTTCAGGTTCCTGATCAGTGTGTTTCTTATCCCTCAGGGTTGCTTTGGTGAGATTCTTTCAAAGCCTCAACACACTAAATCAAGTTTAAATTGTTACTAGAAGGTTCCCCCATGACAAGATTATGTTAAACTTGGTAAGCACCCACGATCCCTCAAAACAGATATTATAATTAAAGTAAATCAAATTTTGACAATCACACAAACTCTAAAAGATATTATCATAATAAAAGTATATCAAGGGAATTCCCTGGTGGTTCAGTGGTTAGGACTCCCACTTTTACTGCAGGGAACTCCAGGTTCAATCCCTGGTCAGGGAACTAAGATCCCACAAGCCAGGCAGCACAGAGCCCGCCCCAAAAAACGGTGAAAAAAATGTATGTCAAATTTTAAGATTGATCAGCATTTTTGAGAATTAGTATTCTAATACATTTAAAGATTAAAAAAATTTTATCCCTTATGATAGCAATTCTGGGAGCCCACTCTTAAGGAAAAAAGAGCATTGAATTATTATGTATTAGATATTATTTGAAATTCTGAAAAAATACTTTAAAAATATAAAATAGGTTTATTCCAGTTTATCTTGTCAGCATAGAAATAGGTTTCAGGAGTTAATGCTCACCTGAGAAGAAAATCAGCAAGGTGAGAGACAGCACAAGCACAAAGAACCCCTTCATCCTGCCGGGCCCTCTCTGCCTGTCGCAGAATGAATCCCCCCACGGAGAGCCAGCCTACTTGAAGGAAGCCACATCCGGCCCAAACGCTGTGTGTGCTTTGATTCACAGCGCTCACGGCATGATGTGAAAGTCATCTGACTCAAAGTTTTTATTATGATCACCAAAATATTTTCCTCTGAATTCCTATAAATTTTCGTCCTGAGGAAGGAAATTATCCCTCTGTCATATGACTTTCAGAGCTTGGATTTGACAGAGCAACACGCGACAACCATTTCATTTAAACAGATCCATAGACATCTTGGAGTAGCTTGTGTTTATGTTCCTATTGTTTCACTGAGGTGGAATCATCTCTTACATTTGCATATTTTATGACATTTTTCCAAAGCCCATTCACCAGTCTAATTTGACCTCCCCAATAATTTCAGAGGTCGGCATGGAAATTAGCCAGGAGCCTGATGAGGGGAAAATTTTTTTCAGCTGACCTTGGAGCCAGATAGACCAGGGTTCATGCCTGGGGTTTATGTCTTTCTAGCAACGTAAGCTTCCATCAGTCACTTACCGTCTCTCCTTTTTTAAAAGCAAGTGTTGTCCTTTGTCGCTGTGCTGGGTTTTCCTTTCTCCATGCGGGCTTCTCACTGCAGTGACTGCAGTGGGTTCTCTTGCTGCAGGGCATGCGCTCTAGGTGAGAGAGCTTCAGTAGCTGCCGTTCGCGGGCTGGGCTCAGCAGGTGTATGTGTGTGGGGGAAAGGAGAGGGTCTCGTTGCTCTGCAGCATGTGGGATCTTCCAGGACCCAGATTCGAACTGTGTCCCCTGCATTGGCAGGCAGATTCTTAACCAATGGACCACCAGGGAAGTCCCCACTTACCCTTTCTGAACTTCAGTTTCCTCTCCTGAACAAAAGAAATAACAATACCTACCATGTAGAGTGTAGGCTACGGAATGAGCTGCATAGCTCATCTTTTTATAAACAAGGAAGTGAGGTTCAGAGAGGTGAAATAATGTCCAAGTTCACACGTTATGCAGAAGTCCAGCCAAATTCTTCTGCCTTTAAAGGCCAGCACTCTTCCCATTATGCCCCCAAAAGGGCTCCGGCAATATGCTATCAATCCTACTATAAGCAGCCTCGCTCCATACTGAAGTATATTTTTTTAAAGATAATAAAATCTCAGTAAGCTAGTCTTTTTAAATCCAGATCACCAAATACGTATTACATAAAATTGTAAATATATTATAAAATACGTGTGTGGATGGTACTTGGCATTGATTGGGATAAAATTCTCACTCAGAGAAGGGGTCTTATGTTTGTGTTGTTGCTTTGCCCACTCAAAAGAAAACAGCCTCCTATCGGTCGTGGTCCAAGTTTATGCTAATGTTGTGTAACTGATATTAAAACAAAGTGTTCTGCCCATTCTGTTGGTATAAAAATAGTCTGAACAGAGTATAAACAAGGGGAAAAAAATCATGCATTGTTAGCAAAGTTGCCTCATATGTTAATTTGCTCAATATTCTATGTTTGGTTTTATGTACTCTGTTGCTATTAACATCCTTCTGTTTTCATACAGTTTTCAATAACTGTAATTATTGAGAAATTTTAGGAGCACTATTTTTGTCACACTAAACACCTTGGTTTTTTATGTGCATTGTCAAGCCTTTTATTCTTTTTTATTCTTTGTGGTTAGAACAAACATTAGCTGCATTGTTACATCAAATAAACATTGTCTGTGGGCTAAAAAAAAAAGGTTTATACTTAGCTAGAAATTTCTATGTATCCAATGTAAATTTACTATAAAAGTATTTTTTAATTTGGCAACTATTGTCTTTATCAGCAGTGTCCAATAAAATCATAATGTGCATCATAGATGCAAGCTACTAATACATAATTTACATTTTTCTAGTAGCCACATTCTTATAGTAAAAAAAGATAATTTTTAAATACACTTATTAACATGAAATACCCCAAAATTATTATTTCAACAAGGAATCGAGATAAATAATGAGATATTTCACATTCTTTTTTTTTTTTTTTGTACCATATCTTTAACACCTGAACATTTCAAGTGGTCAGTAGCCATATGGGCCTGTTTCTTCCATCTCTCTTGCCACCACCAGAATCTAAGCTACTATTACCTCTCACCTAGCTGCCTGTACCCATATCCCAAGAGGTCTCCCAGCTTCCCTCCCTGTTTGCTTCAATCCATTCTCCATGTAGCAATAATGATAGCCTTCTTCAAACAGAAACACAAAATATAAATTGGGCCTCATCACTTCCCTGCTTAATAATCCTTATCTTCCCACTGTGCTCAGAACAGAATGAGGCTCGGAGCCGGACTGGGCCAGACAAAGCGGCAGCCCGTCGGCTTCTGGTCTCTGGAATCTTCCAGCGCCCGCTCAGCTCGCTGCAGAAATGACTGCTGTCCACACAGGCAACATAAACTTCAAATGGGACCCCAAAAGTCTAGAGATCAGGACTCTGGCAGTTGAAAGACTGTTAGAGCCTCTTGTTACCCAGGTTACAACCTTGGTAAACACCAATAGCAAGGGGCCCTCTAATAAGAAGAGAGGTCGTTCTAAGAAGGCCCATGTTTTGGCTGCATCTGTTGAACAAGCAACTGAGAATTTCTTGGAGAAGGGGGATAAAATTGCAAAGGAGAGTCAGTTTCTCAAGGAGGAGCTCGTGGCTGCTGTAGAAGATGTTCGAAAACAAGGTGATTTGATGAAGAGTGCTGCGGGAGAGTTTGCAGATGATCCCTGCTCTTCTGTGAAGCGTGGCAACATGGTTCGGGCAGCTCGGGCTTTGCTCTCTGCTGTTACCCAGCTGCTTATTTTGGCTGATATGGCAGATGTCTACAAGTTACTTGTTCAGCTGAAACTTGTAGAAGATGGTATCTTGAAACAGGAATGCTGGCACTGAACAGGACTTGGGAATACAGTATAAATCCCTGAAACCTGAAGTGGATAAACTGAATATTATGGCAGCCAAAAGACAACAGGAACTGAAAGATGTGGGCCATTGTGATCAGATGGCTGCAGCCAGAGGAATCCTGCAGAAAAACGTTCCAGTCCTCTATACTGCATCCCAGGCATGCCTACAGCACCCTGACGTTGCAGCCTACAAGGCCAACAGAGGCTGATATACAAGCAGCTGCAACAGGCAGTCACAGGAATTTCTAATGCAGCCCAGGCCACTGCATCAGATGACGCCTCTCAGCACCCGGGTGGAGGAGGAGGAGAACTGGCATATGCCCTCAATAACTTTGATAAAGGAGCGCTTTAGGCCTTCCCTGGAGGAGCGCTTGGAAAGCATCATTAGTGGGGCTGCCCTGATGGCTGATTCATCCTGCACACGTGATGACCGGCGTGAGAAAATCGTGGCAGAGTTTAATGCTGTCTGCCAGGCCTTGCAGGACCTGCTCTCGGGGTACATGGGCAATGCTGGACGTAAAGAAAGAAGTGATGCACTCAATTCTGCAATAGATAAAATGACCAAGACCAGGGACCTGCGTAGGCAGCTCCGCAAAGCTGTCATGGACCACGTTTCAGATCCATTTCTGGAAACCAACGTTCCACTTTTAGTATTGATTGAGGCTGCGAAGAATGGAAATGAGAAAGAAGTTAAAGAATATGCCCAAGTTTTCCGTGAACATGCCAACAAATTAATTGAGGTGGCCAACTTGGCTTGTTCCATTTCAAACAATGAAGGTGTAAAGCTTGTTCGAATGTCTGCAAGCCAGCTAGAAGCCCTCTGTCCTCAGATTATCAATGCTGCATTGGCTTTAGCAGCAAAACCACAGAGTAAACTGGCCCAAGAGAACATGGATCTTTTTAAAGAACAGTGGGAAAAATAAGCCCGAGTTCTCACAGATGCTGTCGATGACATTACTTCCATTGATGACTTCTTGGCTGTCTCAGAGAATCACATCCGATGTGATCAGTGCCGCCAAGAAAATTGCTGAGGCAGGCTCCAGGATGGATAAGCTCGGCCACACCATCGCAGACCATTGCCCAGACTCAGCCTGCAAACAGGACCTGCTGGCCTACCTTCAGCGCATCGCCCTCTACTGCCACCAGCTCAACATCTGCAGCAAAGTCAAGGCCGAGGTGCAGAACCTTGGTGGGGAGCTGGTCGTCTCTGGGGTCGACAGCGCCATGTCCCTGATCCAAGCCGCAAAGAACTTGATGAATTCGGTGGTGCAGACAGTGAAGGCGTCGTATGTGGCCTCCACCAAATACCAGAAGTCCCAGGGGATGGCATCCCTCAACCTCCCTGCTGCGTCGTGGAAGATGAAGGCACCTGAGAAAAAGCCCTTGGTGAAGAGAGAGAAACAGGATGAGACGCAGACCAAGATTAAAAGAGCATCTCAGAAGAAGCACGTGAATCCCGTGCAGGCCCTCAGTGAGTTCAAAGCTATGGACAGCATTTAAGGCTGCCCGGACCCTCCTAAAGATCCCTCACCGTTCTTCACTCACGTGTATTTGCTAAATAGAACACTGATGTTAGATCCCATAGGGAAATAGATTCTTGAGACCTGGCCAACCTAGTGAATTTTGCAAGGACGTACTTGTGTTTAAGTGATAGAATTCAGGGGCATATATCTAGCTATATTTTTTATACTCCTAAGTAAGTAAAAGTAAAAATTCCATAACCAAAGAGACTCCCACATGAACGTGTTGGGGACACTGTTGACCAAGCTGAGAGGCCTGTCCTCCTAGTGGGGGCCACAGTGGGTTTGGGAGAGGGGATATTCCTGCACCTTGGTTCAGGGAGGGGCTTCCCCCGGTTCTGGCCACTTGGCTGGTAGTAAATGACCAAAGACGACCCGGAGCAAGCATCCCGGGCGTCTTAGGAGGCCTTGGAGAAAGGAACATTCCCAGACAGGTCTTTAAAGGGACAGACCACACAAAACTAATTAAAACAATGTATCACAAAGAAAACAGATTAGTCTCTTTATAACATGAAAGGGGGATTCTAATGCATGGTTACAATTACTAATGTACTCTGCTGTGGGACATTAATAAAGTTGCTTTTTTTCAGGCTAGAATGTTGTGATGCCATAATCAGAACATGCTCTTTTAACTTCCTTCAGCTTCAAATGCAAATTCATCATTGGGTTCACTTCTAATAATTGCAGCGCTTCCTGCCTTGGGCTTAGGAGAGAAGCCTGACAAAATAGTGTTTGCTTAGGCAATAATTTAGACTACCTTATTTGTAATTACTATAGCGATTACTATAACTACAAGGTATAATTTTACTTTATTTAAATTTTATGAATTGGAATGTTTTTTACACTAACTTTTCCCAATAAAGTCCACTATGAAACCAAAAAAAAAAAAAAGAAGAACAGAATGAGAATCCCTACAATGCATTACAGGATGATGTGTTATCGGGGACTGTGGTCCTTTCCAAACCCAGTCCAAGCACACCCCTCCAGCTCATGCCAACCTAGCTACACTTCATTACTTTCAACTTCACAAGCTCTCTCCCACCCAGGACCTTTGCACACGCTCTTCTTCCCTGTTCCTGGATTTTTCTCAATCTCCAGGTATCCATTTGTAATTTCCTTTGCACAAGCAAGCACCAGCCTACATAATGAAGCTTCCCTGCCACGACCACAGCTGTCCACCTCATAGCACTCCCTGTAAACAGGTAAATGTTGTCTTTGTTTACTTTTTAAAATCCGTCTCCTCCATTGGATTGCAAACTCTAAGTAAGCTTGTATTACTTTCACAATTTAAAAAAACAGAAAGAAGAGGGACCCTTGAGTGGACAGAAGTGCTGCTGGAGAAAGGCTGTATCCCGCCCTGGGATACTGCTTCAAAGGGTCAGGTGAAAAGCCACCCGGGCGTGATACTGGCAGGTCATTCAAATGCCTTTCCGGTGGGGCTCTGGGGATATCATCTCACAAAAGGGAACAATGGCAAAACTGAAAGAGCAAGATAATCCTGTGAGTGTCATGCTGGTGGGGAGAATTTCCTTCTATTTGCCTATGATCATTTCCAGGGAAACTGGGAGCATCATTAGAGTCACCAGGGATCACAGCAGAAGGCACAGTTCCCCCAAAATCCACAAGGTGGCAGGGTAGAGAGAAGAACCTGGGACAACCAAGGTCAGGGGAAGACACTCAAGGCCACCCAGGTTCACTATTCCATAAGTTGCCAACACCACCAGAGAATCCATCGGAGGTGGAGAGAGACGGCGCTGCAGTGCCTCAGACTGTTCTCCTACCTTTTTAACTGATCTGAAGGCCCTCATCAATACTGAGGCGTGACAACATTTAAGAACGGTTCTCCAGTAGTCATCTATGGATGTGAGAGTTGGACTGTGAAGAAGGCTGAGCGTCAAAGTATGGATGCCTTTGAACCGTGGTGTTGGAGAAGACTCTCGAGAGTCCCTTGGACTGCAGGAGATCAAACCAGTCAATCCTAAATCCTAAAGGATATCAGTCCTGAATATTCATTGGAAGGACTGATGCTGAAGCTGAAGCTCCAATACTTTGGCCACCTGCTGCGAAGAACTGACTCATTGGAAAAGACCCTGATGGCAGGAAAGACTGAAGGCAGGAGGAAAAGGGGACGACAGAGGATGAGCTGGTTGGATGGCATCACCAACTCAATGGACATGAGTTTGAGCAAGCTCTGGGAGCTGGTGATAGGGAAGCCTGGCGTGCTGCAGTCCATGGGATTCTCCAGGCAAGAATACTGGAGTGAGTTGCCATCTGTTCCTCCAGATCTTCCCAACCCAGGGATTGAACCTGGGTCTCCCACATTGCAGGCAGATTCCTTACCATCTGAACCACCAGGGAAGCCCCAAAGGAAGAATACTACCACCCATATTCACAGCTGCTGCCGCTTCTGCGTCCCTTCAGTCGTGTCCGACTCTGTGCAACCCCATAGACGGCAGCCCACCAGGCTCCCCCGTCCCTGGGATTCTCTAGGCAAGAACACTGGAGTGGGTTGCCATTGACCCCTGACATAATTGACATTTTCATTTGTATCGGTTTCCTATCTCTCTCTCTCTTTTTAAAATAATTTTTTATTTACTCATTTTTGGCTGTGCTGGGTCCTTGTTGCTCTGTAGGCTTTCTCTAGCTGTGATGCGAGGGCTTCTCATTGTGGCGGCTTCTCTTGTTGCAGAGCCCAGGCTATAGGGTGCATGGGCTTTAGTAGCAGCGGTTTCTGGGCTCTAGAGCACAGGCTAAATAGTTGTTCTGTGGCATGTGGGATCTTCCCGGGTCAGGAATTGATCAAACCTATGTCTCCTGCTTTGGCAGGCTGATTCCCCCACTGAGTCATCAGGGAAGCCCTCCCATCTCTTTTAAAAAGAAATTCTTCAAAATTTAAGGATCGGTGATAAAGCCAACATCCTCAAGCTCTCAACATAATCACACCGCATAGTGTTTCCATAGGATAAGACAGTGATTTCAAATTCTGTGTGTTAAAGAAACTTCAGAAACAAGAGGACATCTTTCCTTTCTAACTACAGAAAGCTGCTGAACTGGCCCCAAGAGAATAATAATGTGTCCACATTCTTTAGGCCCAGAGCCAATTAAATACTAACATTTCCTTTCATAGTTGTTTTCTTTTTAATGTCTCTTTTCTGTTTTTCTTTTTTTTTTTTTTTGCTCTCTTTTCCACTAGACTACAAACGCTACATATTCACCATGTACCTATGATTCTTGTACACTATTCATAAGGTACCTCCATAAACTGCATGCGTGCCCACCTACATGTTAATTTACAGGCACACTACGTGAGATGTTAGACGTGGGCTAGATAGACTGAATTATTAGCATCAGCTCTTCACCATCGCCACTGCACATCTGTGCTCTTTACCATATGGCGCTGCAGTCCTGTCCCTTACCTTTGGGCCCAGCTGAGTGACGGGCTCTGGACAGCAGGAGGGTAGCAGACACGGCACAAACAGAGGCAGGAAACGTGTCTGTGTAGCTCTGTGTGCCCTCTTGCATCTTGCAGTCATTGCTGCAAAAAGAGCTTTCCCCAGACAGCTGCCGTCCTTCGAGCTTGGTCTCAGAATTAATTCACATGGAAAGCGTCTACACCAATGCGCAGCCGGCAGCAGCCCCACCCGGCCCGGCCAGCCTTGCTCAGCTGCCCTCCTGCAGCAGCCCCACCCGGCCCGGCCAGCCTTGCTCAGCTGCCCTCCTGCAGCAGCCCCACCCGGCCTGGCCAGCCTTGCTCAGCTGCCCTCCTGCAGCAGCCCCACCCGGCCTGGCCAGCCTTGCTCAGCTGCCCTCCAGCTACCACAGCCCTGTAGCAGAGCCTCCCAGTAATCTGCAGGCTCTTGAGACTGTGTGTGCTGTGCTTAGTCGCTCAGTCGTGTCCAACTCTTTGTGACCCATGGACTGTAGCCCTCCAGGCTCCTCCGTCCATGGGATTCTCTAGGCAAGAACACTGGAGTGGGTTGCCATGCCCTCCTCCAGGGGATCTTTCCAACCCAGGGATTGAAACCAGGTCTCCCTCATTGCAGGCGGATTCTTTACCGTCTGAGCCACCAGGAAATGATTGTTACTTCAAGTCACGGAATTAGGGAGCAGGCTTCCCAGGTGGCGCTACTGGTAAAGAACTCACCCGCCAAAGCAGGAGACATAAGAGACGAGGGTTTGATCCCTGAGTCAGGAAGTTTGCACAAACGAGCTAGGAGCAGCTTGTTAACGCAGCATTACTCTGACAACAGATAACTGATGCTGTTGTTATTTGGTTGCTAAGTCATGTCCAACCCTTTTCAACGCCACGGACTGTAGCACACCAGGCTCCTCTGTCCTTCACTATCTTCTGAAGTTTGCTCAAATTCATGTGCATTGCCTGCGTGATGCTATCTAACCTATCTTATCCTCTGCTGCCCTCTTCTCCTCCTGCCCTCCAATCTTTCCTAGCATCAGGGGCTTTTCCAATAAGTCAGCTCTTCACATCAAATGGCCAAAGTACTGGAGCTTCAGCTTCAGCATCAGTCCTTCCAATAAATATTCAGGGTTGATTTCCTTTTGGATTGGCTGGTTTGATCTCGCTGTCTAAGGGACTCTTCATGAGTCTTCTGCAGCACCACAACTTGAAAGCATCAATTCTTTGGCGCTCAGCCATCTTTACAGTCCAACTCTCACATCCATACATGACTACTGGAAAAATCATAGGTTTGACTGTATGCACCTTTGTCAGAAAAGTAATGTCTCTGATTTTTAACATGCTGCCTAGGTTTGTCATAGCTTTCCTTCCAAGAAGCAATACCTTTTAATTTTGTGGCTGCAGTCACTGTCTGTAGAGATTTTAGAGCCCAGGGAAATAAAATTGGTCAGGGGTGTGATGGGATGGTCAGCATGTGCAAATCTGGGTGCTTTGGGGTCCAAGTTAATAATCGGGTGTTGCCAGAGCTTCATTCAAAAATGAATGAATACCTACTGTGTGGGCTGAGTGGTATAGTGGTCCCGACTGTGAGCTGTGGAGTCATCCATAGACCTGAGCTTGAATCCTGGCTCGGAAACACTGCCTGTGCTACACTGAAGCTGTGTGACGCTGCACACATTCCTGACTGTCCAAGTCACTGTCTGCTCATTATCTTAACACAGGAATAGGGGATGGAGGTGGGAGGGGGGTTCAGGATGGGGAGCACATGTACACCCATGGTGGATCCATGTCAATGGATGGCAAAAACCACTACAATATTGTAAAGTAATTAGCCTCCAATTAAATAAATTAATTTTTTAAAAAAACAGGAATAATTATAATAAAACTTACCTCTTAACGTGTTTTAAGACTTTAAAGAGAAAGAATATGTCAAGAACTTGACAGATGGAACTAATACCTGGAAACTACTGTTGTTACTGTTGTTATTATTATTCTTCCTCCTCTGTGAAGTCACTCTTATTTATATTTGTATAACTTCCTCATTCTCAGACACATGACAGAAAGACTGTAAAAAAAACTTAATGACCAAATGATGTTGAGATTAACCAAATACATATTAAATTAATTTTATATACTGTTGAAATAAAGTACATCTTTACTTAGAAAAGAAGATCTGGCGCCTTTTAAGCATGAGCTGCTTTCCCCATCTCCAACCTCTCCCCCGCTGTCTCTGCACCCCACGTCCTGGATTTCTCTTCCCACAGCCTCAGGACTGCTGCACAGACACACGCCTTCCTCTTTGAAGCAGCAATACAATGGCCTTGGACAGGACGCTTTCCAGGCGGGCTGTAAAATCTGCTCTGGGCCAGGACACTGCCCAGCAGGTAAGGACGGCCAAGGTCTCACCAGGTCCCTGCCTGGTCTCTCCAGCCTAACTAAACAGGAACGACCGGGAAACTGGCAAAGGCAGAGGAATGTAAGACAATACAAATAAACACACGAGGGATGGCACGTGGACTGACTAACTCGTGAAACCACCTCTAAGGCCTCTGTCATATTTCATTCAGGAAAAGGGCAAGGCCTGTAACTAGAACAGAAAAGCTCCAATTCTCCTGGAGAAAAAAAAATTACTGAAATATGTGCTGTTTTTCTCTGTGGGATTTCAGTTGGGATGACAAGCTTGAGGGATAAAGAGACACTCTAGCCGTGGTTCTCAAATCTTAAGATGCCAAAGACTCACCAGGAGGGTCATCAGACATCTGAGAAAGACTCTAATGTGGAAGATGAAGACAAAAGAAGCTACAGGAGAAAGTCACTTGGGGTAATCACAGACAATGCAAAAAGAAAAGGAAACATACACACAGAGTAGCCTTGGAGAGATGAGAGAGAAATTTTGCTCCCAGGAGGTGTGAAAAGGATGCTGCAGGAAAGGAACGTTCATTTTTTAAAAATCAACAAAAAAGTTCTCAGAAATTAAAAACTCAATAAAAAGATTCAAGAATAAAGCTATGGAAGTCTTTTAGAATATTTACAGAGAAGACTTTTATCCAAAGGAGCTGGAAATTTATGTCCAAACAAAACTGCATTCAGATATTTCTAGGAGCTTTACTCATAACTGTCAAAACCTAGAAGCTGCCAAGATGTCCTTCAGTAGGTTAAAGGGTAAATAAACTATAGTATCACATCCAAACAATTACTTGGCCCTAAATTTAAAGTGCTATTAGTGAAGTGAGGTCGCTCAGTCGTGTCCGACTCTTTGCGACCCCATGGACTGTAGCCTACCAGGCTCCTCCATCCGTGGGATTCTCCAGGCAAGAGTACTGGAGTGGGGTGCCATTTCCTTCTCCAAAGTGCTATTACTTAGCACTAAAAAGGAATAAGCTATCAAGCCATGAAAAGACATGGAGGATGTATGGCAAAACCAATACAATATTGTAAAGTGATTAGTCTCCAATTAAAATAAATTTTAAAAAAAGAAAAGACATGGAGGAAACTTAAATGCACATTACTACATGAAAGAAGCCAATTGAAAAGGCTACACATCCTTAGGATTCCAACTGTATTACATTCTGGAAAAGGCAAAACTATGGAAACAGGGAAAGGATCAGGGGTTACCAGGGGTGAGGAACAGGCAGAACCCAGAGGATCTGTAGGGCAGGGAAACTCCTGTGTTGGCATGATAATAGTGGATACATGTCATCATACATTTGTCCAAACCCAGCGGATGCATAGCACCAGTGGTGAACTCTACTGCAAACTGTGGACTTTGAGTGGTGACGCGGTGCCCAAGTAGGTTTATCGATCGTTGTAACAAACACACCACTCTGGTGGGGGATGCTGATAATGAGGGAGGGTGTGCACGTGAGGCAACAGGGGACATAAGGGAATTTTCTGCAGTTTCTGCTCCATTTTGCTGTGCATCTAAAACCAATCTAAAAAATAAAGTCTATTTTAAAAAGAGAGAGAACAGTCTAGGAGGTCCAACATCCAGATAACAGAAGTTTCAAAAAGAACACAGACAGTAAAGAGGAGGAAATCAACAAAGTAATTCCAGCACTGAAGGACACGAGCTTCCAGACTGAAAGCACCAGGCAGATCTGGCAAAACAGATGAAAACAGACGCATGCCAAGGCACATCTTTGTGAAATTTCAGAACACTGAAGGAAAAGAGAGGATTCTACAAGCTTCAGGAAAGCAAAAACAAGTCACATTCTAGGGATCAGGAATAACATCAGACACCTCCTAATGGTGTGGGTTAGCTGTATAGTCCTGTCCGGTTCTTTGCAACCCCATGGACTGTAGCCCGCCAGGCTCCTCTGTCCATGGAATTCTCCAGACAAGAATACTAGAGTGGGTAGCCATTCCCTTCTCCAGGGGATCTTCCCGACCCAGGTATTGAACCGGTGTCTTCTGCTCTGGCAGGCAGAATTCTTTACCTCCTGAGACGCCAGGGAAGCCTATCAGCAACACTCAGACATCTCTACAGCAACACTGAAAGAAAGCAGAAATGGAGCACTGTCTTCAGTGGTGTGAAGGAAAATTCCTCCAACTTCAAACTGTACATGCAGATAAACAATTAGGTATAGAAGGCGGAATAAAGACATTTGTAAACATACAAGGACTCAAAAATATGCTTCCCATGTACCTTTGCTCTCAAAGCTACTGAAGGCTGTGCTCCACAAACCGTAGAGAATTCACCAAGAAAGGGGAAGTCACAGGACCCAGGAAACAGAAGATGCAACAGGAGGGCGGTGAAGAGGATCCCAAGACGACCTCTGTGTTCTGACATGGAGGACAGGCGGTCCAGGTTGGCATCACGATACGGAGACACACTGAGGACAGGCAGCAGTAAGCCTGGGACAGACTATCTGTATCTTGTTTATCTTAATGACCACGTGTATCGCCTGGATCAGCTAAAGATACTCATTCCTCCCTGAGCAGCATTCTACGGGACCCTTTTCTAAGACCTTGAAGGAAGTCTTACCGAGCTGAGAAGCAAAACTAGAAAGCATTCCCTTCCCCAGCCATATTTTCCCAGATATTCAAACTACAGTCCAGCCCAGCTGACCTCCATGGTGATGAACAATCTTCCCAAGCCCACCACCACTGATTTCTCCAGGTGGGATCTTCTCAGGGAAGAAACTGAGCCCAGATTCTGTCCCAGACCCAGCTCAGTGTATCTTGTCGTCCTGGGAGCTTCACTGCTACTTCCTGACAGGGCCAGGCTTGGGCTTAAACAAAAGTATATTGTGTAGAGACACTTTCAGGAAGGGCAAGAAAAGCAAGGAATGGAGAACACAAAAAACAGGATGACAGTTTCCTGATGGGGGAGGAGGCATAGCCATCAGGTGGGCACAGGAAAGGCTCTTAATGTTCAATACAGTAACCTACATGGCAGGTATACATGTGCTTATTATTTTTTTAACTGTGCATATGTTTTATAAAAATCTTTTGTATGTGTGATATATACATTTCACAATTTAAACCAAACAAAAGTTTGGATAAATAAATGAAAGAATTTGGGGAGCTTGTTAAGAGGGTAGACTCCTAACTCCAGTACTCCTAACTTCAACAGTACAATTCTGATCCAGGGATCTGATGAAGACCTGAGAACCCACATTTTTAAATGATGCCAATGGAAGTGGTCAAAGATCACACTTTGGGTTTCCCTGGAGGTCCACTGGTTAAGAATCCGCCTCACAATTCAAGGGACACCGATTCGATCTTTGATCCAGGAAAATCCCACATGCCACAGGGCAACTGAGTCCATGTGCCACAGGTACTAAAGCCTGGTGCCCCAGAGCTTGTGCTCCACAACAAGAAGCCACTGAGCCACCAGGGAGCCGCTTTGATCACTTAGATCGATGCTCCTTTCAATACCAGCCCACCTGACCTGCCTCTTGAGAAACCTGTATGCAGGTCAGGAAGCAACAGTGAGAACCGGACATGGAACAACAGACTGGTTCCAAATAGGAAAAGGAGTACGTCAGGGCTGTATATTCTCACCCTGCTTGTTTAACTTACATGCAGAGTACATCATGAGAAAGCCTGGGCTGGATGAAGCACAAGCTGGAATCAAGATTGCCAGGAGAAATATCAATAACCTCAGATATGCAGATGACACCACCCTTATGGAAGAAAGTGAAGAAGAACTAAAGAGCCTCTTGATGAAAGTGAAAGAAGAGAGTGAAAAAGTTGGCTTAAAGTGCAACATTCAGAAAACTAAGATCATGGCATCTGGTCCCACCACTTCATGGCAAGTAGATGGGGAAACACAGTGGAAACAGTGGCTGACTTTATTTTGGGGGGCTCCAAAATTACTGCAGATGGTGATTGCAGCCATGAAATTGAAAGATGCTTACTCCTTGGAAGGAAAGTTATGACCAACCTAGACAGCAAGTTAAAAAGCAGAGGCATTACTTTGCCAACAAAGGTCCGTCTAGTCAAGACTATGGTTTCTCCAGTGGTCATGTATGGATATGAGACTTGGACTGTGAAGAAAGCTGAGCACCGAAGACTTGATGCTTTTGAACTGTTGGAGAAGATTCTTGAGAGTCCCTTGGACTGCAAGGAGATCCAACCAGTCCATCCTAAAGGAGATCAGTCCTGGGTGTTCATTGGAAGGACTGATGTTGAAGCTGAGACTCCAGTACTTTGGCCACCTGATGCGAAGAGCTGACTCATTTGAAAAGACCCTGATGCTGGGAAAGATTGAGGGCAGAAGGAGAAGGGGACAACAGAGGATGAGATGGTTGGATGGCATCACCAACTCGATGGACATGAGTTTGGGTGGCCTCTGGGAGTTGGTGATGGACAGGGAGGCCTGGCGTGCTGCGATTCATGGGGTCGCAAAGAGACGGACATGACTGAGCAACTGAACTGAACTAAACTTCAATGATGAAGTTTAGGTGATATCAGTCCCAACACTGAGTTATGACATCAAGCATATTTCTCAACTTATCCTTACCTTGGCTTTCCTCATCTGTAAAATGGGCATGATAAGTTCAGCATGGCCCCTGCTAAGTGCAAAGATGGAAGCTAAGGTGCTGTAAGTCATTTTAAAAGTCTACCAAATTATCCTTGTTAGGCAGATTTCAACAGTCCCGGCACTCCAAGAGAGCTGGAGCTCCTCACACAGTGCTTTGCACATAGTGAGCCTGCAGCCAGTGTGTGTCTAATAAGTAACTAGTAAGAGCGCAGGCAACAGCTGCCAATTTTTGACTTGGATTGTTCCCTTCAATCAGTACATAGCACACTCAAAACTGCCAGTTTTCTCCCTTTCCATGTTCAAAAAACCAGGTTCCACCTTCTTCTGGTAGTGAGGAGGGGTGAGGCTATAGGTCATAGAAAAATGTACACTGTGTACATAAATCATTCACGCCAGAGCTCCCTGTGATCACAGGCTGCTACTGCTGCTGCTGCTAAGTCTCTTCAATCGTGTCCGACTCCGTGAGATCCCATAGACGGCAGCCCACTAGGCTCCCCCGTCCCTGGGATTCTCCAGGCAAGAACACTGTAGTGGGTTGCCATGTCCTTCTCCAATGCATGAAAATGAAAAGTGAAAGTGAAGTCGCTCATTTCGTGTCCGACTCGTAGTGACCCCATGGACTGCAGCCCACTAGGCTCCTCCGTCCATGGGATTCAAGTTCAAGTTCAGTCGCTTAGTCGTGTCCGACTCTTTGCGACCCCATGAATCGCAGCACGCCAGGCCTCCCTGTCCATCACCAACTCCCGGAGTTCACTCAGACTCATGTCCATCGAGTCAGTGATGCCATCCAGCCATCTCATCCTCTGTCGTCCCCTTCTCCTCCTGCCCCCAATCCCTCCCAGCATCAGGGTCTTTTCCAATGAGTCAACTCTTCGCATGAGGTGGCCAAAGTACTGGAGTTTCAGCTTCAGCATCAGTCCTTCCAAAGAAATCCCAGGGCTGATCTTCAGAATGGACTGGTTGGATCTCCTTGCAGTCCAGGGGACTCTCAAGAGTCTTCTCCAACACCACGGTTCAAAAGCATCAGTTCTTCGGTGCTCAGCCTTCACAGTCCAACTCTCACATCCATACACGACCACAGGAAAAACCATAGCCTTTGGAAGCCTCTAAAGCCCCCTCTATTGTTCCTCCGCCCACTGTCCTCCCGAAGCCCCGCCCACAGGCCCGCCCTCAATCTAGCCCCGCCCCGCCCGGGAGGCCCCTCCCTGTCCACGAGGCCCCGCCCCGTCAGGCCCCGCTCGACATCTCACACCTCCTCGCAGTCCCGGCGCTCCCGCCGAGGCCCCGCCCCCCGATCTAGCGCCGCCCCGTCAGGCACCGCCCCGTCAGGCCCCGCGGCCTCGCGGGCGCACCTCACACCTCCTCGCGGCCCAGCCACTCCGGCTGAGGCCCCGCCCCATAACCCGTGAACGCGGCGGTGCCGGCCTCTCCCGCGGAGTCCGCACACCGGGCGAGACTCGCGGCGACGCGAGAGCGACAGCAAGGCCGGAGGCCTGGGCCCCGGAGCCGAGCCCCCAGCCCCACACGAGGTAGGCCGGGCGCGCGGGCGGGGAGGGCACCCTGGTCGCTGAGGCCGCGCGGTGGGCGGGCCCGTGGGGCCCTGAGCCCCCGAGGCGCGCGTGTGCCGGGCCTGGGTTAACGGCTGCGGGCGAGGGCCGTGCACCATGGCGCCCCAAGGCCGGCGCCGCGCCGCCTTGCTCGTGGGGAGCGGCCTCCACAGCGGGGTCGCTCCCCTCCCCACGGCCTGGCGAGGACTGGGCGCGGGAGGGGAGCGTGACGGCCCGGGCGCCGACCCTTTGGCTAGGCGAGTCGGTGACCCTGAGGCTCCGGGGTCCGGCCGTGGGGAAGGCGGGGCGCGCGCGGCCACCTGGACAGACAGGGAGGGGGGCTGCAGGGGGACAGCGAGCCCGTGGGGGACCCGCCCGCGTCTCTCCCAGTCGCACGCAGTCCTTGGAGAAGATGGAAGGCCAGGAGCGGCCGGCGCCCCCCGCCCGCCTGTTTGCGGACGGGCACCTGGTCCTGTGGACGCTGTGCTCGGTGCTGCTGCCCGTGTTCATCACCTTCTGGTGCAGCGTCCAGCGGTCGCGCCGGCAGCTGCACCGCAGGGACATCTTCCGCAAGAGCAAGCACGGCTGGCGGGACACGGACCTGTTCAGCGAGCCCACCTACTGCTGTGTGTGCGCGCAGCACATCCTGCAGGGCGCCTTCTGCGACTGCTGTGGGCTGCGCGTGGACGAGGGCTGCCTCAAGAAGGCCGACAAGCGCTTCCCCTGCAAGGAGATCATGCTCAAGAGTGACAGCAAGGCCGTGGACGCCATGCCCCACCACTGGATCCGAGGAAACGTCCCCCTATGCAGTTACTGTGTGGTTTGCAAGCAGCAGTGCGGCAACCAGCCCAAGCTCTGCGATTACAGGTACGGCTTCGGTGGGTCCTGATTGCCCCACAGTGCTTGGAGGGAGTCAAGCTTTTCAAAGAGTGGGTGTCAGCAGCCTGCTTTGATCGCCACAAAAGACCTCACCTGCCCACTTAGAGGAAACAAGTTAATATATAGCCCTGGAATGGTGGAACGAGGCAGCTTTGCAGTAGTTATTTGTCGAGTGCTTCTGGCCCACACTCCTTAGCCAACCTGCCCTTTTTGGGTAATAAAACTTGGCTCTTAACTTTCATCCAGAGGTCTCTAAGTGCTGCAGACTTTATGGCCAATGTATGCTATATTCTAACTTTTGTTAATTATTGATTAGCTCCATTTTGCATAAAGAAAAATGAAGTATGGACCAGTTAATTTTTCCCTAAAATTGCAAAACTGATTCATCCTAGGTTTTGTATTATGAATGTACAATGAAAACAAGTGTCTTTCCAGGGCAGCACTTTAGGTATCTTTTCTTAATATAGGGTTGGTGCTATAGTGCACACTCCGAAAGAACACTTAAAGGAATACTCCTTTTGCCAGATGGTCTTTCAGGACCTTTGGCATCTTAGCCAAGCGACTTTGATTAAGCCAAGAATATTTTAATAGCTTTTAAATACACATTTGTGTACTTAAATATTGTCTGAAAATAGGTGAAGCTGTTCTTTGCTTGTGTTAGACTTTGGTAATAAAAGGGGATGCTTCTCTGCAGATTATCTGTGCTAATTCGTTTTACATTTGAGAGAATTTGATAGAGAATTTTACTCAATAGTAAAATAGAATTGGCCTTCAGAATTTCTAACCTCCAGTACAGTCTTGCCTCTGCCTTAAGTCTGGACATCTTCATTGTGTTGGCTTTTGTTTCTGACAAGTTGAAAAGTCCCTAGCCATGTTTAAGAACAGAAATAGAAAACTGGCATGAGATAGCAGGTTACTTTTTTTGTTTGTATTTTGTTTTTAAAAGTCCTTTTTTTAAATTAGCATGAGCACTGTTATATCAGCAATTATTTCTAACATTTTACACATCAGATTAAGACTTTTAAAATATACTTGAACAACTACAGTTTTATAACCATTTTTACTTGATATCTTTCAAATTTAGGTGTCCTTTTGGCCTTAGTGAGAGCTCAGTTACCAGTATCTTTTTAAAATTTTTTCATAATTCTCTTGCTAGTTAAACTTTTAGTCTTAGAGAATTGGGATTGGTTTAAATGAAGGCATGAATTAAGTATTATTTCCTTCCCTTCTTTTTGTCTATGCAGAATTAGATTAAAATGATTTCTGTAAATATCTTAACTGCATTTCAGTTACTCCTTAGCAAATAATCACAGTGCTCTGATTCTCCAATTAAGTGATCTTTCTAGAAATACATATCTGATGGGGTCTCTGTTTAAAACCCTTCCATAACCCCCATCACTTACAGTGATGGTCTTTCAGTATAAACTCCAGGTGCTTAACGTGGTATATAAGGTCCTTGTGATCTCTGGACCATGCCTGCCCTTTTAGTCTTATCTACCACTGTCTGCATTAAGCTTTATGCACCAGCAACATCAGGCTGGTTGTTTCCTTTAAATAGCAACTTTTCATATTACCCTTCTTTTCCTCAAGGCTCAAGTATCCTCCTCCTGGCTAGCTTCTTGGCATCCTTAATGACTATCTTGTGCCCTTTCCTCCAGGAATCCTTCCCTAGTCTACTCATCCCTGCCCCTAATTTTTCCTTCTTGATGATGACATAATATCCTGTGTATCAGTGGTTCTTGAAATAAGGTCCCCAGACTAGCAGCATCAGTATCACTCAGAAACTTGTTAGAAATGCAAATTCTAACACAGATTTAGATTAGCACACAGAATAAAAACCAGATGTTTGCATCTAACACAAAATGAAATAAAAATATTTGCATTATTTGAGACATACTTAAACCAAAAAATTATTTGTTGTTTATCTACAATCCAGATTTAACTGAGCATCTTCTATTTTTCCTGGCAATATTAGCCTCACCCCAGACCCACTGGATCAGAAACTTGGGCTGGGAACCAATAATCTTTGCTTTAACAGGCCCTGCAGCTGATTCTAAAGTTTAAGAATTACTGCTATATTTATGTACTTCTTAAACATGAGCCTCTGTCCTTAAAGACCTCCTTTTCCTTCTTAGCTTGTTCTCCGGGTTACTGAGCAGTCTCTCCCTAGCATGCTAGAACCCTTAACCCGTGGTAAAAATGTTACAATTTAGGAAATGTTTATTATTCCCAGAAGAAAGGGGCAGTGACCTGAAATATTAATAGTATGTATTCTGCAATGCTCTGATTTATTTTAGCTGATCATTTTATGTAGGGTTACAGTCTGCTGTGACCTTCTGCAGTAATGAGATATTTCAGATAAAGAAACTAAATATTTATAACCTTTAAACACAGACCAGACTGTCCTTCTTTGGATTTTATCCAGCCCTGGGGAGGGTTCCTTCTGTGACTGCCTCACATTCTTAGGAAGTCCAAGATTTCAAGTAAACCATGAAGACTATTCCATTAGATAGAATTTCAAAGGGCCATGTGATAATTGATTTTAAAACCTGCAACCCAGTTAAAAACTACAGAATAAGTAACAAAGGACTTTTAGTTTAACCCCATTGTCATTATTTAGGTTTCCCATGTTAAACATCTGTTTTGTGCCAGGTGCTGTGTTGGGTCCTGTTTTCCCTGTAGCTTTCTTTCTTTTTTGTGTTTCCTGCTTCCACCTCACCCATGGCAGAGTGTGTTTGCACCTAGTATCCTCTCATCTCTCGCCCCACGCTGCTTTTCTTTCTTCTCACCTCGTCTGACTAAAATAGGAAGTTGGGTTCTCTTTTTTAAGTATTCATTACGTTATTGAATAAAACTGTGTTCTGTCTCTTGTTAGGAAAACTTTTTGGTTTATATTTTTATTTATAAAACACTTTTATTTATATCCTTTTCTTCACTACACCCCACCCCACATACATACCCACTGTGATTAATAATACAAAACTTCTGACTCTTAGAAAGCAGTGTTGGCAACTTTAGGCTTTGATCTTAACTTCTTGATTTTATGTTCTATTGGTATGTGTTTATTCATTTCATTAATTATGTGAAACAATGAAAGAGAACAAGTTATCTTCTGGAGCAGAGGTGGGCAAACTTTTTCTATAAAGAGCCAAAGCTAAGCATTTCAGGCTTTGCAGAGCGTATAGTCTGTCATAATTAACTCACTCTACCATCCATCATAGTGCAAAACCAGCAAGAGATAGTACATAAATGAATGAGGATCTATATTCCAATAAAACATATTCCCCAAATTAGGAGGCAGATATGTTTGTAGTTTGAACCCCATTCTAACATGAATTTCTTAGGTGACTGTCTCAGTTTCACATATAATTCTGTTGCCTCTTCCAGCATACTGAGAACTGGTACCTTTTGGTAAAGTTACTAAGGGGCAACTTTAGAGAAACTAATAAGCAGTGTTGCCACCAAGTGTTTTTTTTTTTGCCTTGTGAACTTTTTTTTTAATAAAGCAGTCATACTCCTGCACAAAAATACTCATAGGATAATGTTCTATGTGTTCATAAGATGATGAACATGATTATGACTCATGATTATATTTACTTGTCAAAACTCAGAAAATATACATATTTGTAGATTTCATCATATGTAAAATCAAAAGAAAAAAATCTAAACAGTGATATGCCTGCTTGCTGAGGTATTTAGGAGATATTCTAATGTCTGCAATTTACTTTTGTGCACCAAAAAAAAAGCCTTCCCAGGTAGCTCAGATGGTAAAGAATCCACCTGCAGTGCAGGAGACCCCGGGTTTGATCCCTGCATTAGAAAGATCCCCTGGAGAAGGGAATGGCAACCCACTCCAGTATTTCTTGCCTGGAGAATCCCATGGGTAGAGGAGCCTCACGGGCTACAGTCCATGGGTTCTCAGAGAGTCGGGCATGACTGAGTGGCTAACCACACATGAAATGGATAGACTTCAGAAATGAAGCAAAGTAATTACAGTAAGTTACTAATGCTGGAATATGGGTGGTGGGCTTACCTGTGTTGCTGTTAAAAATTTTTTTTCTAATGCAAAACATTTGAAAAAGCAAGGAGACTACCCTTGTATTTTTGGAAATAGTTGCTGAACTATTGAAAGTTGAAATTTCATTAATGTCCACAATTTTTTTTCCAAATGATTCATCAAAATATGAGTTTATTTTGAAAGAAAGAAAATATGAGAGAAAAATGTTAATTAAGAATCAGAGCTAAGGGTTGGTTTAAAGGTATTCATTTTGCTATTCTTTTGACATCTGTGTAAGGGTTTAAAATTTTTCAAAATAGGGAAAGAATAAAGATCATAAACAATCACTCAAAAACATGACTGCTAAAACTAAAATATTAAAATATTACTATTAATGTCTTATTTTCCTATCAGATTTGAAATCTAGATCAAGTAAAACACCAGTTACAAAATATATAAAGAAAACAGGTCTCAATTTTGATTATGGTATTTCTCAGGAAAAATAGAGTGCTGCCTAAGGAGTATATTGGCTTTACTTTCACAGAGCAAAGGCTGATAATAGCCATCATCTTGGTTAAAACAGTCTTTTCTGAGATTTATGAGAATTTAATGAATGATAAAGGTGTCACAAATCAATGGGATAGAAAAGATGACTTTATCAGTCGTGCTTGGACAAGTGCTCTTTGAGAGGAAAACAGTTAACTCTTCATATCACACTCTATACCAAAATAAACTCCAGATGGATTGAAGCAGGAATTGTTAGTTCATGGATAAGGTTCCAGGAAACCTAACACTTTCACGAGATTCTCAGTGGAATCTGTAGCCCCAGAAGGTTAAGAAGCACTGGATTAAAGCTGAATTGTGAGGGGGGGAAATAGCTATAGGTGAATATTTATCTAATTTGGAAAGGTAAAGGTCTTCAAAGCTTGAAAACATTTAAATAAACCACAAAGGGAATATTAAATCTGTCTAGCAAAAAATAAACTTAAGTAGATTAAATAGTAAATTTAAGAGAAAACTGAAATATTTGCGGGAAATAATGACAGAAAAGAAGTTGATATCCTACATTACTAACAGTTATTAAAACGTAGTAAAAGATAGGCTATGAATCAGTTCACAAAACAAGGCAGAAAAATTATTCAGCTTCATCTAGTGATCAAAGATCTCCAAATTAAAACAACGAAGTACTTTTCCACTCATCAGATTATCAAGGAAAAGTGTTGAACAAGTATTAAATATGATGGACACCTTTGTGTGCTGGTTGATACCATTCTGGACAGACATCTCAAGAAACTTAGGAAAACGCATGCCCTTTGATTCAGTAATTTGACTTCTAAAGATTCCAGGGAAATAATCTCATTTATGTTTAAGGTGGTGCATCATGTTGTTTATACATAGACAAACTATCTAAATTTTTTAGAAGGGGGAGGATTAAATGAATTATGTTATGTCCATGTGATGTGATATTATACATCTTTACAAGCTATGTTTAAAAAAAAAAAATAATGGCATAGGACAGAATTCATGATACAATTTCCGAGGAAAAGTACCTCCAGACATATATACATTGTTACCCCTAACATGAAAAATAAATATATGAGGACTATAAAACTGAGATTAAATATATCAGAAAGTTAAGAGTAACTATCTCTAGATGACTTTTATGTCTTTCTATATTTTCTAAATTCTCAAGCATAAGAGGCTTCCCTGGTGGCTCAGGAAAGAATCTGCCTGCAGTGCAGGAGACCTGGGCTTAATTGGCTGGATCGGGAAGATCTAGATTCTAGAATACCCACTTGCAGGCAGTGCCTCCCATACCAGCAAAGTTTACTCTGTCTTGAAAATTGATAGCTCGGTGGGCTACAGACCACGGGGTCACAAAGAGTCGCACACGGCTGAGCAACTTCAGTTTCACTTTCACTTAAAATCAAAACTCCTCCACTGATATGGTGAATTACTGCTTAATTTGATTTGTGCTTTGTTGCAGATTACTAGTTTAATTTGGGCTTCCGGTGGCTCAGCGGTATAGAATCCACCTGCAATGCAAGAGATGTGGGTTCAGTCCCTGGGTCAGGAAGATCCCCTGGAGAAGGGGAATGGCTACCAACTACAGTATTCTTACCTGGAGAATTCCATGAACAGAGGAATCTGGCAGGCTACAGACCATGGGGTTGCGAAGTGTTAAGACACTACTGAGTGCCTAACACTTTTACTTTCAAGCCAATATCACCTAAAATACACTTTTAAAAATTTATTCAAGTAGTTTATGAATATATATTGATGTTTAGAAACTCAAACAGTACAAAAGAACGTAGAGTAAAAAGTGAGTGTTCTTCTCATTCCTCAGTCCCACTTTTCTTCCCAGAGGAAACCGTTGTGAAATAATTCAGAGGGGTTTCCTTTCAGATTATTTTCAATAACAATACACTGGTTTAAAGTGTATAGTAGAGCAGTAAGTGGAGGTAAAATACTTGGGCTATATAAGCAATCAGTTGTAATTTCTCAAGCTTAGGTTGAAAGCAAGTGTTAACAAAGTCTATGATGCAAGTTATTTTACATTTTCCCTCTAACAGATCATGCAGATAATTATAATTTCAGCAGTAATTAGGATTCTTGAGTTAATAGCAGTAATTACTTGACAAAACTGAACATCCAACCGGAAAAAAACAACCTTAAAATAGAAGTCCAAGAGAGTTGACCTTGGGGTGAAAGAGTTTGTATCCTCTTTTTTTTTTTTTTTTTTTATTAGTTACAGCCATTGTTTTCCGTTGGCCTGCTCTTATCTGTACAGTCAGATCTGCCTTATCCGTGAGTGGATTAAATACTTAGTAGATTAATAATAGAAACCTAAGACCTTTGCCAGCACTATTCTCGTTTCATATATGATTTAAACACAGAGACAAATTTGAACATAAATGTCTCTGCCTGTAATTTAGATGTAAACGTATAGATTTGTTTCATATTAACTGCCAATAAGAAATTAACTGTTTTGCTATCTTTGCTGAAGTGGTCACAGATGGTTATAAATCAGGAGGTCTTCAGACTGGGCCTTGAGGAACTCTTCAAGTACTGGGGCCAGTGGAGTGTTTAAGCTGCAGGCCTCTAGGCCTGATGACCCTGTTCCAGCCAAAGCCCAAATACATAGTACAGAGAACCATTATTCTAGACCAGCTTTGCTTATGTGGATTACATCTACTGATATTTACCACATTATAAATTAAAGCTGAGAAACAGTTAAAATATTCACTTTAAAAATAATACTGGTAACAAAATATTTTGTGAAAATAGAGGAAAGTGACATCGTTTTATATTTTTGATGTGGAAGTCAGCTAGAGGCTTGTATCTCTTTCTGCATTCAGTCCGTTGATTTGGCACATACCATAAAGCTTCCAGAAAATTCTACTGTATGCTTTTGATAGAAATGAAGGTGAAATAATATCTTATGTTACTATTAAAATGGTTTCAACCTCAGAGACACCCTGAAATGATCTTCCCTAGACCACACTTTAAGAACTACTGTTAAACAAGTTTATTCAAAGTTTATTGCTCTATTTTGACTGTGTAGAAAGCAATTATAAATTTTTATTTGCCAGATTTTTTCATTAGTGATGAGATTACAATTTGTTTTTTGACAAAAATGATTGGTTTACAGATTAGTATGATTATGGTTTCCAGTTAATTATTCTCTGTTTTTTTCCTTCCCTCAGGTGTGTTTGGTGTCAGAAAACAGTACATGATGAATGTATGAAAAATAGCTTAAGGAATGAAAAGTGTGATTTTGGAGAATTCAAAAACCTCATCATTCCACCAAGTTATTTAACCTTCATTAATCATATGCGTAAAGACAAAAAAACAGATTATGAAATGGTAATCAAAGTTTATTTTTCTTTACATAGTTGATTTCCACAAAGTTATTTAAGTCAGTGTGAAACACTGAGAACTGTGTGTGCGCGAAGAATCATTATGGTAAGCCGTGATACCCTACCCACTTCCTAAAGATGTGCCATGAACTTTGGCACTTGAGCTCCTTCAGGTCTAAGGAGAAATTGGGATGTGTTATATTTTGGGCTTTCCTCCTAGCTCAGTTGGTAGAGAAGCTGCCTATAGTGCAGGAGACCCGGCTTCGATTCCCGGATCGGGAAGATCCCCTGGAGAAGGAAATGGCAGCCCACTCTAGTATTCTTGCCTAGAAAATCCCATGGACAGAGGAGCCTAGAGAACTTAGCGACTAAACCACCACCACCATATTGTGAAAGTGAAAGTGTTAGTCGCATAGACTATACCCTCCAGCCATCCAGGAGCCCTCCAGGCTCCTCTGTCCGTGAGATTTTCCAGGGAAGAATACTGGAGCAGGTAGCCATAAGTCCCAGGAATCTGTATTTGTTTTAAGTTTTCAGATGACTGATGAACAGCCAGGTTTGGGACTCATTATTGTCGGTAAAAAGAAAACAGATTTTTCCTCACACGTTGTTCTGAAGAATGTTTTCCTTTGTGAACCTCATATAGGGTACCTGGAGACAAGAATCTATGTTGCACATTAGATTCTGCCACAAATAATAGTGAACATTCCCACAAGGGAAGTCCAAAATAGACATTTTAAAATTTAAAAACATTATGTTTAATGTTATTGTGATACTTTTAAAAAAAAATACACAACCCCTTATGTCTCTGAATTCCATCTGATATCATAGGAGACTGAGGATCAGCAAGTAAAACCAGGGAACATCTTCATTAATGTTTATACCCACGAGGGGAAGGGGAGAGGAAAGAAGTGGTTAGGTTAGAGAAACAGGAATTTAACTTGATTTAGGGCTTTGTACAAATCTGGATTCTTGAGTATATTTCTGAATACACCATTCAAAAAAATTAAAAAGCTTGAAAATTAGAGTACAGCCAGAAAAGCACAGTCAGGGTTTAGAGAGCAGAGAAGATCAATGTCTCTTCTATGAAGGGCTGAAATGTGTTGCCTGGGAGGCAAGACTAATAAATGATGCTTCCAGTGATTGAACACAACAGTTAGGTGGAAGAACAAATGAGATTATCCCTTACTTCAGGAATCAAAAGTAGAAAGTTACTGAAAGACAGATTTTTAACTCAGTTTAAGTCAAAACTTTCTAGTAATTTGATTTAGCAGTGGAATTCCTTGTTAAGTGAGTTCCTTCTTACATGAGTACCCAAGTGTATACTGGATAACTTATCTAGAATAATGTAGAAGAGATTTATATTAATATATTAAGCAGAAATTAAATTAATTCATCTCTTTCCATTCTTAGAATTCTTTGATTTTTATATTGTACTTACTGGGATAGTTGATTTTTCTCTAGGCAGATTTACAGCACTGTTGTTAATAAGAAATGAAAAACTACTGTCTTTGAGATATTAAGGTCTTTTAATGCACGTTAATTTTTTTAGCTCGCCTCTAAGCTTGGAAAGCAATGGACTCCATTAATAATTCTGGCCAACTCTCGTAGTGGAACTAGCATGGGAGAAGGATTGCTGGGGGAATTCAGGATCCTCCTAAATCCCGTCCAGGTAACCAAAGAGGAGACCTTTCTCTCTGTGGTAATCTTTTTATTTTTAGTTGTACATTTTCCCTAAATTGTAATGGTTGTTAATGCTTTAAGCCAGTAATCACCTGGTTATAGGGAAGAATAATAATTATGAAAATAGTATTGAGCCATCTGAATTTATGAAGAAAGAGGGATTCTCATGGTGGGGATGTAAATGGTACAGCAACTTTAGCAACTACTTGGACAATTTCTTAAAAATTCAAACTTAAATTTCCCATACCACATAGCACTTCTAGGAATCTACCCAACAGAAACGAAAACATATATCCCACAAATACTTTTATGCAGATTTCCATAGCAGCATTTTTCATGAAAGCCCAAAAGTGAAAAGCCCATCAGTCACTGGCTGGATAAAACAAAATCTGACGTACCCATACGAAGGGAATATTCAGTGATAAAAAGGAATGCTAATACATACATACTACAAATTAGATGAACCTCAAAACCATGCTGAGTGAAAGAAGCACAGTGCAGGGGACCGATACTGTATGATCCCTCTTATATGATCTGGTCAGAAAGGGTAAATCTGTAGAGCCAGAGAGTAACTTAGTGATTGCCTAAGACTAGGGCTGGAAATAAGGAGTGACGAATCGGAGAAGGCAATGGCACCCCACTCCAGTACTCTTGCCTGGAAAATCCCATAGAAGGAGGAGCCTGGTAGGCTGCAGTCCGTGGGGTCACTTAGAGTTGGACATGACTCAGTGACTTCACTTTCACTTTTCACTTTCATGCATTGGAGAAGAAAATGGCAACCCACTCCAGTGCTCTTGCTTGGAGAATCCCAGGGACGGTGGAGCCTGGTGGGCTGCCGTCTGTGGGGTCGCACAGAGTCGGACAAAACTGAAGCAACTTAGCAGCAATGGACACTTACTAATGAGAAATCTTACTGGAGCAGCAAAAATGTTCTAAATTGAATAATGCACAGCTCACTATGCTTCCTAAAATTCATTTAATTGTTGACTTTAAATCAGTGAATTTCATTATATGTAAGTTATACCTCAATTTTAAAAGTAAGAATAAAAGGTTCATGCCATTGAGACTGAGATGACATGCTAGCAGCTTCTACTTTGAAAAACTAAACAACCCATTGTGCGGCAATCATTCTTTCCAATTTGTAATTTTCCCTTTCAACATTATACAACTCAAGAAAATATAAAAATAATTTTAAAAGGAAAGAGAAAGGGAAGTTCCCTGGGAGGTCAGTGGTTAGGATTTAGCATTTTCACTGCCATCAGCCTGGGGTTCAGTCCCTGGTTGGGGACCTAAGATCACACAAGCCTCGCAGCAAGGCCAAAATAAATAAAAATTTTAAATAAAAAGAGAAAATCACCTGCTGTACCTCTACACAAATACATCAGTTGTTTTCATTTGTCCGTGTTCTTTCCATGAATCGTGTATGCGTTTATATATATAGGGCACTCTTCCCTGGTGGCTCAGACGGTAAAGTGTCTGCCTGTAGTGCGGGAGACCTGGGTTCGATCCCTGGGTTGGGAAGGTCCCCTGGAGAAGGAGATGGCAACCCACTCCAGTACTCTTGCCTGGAAAATCCCATGGACTGAGAGGCTCCTCAGAGCCTGGTAGGCTATAGTCCATGGGGTCGCAAAGAGTCGGACATGACTGAGCAACTTCACTTCACTTTGTATACTGGCATTTCTTTAAAAGTAATCTGAGTTTTAAAGTTTGCATTTACCTAAAAGTATATCCTCCCATGTTGCAACCTGCTGCTGCTACTGCTGCTGCCAAGTCGCTTCAGTCGTGTCCGACTCTGTGCGACCCCAGAGAACTGCAGCCCACCAGGCTCCCCCGTCCCTGGGATTCTCCAGGCAAGAACACTGGAGTGGGTTGCCATTTCCTTCTCCAATGCGCGAAAGGGAAAAGTGAAAGTGAAGTCACTCAGTCGTGTCCGACTCCTAGCGACCCCATGGACTGCAGCCCACCAGGCTCCTCCATGGGATTTGAAAAACTAAACAACCAGGGATTGAACCCCAGGCTGATGGCAGTGAAAATGCCAAGTCCTAACCACTGACCTCCCAGGGAACTTCCCTTTCTCTTTCCTTTTAAAATTATTTTTATATTTTCTTAAGTTGTATAATGTTGAAAGGGAAAATTACAAATTGGAAAGAATGATTGCTGCACAATGGGTTGTTTAGTTTTTCAACTGAATCCCATCCGTGGGATTTGTAGGCAGGAGTGCTGGAGTGGGGGTGCCATTGCCTTCAGTGCGGCAAGCTAGGCCTCACAATTATATATGTGATGACTGAGAAACCGTCAAGCGGATGTGTCCATATTTACACAGGCTCCTGCCGATGGCAGTCGAGTTTGTCTCTACAATTGTATGATTATAAATGATGCTGCACTGAATATCTTTATACACAGTTTTTTCATCTTTTGAAATACTTTCCTAGATCATGTATAGAATTATAGGTATTATGGATCCTTCCATCTTTATGTCATTTTACTCATATTGCAAAATTGTTTTCCAGAAATGTGTACCACTTGCACTAGTAATGGATTCTTTAAAGCCCGTACAGAATAGGAAGCACTAGTTAGAGGTGAACTCGGCACAGCCTGGTTTTATGTGAACATAAAGGTGGCAGGATTGTATAGTGGACAGAATACCGGATTCGATTTCCCTGCCAGCACTTAATTATCAGAGGAAGCATGGGCGAGTTATCTAACCTTCCTGTGTCTCCGTTTCCAGTAGACTGCTGTTTGCTCGTGCTTTTTAGGGGCAGCATTAGGGCTTCCCTGCTCGCTCAGCTGGTAAAGAATCCGCCTGCCATATGGGAGACCCGGGTTCGATCCCTGGGTTGGGAAGATCCCATGGAGAAGGGAAAGGCTACCCACTCCAGTATTCTGGTCTGGAGAATTCCATGGACTATACAGACACTATACAAAGAGTCAGACACGACTGAGCGACTTTCACTCACTTCACTCAGGATGAGCCACAGTGACTACAGTCTGGTATACTGCCCAGCATAAAGATAAATGCCAGCATTGTTATTTAAGCACATCTAGGTCCTCATCTAGAGGGGAATTATCCTCACAGGTGGGTGACAGTGTTGGGTAAAATAATTTTTTCCTTTTCTTTCACGTTATAGGTTTTTGATGTTACTAAAACTCCCCCCATCAAAGCCCTACAACTTTGTACTCTTCTTCCCTATGACTCAGCTCGAGTGCTTGTCTGTGGAGGGGATGGGACTGTCGGCTGGGTCCTGGATGCCCTTGATGAAATGAAGATTAAGGTATCCATCCTTAAGATACCCTTGTCTCTCAGAGAAGCACTTCCAAGAAAGTTACACAGTACTTGTAGTTATATTTTTTATTATGCAGGTGAATATTAGAAGACCTTGCCAACCTTGAATATTGTGATTGAGCAGTTATTATTTGTATCTTTATTGCTTTGGGCTTTAAATTTTACCAAATATTATTACCCTCCAAATAGTCTGAAGAGAAAAATCTAAAATAATCTTCTGTATTGTAGGGACAAGAGAAATACATTCCACAAGTTGCTGTCTTGCCTCTGGGAACAGGCAATGATCTATCCAATACCTTGGGGTGGGGTACAGGTTATGCAGGAGAAATCCCAGTTGCTCAAGTCTTAAGAAACGTGATGGAAGCAGATGGAGTTAAACTAGATAGGTAAGTTATACTTACCCTCAAAAGTGATTTCTTGAGCTTTGGGAATATTCCTTGAATTATAAATGAAGACGTGTAGTTATAAAGTTAAATGTAGTTTAAATGTAAAAGACTATGTCAATTGTACTTATGTGTGGACAGTGGTGTTTTGTTTTGTTGCTGTATATTGGGTGGTTATGTAAATTGTAAGTTAGGTAACAAGTTAGGCTGAGTACTCCTCTCAAGATTTACATAGTCATTTAAATGTATCCATTTCCCAAAAGCTATTTTAATAGAAGAACCTTATCTACCAGACATCCAGAGTTGATTGGTAATAGTTATAATTAACTGACAATTAATTTGTTAGTAATTACTGATTTTTTCAAACTCCTGTTTTTCAGATGGAAAGTTCAAGTAACAAGTAAAGGATACTACCACTTAAGAAAACCCAAGGTATGGTTTTAGGGCTGCAGTTGCTAGTGGTTTCAGCAGACACGATGGAGCGCTTGCACTGTGGCACTGCAGGGGGACACAGCAACAGCTGCTTATCTCTGGGGAGCTGGTTATGGAACAGGCTGAGGTGTGCCTGGTTCTCCCCTGGTAGATCAGGCGGGAAAGATTTCAGGGGAAGTGACATGGGAGTTAGTCCTTAAAATGTAAATACAATTTAGATCAACACAGAAAGAAACAGAAGTTTCCCCAGGTAGAGGAAATAAGACTGGAGGGTGCACATCTTGGTTAGTGAATAGCAAATAATACAGAGGTAGCACAGCGATAGCAGATCTGTATTTTTAAAAAGACACATTGGATTATGGTTTTCTCAGAGTATATGCCCAGTAGTGGGATTGCTGGACCATATGGTAGTTCTATTTTTAGTTTTTTAAGGAACCTCCATAGTGGCTCTATCAGTTTACATTCCTACCAACAGTGCAAGAGGGTTCCCTTTTCTGTACACCCTCTCCAGCATTTATTGTTTGTAGATTTTATGATGATGGTCATTCTTACCAGTGGGAGGTGACACCTCACTGTAGTTTTGGTCTGCATTTCTCTAATAATTAGTGATGTTAAGCATCTTTTCATGTGCCTCTTGGCCATCTGTGTTGTCTTCCTTGCAGAAAAACATAATTAGAAAAGATACATGCCAGTGTTCATTACAGCACTATTTACACGAAAGAAACCTCAATGTCCAGTGACAGATGCATCGATAAAGAAGGTGTGGTAAATGTGTACAGTGGAACATTATTTCAGTTCAGTCCCTCAGTCGTGTCTGACTCTGTGACCCCATGGACTGCAGTACACCATGTTTCCCTGTCCATCATCAACTTCCAAAGCTTACTCAAACTCATGTCCATAGAGTCAGTGATGCCATCCAACCATCTCATTCTCTGTCATCCCCTTCTCCTCCTGCCTTCAATCTTTCCCAGCATCAGGGTCTTTTCCAAGGAGTCAGTTCTTTGCATCAGGTGGCCAAAGTATTGGAGCTTCAGCTTCAGCATCAGTCCTTCCAATGAATATTCAGGACTGATCTCCTTTAGGATTGACTGATTTGATCTCCTTGCAGTCCAAGGGACTCTCAAGAGTGTTCTCCAACACCATAGTTCAAAAGCATCAATTCTTTGGTGCTCAGCTTTCTTTATGGTCCAACTCTCACATCCATACATGACTACTGAAGAAAACATAGCTTTGACTATACTGACCTTTGTCAACAAAGTAATCTCTCTGCTTTTTAATATGCTGTCTAAGTTGGTCATCACTTTTCTTCCAAGGAGCAAGCATCTTTGAACTTCATGGCTGCAGTCACCATCTGCAGTGATTTGGGAAACCACAAAAATAAAGTCTGTCACTGTTTCCATGTTCCCCCATCTATTTGCCATGAAGTGATGGGACCGAATGCCATGATCTTAGTTTTCTGAATGTTGAGTTTTAAGCCAACTTTTTCACTCTCTTCTTTCACCTTCATCAAGAGGCTCTGTAGTTCCTCTTTGCTTTCTGCCATTAGAATGTTGTCATCTGCATATCTGAGATTATTGATGTTTCTCCCTGCAGTCTTGATTCCAGCTTGTGCTTCATCCAGTTCAGCATTTTGCGTGATGTACTCTATGTATAAGTTAAATAAACAGGGTGACAATATACATCCTTGACGTACACCTTTCCAAATTTTGAACCAGTCTGTTGTTCCATGTTCAGTTCTAACTGTTGCTTCTTGACCTGCATAGAGATTTCTCAGGAGGTAGATAAGATGGTCTGGTATTCCCATCTTTTGAAGAATTTTCCACAGTGTGTTGTGATCCACACAGTTAAAGGCTTTAGTATAGTCAGTGAAGTAGAAGTAGATGTTTTTCTGGAATTCTCTTGCTTTTTCTATAATCCAATGGATGTTGGCAATTTGATCTCTGCTGCTTCTGCCTTTTCTAAATCCAGCCTGAACATCTGGAAGTTCATGGTTCACATACTGTTGAAGCCTCACTTGGAGAATTTCAAGCATTACTTTGCTAGTGTGTGATATGAGTGCAATTGTGTGGTAGTTTGAGCATTCTTTGGGATTGGAATGAAAACAGACCTTTTCCAGTCCTGTGGCCACTGCTGAGTTTTCCAAATTTGCTGGCATATTGAGTGCAACACTTTCACAGCATCCTCTTTTAGGATTTGAAATAGTTTAGCTGGAATTCCATCACCTCCACTAGCTTTGTTCATAGTGATGCTTCCTAAGGCCCACTTGACTTCACATTCCAGGATGTCTGGCTCTAGGTGAGTGATCACACCATCATGTTTATCTAGGTCATGAAGAGCTTTTTTGTATAGTTCTTCTGTGTATTCTTGGCACCTCTTCTTAATATCTTCTGCTTCTATTAGGTCCATACCTTTTCTGTCCTTTATTGTGCCCATCTTTGCATGAAATGTTCCTTTGGTATCTCTAATTTTCTTGAAGAGATCTCTAGTCTTTTTCATTCTATTGTTTTCCTCTATTTCTTTGCATTGATCACTGAGGAAGGCTTTCTTATCTCTCCTTGTTATTCTTTGGAAATCTGCATTCAGATAGGTATATTTTTCCTTTTCTCCTTTGCCTTCCACTTTTCTTATTTTTTCAGCTATTTGCAAGGTCTCCTCAGAGGAGATTAAAATGCCATTTTACCTTTTTGCATTTCTTCTTCTTGGGATGGTTTTGATCACCGCCTCCTGCACAATGTTACGAACCTCCATCCATAGTTCTTGAGGCACTCTTTCTATACTCAGCCATAAAAAGGAATTATATTGGGTCATTTATAGAGATGTGAATGGCCCTAGAGTCTGTCATACATAGTGAAGTAAGAGAGAGAAAAACAAATATTGTATATTAATGCATATATGTAGAATCTAGAAAAATGGTACTGATGAACCTTGCAAATCCTGATTTGCAAGTCAGGAGTAGAGATACAGACATAGAGAATGGACTTGGGGACACAACAAGGGAAGGAAAGGGTGGGATGAATGGAGAAATTAGCATTGACATATATACACACTGCTGCTGCTGCTAAGTCACTTCAGTCGTGTCCGACTCTGTGCGACCCCATAGACGGCAGCCCACCAGGCTCCCCAGTCCCTGGGATTCTCCAGGCAAGAACACTGGAGTGGGTTGCCATTTCCTTCTCCAGTGCACGAAAGTGAAAAGTGAAAGTGAAGTCGCTCAGTCGTGTCCGACTCTTAGTGACCCCGTGGACTGCAGCCCACCAGGCTTCTCCATCCATGGGATTTTCCAGGCAAGAGTACTGGAGTGGGGTGCCATCGCTAGCCAGTGGGAAGCTTCTGTATAACACAGGGAGCTCAGTTTGGTGCTCTGTGGTGACCTAGATGGGTGGGGTGGGGGAGTGGCCGTGGGGAGAGATGTCCAAGAGCGAAGGGACATGTGTATACATATAGCTGATTCACTTGGCTGTACAGCAGAAACTAACGTAACATTGTAAAGCAGCTAAACTCCAATTTTAAATTAATAATATATAAAAACAAGAAAGAAAATAATAAAAATAAAAAATACTGGGGATAATGTGAAAATAGGTAAGAAACCTGCACTATAACAAAACAAAGGGAATCTTAGGAGGAGGACTACATACTTTCTCACCATAACGCAGCACCTTCCTCACTATGACTCAGCATTTCCAGACCATGACTCAGCACTTTCCCTGTTCAGAGCCGTTTTAAAAGTAGTATTGATCGAGACTTGGCAACTGATTGCTATTAGGGGAAGTGGGAAAGAAAACTTTACTATGAGATTCCTAGTTTTTATGACAGGATGTGTGAAAATGACATTAACCAAAATAAGAAAAATAGGGTTTCAGGTTTGAATAGGAAGAAAACGCATTAATATTCAGAGCATGTCAACCTTTAGTCTCTGACCCACTGAACAAGAAGTCAGAAATGCAAACTGTTGCTCAGGGAAAAGACCAAGTGCAGCTCGGTTGAGGAACCCAGGCTGGATTGGGAAGTAAGATAAACTGAGCAGGCACCAATAGCCTAATGGAGACTGAAAAAGCTGAGAACCTGAGAAGTGCTGGAAGTAACAAGCAAATATAATGAGAATACAGGATTTGAAAGCCTGGATGTAGAGTAGAGCTGTTTAGATGTAGCATATTAACCAGAAATGGAAAGTGAAATTTTGTCTTAAAGAATCAGCCTTTAAACTGAAGCTTTATCTCTGGAAACGTCACTGGATAGCATAAAATAGCTTATGTAAAAACTAAATGACTCAGTTTTCATAAAGAACATAAAGACTAAGGTTTATACGTTCATCAAATGACACAGGCATGGATGGAAGCCTAATCTGCTGTTTACCCTTTTCCACAGGAATTCACAATGAACAACTATTTTTCTATTGGACCTGATGCTCTCATGGCCCTCAATTTTCACGCTCATCGTGAGAAGGCCCCATCTCTATTTTCTAGCAGAATTCTTAATAAGGTGTGTTGGATAAAATAACATTTCCTGCTTATCACCTAAGGTACAGTAAAAGTCAATAGTTCAATTATACCTAGCACTCTTTCAACTAGATTGAGATAGAACTAACTTACGGAAACATTTGCCTGCTCCATTTTGTGTAAGACTGTCAAATTAGATCCTTAAATGTATTTTATTAAAGTATTTTATAACCAGGACAAAATTTTTTAACTCAGAGTTGCAGTGTTTTAGAGCATCTTTTGCTTAGATGCCTACTAAATGGAATATATGATAGCTTATCTTACTTAAATGGCAACTAGAATTGGAAGTAAATTTAGGCAAGATAAATTTCTGATGAAGTCATTAGTGGAAAAATAGATTGAATAGGCCTGAAAAGACTCTAAAAGGCAAATGAGGTAAGAAAAGGAGCAGTTTGTTTACCAGAGTTTTAACTGAGATCATCTCTGGTTTCTAGTACAATTGATTCCTTTGGTGGAACATTTGTCTTGAAATTTTTTTTAATGACTTTTGGTGATTGAGCAACAGGATGTGACAAATAGATGCTGGTTCTGTTTTACAATTATCTGTTGTTCCTGGTTCTGTTTTACAAATATTTGAAATTTACAAATAGCTCCCTTTTATTCATATAGTTACCAACACGATAGTGTTGCTGCTTATACAGTATGGTAATTAGCATCTCAATCCTTTCATCAGCGTTTCTATATTCAAAGGTGATTATCAAACGTTTGCTAGATTTGCTGTTAAGTACTAGGAAAAGGTGAAATTTTCTTCATAAGGTGTAGCTTTTTGGATAAACTGGGAGAAAACACCATTTAAGCACAAACCACCTAATCCTGTTGCTGCTGCTAAGTCACTTCAGTCATGTCTGACTCTGTGTGACCCCATAGACGGCAGCCCACCAGGCTCCCCCGTCCCTGGGATTCTCCAGGCAAGAACACTGGAGTGGGTTGCCATTGCCTCCTCCAATGCATGAAGGTGAAAAGAGAAAGTGAAGTCGCTCAGTCGTGTCTGACAAGAGTCATGGACTGTAGCCTACCAGGCTCCTCTGTCCGTGGGATTTTCCAGGCAAGAGTACTGGAGTGGGGTGCCACTGCCTTCTCCGCCCTAATCCTACATTCCCCTAAGAAAATGGGCTGAACTGTAGTAGTAAAGGCGCCTTCTCCCATCAGTCTCTAGTCCACTCTGTGGACACACGACTCAGTCGCCACATCAGGGAGCTTTGGTTCAGTGTCTTTTTTTAGCTTACAGGGCTTGTTAGATTGCTTTAATATCATATTTTCTGTCCATTTCTCATAGGCTGTTTACTTATTTTATGGAACCAAAGATTGTTTAGTGCAAGAATGTAAAGATTTGAATAAAAAAGTTGAGGTAAGCTTTTAAACTTTTAGGTGGTCTCTGGACTATGAACTTTTTTTAAACAAAAATGCTGAAGTTTCTATTAACATATTTCGATAACACATATGGAGTATTTATTGTGTACCAGACACTTCTAAGTGCTTTATACACATTTTCCCACTAAATTTTCACCGCAGTCTGTAAGGCAGATACTACTATATTCCCATCACTCATAAAGCTGTTTGAAATTAAATAACTTGCCCAGATTCACAGAGTGCCCAAGGATACAGGTAACCAGCATTTAAACCCAGGTTTATGTAACTCCAGAGTCTGTGTAACTCTTATACTGAGCAGCGTCTTTTCATGCGTGATGACCAGTGTGAAGCTCTGTGACAACAGTGCCTGAGTCATGGACTCTCAGAGGAAGATGAAGCCCAAAGTTTAATTCCTATTATGGTTGTGATGTATTTCTGTTATGTGCCGTGCAGCATGGCCAAAAAAAAGTAAGGAAAGAGCCAAACAATAAACAGCTTAGGGAAAGAGTTGAAAATGAGCGGAGAGGAAGGAGCCTGACTGCACACTCAGCTCGGAAGGCTGTTGCAGTTAGACAGACTGAGCTCGCAGCACAGGTGGGAAGGTGGGATGATGAGGTTGGCCGTGAAGAATGTTCCCTTCTGCTTCATCCTGTTTCCTTTTTCCTGGACTTTGATTGCTTGGGTAGAGTGAAGCGTATGACATAGCACATTTTTTTGTCTAATCATCTGTTTATACAAAAATCACCTGTGATACCACCCATTAAATGCCAGGCACAGTTTTAGGTACTAGACATACAGTGACAAATCTCTCACTGTCACTAAGTTTGTAGTCTGGAGAGAAGAAAGACATTTAAACCACATTGTAATATGGCATAAGAAATAATATAAGGAAAATATGAAGTCTTACAGGAATTACATACACAGTAGAACTGTACAAAAAAAGATCTTAAAGACCCAGATAACCACAATGGTGTGATCACTCATCTAGAGCCAGACATCCTGGAATGTGAAGTCAAGTGGGCCTTACAGTGCGAACAAAATTAGTGGAGGTGATGGAATTCCAGTGGAACTTTTTCAAATCCTAAAAGATGATGCTGTGAAAGTGCTGCACTCAATATGCCAGCAAATTTGGAAAACTCAGCAGTGACCACAGGACTGGAAAAGGTCAGTTTTCATTCCAATCCCAAAGAAGGGCAATGCCAAAGAATGTTCAGACTACCGCATAATTGCATTCATCTCACATGCTAGCAAAGTAACACTCAACATTCTCCAAGCCGGGCTTCAACAGTACATGAACTGTGAACTTCCAGATGTTCAGGCTGGATTTAGAAAAGGCAGAAGAAGCAGAGATCAAATTGCCAGCATCCATTGGATCATAGAAAAAGCAAGAGAGTTCCAGGAAAACATCTACTTCTGCTTTATTGACTATGCCAAAGCTTTTAACTGTGTGGATCACAACAAATTGTGGAAAATTCTTCAAGAGATGGGAACACTAGACCATCTTACCTGCCTCCTGAGAAATAGGTATGCAGGTCAAGAAGCAACAATTAGAACTGGACATTGAACAACAGACTGATTCCAAATCGGGAAAGGAGTACATCAAGGCTGTATATTGTCACCCTGTTTATTTACCTTATATGCAGAGTGCAAAATGCCAAACTGGATGAAGCACAAGCTGGAATCAAGATTCCTGGGAGAAATATCAAGAACCTCAGATATGCAGATGACACCCCACTTATGGCAGAAAGTGAAGAAGAACTAAAGAGCCTCTTGATAAAAGTGAAGGAGGAGAGTGAAAAGGTTGGCTTAAAACTCAACATTCAGAAAACTAAGATTATGGCATCCTGTTCCATCACTTCATCGCAGACAGATGGAGAAACAGTGGAAACAGAGACTTTATTTTTGGGGGGGCTCTAAAATCACTGCAGATGGTGACCGCAGCCATGAAATTAAAAGACGCTTGTTTCTTGGAAGAAAAACAATGACCAACCTAGACCGCATACTAAAACGCAGAGACATTAACTTTGCCAACAAAGGTCCGTCTAGTCAAAGCTATGGTTTTTCCAGTAGTCGTGTATGGATGTGAGAGTTGGACTATAAAGAAAGCTGAGCACTGAAGAATTGATGCTTTTGAACTGTGGTGTTGGAGAAGACTCTTGAAAGTCCCTTGGACAGCAAGGAGATTCAACCAGTCCATCCTAAAGGAAATCAATCCTGAATATTTATTGGAAGGACTGATGCTGAAGCTGAAACTCCAATACTTTGGCCACCTGATGCAAAGAACCGACTCATTGGAAAATACCCTGATGCTGGGAAAGATTGAGGGCAGGAGGAGAAGGGGACAACAGAAGATGAGATGGTTGGATGGCATCACCGACGCATTGGACTTGGGTTTGATCAAGCTCTGGGAGTTGGTGATGGACAAGGAAGCCTGGCGTGGTGCAGTCCATGGGCTTGCAAAGAGTTGGACATGACTGAGCGACTGAACTGAACTGAACTGTACATAACCCACAGACTGGAAACTGTCTAGGGAAAGTGACTGACGAGGAAGTCTTTCTGGAAGAAGTTAACAAACTGTAATCTGCAAATTAAAACTTAGCTAAATGAAGGAGATAAACATTATTCTGGGCTAAGAACAACATGGGCAAAGGCCCAGAGGCAGGAGAGAACATAGCATATTTGAGTGTGTTCAGGCTGGAGTGTAGCCTGCAGGAGAGACAGTGGCGAGAGCTGATGCTGGAGAACCAGGCAGATGCCGAGGTCACAGAGAAACTGGTGACTTGTTAAGGCACTTGGAGTTCATTGTGAACACTGAGTCCAGCCATTGAAGGGACATAATCGGGATAAGTGTCAGTCTAAGTAGCCTTTGAGAGGTGAGTAAGAGGAGAGCAGAGCTAGAGAAACAGTGGCTGCTGGACTAGGCTGCGGTCAGGAATGACGGCGAGGGACGGAGACTTAGAAGTAGCATCGGTGGTTTTTAGTGCTTAATTGGTATGGAAGGTGAAGAGACAGAGGTCAAAGATAATTTCCAGGTTTCTAGTTAGGAGGGTGAGGACAGCTGGTGCTAACCTTTCCTGGGAAGGTAGATGGCAGAGAAGATGCTTAACTCAGCTTTGGACATGAGAGTTTTAGGAGCCACAGTCAATGGGAAATGTTTTGTGGGCAGTTGGATATACAGATCTAGCCCAGTTCACTTTCCTGCACCAACAAAAAATTGCCATCAGCACAGAGGTGGCAATTAGCAAGACAGAAGTGGCTCAGATTTCAATCCAGAGTGTGTAGAGAAGAGAAGGGAGCCCAGTACATGGTTCATAGCTGTGAGAAATGTCTTCGGTGTGAGGCTGGGAGTGGAGCTCTCAGCAGTGGCAGAGGGACGCCCAGAGAAGTAGTCTGGTTCCCAGAAAGCAAAGGTAGAGAATATTTCACGGAAAGAGGAACGGGTTGGCAGTGTGAGACGCTGCTAAAACAGCAAGTTAGATAAAGCCTGAAAAAATACTGGGATGTAAGGAAAAGGATGTCTTTGATTTTAAAAAATTCACTGCTATGATTCATTTATTGCAATAAACATTGAACAAATGAGAAAGGCTAGATTACCTGGGTAGGAAGCAGTCTTCCTACCAGCTCTCACATGTATGTGAGAGTGGATAGGATTCTGAGTGGCTGTGTCTGAAAGTAATGTGCCCTGAAGTAACTTACTCCTTGTATTTCCTTAAAGCTAGAGCTGGATGGTGAGCGAGTAGAACTGCCGAATTTGGAAGGCATTATCGTTCTGAATATCGGCTACTGGGGTGGTGGCTGCAGACTGTGGGAAGGGATGGGAGACGAGACTTACCCTCTAGCCAGGTATGTACATTTGCAAGTGGTTTTTTATGTCACTGGTTTCTTTAAAGCAGTCTGTTCTTTGTAGACTTTTAACATTTTTACCACAGATTTTCCTTTTTGTATACCTCATTAATATCAATAGTTAATAAGCTGATGGTCCACCTATGCTGAAAAGTAATTGTCCTATTGTGGCTGGTTTTATTTTACCGCATCACATAATCCATGTTTCCTTTGTCCAATTTTAGGCATGATGATGGTTTATTGGAAGTCGTTGGAGTGTATGGGTCTTTCCACTGTGCTCAGATTCAAGTGAAGCTGGCGAATCCTTTTCGAATAGGACAAGCACATACAGTGCGAGTAGGTGAAATATTCTAAGCCATTGAGGTTTAGAAGATAATGTACTATAGCCTTCCCTAAACCAACATGTGGTTTACAGCCCATGCTATCAGTCATCCTCTACCCGGGCTAAATAGGATGGGGAAAGAGGAAATATGGCCCTCAGTCCAGTTGAAGAAGTGAAGTGTTCAGTGAAAAAGAATCCCTTAAACAACTGAAGAATAAAATATATTCAGATTAATTTTCTAAGAGCGCATTGCTCAGAAATGTCCCTAAGAAGGGTTAAAGGACTCGAGATCTTATTAAGGAAGATTTTTCTCAGCTTTCTGGGGACTAACTCTTTTCTCATTTGTACCTGTAATTCTAGCTGATCTTGAAGTGCTCAATGATGCCAATGCAGGTAGATGGCGAGCCGTGGGCCCAGGGGCCCTGCACCGTCACCATAACCCACAAGACACACGCGCTGATGTTGTATTTCTCTGGAGAGCAAACGGATGACGACGTCTCTAGTGCTTCAGATCAAGAGGATACAAAGGAGACTGAGTAGATGGAGGAGGACTTGAGGACTGAGTGTAGAATCCTCGCAGACAACTAGATACCCATTCATCCAAAAAAGACCTGTCAACTAACTTAGTCTTCATTTCATCAATAGTGGAGTGGGTATACATTTATGTAAATAACATTCCAAAAACAGCCAGACCTCCGGGTGTTCACAAATGCCTGGCCTTTTTGCAGCAAACACTTTGACCGTGCAGCACGAGCAGAAAGTCACAGAACGCTCCACGAAGGCTCCGTGTCTGTGGGTAGGCTCGCTGACGTGTGTGGTCCCTCCCGGCCCTTATTCTTGAACCACACAGTGGATTGGACACGTATATCCAGCAAGGTGTGGGTGGAAAATCGTTGCCATTTTAACGTTGAATGTGATGACACTGTAACATTTAAAAATGACTTGCTTTTTTGAAAGTAGATGGTTGGTGTCACACCAGCATGGTTCATGCTGGGCATCCTCCTACAGCATGCCTCTTAAGACTTCTTGCAGCCCAGCACCAAGTGGACACATAAATATCTATTTCCAGGAAACCCTAAAAGGAGAAATGTAAAAGGAAGGCAACACTCAGATTTCTTGTTTTAAATTTTATTTCAAGGACACTTTCAGTCTCCTACTGTTGTTTGGTTACCTCTGTTAATGACCGAGTTGAGCTGAGATCGGCCATCTTGTTATACTCCAGCATAGCCGAAAGGGGACCACCTAGGCAAGTTGTAAAAATCAACATTCAGAGCACCTTGCATTGAAAGTTACAAGTTTCAGGACTTCCCTGGCATTCTAGTGGTTAAGACTCCATGCTTCCACTGCAGAGGTTATGGGGTTCAATCCCAGGTCAGGGAACTAAGCTCTTGCAGAGTGGCAGTCAAAAAAACAAAAGTTACAAGTTTCAAATCGGACTGTTCACCAACTTCTCTTTTGATTAAAAGACAGTGTCAACAATTCAAAAAAAAAATGTACTAAGGAAAATTTACCAGTCAGGTTAATTGCTCAAAACAAGTTCAGTATTGATTGATACATTTTAAAAATTTGGTGGTCTTACAGTAACAGGAGTATATCCAAAGTACTTAACAGAATTTCCCATGGGGAAATGGATATAGAATCCTCTGCTAAAATGTTTATATCATATTTATTTTAAAATGAGAGATATATTTTTTTTACTTATTTATTTTCTTCACTGTGGTATACCTGTGTTTAGTGTTTACAATATGTTGCTTTATTTAATAAGTTAAATTGATCATAAATTCTGCTACTCACAGATAGAAATGTAGCCTAAATAATAATTAAAACCCATAATTCTTCTGATAGATATATTATCTGGATATTCTCATTCTTCAGAAATATTCCAGGGGTGCTCCTCTGCTGCTCCCCAACCTGCTCCCTCAGGTTCCACAGTGAGGCTGCCCCACGGGGCCCCCAGCCTGGTATTTTTAGGACAGATGGCCCATTTGTGGATTTGGTGGTCTTTTATGCCATTAATCTCTGAAGAACTAGAATGTATCTTCCACCAAACACCATTAGCTCCCCTTAAAGATCTGTGAATGAATCTGTCGTCTATTACGAGTTGCCAGAAACTTAAATTTCAGTCACCTTCAGGCCCAGGCCATGTTTTGAAGGAACAACTAAGAAATGTATACAGTAGTGGTCAGTTACATTAGAATGCTTTTATTTTGCTTAAATTAATCTCTTCCAGATCTCAATGTGAGCAGCTAAATTCTAGTATTGTAAGATTCTGTGAGAAGATCTGTTTTCACCTTACTCACACACCATTCACAGAAGTTACCTGTGGTGGTGGTTGGGAGACTCTGCAGATTTTCTTTCATGGGCTGATCATGTTTTGAGTATAATGAACTTCATTCATAATTTGTGATCAAAATTGTTACTGATACCACATTTTACAAATATACTGTTAGATTCACTTTGCTTTAGGCTATATTTTATCTATAATTCATAGTGCCAATTATAGAATAATCAAAGTAAATAGTTAATAGGGGTATCAGAATTAAAATAATCAAAATAACTATATAGTTTTTTTATTTTTAAAACTGTATTCTAGCTATAATGTTACATTGGATTTAGAACAGTCTTATAAAACACCCTCATTTACTTAAAAACAAACTGGTCTTTCATTTTCATAATCCACTGAAGTTTGACCTTCATGAAGTTTATCTGTTAACCTTATTCGCTCATTCAGACTTAATATTTTTAGGAAAGTTACTTCAGAATATCATATCATAAAACATATTTTAGAAAAATTCTCAAACTTTTTAGGCACATTTACCCAGCATTTCAAATAAATGTAGAGGCATGTACCTTGTTTTAAATAAATACAATTTATAAGACTCATGTTTGCATGTTATATATTAGGGTAGCAATTGTTGTCATTACCAGAGAGTCCACACTTTACAAAAAATGATTTGCCATAGAATTTTTCTGTTCCATTTTAAACTATTCTGATTTTAAAATAGTAACTTCTTCTAAATTCTCAGGAAGAAATATGTGAAGCAAAGCTTGTATTCATGTCTGTTTTCGGATTTCTCCTTTTATTCTAATACAGTTCCTAGCCCCTTGCAATCTTCGTAGGTTAAACACTGAATCCCTGGCAGCTTCTTAGGGATCCCATAAGGAGATGATGAGAATTCTCAGTGCTTGTTTTTGTTTAATGGAAATCAAACTGACTTGTGTCGCACAAGTTGTCTGATGGTAAGATTACATGATCTTAAAGGCGTTTTAGGTGTTTTGCAACTGTTAGTTGTGAACCCGTATTGTAGCTAACATTTATAAAATTTTATAGTCAAAATTATTATTATTTTTTTTAGGATTTGTCAAAAACATGTCGTATTTGCTTTTTGAAATATGTTTGCCTACCTAGAGCTGGAGAATATACTGTGACTCAGAAATTGTAAACAGTCCTTTTTGCTGTAAAAATGACTACTACCAGCATGTCAAAAGAAAAATGGTGTGCATTTGTCATATAAAGTAAAATTGTACTTAATGTATATTATGGGATTTTAAATTTGCACTGACCAAAAAATTTAAAGATGATATTAATTTACAGATACATGTGGATCCGAATATGTAATTTGTACTTGTTCAGCCGAAAAGGTCAATAGAACGGGTGATAATTTTATGTGGTTTTCCCTCAAGTTGATTATACTGAAATAAGAACCAGCACTTTATATTCAGACTTTAAAAAAAAAAAAAATTCTAATTTGGGATAGGAACGTAGGTAGAGGTAGATTTATTTAAAATTTCTAGAAATTTAAAAAGAAAAAATAGTGTTGTTACTCTATCTCAATCTGAATGAAGGTCTATCCTCAGCAACAAGACAGAAGAGGTTGTTGGGTTTTGCCTTTTAAAAGTATATCCCTGCCTTTCTCAGATTTTCTGCTGGAGGCTCATCTCCTGTTTCTCAGAATACGCTCTGCAGGCTGTCTGTAGTATCAGAATCACCGTGGGAGCTGGTTGACAGTGTGGCTGCCTGAGCCCAGGAACCAGCCCTTGACTTCAGGAAGCAGGGTATCTGCAGGCTATCCAAATTGATAAGCTGTATTACATAAAAGTTGGTAGCCCCAGGTTTTCCTATGGAGCTGTGTGGGTTTGGGGCTGTGATCCGTGGAGTCTTGGAGGACAGGCGATGCCTTCAGGGCTGGTGGCATGGGCCCCTGGAGAGCCCCTGCTTTCTCCCCATGCTGGGGTGCTGCTTCAGATCAGATTTCAGTAGACAAAGCACTTCCTTTTTTCAAAAACAAAAATTCCACTATTTTCTTTCAAAGAGTTTGGAAGCCATTATAATGACTCTTGTCAGCTGGTTAATTTTCTACTGATTTTTACATTAAAAAGAGTATTTTGGATGTCTCAGTTGCTGCTTGGAATATGGCCACTTGGCTACTTCTCACATTTTGAAGGCATATTGTTGAATAGTAAAGCACTGATTCAGCCTCTGTTCCTCATACTCCTGATTTTAGTAAAGTATAGAAATGGCCGTCTATTTAGTTCATTTTAGTTTTGTAAATAGACACACATTTACCCTCATGGCCTGGCAGTACAGTCACTGCATGAGGTTCGCAGGTTTCAGAAAGGTATATTCTAAGGTTCTGGAGAAGAAAATGTCACCCTCTAATATGGGCGTTCACAGAACTGAATGGTTGAGGTTAGTCATCTACAGAAATGTCTGCAGAAAATGTCACCTAAAGGCTATGAATGTACATGTACTGCTGATGGTAGACCTGGGACACTTCTCAGTCTCTGCAAACGTCCCCCAGGCCACTTCACTGCTAAAGGGAAATGTCAAGGCAGAACGTGCTTTACAAAGTAAACTACAGGAAGTCACCAGCTCGTGGTGCTTTTTGATGACTGACCCGAAACGTGGAAGAGACCTGGCAAGTTAGGTTGCTTTCCTTGTTGCTCTAACGTTGTCCAGGCAAGGGGACTTCCTGATCGGATGAGCCTGGGCTATTGAGCAAATTCCTACAGTAAGGAAGGGCACTCTGTGTGCGCCTGGGTGACTGGCTCATGAGTACACTTGCTCTTAGTACTCCCATTCTGGGCTCCGCCAGTACTCTTTCTCTCCAGTTTGATCAACCAGAATGAGCCCAACAGATAAACTCTGATTTTAATTGTTTTATGCAAGTTTAGAGCAGCCAGATCCATGGCCCTGATTACTTGCAGGTGAACTGACGGAACTGGCTCTTGTGAACCCACAGTGTCAAGATGAGCAGCTCGAGCAGCCAGCTGGTCCTGTGCACTTGCTACCCCCTTGGCCTCCGTACTATGTCCCTATCATGAATGACCCTGTGTTTATTGCTTTCGTTGTGTTGAGTCTATAATGTGGTCAATGCTTGACAGAGAAACATGAATTAAAGCATTTGATGTTGAAGATGTTTGCTTGTTTTTTTAATAAAATGTAAAGCACAGCATTTGAAAAGTATCATCCTGTGTTGTTTTTCTGATACAACAATGAGAAGAAAACAAGTTTGAGTTAGTTTCACAGAAGATGGCACTTGTACAGCAGGGCAGAGGGTACAGTGTGTGACAAGTTTGGGGTCAGATCCACCTGAATGGATAAAAAGGACTTAAGGACTGACTCAGGGCAGAGTAGAGCATTCAGTCAGTCCAGTCGCTCAGTCGTGTCCGACTCTTTGCGACCCCATGAATCGCAGCACGCCAGGCCTCCCTGTCCATCACCAACTCCCGGAGTTCACTCAGACTCACGTCCATCGAGTCGGTGATGCCATCCAGCCATCTCATCCTCTGTCGTCCCCTTCTCCTCCTGCCCCCAGTCCCTCCCAGCATCAGAGTCTTTTCCAATGAGTCAACTCTTCACATGAGGTAGCCAGAGTACTGGAGTTTCAGCTTTAGCATCATTCCTTCCAAAGAAATCCCAGGGCTGATCTCCTTCAAAATGGACTGGTTGGATCTCCTTGCAGTCCAAGGGACTCTCAAGAGTCTTCTCCAACACCACAGGTCAAAAGCATCAATTCTTCAGTGCTCAGCCTTCTTCACAGTCCAACTCTCACATCCATACATGACCACAGGAAAAACCATAGCCTTGACTAGACGGACCTTAGTCGGCAAAGTAATGTCTCTGCTTTTGAATATGCTACGTAGGTTGGACATCCAAGGAGTAAGCGTCTTTTAATTTCATGGCTGCAGTCACCATCTGCACTGATTCTGGAGCCCAAAAAAATAAAGTCTGACACTGTTTCCACTGTTTCCCCATCTATTTCCCATGAAGTGATGGGACCAGATGCCATGATTTTAGTTTCCTGAATGTTGAGCTTTAAGCCAACTTGTTCACTCTCCTCTTTCACTTTCATCAAGAGGCTTTTTAGTTCCTCTTCACTTTCTGCCATAAGGGTGGTGTCATCTACATATCTGAGGTTATTGATATTTCTTCCGGCAATCTTGATTCCAGCTTGTGCTTCTTCCAGCCCAGCGTTTCTCATGATGTACTCTGCGTAGAAGTTAAATAAGCAGGGTGACAATATACAGCCTTGACATACTCCTTTTCCTATTTGGAACCAGTCTGTTGTTCCATGTCCAGTTCTAACTGTTGCTTCCTGACCTGCGTACAGGTTTCTCAAGAGGCAGGTCAGGTGATCTGGTATTCCCATCTCTTTCAGAATTTTCCACAGTGTATTATCCACACAGTCAAAGGCTTTGGTATAGTAAAAAAAGATGTTTTGCTGGAACTCTTGCTTTTTCGATGATCCAGCAGATGTTGGCAATTTGATCTCTGGTTCCTCTGCCTTTTCTAAATCCAACTTGAACATCAGGAAGTTCACGGTTCACGTATTGCTGAAACCTGGCTTGGAGAATTTTGAGCATTACTTTACTAGTGTGTGAGATGAGTGTAATTGTGAGGTAGTTTGAGCATTCTTTGGCATTGCCTTTCTTTGGGATTGGAATGAAAACTGACCTTTTCCAGTCCTGTGGCCGCTGCTGAGTTTTCCGAATTTGCTGGCATATTGAGTGCAACACTTTCACAGCATCATCTTTCAGGATTTGAAAGAGCTCAACTGGAATTCCATCACCTCCACTAGCTTTGTTCATAGTGATGCTTTCTAAAGCCCACTTGACTTCACATTCCAGGATGTCTGGCTCTAGGTGAGTGATCACACCATCATGATTATCTGGGTCATGAAGATCTTTTTTGTATAGTTCTTCTGTGTATTCTTGCCACCTCTTCTTAATATCTTCTGCTTCTGTTAGGTCCATACCATTTCTGTCCTTTATCGAGCCCATCTTTGCATGAAATGTTCCCTTGGTATCTCTAATTTTCTTGAAGAGATCTCTAGTCTTTCCCATTCTGTTGTTTTCCTCTATTTGCATTGATCGCTGAGGAAAGCTTTCTTATCTCTTCTTGCTATTCTTTGGAACTCTGCATTCAGATGCTTATATCTTTCCTTTTCTCCTTTGCTTTTCGCTTCTCTTCTTTTCACAGCTATTTGTAAGGCCTCCTCACACAGCCATTTTGCTTTTTTGCATTTCTTTTCCATGGGGATGGTCTTGATCCCTGTCTCCTGTACAATGTCACAAACCTCCGTCCATAGTACATCAGGCACTCTATCTATCAGATCTAGGCCCTTAAATCTATTTCTCACTTCCACTGTATAATCATAAGGCATTTGATTTAGGTCATACCTGAATGGTCTAGTGGTTTTGCCTACTATCTTCAATTTAAATCTGAATTTGGCAATAAGGAGCTCATGATCTGAGCCACAGTCAGTTCCCACTCTTGTTTTTGCTGACTGTATAGAGCTTCTCCATCTTTGGCTGCAAAGAATATAATCAATCTGATTTTGGTGTTGACCATCTGATGATGTCCATGTGTAGAGTCTTCTCTTGTGTTATTGGAAGAGGGTGTTTGCTACGACCAGTGTGTTCTCTTGGCAAAATTCTATTAGCCTTTGCCCTGCTTCATTCTGTATTCCAAGGCCAAATTTGCCTGTTACTCCAGGTGTTTCTTGACTTCCTACTTTTGCATTCCAGTCCCCTATAATGAAAAGGACATCTTTTTGAGGTGTTAGTTCTAAAAGGTCTTGTATGTAGGTCTTCATAGAACCGTTCAACTTCAGCTTCTTCAGCGTTACTGGTTGGGGCATAGACTTGGATAACTGTGATATTGAATGGTTTGCCTTGAAAACAAACAGAGGTCATTCTGTTGTTTTTGAGACTGCATCCAAGTACTGCATTTCGGACTCTTTTGTTGACCATGATGGCTACTCCATTTCTTCTAAGGGATTCCTGCCCGCAGTAGTAGATATAATGGTCATCTGAGTTAAATTCACCCATTCCAGTCCATTTTAGTTCGCTGATTCCTAGAATGTCAACGTTCACTCTTGCCATCTTCTGTTTAACCACTTCCAATTTGCCTTGATTCATGACATTCCAGGTTCCTATGCAATATTCCTCTTTACAGCATCAGACCTTGCTTCTATCACCAGTCACATCCACAGCTGGGTATTGTTTTTGCTTTGGCTCCATCCCTTCATTCTTTCTGGAGTTATTTCTTCACTGAAATACTTACTCCAAGGAGTAAGCGTCTTTTAATTTCATGGCGGCAGTCACCATCTGCACTGATTCTGGAGCCCCCCAAAATAAAGTCTGACTGTTTCCACTGTTTCCCCATCTATTTCTCATGAAGTAATGGGACCAGATGCCATGATCTTCATTTTCTGAATGTTGAGCTTTAAGCCAATTTTTTCACTCTCCTCTTTCACTTTCATCAAGAGGCTTTTCAGTTCCTCTTCACTTTCTGCCATAAGGCTGGTGTCATCTACATATCTGAGGTTATTGATATTTCTCCTGGCAGTCTTGATTCCAGCTTGTGCTTCCTCTAGCCCAGCGTTTCTCATGATGTACTCTGCACAGAAGTTAAATAAGCAGGGTGACAATATACAGCTTTGACGTACTCCCTTTCCTATTTGGAACCAGTCTGTTGTTCCATGTCCAGTTCTAATTGTGGCTTCCTGACCTGCATATAGGTTTCTCAAGAGGCAGGTCAGGTGATCTGGTATTCCCATCTCTTTCAGAATTTTCCACAGTTTATTGTGATCCACACAGTCAAAGGCTTTGGTATAGTCAATAAAGCAGAAATAGATGTTTTTCTGGAACTCTTGCTTTTTCAACGATCCAGCGGACGTTGGCAATTTGATCTCTGGTTCCTCTGCCTTTTCTAAAACCAGCTTGAATGCTTATTAAATCAGAAGGGTGGTGACATTTTCTTTCACCTAATGTCCTGGGGCATATCTTGTGCTTTTATTTATGGCTTTATAGTTAAGTAAGCCCGCTTTGTTCCATGATGTTCTTATAGCTTTCTTGAGAGATCATTAATGTAGAGTGGTCTCCCAAAGCTTCCTGGATTTCTATCTATAGTTCCCTATTGGGACTTCTACAACTGTCGTTATAGCTATCCTATTATTTTACCCTATCATAACTCTTGGACTGCCAGGGAACTGCTCAAATTCTGACTTCTGAAATTATAGCTTGGGCACTTGAGTATCATGCCACCGGCTTTTACTTACCCTTATCTCATAACCCACAATTTTGTGAGGTGGACATTATGAACTTCACTTTACAGACTAATAACTCAGGGCTGGATGTTAATCCCAGGCTCTCATCCCTGCTGCTTTTTCATCATCAGCATCACAGCCGACAGTATTTAAAAAGTGAATATAGGGGCTTCGCTTCTGGCTTGGTTATAAGGAACTCTGCCTGCCAATTCAGGAGACACGGGTTCAATCCCCCACCCAGGAAGATCCCCCATGCCGCAGAACAGCTGAGTCCGTGCATCCCCACTATCAAGCCTGTGCTCTAGAGCCCAGTAGCTGGAACTACCGAGCCCACATGCACCAACTACTGAAGCCTGTGGGCTGAGCGCCTGTGCTCTGCAACCTGAGAAGCCAGAGCAGTGAGGAACCTGCACCCCACAACTAGAGAGTGCCCCCCCACTTTCTGCAAGTGGATAAAGCCCTCACACATCAAAGACCCAGCACAGACAAAAATTAATAAATAAAATTATTTTTATAAAGTTGAGTATAGGCAGATATACCATTGTGCTGGGGCTTCCCTTGGGGCTCAACTGGTAAAGAATCTGCCTGCAATGTGGGAGACCTGGGTTCGATTCCTGGGTTGGGAAGATCCGCTAGAGAAGGGATAGGCTACCCATTCCAGTATTCTTGGGCTTCTCTTGTGGTTAAGCTTGTAAGGAATCCACCTGCAAGGTGGGAGACCTGGGTTCGACCCCTGGGTTGGGAAGATCCCCTGGAGAAGAGAATGGCTACCCACTCCAGTATTCTGGCCTAGAGAATTCCATGGGCTGTATAGTCCATGGGGTCACAAAGAGCTGGACATGACTGAGCGACCTTCACTTTCACCATTGTGCTGGGCACAGTCCTCAAAGGGACTCCCCCAAACAAAGAAACAAGGGTGCTACACATGGAAGGAATTAGATTTTTAAGAAGCTGAAAGGGCTACATGTTGCCTATTTGTAGAAATTTAATTTGCGGGAACTAGAAAATAAAAATTTTGTATTACTTGTGAGTAGACAGAGATAAATTCATCTATGAGAAGTCTGTGTACACTGAGCTTCTTGACAACAGGTTGCTCACCCTGGTCATCTTTGCATTCAAACTGATGACTCTTTGCATGTCTTTGTGAAAATTCTATGAATTATGGAATACTTACTCAGCCTCCAGTTTCCAGCACAGGTGGGTACCCAGCAGTATTTGAATATATGAATTTGCTGATGGGCTGCACTCAGCAACCCAGGCAAACTGCAGTGCTGTGCGCTCACGGAGCCCATGTATGCTCGCAGAGCCCGTGTCTGCCTCTGGAGCCCGTGTCTGCTCCTGGAGCCCCTGTGCACTCGCCAAGCCCGTGTATGCTCGCGGAGCCCATGTATGCTCGCAGAGCCCGTGTCTGCCCCTGGAGCCCGTGTCTGCTCCTGGAGCCCCTGTGCACTCGCCGAGCCCGTGTGTGCTCGCGGAGCCCGTGTGCGCTCCTGGAGCCTGTGTGTGCTTGTGGAGTATGGCTGCATACACCTCAGGCTCCATTCTCTGGGAAATGCTCCAGCCAAAGCTCTGCGAACAGGAACAGAGTGGGTACCCCATATATGCCACTTTGGCATGAGTTTTAGTTTGGGCTGCTGCTGCTGCTGCTAAGTCGCTTCAGTCGTGTCCGAGTAGTCAAAAAGCCAGTGGATTCAAGAAAATTTCTTTATTTTTCCTGTGCATGTGTGCTAACTCACTTCAGTCATGTCCAATTCTTCACAGCTCTATGGACTGCAGCCCACCAGGCTCCTCTGTCCACAATATTTTTTCAGGCAAGAATACTGGAGTGGGTTGCCATTTCCTCCTCCTGGGGATCTTCCCAACCCAGGGATCAAACTCGCATCTCTTCTGTCTCCTTTGCTGGCAGGTTCTTTACGACTGGCGCCACCTGGGAAGCCCTTACATCCCCCCTCAGTTGCCTAAATTTAGGTTGGAAAGGAGCCTGTACCAAAAAGAGAGCTATTACCAGATATACCTTATTACCTAAGAAACTTATCAGCATAACAGGACATTTGTTTTTCAAGCATCTCCTCTGCCTTCCTACAAATGGCCTTCCTCCCCTTTGTACCCCTGCCTCTTCCCTTAGCTCAGGATGTTCCAGAAGCTTCAATTACCTGACTGTCCTTTGGGACTTCATATCTTTACTAGGCCCCATATGTACATAAATTTGTGTGTAAATCTGTCTTCTATCAATTTAGTTATTAGACCAGCTGAAGACTCAAGAGGGAAAAATGTTCCCACTGCTTCAGCCATGTTTCGACACGTGACAATCCCTCCCTTGCAGTTGACTGGACCCAGCAAGCCCGTCCAGCAACCAGCAAGCAGTCAGATTTTCCACTGGGCTTCATTTCCACAAAATGCTCTTGTAACCTTTACTTTTAAAATAATTGTATTTTATTTACTTACCTTTGGCTGCACTGGGTCTTCATTGCTTCGCTTGGGCTTTCTCTAGTTGCAGCAAGCAGGAGCTACTCTCGGTGGTGGTGCTCAGGCCTCTCATTGCGGTGGCTTCTCCTGATGCAAAGCACAGGCTCTAGGCGTGTGGATATACTACGTGGGCTCTGTAGTTGTGGTGCTTGAGTTTAACGTGTAACCTTCCTGGACCAGGAATCAAACCCATGTCCCTTGCATTGACAGGAGGATTCATACCCTCTGCCCCACCAGGGAAGTCCCTTTTGTAACCTTTAAAATCTGTCCTCCTCAAAATTTGACCCACAGACTATTTTAGACTATTTTCTTTCAATCCACCAGGAAATAAGTGCAGAAACTGAAAGTTAAGAGTTTGAATTTGTATAGCTATGTTGATAGCTGGCTATTGGATCTAATCCTAATAAAAATGTGTTTTTTATTGTGTATGTCTCTTTATACCATTTTTCTTATTATATTTTATAAAAATATTGATACATGATGCTGTTGATCTAAAACTGGACTACCAGCTAGTTCTCCAGCAAAGATACATTTATACACAATCAGTAGAGAACGGCAACTCAAGGTCCACAACCATGAGGAAGGCAAGAAACACACTTTTATTGGAGGCGGGGGAGGAAGTTGCGAGGGTTGTAGTCAACACAGACTCTGTGGCTTTTCAAAGGCTGAGTCCTCGCCAGGAAAGAAGAGGGATGTTTCTTCTTCCTCTTGGGCTCTGCTATCATCGCAGGGTCTCAGAGCTCTCCCTTCTTGTCTCTTGACTCTACTTAATTGGGGTTTCTCTTTATTAATATTTTACAGTGTACTGGAAAATTTTTAAAAGAAACTAAACATCTGCTCTTTCACTACAAGGGGTTTAAGAAGCACTGTTTTAAATAACTTGCTTTCTTCCTTTGGAGGGGCCGAGCTGCAGTCAGTTCCTGTTTCTTAGGGAAAAAATAAGCTCTAACATAATGCAAGAGGCTTGCTTTAATTTGGTAAGAGCAGCAGTGACCTTTAGGATCTGACACCAAAGCTTGTGAACATGATTCAGGTAATGGCAATAGACACTGGACCAATGAAACACCCAGACAACAGGGGCAAGAGATAAGACTAGCAAGAACCTGTTATTTGAAGAGTGGTAAGAAAGTAAGTAAACTGGAATATATTAACTAAGAACCATATGGTCTGGAATTAAATAGCATAATAATTTGTAAAGCATTTGATCATTTATAATGCAATTTTATATGAAGTATTTTCTTTATTCCTCACAAAACCCAACTGAAAAGGCAGAGCAGAAAATAATTTCAATTTTCTAAGTGAGTAAGCTGCTCAAAATCCTTCAAGTTAGGCTTTAGCAGTATGGGAACCGGGGAACTTCCAGATGTACAAGCTGGATTTAGAAGAGGCAGAGGAACCAGAGATCAAATTACCAACACCTGTTGAGTAAGTGAGTAAGTGAAGTCGTTCAGTCGTGTCCGACTCTTTGCGACCCCATGGACTGTAGCCTACTAGGCTCCTCTGTCCGTGGGATTTTCCAGGCAATAGTACTGGAGTGGATTGCCATTTCCTTCTCCAGTGGATCTTCCTGACCCAGGGATCGAACCCAGGTCTCCCGCATCGTAGACGGACACTTTACCGTCTGAGCTACCAGGGAAGTCGTTGGATCATAGTAAAAGCTAGAGAATCCCACAAAAACATCTACTTCTGCTTCACTGACTACGCTAAAACCTTTGACTGTGTGGATCACAACAAACTGGGAAATTCTTAAAGAGATGGGAATACCAGGCCACCCTACCTGCCTCCTAAGAAGCCTGTATGCAGGTCAGGAAGCAACAGTTAGAGCCAAAGATAGAACAATGGACTGGTTCAAAACCGAGAAAGGAGTACATCAAGGCTGTATATTGTCACCCTATTTATTTAACATATATGCAGAGTACATCATGCGAAATGCCGGGCTGGATGAAGCACAAGCTGGAAGCAAGATTGCAGGGAGAAATATCAACAACCTCAGATATGGAGATGATATCACTCTAACAGCAGAAAGTGAAGAGGATCTAAAGAAACTCTGGATGAGGGCGAAGGAGAAGAGTGAAAAAGCTGGCCTAAAACTCAACATTTAAAAAACTAAGATCACGGCATCTGGTCCCATCACGTCATGGCAAACAGATGCGGAAAAAGTAGAATCAGTGACTGATTTTATTTTCTTGGGCTCCAAAATCACTGTCAACAGAGACAGCAGCCATGAAATTAAGAAGCTAGTTCCTTGGGAGAAAAGCTATGAGAAACTTAGTGTATTAAAAACCAGAGATATCACTTTGCTGACAAAGGTCCATCTAGTCAAAGCTATGGTTTTTTGAAGGCTGAGTGCCAAAGAATTGATGCCTTCGAAATGTGATGCTGGAGAAGACTCTTGAGAGTCCCCTGGACTCTCAAGGAAATCAACCCTGAATACTCATTGGAAGGACTAATGCTGAAACTGAAGCTCCAATACTTCGGCACATAATGCAAAGAGCTGACTCATTGGAAAAGACCCTGAGGCTGGGAAAGATTGAAGGAAAAAGCAGAGGGTGGCAGAGGATGAGATAGTTAGATAACATCACTGACTCAATGGACACGAATCTGGGACAGCAAAGGACCGGGAAGCCTGGCGTGCTGCAATCAATGGAGTCGAAAAGAGTCAGACACGACTTAGTGACTGAACAACAGCAAAGTATACTCACAAACATTATGCAACTATCACCACTACTCATCTCCAGAACCTTTTCATCATTCCAAACAAAACTCCAAACCCAGGAAACAACAGCGCCCTAGTTCTCACCTCTTCCAGTACCTGGTCAACTCTGTTCTGCTTTTTGTCTCTATGAACGTGTCTATTCTAAGTACTTCGTTGAAACGGAATCCATACACTATTTGTCCTTTTGTGCTGGCTTGTTTTTACTTGGTATAATGTTTTCAAGGTTCTAAGATGAACTTGTATCCTCATCCATCAAAAAGATAGAGAATGGAACCTACTTCACAGGGCTGCTTGAAGGGTTTAATCAGATAATACCCATTATGATGTACAAACTCCTAGCTTCTCCTCCCATCAAAAAATGAAATTGAATTCCACTTACATGGTCTGACCTTAGTGACCTGCTTCCACTGAAGAGAAAGCAGCCAAAATGGGGCATAAAAGGTGATATGACTTTTGCCTGGTGGTTGAGACATTTGCCCTTGGAACTCAGCCCTTTTTTCAGTCCTACACAGAGAAAATCCACCTGCTGCCAGGAAAGGCCCCCTAGCATTAACTGTCGGATGTTGTGAGTGAGTCAGCCTGAAGGCAATTATAGCCCAGCCTTCAAGCCACCTGCAGATGCCAAGTGAAGCAGAAATGAGCTGTTTCAACCAAACCTTATGCAAGTCGCAGAGTCAAGAGCAAAACTGGTTATTGCTTTCATCTCTAAGTTTTTGTGCTTTTACATAGCAGTAGATAACCAGGACACATGTACAGCTGACAGCTGTTGATCCCATTTCCCTTTTTCATCTTTGTGCCCCAAAGAATAACCAAGTACTCAGAGAAGGTGATCCCAACTCAGGGATAACCAACATGAAATCTCATTCTCTTGGCACATGTAGGTGGACATATGACCCAGTTCTGGCCAATCAATCTTATGGGGGAGATCTGCTTCTAGAAAAGACTCCCTGGCTCTCAAAAAGAGATACAGAGAGAAAGAGATGGCGGGATGCCTGCAACCACTGCAGTCATTTTCTAAACAGGAAGTTAGCAAAACTGAGGACAAAGCTAACCGGGCAAGAATGGCAAGACCACTGAGAAGGTGGAAAGACCCAATGACTACAATGTTAAGCCACTGAGTCAGCCAATCCTGGAACTTCCCTTCCTTGGGATAACTTGGTATGTGAGATGAAAATGTTTCTTTTTCTTTTTTCCTTTATTTTTTTGAAGGATAATTGCTTTGCAGAATTTTGTTGTTTCCTGTCAAACCTCAACATGAATCAGCCATAGGTATATATATATATATATCCCCTCCCTTTAGAACCTCCCTCCCATCTCCCTCTCCATCCCACCCCTCTAGGTTGATACAGAGCCCTGTTTATTTCCTGAGCCATTCAGGAAATTCCCGTTTAAGCAAATTCCCATTGGCTATCTATTTACATACAATAATGTAAGTTTCCATGTTACTCTCTCCATACATCTCACCTTCTCCTCCCCTCTCCCCATGTCCATAAGTCTATTCTCTATATCTGTTTCTCCATTCCTGCCCTGTAAATTCTTCAGTACCATTTTTCCAGATTCCATATATGTGCGTTAGAATACAATATTTATTTTTCTCTTTCTCACTTCACTCTGTATAATAGATTCTAGGTTCATCCACCTCATCAGAACTAACTCAAATGTGTTCCTTTTTATGGCAGAGTAATATTCCATTGTATATATATAGCACCACCTCTTTATCCATTCTTCTGTCAGTGGACATCTAGGTTGCTTCCATGTTCTAGCTATTGTAAATAGTGCTGCAATGAACAATGGGATACATGTGTCTTCTTCAATTTTACTTTCCTCGGGGTATATGCCTAGGAGTGGGATTGCTGGGTCATATGGTGGTTTTATTCCTAGTTTTTAAAGGAATCTCCATACCGTCTTTCATATGGCTCTATCAATTTACATTCCCATCAACAGTGCAAGACCGTTCCCTTTTCTCCACAACCTCCAGCATTTATGGTTTGTAGACTTTTTGATGATGGCCATTCTGACCAGTGTGAAGTAATATCTCATTGAGGTTTTGATTTGCATTTCTCTAATGATGAGTGATGTTGAGCATCTTTTCACGTGTTTGCTAGCCATCTGTATGTCTTCTTTGGAGAAATGTCTGCTTAGGTCTTTTCCCCACTTTTTGATTGGGTTGTTTGTTTTTCCGGCATTGAGTTGTATGAGCTGCTTGTATATTTTGGAAATTAATCCTTTGTCAGTTGTTTCATTTGCTATTATTTTCTCCCATTCTGAGGGTTGTCTTTTCACCTTGCTTACAGTTTCCTTTTCATACTGTTCATGGGGTTCTCAAGGCAAGAATACTGAAGTGGCTTGCCATTCCCTTCTCCAGTGGACCACGTTCTGTCAGACCTCTCCACCATGACCCGCCTTGGGTTGCCCTGCAGGCATGGCTTAGTTTCATTGAGTTAGACAAGGCTGTGGTCCTAGTGTGATTAGATTGACTAGTTTTCTGTGAGTATGGTTTCAGTGTGTCTGCCCTCTGATGCCCTCTTGCAACACCTACCATCTTACTTAGGTTTCTCTTACCTTGGACATGGGGGTATCTCTTCACGGCTGCTCCAGCAAAGCACAGCCGCTGCTCCTTACCTTGGATGAGGGTATCTCCTTACCCCCACCGTTCCTAACTTTCAATGTTGGATAGCTCCTCTAGGCCCTCCTAAGCCTGCGCAGCCACCACTCCTCGGGTTGCTCCTCCCGGCTGCGGGCCCTGGCCTCGGGCGTGGGTGGCTCCTTCCAGCTGCCATCCCTAGCCTCGGGCTCGGGGTGGCTCCTCAGGTCACCACCCCTGGCCTCGGGCGTGAGGTCGCTCCTCCCAGCTGCTGCCCCTGGCCTCGGGCTCGGGGTGGCTCCTCAGGGTCTCAACATTCAGAAAACGAAGATCATGGCATCTGGTCCCATCACTTTATGGGAACTAGATGGGGAAACAGTGGAAACAGTGTCAGACTTTATTTTCTGGGGGCTCCAAAATCACTGCAGATGGTGATTGCAGCCATGAAATTAAAAGACGCTTACTCCTTGGAAGGAAAGTGATGACCAACCTAGATAGCATATTAAAAAGCAGAGACATTACTTTGCCGACTAAGGTCCATCTAGTCAAGGCTATGGTTTTTCCTGTGGTCACATATGGATGTGAGAGTTGGACTGTGAAGAAGGCTGAGCACAGAAGAATTGATGCTTTTGAACTGTGGTGTTGGAGAAGACTCTTGACAGTCCCTTGGGCTGCAAGGAGATCCAACCAGTCCATTCTGAAGGAGATCAGCCCTGGGATTTCTTTGGAAGGAATGATGCTAAAGCTGAAACTCCAGTACTTTGGCCACCTCACGCAAAGAGCTGACTCACTGGAAAAGACTCTGATGCTGGGAGGGATTGGGGACAGGAGGAGAAGGGGATGACAGAGGATGAGATGGCTGGATGGCATCACGGACTCGATGGACGCAAGTCTGAGTGAACTCCGGGAGATGGTGATAAACAGGGAGGCATGGCGTGCTGTGATTCATGGGGTCGCAAAGAGTCAGACACGACTGAGCGACTGAACTGAACTACAGTTTCCTTTGCTGTGCAAAAGCTTTTAAGTTTAATCAGGTCCCACTTATTTACTTTTGTTTTTATTTCCATTACTCTAGGAGGTGGGTCATAGAGGATCCTGCTTTGATTTACATCATCAAGTGTTCTGCCGATGTTTTCCTCTAAGAGTTTTACAGTTTCTGGTCTTACATTTAGGTCTTTAATGCATTTTGAGTTTATCTTTATGTGTGGTGTTAGGAAGTGCTCTAATTTCATTCTTTTACATGTAGCTGTCCAGTTTCCCCAGCACCATTTATTGAAGAGGCTGTCTTTGCCCCATTGTATATTCTTTCTTCCATTGTAAAAAATAAGGTATCCATAGGCACATGGGTTTATTTCTGGGCTTTCTATCTTGTTCCATTGGTCTATATTTCTGTTTCTGTGCCAGTGCTATACTGTCTTGATGACTGCTGCTCTGTAGTATAATCTGAAATCAGGAAGGTTGATTCCTCCAGCTCCATTCTTCTTTCTCAAGACTGCTTTGGCTATTTGGGGTCTTTTGTGTTTCCATATGAATTGTGAAATTTTTTGTTCTAGTTCTGTGAAAAATGCCATTGGTAAATTCATAGGGGTCACATTGAATCTCTAGATTGCATTTGGTAGTATAGTCATTTTCACAATATTGATTCTTCCTACCCAGGAACATGGTATATCTCTCCAAATCGTCTTTGATTTCTTTCATCGATGTCTTAAAATTTTTTGTCTCCTTCAGTTCAGTTCAGTTCAGTCACTCAGTCATGTCCAACTCTTTGCGACCCCATGAATCGCAGCACACCAGGCCTCCCTGTCCATCACCATCTCCCGGAGTTCACTCAGACTCATGTCCATCGAGTCAGTGATGCCATCCAGCCATCTCATCCTCTGTCATCCCCTTCTCCTCCTGCCCCCAATCCCTCCCAGCATCAGAGTCTTTTCCAATTAGGTAAGTTTATTCCTAGATATTTAATTCTTTTTGTTGCAATGGTGAATGGGATTGATTCTTTAATTTCTCTTTCTGATTTTTCATTGTTAGTTTATAGAAATGCAAGTGACTTCTGTGTATTGATTTTGTATCCTGCAATTTTGCTAAATTCACTGATTAGCTTTAGTAATTTTTTGATACTATCTTTATGGTTTTCTACGTACAGTATCATGTCATCTTCAAACAGTGAGAGTTTTACTTCTTCTTTTCTGATCTGCATTCCTTTTATTTCTTTTTCTTCTCTGATTGCTGGAGCTAGGACTTCCAGAACTATGTTGAATAATACTGGTGAAAGTGAACACTCTTGCCTTGTTCCTGATCTTAGGGGCCATGCTTTCAGTTTTTCATCATTGAGAATACTCTTTGCTGTAGGCTTATCATATATGGCCTTTACTATGTTGAGGTAGGTTCCTTCTATGCCCATTTTTTGAAGAATTTTAATCATAAATGGGTGCTGAATTTTGTCAAAGGCTTTTTCTGCATCTATTAAGATGATCATATGGTTTTTATCTTTCAATTTGTTAATATAATGTATCACATTGATTAATTTGCATATATTGAAGAATCCTTGCATTCCTGGAATAAACCCAACTTGATTGTGGTGTATGAGCTTTTTGAAGTGTAGCTGAATTCAGTTTGCTAATATTTTGTTGAGGATGTTCATCAGTGATATTGGCCTGCAGTTTTCATTTTTCGTGTTGTCTTTGGTTTTAGTATCAGGATGATGGTGGCTTTGTAGAATGAGTTTGGAAGTGTTCCTTCCTCTGCAATTCTCTGAAAGAGTTTTAGAAGGATAGGCATTAGTTCTTCTCTAAATGTTTGATAGAATTCTCCTGTGAAGCCATCTGGTCCTGGGGTTTTGTTTTTAGGGAGATTTTTGATCATAGCTTCAATTTCAGTGCTTGTAATTGCGTTGTTCATAATTTCTATTTCCGTTTCAGAAGACTGAACTTTTCTAAGAATCTGTCCATTTCTTCCAGGTTATCCATTTTATTGCCACATATTTGTTCATAATGCTGCTGCTGCTGCTAAGTCGCTTCAGTCGTGTCCGACTCTGTGCGACCCCATAGACGGCAGCCCACTGGGTTCCCCCGTCCCTGGGATTCTCCAGGCAAGAGCACTGGAGTGGGTTGCCATTTCCTTCTCCAATATACGAAAGTGAAAAGTGAAAGTGAAGTCGCTCAGTCGTGTCTGACAGTCTCTTATAATTCTTCATATTTCTGCATTGTCTGTTGTCACCTCTCCTTTTTCATTTCTAAGTTTGTTGTTTGATTGTTCTTTTTTCCTTGATGAGTCTGGCTAAAAGTTTGTCAATTTGTTCATCTTCTCAAAGAACCAGTTTTATGAAGAAGGAAATGGCAACCCACTCCCAGTATTCTTGCCTGGAGAATCCCATAGACAGAGGAGGAGCCTGGCAGGCTACAGTCCATGGGGTCACAAGAGTTGGACACGACTTAGCGCACTGTCTCACCCCAGAGATCCTGCCACATATACCACAAAAGCCAAACATCCCCCAGTGACCTTGGCCCCACTGTTCCAATCACTCCCAGGTGGGAATTCAGGCACATGTCCCCAGAGGTCACAGACAACATACATATGGTTCTGGTATGTCCCATATATTACCCTTTCATGTCCCAAGGAAGAGATTTTCTCTTAGAGATTTTCATTTAGTGTATCTTTAAAAAATCTTGTGTTAAACTTGCCTCCATCTTTTTCTTGGGTAAGGACAACCCAGAAATGGCCCTTTTGTGTCTGTGATGTTGCCATTCACAGCTTTTCTTGACAGGCCTAGTACAATCTTGAGAACAGGGCTGCTGTATGCTGAATGTCAGCGGTAGCTCTTAGCTTTGCCTATCTTAGGTAGTAATGCTGTGCATTTTTTATTGGTGAAACATGTTTGCTTTGTCCCTAATACCTTTGAAGTTTTTCTGAGAAATGAAATAATGCAACACGAACTTATTAAAATACATTTTAAGCCTTAAAAAAAAAAAAGAACCGGTTTTTAGCTTTATTAATCTTTACTACTGTTTCTTTCATTTCTTTTTCATAATATTTCTGCTCGGATCTTTATGATTTCTTTCCTTCTCCTAATGTTGGGGGTTTTTGTCCTTTTTTCCCAGTTGTTTCAGGTGTAAAGTTAGGTCGTCTATTTGATGTTTTCTTGTTTCGTAAGGTAGGACTGTATTGCTATAAACTTCCCTCTTAGGACGGCTTTTGCTGCATCTCATAGGTTTTGAGTTGTCATTTTCATGGTCATTTCTTTCTAGAAATGTTTTGATTTTCCTTTCTATTTCTTCAGTAACCTGTTGGTTACTTAGAAACATGTTGACTCTAGATGTGTTTGTGTTTCTTACAGCTTTCTACTTGTAATTGATATCTAGTCTCATAGCGTTGTGGTTGGAGAAGATGCTTGATATCATTTCAATTTTCCTAAATTTACTGAGGTTTGATTTGTGACCCAAGATCTGGTCTATCCTGGAGAATGTTCCACGTGTCCTTGAGAAGAAGGTGTACTCTTCTGCATTTGGATGGAATGTCATGAAGATATCAGTGAGATCCACCTCATTTAATGTATCATGTAAGACTTGTGTTTCCTGATTAATTTTGTTTTGATGATCTGTCCATTGGTGTGAGTGAGGTCTCCTACTATTATTGTGTTATTGTCAATTTCTCCTTTTATGTCTGTTAGTGTTGTCTTATGTACTGAGGTGCTCCTATGTTGGGTGCATAGATATTTACAATTGTTATGTCTTCCTCTTGGATGGATCCCTTGATCATTATGTAGTGTCCTTCCTTATCTCTTGTAATCTTCTTTATCTTAAGGTCTATTTTGTCTGATATGAGGACTGCTACTCAAGCTTTCTTTTGCTTCCCATTTGCATGGAATATATTTTTCCATCCTCTCAGTCTATATGTGTCTTTAGGTCTGAAGTAGGTTTCTTGTAGACAGAACATATACGTGTCTTGTTTTTGTATCCATTCAATGAGTCTGTCTTTGGTTGGAACATATAATCCATTTACATTTAAAGTAATTATTGATATATACGTTCCTATTGCCGTTTTCTTAATTGTTTGGGGTTGATTTTGTAGTTCTTTTTTCTTCTCTTGTATTTCTTGACTATATAAGTCCATTTAATATTTGTTGTAAAGCCGGTTTGGTGGTGCTGAATCTCTTAACTTTTGCATGTCTGAAAAGCTTTTTATTTCTCCACCAATTTTGAATGAGATCCTTGCCAGGTATAGTAATCTTGGTTGTAGATTTTTCCCTTTCAGCACCTTAAATATATCTTGCCATTCCCTTCTGGCCTGCAGAGTTTCTGCTGAAAGATCAACAGTTAAGCCTTTGTGGTTTCCCTTGTATGTTACTTGTTGCTTCTCCCTTGCTGCCTTTAATACTCTTCTTTGGGCTTAGTCTTTGTTACTTTGATTAGTATGTGTCTTGGTATGTTTCTCCTTGGGTTTATCCTGTGTGGGACTGTTTGTGCCTCTTGGACCTGACTGACTATTTCCTTTTCCATGTTGGGGAAATTTTCAACTACAATCTCTTCAAAATTTTCTCATACCTTTTTCTTCTGTTCTTCTGGGACCCCTATAATTTGAATGTTGATGCGTTTGATATGGTACCAGAGGTCTCTGAGACTATCCTCAGCTCAGTTCTTTTCATTCTTTCTTACTTTATTCTGCTCTTCAGAGGTTATTCCCAGCATTTTATCCTCCAGCTCACTGATTGGTTCTTCTGCTTCAGATATTCTGTTATTGATTCCTTCTAGAGTATTTTTAATTTCAGCAATTGTGTTGGTTGTCTCTGTATGTTTATTCTTTAATTTTCCAGGTCTATGTTAATTGATTCTTGCCTTTTCTCCATTCTGTTTTCAAGGTTTTTGATCATCTTTACTATCATTTTTCTGAATTCTTTTTCAGGTAATTTGCTTATTTCCTCTTCATTTATTTGGACTTTTGTGTTTCTAGTTTGATCCTTAATTTGCATAGGATTTCTCTACCTTTTCATTATTTTTTTTAAACTTATTATGTTTGAGGTCTCCTTTTCCCAGGTTTCAAGGTTGAATTTTTTCTTCCTTTGGGTTTCTGCCCTCCTGATGCTTACTCTGTGGAAGAAAAGTTATGACCAACCTAGATAGCATATTCAAAAGCAGCGACATGACTTTGCCAACTAAGGTCTGTCTAGCCAAGGCTATGGTTTTTCCAGTGGTCATGTATGGATGTGAGAGTTGGACTGTGAAGAAGGCTGAGCACCGAAGAATTGATGCCTTTGAACTGTGGTGTTGGAGAAGACTCTTGAGAGTCCCCTGGACTGCAAGGAGATCCAACCAGTCCATTCTGAAGGAGATCAGCCCTGGGATTTCTTTGGAAGGAATGATACTAAAGCTGAAACTCCAGTACTTTGGCCACCTCATGCAAAGAGTTGACTCATTTGGAAAAGACTCTGATGCTGGGAGGGATTGGGGGCAGGAGGAGAAGGGGACGACAGAGGATGAGATGGCTGGATGGCATCACTGACTCGATGGATGTGAGTCTGAGTGAACTCCAGGAGATGGTGATGGACAGGGAGGCCTGGCGTGCTGCAATTCATGGGGTGGCAAAGAGTCGGACACGACTGAGCGACTGAACTGAACTGGAGGTTGGCCCAGTGGTTTGTGTAAGCCTCCTATAGGACGAGGTTTGTGCTGAGTTTTTGTTTGTTTGTTTTTCCTCTGATGGTCAAGGCTGAGTGAGGTAGTAGTCCTGCCTGCTAATGACTTGGTTTGTATTTTTGTTTAGTTTGTTGTTTAGATGAGGTGTCCTATAGAGGGTGCTACTGGTGGTTGGATGATGGTCTTGTATTCAAGTGGTTTCCTTTGTGCGAGTTCTCACTACTTGATATTCCCTAGGGCTAGTTCTCTGGTAGTCTAGGGTCTTAGAGTCAGTGCTCCCACTCCAAAGGCTCAGGGCTTGATCTCTTGTCAGAAACAAAGATTCCCCAGTGGTTTGTTATGGCATTAAGTGAGGTTAAAACAAATATCCAAAAATGAGAAACCAAAGATGAACCTCAGAAAAATGGCAGTTACAAAATCAGGCAAATAATAATTAAAATAATGGAATATATACATATATACCCATGAGCAAAGTTAAAACAGTCCAACAAAAATAAAGTACAATCCATTGACCTGGTGAACAAAAGAAATAAAAAAACCATATTTACCAGTTAAGAACAAAACTAACTAAAGCACAAAGTGGAAAACAAAACTAAAGCAAGGCGCCAAGTGGGGAATAAAGCAATGAAAACAAAACTAACAAATATGTTGAGAGGAAAGGAGAGAAAGAAAAGAAAGAAAGAATAGATATGTAAAGTTAAATAGAGGTAGATGAAGAAGATTTATATACATTAAAGATTAACTGCAAGGGGAAAAGATCAGTAGGAAAAGCAAACAAAGGAATAAATGTTAAATTAAATGTTTATTAAATGTTATTAAATGTTTATTAAATTAAATGTTAAATTTTTAAATTTAAAAAAAGAGAAAAGAAAGAAAGAAAGAAAAGAAAAAGGAAAACTCCCCAGACAAAAGCTCAACATAGAGGCAGAGGTTTATAACAACAATAAAAAGTGTGACTGAAGGGGAAAAAAAAAAACACACCTCAGAAGCTGAATTAGATTTCATAGTGCCAATAAAATCAACAACAACAACAGAAGGAGAAAAAGGGGTGGGGGGGTGGAGAGAGAAAAAATTCCAAAAGAATCTACAGAACAAGCCAAAACATAAGAATAATAAATGTTTTAAGAGACCTTTCCCTCGCTGGGTGTCACAGTCCACCTCACCTCCCTGGGATGCCCTCCAACACTGTGCTGATCTCTGGACCCACTGTGGGGGCAGCTCAGATCCTAATCTGGTCCTACTCCAGTGTGTTCTTGCCTCCCATGTCCACAGTGTCAGAACTAGTACATTTTCTTTTGTGGCAGCTCTCAATGTCCTTTTATATATTCCATAGACGCAGTCTGCCTAGTTGATCACGTGGATTTAATCTGCAGCTTGTACAGCTGGTGGGAAGGTTTTGGGTCTTCTTCCTTAGTCACACTGCCCCTGGGTTTCAATTGTGGTTTTATTTCCGCCTCTGCATGTGTGTCATCCACTGGGGTTTGCTCCTGAGGCTGCCCTGGAGGACTTGGGTTTCCCCCTGTGAGGGCCAGGTGTGGAGGTGGTGCAGCTGCTTGGGTCGCAGGGGCTCCAGAAGCAGGGGGGTTGGTGGCTAGGGCAGAAGGGAATATAGTACTCTAGAAGGGTATGGCAATCAGTGTTGGCCAATACGCTCCAGTATTCTTGCCTGGAGAACCCCCACTGACAGAGAAGCCCAGCAGGCCACAGTCTACAGGGTCGCAAAGAGTCAGACACGACTGAAGCGACCCTGTGCGTGTAGACGTAAGACATTTTTCGTCTGTGGCAGCTCTGCCCCAGTGTGGGCTGAGTGTGAAGGTGGCGCAGCTGCTGGGCTTGCGGGGACCCTGGGGTGCCAGGTGTGCAGGGACACGCACTGCCTCCGCCCCAGGAGTTGTGGCCCTATCAGAGTCTTTTTCGAGCCTCTTGAAGCTGGGGATCAGGAGGTCTCTTTGGCCACTCTTTCTCTGCAGCTCCACCCATTCAGGCACTTAGAGGGCTCCCTTGCCTGGGGTCCTTCTCTGTTGTTCGGTGCAGCAGGCACACAGAGGGGCCCCCCTGGCTGGGGTCCTCCTCTATAGATCAGTGCATCGTGCACTAAAGAGGCACCCTGTGTGCGGTCCTACTCTGTAGTTCAGTGCATCAGGCGACTGATGGGCCGGCCTCTCTATGGTTCAGCTGCCCATGCTGGCCTTTGGGGAGAGAGAGGCTATGGCGATGGCTCCACCCCCTACGCATGACTCAGCAATACTGCCTTGCTTCCATGGCTCCCTGGCTCTCCTCCACAGGCATTTCCCACCACAGTCTCCTCCCACACAGCCCCTCGATCCGTCTCTCCACAGTCAACAGCAGCGCTCATCCTGGGATTGCTCCACAATCCCCAAACTCCAGCTCCCAGCCACTGCGCCTTCCACAGAACCTGTGTCCCTGTCCAGGGTCCGTATGGCTGTGGCAAGGACTCTCTGTATCTCATTCCATTTAGGCCGCCACAGATCAGCTGTTTCACTCTCAACCTTAAGTGTTTCTCCTCTGACTCAAGACAATTGCCCCGATGTGGGGATGGAACTTTGCACTGATCGCTGAAGAAGGCTTTCTTTTCTCTTCTTGCTATTCTCTGGAACTCTGCATTCAGATGCTTATATCTGCAGAAGATGTTAAGAAGAGGTGGCAAAAATACACAGAACTGTACAAAAAAGATCTTCACAACCCAGATAATTATGATGGTGTGATCACTAATCTAGAGCCAGACATCCTGGAATGTGAAGTCAAGTGGGCCTTAGAAAGCATCACTACGAACAAAGCTAGTGGAGGTAATGGAATTCCAGTTGAGCTCTTTCAAATCCTGAAAGATGATGCTGTGAAAGTGTTGCACTCAATATGCCAGCAAATTTGGAAAACTCAGCAGTGGCCACAGGACTGGAAAGGTCATTCCAATCCCAAAGAAAGGCAATGCCAAAGAATACTCAAACTACCGCACAATTGCACTCATCTCAGATGCTAGTAAAGTAATGCTCAAAATTCTCCAAGCCAGGCTTCAGCAATATGTGAACCGTGAACTTCCTGATGTTCAAGCTGGTTTTAGAAAAGGCAGAGGAACCAGAGATCAAATTGCCAACATCCGCTGGATCATGGAAAAAGCAAGAGAGTTCCAGAAAAACATCTATTTCTGCTTTCTTGACTATGCCAAAGCCTTTGACTGTGTGGATCACAATAAACTGTGGAAAATTCTGAAAGAGATGGGAATACCAGACCACCTGACCTGCCTCTTGAGAAACCTGTATGCAGGTCAGGAAGCAACAGTTAGAACTGGACATGGAACAACAGACTGGTTCCAAATAGGAAAAGGAGTACGTCAAGGCTGTATATTATCACCCTGCTTATTTAACTTCTATGCAGTGTACATCATGAGAAACGCTGGAATGGAAGAAACACAAGCTGGAATCGAGATTACCGGGAGAAATATCAATAACCTCAGATATGCGGATGATACCACCCTTATGGCAGAAAGTGAAGAGGAACTAAAAAGCCTCTTGATGCAAGTGAAAGAGGAGAGCGAAAAAGTTGGCTTAAAGCTCAACATTCAGAAAACGAAGATCATGGCATGTGGTCCCATCACTTCATGGCAAATAGATGGGGAAACAGTGGAAACAGTGTCAGACTTTATCTTTTTGGGCTCCAAAATCACTGCAGATGGTGACTGCAGCCATGAAATTAAAAGACGCTTACTCCTTGGAAGAAAAGTTATGACCAACCTAGATAGCATATTCAAAAGCAGAGACATTACTTTGCCGACTAAGGTCCGTCTAGTCAAGGCTGTGGTTTTTCCTGTGGTCGTGTATGGATGTGAGTTGGACTGTGAAGAAGGCTGAGTGCCAAAGAATTGATGCTTTTGAACTGTGGTGTTGGGGAAGACTCATGAGAGTCCCTTGGACTGCAAGGAGATCCAACCAGTCCATTCTGAAGGAGATCAGCCCTGGGATTTCTTTGGAAGGAATGATGCTAAAGGTGAAACTCCAATACTTTGGCCACCTGATGCGAAGAGCTGACTCACTGGAAAAGACTCTGATGCTGGTGGGATTGGGGGCAGGAGGAGAAGGGGATGACCGAGGATGAGATGGCTGGATGGCATCACTGACTCAATGGACGTGAGTCTGAGTGAACTCCGGGAGTTGGTGATGGACAGGGAGCCTGGCATGCTGCGATTCATGGGGTCGCAAAGAGTCAGACACGACTGAGTGACTGAACTGACCTGAACTGGGTATGGGAACCCTGCTTCTGTTCCCCCACCCTCAGGGACAAGTCCAGTCCTACTAACACTCCTGTCTTTCCCCCTGGTTCCTTCATCCTGTCGAGTTTTGCGTGGTTCCATACATTCTTTTCCACTGGTCAGGCACTCCTGTCTGCTCTCAGACGTTCTACACGCACCTCTGTGTCTGAAGGTGTACTCCTGATGTATCTGTGGAGAGAGATGGACTCCACGTCCACCTACACTCTGCCATCTTCCTTATTTTTTAAAAGTTGGATTTTCTGCTCATTGCCTCCAAAAGCAACATCCTGATATGTTTACCAGTGCGGTGCATTACAAAGAACGTAAGAACACAGTAAGCCGAAATAAATATCAGCAATGAGGATGACGACGACCTTGAAGAAAGAGGGTGAATTCTCGGAAATCAGAATGCTAAGGTGAAAATAGCAAAAACTGTGGACTTTGAGGAGAACACTCTACTTTAGGGGAGAGTGGCTAGGGAGAATCAACAATGGACAAAGTGACAAATACCAGGAATGGAAACAAGTGAAGCATAAGGAAAGCCAAGGAGACAAGATTACAGGTGTCTCTCAATTTCTGAAAGTTCAAGTTACACTATTTTGCTTTCACAAAACACCCACCTTAGTCCGTGTTTTCAACAACTTGGAGACATCTGAAGCGAATCTTCACTCTTATGAAAAAAAGTCATTGCCATAATGTAGGACTTTTGTAAAAGCAAAGTTATCTATCTGGAACTATTATTTTAATTTTTATTTTATATTTAGACTTCCCTGGTGGTTCAGATGGTAAGTGTCCGTCTACAATGTGGGAGACCTGGGTTCGATCCCTGGGTCGGGAAGTTCCCTGGAGAAGGAAATGGCAATCCACTCCAGTAGTCTTGCCTAGAAAATCCCATGGACGGAGGAGCCTGGTGTCCATGGGGTCACAAAGAGTTGGACACAACTGAGCAACTTCACTAGAGTATAACTAATTAACAATATTTAATAGCTTCAGGTGGACAGCAAAGGGACTCAACAACACATATACATGTATCCATTCTCCCGTAAACTTCCCCACCCCACCCACTCAACCAGGCTGTCACATAACATTGAGCAGAGTTCTTTGTTCTATACAGTAAGTCCTTGTTGGTTACCCATTTTAAGTATAGCAGTGTATACATGTCCATCCCAAACTCGGTAACTGTCCCTTCCGCCCATCCTTCTCCAATGGCAATCATAAGGGTTGCCAAATCTAAGCCTGTGAGTCTGTATCTTAACTGGAACTAACTGAAAGCTGGGGATTCTCTTTATGCCATAATAGGTGTGCTCTACTTTTCACAGATATTAAGTGTTGGACCATAAAGAAGGCTGAGCGCTTAAGAATGGATGCTCTTGAACTGTGCTGCTGGAGAAGACTCTTAAGAGTCCCTTGGACTGCAAGGAGATGCAACCAGTCAATCCTAAATCCTAAAGGAAATCAATCCTGAATATTCATTGGAAGGACTGATGCTGAAGCCGAAGCTCCAATACTTTGGCCACCCAATGCGAAGAACTGACTCACCGGAAAAGACCCTGATGCTGGGAAAGATTGAGGGCAGGAGGAGAAGGGGATGACAGAGGATGAGATGACTGGATGGCATCACTGATTCAATGGACATGAATTTGAGCAACTCCGGAGACAGTGAAGGACAGGGAGGCCTGGTGTGCTGCAGTCCATGGGGTCACAAAGAGTCAGACATGACTTAGTGATTGAACAACAACAAGCAACAACTACTTTCAGATGCAGGGGAAACCTCTATCAATACCAAGGGCTGATTCCACCATACAAATCTTGCAGATCCTCTTGCAGTCTTATCAGTGGAGACCTCAACGGGGACAAATATGACAAGCAAAAGCCCTGGTGGATGTCTGTGCTGATGCCCCCTGAGGTGTTCTTTTAGATCAATGATTCTCAAAGTACGGTTCCCAGATCAGCAGCATCAGCAACACCAATAAACTTGCTAGAAGTATAAATTCTCAGGTCAGAAACTCACAGATGGAGCCCAGGAACATATGGTTGCTGTTCAGTCTTTCAGTCGTGTCTGACTCTTTGCGACCCCATGGACTGCAGCACGCCAGACTTCCCTGTCCTTCACTGTCTCCCAGAGCTTGCTCAAATTCATGTCCATTGAGTCAATGATGCCATCCAACTATCTCATCTTCTGTCACCTCCTTCTCCTCCGGCCCTCAATCTTTCCCAGCAACAGGGTCTTTTCCAATGAGTTGGCTCTTTGCATCAGGTGGTCAAAGATGGAGATTCAGCATCAGCATCAGTCCTTCCAGTGAATATTCAGGGTTGATTTCCTTCAGTACTTACTGATTTGATCTCCTTGCAGTCTAAGGGACTCTCGAAAGGCTTCTCCACCACCACAGTTCAAAAGCATCAATTCTTCAGCACTCAGCCTTCTATATGGTCCAACTCTCACATCGATAGATGATTAGTGGAAAAACCATAGTTTTGACTGTACAGATCTTTGTTAGCAAAAGGATGTCTCTGCTTTTTAATACGCTGTCTAGGTTTGTCATAGTTTTTCTTCCAAAGAGTAAGCATCTTTTAATTTCATCGCTGCAGTCACCATCCAAGGTGATTTTGGAGCCCAGGAAAATAAAATCTGACACTGTTTCCATTTTTTTCCCCATCCATTTGCCAAGAAGTGATGGGACCAGATGCCGTGATCTTCATTTTTTAAATGATGAGCTTTAAACCAGCTTTTTCACTCTCCTCTTTCATCAAGAGGCTCTTTAGTTCCTCTTCGCTTTCTGCCATTAGGATGATGTCATCTGCATATCTGAGGTTACTGGTATTCCTCCCTGCAATCTTGATTCCAGCTTGTGCTTCATCCAGCCAAGCATTTCTCAGGATGTACTCTGCATATAAGTTAAATAAGCAGGGTGACAATATACAGTCTTGATGTACTCCTTTCCCAATTTTGAACCAGTTTCTTGTTCCATGTCAGTTCTGTTATTTCTTGACCTGCATACAGGTTTCTCAATGGGCAGGTAAGGTAGTTCTGCAGTCCCATCTCTTTAAGAATTTTCCACAATTTGTTGTGATCCACACAGACAAAGGCTTTAGCATAGTCAATGAAGCAGATGTTTTTCTGGCATTCCCTTGCTTTTTCTATGGATGGATGTTGGCAATTTGATCTCTGGTTCCTCTGCCTTTTCTAAACCCACCTTGTAGATCTGGATGTTCCCCAGCTCACATACTGCTGAAGCCTAGCTTGAAGGATTTTGAGCATTACCTTGCTAGCATGTGAAATGAGTGCAATTGTGCAGTAGTTTGAACATTCTTTGGCATTGCCTTTCTTTGGAATTGAAATGAAACTGACCTTTGCCAGTCCCGTGGCCATTGCTGAGTGTTCCAAATTTGCTGGCATACTGACTGCAGCATTTTAACAGAATCATCTTTTAGGATTTGCAATAGCTTATTTGGAATTCCATCACTTCTACCACCTTTGTTTGTAGTAATGCTTCCTAAGGCCCACTTGACTTCACTCTAGAATGTCTGGCTCTAGGTGAGTAACCATATCATCATGGGGGTCTGATTGATTCAGACCTTTTTTGTATAGTTCTGTGTAATCTTACTTTGTAATATCTTCTGCTTCTGTTAGGTCCATATTGTTTCTGTCCTTTATTGTGCCCATCTTTGCATGAAATATTCTCTTGGTATCTCTAATTTTCTTGAAGAGATTCTAGTCTTTCCCATTCTATTATTTTCCTCTATTTCTTTGCATTATTCACTTAAGAAGGCTTTCTTATCTCTCCTTGCTACTCTTTGGTACTGTGCATTCAGATGAGTATATCTTTCCTTTGCTCCTTTGCCTTTGGCTTCTCCTCTTTTCTCAGCTATTTGGAAGGCCTCTTCAGTCAATCATTCTGCATTTTTGCCATTCTCTTTCTTGAGGGATGGTTTTGATCACCACCTCTTGTACAGTGTTGATGAAATGGGAATCCAAGTTCTTGCTCATGAAGCTGAAGGATGAACTTTAAGAACACACAAACACTCAACGTAACAAGCAAATAGGATTTATTAAAGAGAAGGAAAGTACAGAACTCTCAGCACAGACACTGAGATGGGGTGAAGAGTCCCCCAAAGGTGGGACTTACAACAGTTTATATCTTTACCACTATTAATCTGTACATTTTTGGTTGGTTCCTTTCCTTAAAACAGGTCATTTTTAACCAATCAGTTTAAAGGTCAACTTAATATCTTTATGGCTTCTCTTGATTGAAGAAATGCCCCCTGGCCATTTTACAATGGAACAGATGTATGGGCTAAAGATTAGTGACCAGTTGTTTTTCCCTCAGGCATATGGAACAGAAGTTAATTACAGCCTTTCCCTGGATCTGAGTGATGATCATTTATCAGACAAAGGACACATTCCAGGAATTCAGGACAAGGGGTATAGCTTTAGGTTAATGGTGTGAGATGTTTATTGAAAATAAGACTGAGGTCTCAGAGTCCTACACTGATGGCCTAGCAATTTCTACCTCATTACAGACCTCTGTTCATGGTTCTTCAGGCACTTAGTCTATCAGATCTAATCTCTTCAATCTATCTCACTGTATAATCATAAGGGATTGAATTAGGTGATACCTGAATGGCCTTTCAATAGTACATGAACCATGAACTTCCAGATGTTTAAGCTGGATGTAGAAAAGGCAGAGGAACCAGAGATCAAATTGCCAACATCTGTTGGATCATTGAAAAAGAGAGCTCCAGAAAAATATCTACTTTTGCTTCATTGACTATGCCAAAGCCTTTGACTATGTGGATCACAACAAACTGGAAAATTCTTAGAGATAGGAATATCAGACCACCTGATCTGCCTCTTGAGAAATCTGTATGCAGGTCAGGAAGCAACAGTTAGAACTGGACATGAAACAACAGAGTGGTTCCAAATAGGGAAAGGAGTACATCAAGGCTGTATAGTGTCACCCTGCTTATTTAACTTATATGCAGAGCACATCATGAGAAATGCTGGGCTGGAGGAAGCACAAGCTGGAATCAAGACTGTTGGGAGAAATATCAATAACCTCAGATATGCAGATGACACCACCCTTATGGCAGAAAGTGAAGAACTAAAGAGCCTCTTGATGGAAGTGAAAGAAGAGAATGAAAAAGTTGGCCTAAAGCTCAACATTCAGAAAACTAAGATCATGGCATCTGGTACCATAACTTCATGGCAAATAGATGGGGAAACAGTGAAAACAGTAACAGACTTTATTTTGGGGGGCTCCAAAATCACTGCAGATGGTGACTGGACTGCAGCCATGAAAGTAAAAGATGCTTACTCCCTGGAAGAAAAGTTATGACCAACTTAGACAGCATATTAAAAAGCAGAGACATTACTTTGCCAACAAAGGTCCATCTAGTCAAAGCTATGGTTTTTCCAGTGGTCATGTATGGTCGTGAGAGTTGGACCATAGAGAATGCTGAGCGCCGAAGAATTGATGCTTTTGAACTGTAGTGTTGGAGCAGACTCTTGAGAGTCCCTTGGACTGCAAGAAGATCCAACCAGTCCATCCTAAAGGAGATCAGTCCTGGGTATTCATTGGAGAGACTGATGCTGAAGCTGGAAGTCCAATACTTTGGCCACCTGATGCAAAGAACTGACTCATTGCAAAAGACCCTGATGCTGGGAAAGATTGAAGGCAGAAGGAGAAGGGGATGACAGAGGATGAGATGTTTGGATGGCATCACCAACTCAATGGACATGAGTATGAGTAAACTCTGGGAGTTGATGATGGACAGAGAAGCCTGGCGTGCTGCAGTCCATGGGGTCATGAAGAGTCAGACACAATTGAGTGACTGAACTTGAACTGACTGACTGAATGGTCTAGTGGTTTTTCCTACTTTCTTCAACTTAAGTCTGAATTTGGCAATAAGGAGTTCATTATCTGAGCCACAGTCACCTCCAGATATTGTTTTTGCTGACTGTATACAGCTTTGCTCTGCCCTTACCTTACTTTCTTTATAGCAGTTCTTCCTTAACTAATACTTTGTGTATTGTCTGTATCCTCTGCTAGAGTGTAGGATCCACGAAAGCAGGGGTTTGGGGCTTTTTTTTTTTTTTTTTTCATTGTGTCCCCAGCATGAGAACAATGCCTGGCACATAACAGGAACTCAAAAAAATGCTCATGGAATAAGTCACCTGTCCATGAGGCCACTGTAGCAACAGGAGCATTGTTTCAAGGGGGGTGGTGGGCCAGGGTTCTAGGTGAGAAAGCATTAGTGAACCGGAGCCGTACCTGGGGGAGAGTGGAGATAGGACAGGTCTTATGGAGGTGACACAGCACGACCCTGTGGGGCCCTCCTGGGTGCAAGTCTTCTCTGTGTCCACTGTTCTTATTGGTAGGCAATAGGTTTCATCAGCCTCCTTGACCTTCCCTGAGTTCCAAAGGGCAGATTCCAACAGTTGCTGATCAGGGAAGGGAAGGAATACAGAAAGAAAGGAGGAGCAGTCAATAAATAATAGTACAGCCTCCGGGCAGGGTCCTGATTCCTCCTGAAGAATACACATAACAGTATCTTTGAGTTCTTCTGCAGAAACAAAGGTCTCTACCAAGGTGGAGGACAGTAACTTCTCAATACCTCACCATCAACCACTCAGAAGAAAGTCACACCCTGTAGCCCTTACCCAAAAATTTGCCTGTAAGAAAACCTTCTCCCAAACCATCAGGGACGTCAAGATTTTCAAGCACAAGCCACACTTTCTCCTTTCTTGACACTGCCATAAACCTTTCTCTGCTCCAGACTCTGACATTTCAGTTTATTTGGCTTCACTGTAACAGGGAAAAGCAAAATCTGACTCTGTGTTGGATCTGTTTCTCTGAGTTTTTTCTCATTGCTTTTGTTATTACAATCACACATGATGGCCTGCACCAGGAAATGTGCCCCTCTGTCTGAACGTTAAACTAAAGTGACTTTGTTTATCTCAGAGAGACAATCTGACCCTGCCCATCCGTGAAATAGCTACAGAAAAGAATAAATTAACACATCCCCTCCCTGATGCTGGTCAAGCCAGGAGATGTTTTGTAATATTGTCATTTTACTCCACATTCTCATCTCGTCTTCCTTTCTGTTCTGTAAAAGAAATTGGCATCCAGACCCCAATAAAATGGTTTCTGGGGGAACACTAGTCCTCCCCCTTCTTGGTCTGCCAACTTCCCAAATACAGTTGTATTTCTTGCCTCAACACTTCACCTCGATTTATTGGCCTGTTGTGCAGTGAGCAGAGCAAGCTTGGACACGGTAACATCACTGTGCCTCAGGCACGTGAACTTGTGTTCAGTAACAGAGGAGCAGCTGTCCTATGGAGCAGCTGAAGATGAACCATGACCTGGGAGGCAGACCCTTGGGTCAGGGGAAGCACACTGACTGAAACTGCCCACCCTGGCCAGGCACCAGGGTAACCACTGTGTGAGTTGTTTTACGACAGGAGGTCCTGGTAAGGAACACGGAACTAATAAGCCACCCCCTGTGGGAAGAGTTCAGGAAAGGTCAAAAGGAGACACCACGTGTCTGACCACTTTCCAGAATCCTCCTCGCTGGCATCCATCTTGGCTGAGCAATGCGTGCACCACCAGGGAGGGCTCTGAGTCAGAATGACTGGTCAGAGACAACCGGGAAACTAACCCCATCACCATAAACCCAAGACTGCGAGCCACGTGGGAGAGCTGTTCTCCTGGGTTGCCTTACCCTACTGCTCTCCCCCCGGGCGCCCTTTCCCAATAAAATCTCTTGCCTTGTCAGCACATGTGTCTCCTCAGACCATTCATTTCCGAGTGTTAGATAAGAGCCCACTCTGGGGCCCTGGAAGGGGTCCCCCTTCCTGTAACATTTGGGCTACAACAGATTTAGCAAGTTAGTGTAATTTTTCATTAAATATTGGTGCTTTGTTAAAAAGTGTAGTGGCAGAAGACTTCCTTGCTGGTGCAGTGGATAAGAATCTGCCTGCCAATGTAAGGGCACACGTTAGATCTCTAAACCAAGGAGATTCTGCATGCCAAGGAGCAACTAAGCCCATGTGCCACAGCTACTGAGCTTGCGCTCTACAGCCTACAAGCCGCAACTATTAAGCTCCATAACAAGGAAGCCACTGCAATGCGAAGCTCATGCACGGCAACGAAGAGCAGCCACCACTCACAGCAACTAGAGAAAGCCTATGCAAAGCAATGAAGACACAGCACAGTCAAAAATAAAGAAATAATTTTTTTTAAAGAAAGAAATGTAATGGCATAATTGGCAGCATACATGCATGCTTCAGTCGCTTCAGTCGTTTCCAACTCTGCAACCCCATGGACTGTAGCCTGCCAGGTTCCTCTGTCCATGGGATTCTCCAGGCAAAAAGACTGGAGTGGGTTGCCATGCAGCACAGAGAAAAGGGAAAGATTAAAAATACACAAGAGAAAAGATGACCGTGGAATAGAATTCCAACCTCTACTTTTCAATTTCTCTTAGTCTCCATCTTGCCATAAAATCAGGAATTATCCTTCTATTACTCTTTCTTTTCCTCATGGTAGCAACTACTATTTCCTGAAAGTGTTCAAGAGTACCCAATACCACTGTAGTTTCTGATAATTGGCTACCTTTCAGAAAGGTGAAAAAGGAAAGGGCACTGTGTGCCACTGTTAGAATTTGCTAAGCAAATCTGACTTGAGGCATATTAAACAGCTAGACGTAAAGAATCATGAGTCATTATGAATCATTAAGGGTTAGAAATACAAAACAGAAACCACTCCACCTAACAGGTAGGGCTCCTATTAACAGAGCAAAGGGCTGCTCACAGAATGGCACAAAATTGTGCAGCACCCACAGCAGGAAAATAAATGCAGCTTTTTTGTTTACACTTCATAGAATTGTTTTGAGATGACGTTACTGGCATCTATTTCTGACTAAAGATAGTTGGCACTTCCTACACCATTAGAAAATTTAGATCTACAGGTTTTAAAAAATAACTTTCCAAAAAGGGAACACAGCACAAATTGCATTCAGCCTTTTCTTTAAGTGTTGTATAAAGAGATGTCATTTCTTACAGAGATAAGCAATGACTGTTTTATAAAGTGGGAATAAATTTGTGAGCTTTTTTTTTTTTTAAGTAGTTTCTGTTAAAAGAAACATTGATTTGGCATAGCATTTTAAGAATTTAGTTTTTGTGCTCTAAATAGGTGACTACTACTGCTGCTGCTAAGTCGCTTCAGTCGTGTCCGACTCTATGCGACCCCATAGACGGCAGCCCACCAGGCTCCCCCATCCCTGGGATTCTCCAGGCAAGAACACTGGAGTGGGTTGCCATGTCCTTCCCCAATAAATAGGTGACACTATTCTTTTTATAACTTCAAGGGTTATCGTATCTGATAGTCCCAGTGGTATCAGAGGGTGATTAATAATCTAATATTATTCATGGATATTGGTATTAAGTCAAATGCCATTTGTATGTGTATCTGGATCTTTTACACAAAGATAAATGTAAAGTTGCAAACTGAGTGATTATATATATACATATATATTTATATATATATATAAACATTCCCTTATACTCAAAACAATAATATTTTCAAAGAATAATACTAAATTATTACAGGTGTTGGCAAGCTGAAACCAGTATGTAAATGAAACAGGAAGGAAGGGGGCATGGCCTAACCTTTCAAAGAATGACATAGCCATTGAGTATGTGCTGAAAACTGGTTAGAACCAACTAGGTTCTGGTTGGCAGAATATATCACTTTCAGTGGACCTTGAGCCTCATGATATGTTCATCATAATATATTAGCATGTGTTAAGTGATACACTCATCAGCACCTTGTCAGTTTCGAGGCCAGCTATCAAAGACCAAAACGTGGGTGGTGGCCCAGTTCCTGCAAATATCCACCCATTCCTCAAAATAGTTGGAATAATCCTCCCACTTATTAGCCTATGAAATTACCCAGCCCATGAAAACTAACCATGCCATACTTCGAGGCTCTCTCTCACCTTCTAAGGTGGCCCACACACTGTGGTGTGTTTTTCTCTCTAAATAAATCCACTTCTTACCGATCACTTTGTCTCTCACTGAATTCTTTCTGTGATGAGACATCAAGAACCTCAGATTCATTAAGCCCTGACACCAAGTGTGATCTCAGTTAAAAGACTGTGGGTTCAACTCCCAACCTGGGTTTTGGCCAGGTTAAAGTCCCAGTATGAGTCACATGGTTTCATTTGTTTTCAAGGAGAAAGAAGTGACTCAGAGGATTATGACAGATTTTTCCCCCAGAAATGACCACAGCATTATTTCCCATTCTACGTTAAATGCTCCATTACGTTAAATGTAAATGGTCTAAGCATACCAATTAAAAGCAGACTGTCCGATCTGCAAGACCCAAATACATGCTGTCTATAAGAAATACACATTAAATATAATGACACAGGTTAAAACCAAAAGAATGGAAAAAAGATATGTCACACTAACTTTAATCAAAACAAAATTAGACTGTCTATATTAATATCACACAAAGTGGTTTTTCAGAGCAAAAAATAGTAACAGTGTAAAAAGGGTCAGTTCATAAAGAGGTCAAATCACCAAAAGGACATAAAAATCCTAAGTATTTATACACTTAGTAAGGCAGCTTCAAGCAGACCCAGGCTCAATTCCTGGGTTGGAAAGACCCCCTGGAGAGGGAAATGGCAACCCACTCCAGTATTCTTGCCTGGAGAATCCCATGGACAGAGGAGCCTGGCAGGCTCCTGGGGTTCCAAGAGTCAGACATGACTGAGCAACTAAGCAGAAGGCAACTTCAAATTACATAGAATGAAGACTGATAGGACTTCAAGGAAAGACAGACACATTCAAAGTTTCAGAGGGTTCAACACCCTTCTCCCACTGACTTATACGTAGACACAAATCAATAAGCATATAAAAGACCTGAGATTTCCCTGGTGATCCAGTGGCTAAGATTTCACACTCCCAATGCAGGGGGCCCGAGTTCGATCCCTGGTCAGGGTACTAGATCCCACATGCCGCAACTAAGGTAAGAGCTCACGTGCTGCAACTGAAAGACCCCACATGCCACAACTAAGACCCAGCACAGCCAAATCAATTTTTTCAAAGAGTATAAAAGATCTAAACATTTATCAACCAACTTGACCAGCTGACACAGAACCCTCCACCCAACAACAGCAGCACACACATTATTTTCTTTTTTTAATTTATTGAAGTATAATTGATCTACAATGTTATGCCAATCTCTGCTGCAAGCAAAGTGACTCAGTTATACAGCATATGAACATTCTTTTGACATTCTTCTCTACTGAGGTTTATCCCAGGATGTCGAATATAGTTCTCTGTGCTATATAGTAAGACCTTGTCCACCCATCCTATCTATCCTAGTTGGCATCTACTAACCCCAGACTCCCAGTCCATCCCGTTCCCACACCCCTCGGCAACCACAAGCCCGTCCTCTACGTCTGTGAGTCTGTTTCTATTCTGCAGACAGGTTCATTTATGCCATACTTTAGATAACACATATAAGTTATGTCATACGGTATGTGTCTGTCTCTTTTTGACTTCGCTTAGTGAGATCATCTCTAGTTGAACGCATGTTGCTGCAAATCCCATTTTTCATTTTTAACGACTGAGTAGTCTCCCACTGCGCCACCTATTCCCATCCATCTCTCTGCCGATGAACTTTTAGGTTGTTCCCACGACTTGGCTATTGTGAGCAGCGCTGCTATGAACACAGCGGTACATGGATCTTTTTAAATTATCGTTTTGTCCAGACATATGCCTAGGAGCGGGACTGCTGGATCACACGGTAATCCTATCGTGTTTTTTGTTTTCCTAGGAACCGCCACACTCTTCTCCATTGTGACTGCACCAGCTTGCATTCCCACCAGCAGTGTAAGAAGGTTCCCTTTTCTCCACACCCTCTCCAGCAATTGCTATTTATAGACTTTATTTAAAGACGGTCATTCTGACTGGTGTCAGATGGTACCTCACTGTAGTTTTGATTTGCATTTCTCTAATAGTGAGTGATGTTGAGCATCTTTTCATGTGCATATTGACCATCTGTATGTCTTCCTTGGAGCATTATCTATTTAGGTCTTCTGCTCTTTTTAGATTGGATTTTTTTACTGTTGTTGCTCTCGTATGAGGTGTTGGTCTGTTTTAGAAATTAAGCCCTTGTCTGTTGCACCATTTGCAAATATTTTTTCCCATTCCATAGGTGTCTTTCTGTTTTGTTTTCTTTATGGTTTCCTTTGCTGTGTACATGTTATTTTATTTATAATCTCATGGCTGGTCTCTCTGATGACCAGCCCCGATCCTGGGTCATCTCACCTCTTAGCATAAGCTCAGATGTGATCAAAGGGGCTGGTGAATAACAAGGACATTCCCATTGCTGAGGGCAATTCCAAGGATTTAGAATCTCCCCACCAGGAACAAGAGACAACAGCCAGTCAAGTTATTATACAACAACCTCAAATCCACACCTCCCACAACTCCCTCCTCTCTTCAAACAAGAATAAAATCCGGGCCCACTGCTGGCTAGTTTTGTTTCATTGTTTTTTTTATTATAGGAATTTTCAAACAGCGACGATAGTAGAAGGAATAATATTTCACTCATATTTCCACCACAGTTTCCTTGATTACTCAATTGTGGTTTATTTATCTTTTCACTCATACCCCTCCCCTGCCTCCCTACCCTCATCCTCAGATTATCCCGAAGCAAAGCCCAGAAGGACATTTGGCTGAGAATTCATGGCAAGCTTCCTGAGGGGCTGCCCCACCCATGCAGCCTCAAGTAGGCTCCAGGTCTGCTGAAATCTAGCAGGCTCCAGTTCTGCTGAAATCTAGCAGGCAGCTGAGTCGGGGGCACCCAGAGGCCCTTGGGTACCTCATTTGCTGACTCCTGCATGACAGTTAAGAAACACTTTCTACACACACTGTAATGTGTACAAGAGCACCCAACACCGCTTTATTGCATTCAAAGCTTCTAAGGCACGTAAGCCAGCCTTGGTCCTGGTATTTCTCATGCCTTTCAAAGGAACAGTGTCTACAACACTGATTATGTCCTAAAGAATCAATGCATAAAAATACAAGCTCAAGAACACAGGCTTAAATACTCCTAATTAAAATCAATGCAGGGTCAGACAGAATAAGGTAAGAAATAATGTATCAGTATTATTTTATAGATCACAGACCCATCTCAGAATAATTAAAACAGGCAAACCAATCAATCAGTCTTTGAACAACAAAAACTTGACCCTGATCTTTGATTTATCATGCCAGAGTGGCAGAGACAGTCCCTGCTACCTAGGTCGGGAGAACATTTTTTATGTTTATCTGGGAAGTTCTGACCCTCCCCCAGGGTACCAGGGGGCATCTACAAGATACCTCCTCCAAGATGGGATGGCAAGAGCAGTGAGTGGATTCATCCAACACCTGCCTATCTGACTTACTCTGCAAAACGGGAAGTCAAATGAATGCAAAGTTCCCCCAAGTCTAAGACTTGACACTGGGTACCAGCCCTGCAAAGCGAGAGGGGACATGAAGTCTCACCACTGGACACAGTATGGTTCGAGACAGCGAGGGCGTGCTCCTCAATTCACGTCTCCAAGGCACCCACATAAGCCTCAGCTTGGGTTCCCCGCTTGCCTCTCATCACAAGAGGGGCTCAGGCTCCTCCGTCCTGAGCTGGACAATGCACTATCAGGGAAGCGCCACCCCCGGCTGCCCTCATTTCTAGAGGAGAGCCCAAGCAGGACCTGTGGTTTAATCTTGGGCACTCTCCTCAACCCAGGTGTTCCCCAAGTATGAACTGGCTCTGAACAAGGCTTTTGTTTCAGGAGATCAATGAAGGGGCTTTGAACCATCTCCAAAAGCAGAGAAGAATCACCAAAGAGCTTTTCTTCCCAGTAGCAAAGGAAGAAAATCTTCAAACACCCACAGTTCAACTATTGCAGGGGAATCTTCCCTACCAAGATGAGTGCTCTCCCAAGGAAATGAAAGTTCGTGTTGGAAGGTGACACAGATCAACACTTCCGTCAGGAATATCATGTGCTCTGGGCTTAACTAGAATGCCCTGGGGACCCAGCACAAGACCAAAGATGAGCTGACATAACATCAAACATCTATATGGAAAGGCCTGGGGTGCGTGTCTCCAGTGGTATCGTCCTTTTCAGACCGTAAGGAGTAAGGAGCAAGGAGCCTGACTTCAGCTCCCCTGCTGGGAAAGTCCAGAGCAGGACTCATTTCTTCACAGGCTGTTACATTTTTCCCACTTTGGGGATGAAAACTTACATCCTGATAAGGATGTAAGGAGCTCAGGAAATTCCAGCCATCCACTCCCTCCAGCCCTCAGTGGACTGAGGCTATTTCCACTGCACAGAAACACTGCAGGAAAAATAGCCCCTTGTACTTGAGCCTGGCAGCTGGTTTCCTCCTTGGTTTGTCTTTCTGACCCTTCTCCTGGTCAATTCCTACATCTGCATTTGGCTCAAGTGAGGAAGAGAGTAGAAACAGTTCGGGCCTCTCTGACTCACAAGAGGACCAGCACTGGGTTGAACAGGAATGTTGCTGCTGCCCATGGATCTGAGAGCAGGCCCTTCTGGCCACAGGCAGGCACCCAAGCAGGTGACTAGGGTGGTCGTGGAGGCAGCCGCGCCAGGCCTGTCTGCATGGCAGCAGGCTTAGCTAACCGTTCAGCTCTGCTGGCCACGGTGGGTCTCCACCAGCTAGGGCAGGGTCTCCCGGTCCTGGAGGAAGGAGGCTAGCACTGGGGAGAGCCAGTCAGGAGGCGAGACGCTCTGATGAGAGCAAAGCTGCCGACTGCTAATGCCCTCTTGCCCAGGGGGACCGCTGCCCCACAGCCTGCACGACCGGAAGGTTCTTGGGCCGCAGTCAAAGCCAAAGGCATCTGCAGAAACGCCTTGCATAATACACGGGAGTTGGCGGGGCTTCTGGCCACATGGGGACCACGTCATGCAGACCCTGAATCACAAAGTCAGCATAGGCTGATTCAGATTATGGTGTGAAACCTTAGACCAGAAGCATTCCTGTTGGGACTCAGCATTTTAAAACCGTGGATGGGGTGATGAGGTGCAGGACAGGAAGGGACAACAGAGGGGAAAAGGACATACTTCTTTGGGAAACTCTGGTCTGGGTGGAGACCTGCTGTGGGTCGCTTCCCTCGAGCACAGAAAATAACCAGATGTCTGAGCATTCATCCCAACTCCCACATGGAGGCAGTGGAGGGGAATGAAATTCACTGACTTTGGCATTTTTTTCTTTTAATCTACAGACCTGAATAGCTCTACAAAGAGTCATCAGAACTCCAAGATTTGAAGGCTACTTCGGAGAAGAAAGAAGCAGGCACCAGAGGCCTGAGGAATAACCAACAGGGGCTACAGATTATGTCCAGCAGGAAAGGGGCGCTTGTGACTTCGACTCCCTGGAGACCCGCCCAGCCACCTGGATCTACCAGAACCAAGGGGGGCATCCGGCTGGAGAGGCACCAGGAAGTGGGAGGCTTCCTCACCCACAAGGCAAACACCCCACCCCTGTCCCTGGCCAACCCTGACCTCTCATCCCATCTGCCCAGCCTCCCACCCTGCGCAGCTCCCCTCCTATCCCTTTGGCCCTGGGGGACCTAGGGCAACTCCCTGGGGGTCCCACCTGCAGCACTCTCCCGGGGGGGACCTGGGGAAGCGCACGGGCAGTCTGGCCGAGCATCCGTGGCCGGCCTACTTGGAGGAGCAGATGGAGAGCGTGGCACCCGTGGAGAAGAGCCAGAAGGCGGGGTACACGGCCTCGGTGAAGTCCACCTTGTACTTGTACAACAAGTGGACCTTGTCAGCCGCGGCGAAGAAGAGGACGAAGCCGTGATCGCAGTTGAGAAGCACCCCCACCCGCGTGGCTTTGGTGGAGGGCAGGGTTTTCTCCACGTTGTTGTGCCAGGCGGAGATCTTGGTGTTGAACCACTCCACACACCAGGACGCGCTGTTGCGGCCAAGCCGGCTCTCGGGGCCCTGCCGCTCCATGCTGCCGTAGCAGACGCCTACCCCGCAGAAGTTGTTCTTCTGCAGCTCCACCTCCCAGTAGTGAATCCCTTTCTTGTAGCAGTGCAGCCCCAGGACTTGCGAGCAGTATGTGAACCGCTGCGGATGCGGCCGGTAGTTCAGGGACGTGTCCGCCACGGATGCGACGGTGTAGTTCTCGGACAGGGCCACCTTGCTGTGGGCGGTGTTGTAGTCCAGGACAACTTTAACCACATCTAAGGAAGCATCAAGGAGTCAATCACGAGGCGCTCTAAGCACTCTCACCTTTCATCCTCTCTCTAGCTCGTAATATTTACTCATTTGTTCTACCCATCCATTCAACCACCCTTCCAGTCCGTTCATTCTGTCCAGCTCGTCAGACATCTGTCCATCTCTCTCACCACCAATCAAGCCACCTGTGCGTCTATTCCTCCACCCAAAACCATTTACTGAGCCCCTGGCTTATGCCAGGCTCTATACAGGACGCACAGCCATGAACCAGATGTGGTGCCTGGCTTCGTGGAGTTCGCACTCCCAGAAGTAAGGCAAGCACATCAGGAGCGACAACAGTGAAGACTCCATGCTCCGCTGAAAGGCAGGCACTCTGCTGGAGGGACACAGCCATGGGGCTAACGGGCCAAGGGAGGAGAGGGCACAGAGGAACACTTACTTCACGGGTGGGCTGGAATCTGAGCCAAGAGAAAGGGAGATGAGAAGAATTAAACAGGAGAGCAGAGGAGGGAGAAAGGCTACGGGAGACAGTGAAGGCAAGCATGGAGTCACGAGGATGACGGACGTGCTGGGAACAGGGAAGGCTGGGCAGCTGGGAACACAGAGGCTGCAGCAAGAGAAGAGGGACCTCTGAAGCCACTAGTGTCGAGCCAAAGGGTCTCGACTTTAACTGGGGGCAGCGGGCAGTCACCTGAGATCTGCCAAGCACAGCAATGACCTGAATAGAATCCTTGATTAGGACACAAGCCTGGCCTCCACCTCCTCCCTAGGACACAGCCCTCCCTGCCCTTCCACTTACGGAGGACCCTGGACCAATGACAGAGAGCTGGGCAGACAGGGAAAATCCTGAGCTTAGGAATTTGGGAATCTAGAGACCAGGGTTCTCTGCCACCCCCTGGCTCAGGGAAAGATACTTTGCACCTGGCCCTGGGCCTCCCCCAGGGCAAAATGAATGGCCTGGGAAAATGTCCTCTGAATACCCTAAGTCCCTAGAACTCCTTTCCCCTGCTTAAACAGCTGTACTGCAGAGTGCAGGGGGCTCCACAGACATGTGGCTCAGCACCGCCCCCAGCAGCCTGGCATCAGTCACGGGGGTTGGGGGCGGGGAGGCCTTTCCCAGCCAGGAAGCTCCAGGGAGGCGGGCCCTGATACCAGGTACCACTGTTCCAGCAACGGGTGATCCACGCCCACTGTACCAGAACCACGCCCACAGCAGCTGTGGGGAAAGGAGGGCCAGAGCATACTTTGCAGAGAGAGGTTTCTGCCGCTGCAAGAAGTGAGCACCAGCGGAGGGTGCTCCATGGGTGAAGCTATGGGTGGCCCGAGGCCTGGCCTGGAGGAAGGAACTGCCACCACTTCCAGGCTGGAAGCCACAGAGGAGCATTAAGGGCACTCTCCAAGGGACAGGCGAACCACGCCAGACAGAGGCAAGGACAAGCAAGGCAGCAGCTACTCACACTCCAGGAGCTCCGGCCTGGACTTGGTTAGGAAGTTCTCCAGTACCTTGGCGTTGAGAGATGCTGAGGTCGGTGGCACGGCAGGGGCTTTGGCTGCACCTAGAGGAGGAACAGAAAACCATTTCCTTGTCCAATGCAGGAAAATGAAAAGTGCTGCTTTTCATTCCTGCTCATTCCTGCTCTAAACAAATTCAGAGCAGGCAGTGCACTGTCCACGGCCCACCAGAACTCACCCTCCTGGCCAGTTTGTTTCAGGTTCACTAAGTGTTCCGAGGATCCAAAGGTGGGAGGCTTGTTGAGTGAGGCAGAGGCTGGGATAAGGAAGAGAGGCATGAGTTGGGGAAACAACAGAGTGACCTGATGGCCTGGAATCCCTCCCATACTATTTCTCAAGAGCTGCCTCCACAAACACACACCTGGACCGCCAGGGTGACACAAAAGTGTCCAGACAGGGCAACATGCATCGTACTGGTCTCATGCATCGTACTGGTCTCCTATCCTCACCCCCAAGCCCAGACCCGGCGGCCAGCACAAGTCAGAGTCATGGAGTCCATGCCCATCTCAGACCCTCCTCCAACACACACCAGCCCACAGCTCAGCTTTCCTTGCTGGCATTTAGTTCTGCACTCGGGCACTCAAGGAACTAAAAGACGTAGAAATGCATAACTTACCAGGTTTCTTGGACTTCTTTTCATCTTCTGAAAAACAAAATTTTCAGAATTAAAATGTTTCAAAGCACAACACAACCATACTTTCAAACACCATAATAATAATCGCTACATGAAGGTGACCCATACAAATAGAGCTAGTATATTTTACATTGAAAAATATAAGGGGGTCAACAGGTAAATTAATCTACGGTCCTACATCATGGTTTTGGTGGGGAGGGGCTAATAAGGAGCATGATGGATTTCCTGGTGAAATGGAAATCTTTATCCCGATTTGTGTAATGGTAACACAGATGTATCAGAGAAGGCAATGGCACCCCACTCCAGTACTCTTGCCTGGAAAATCCCACGGACAGAGGAGCCTGGTGGGCTACAGTCCATGGGGTCGCTAAGAGTCAGACATGACTGCGCGACTTCACTTTCACTTTTCACTTCCATGCATTAGAGAAGGAAATGGCAACCCACTCCAGTGTTCTTGCCTGGAGAATCCCAGGGACGGGGGAGCCTGGTGGGCTGCCGTCTATGGGGTCGCACAGAGTTGGACACAACTGAAGCGACTTAGCACCAGCAGCAGCAACACAGATGCATGCGTTTGTTAATCTAACTGTACTTTTAGGATCTGGACATTTTACTGTAGGTAAATCATATCTCCACAAAAGAAAAAATGCAAAAACACACACAAAAAAAAAACCCACATAGAAAGCCAGCCAAAAAAAAAACAAACATGCTTGCCAGATATCACAATAGTCTTTATAAAGTATCTGCAGTGTATATCTATGGGGACTGACTTTAGCTAAAACAACTATCCTCAAAGCACGCACCCCAAGCCAGCAGCGTCAGCATCACCTGGGCAGCTGTAAGGAATGCAAATTCCCAGGCCCCCTCAGACCAGCTGAAACTAACAGTCTGGGTTACAAGCCACTGGACTCTGATGTGTGCTCAAGTTTGGAGGGCCGGAAGATTTCGGGTTCGCTCTTCACTACCACAACTGAAATGAAAAGGGGAGTCCTGGATCTCATCCCCGCTGGCCTGAAGACCCTGCACGTTCCAAACCAGCCCCACCGGACCCACCCATGGCCCCACATGGCCCCCAGCTGCCCCTTCCTCTCACTCAGAGCCCTGTTTCTCAGGGGTCATTTGCACTCTCCCCTTCTCCGAACCTGTGTCTCACCCCCCCACCACTCCTACTGGACCAGCATCTTGGGAGGACTCCAGGCTGCGACCTCAGCTGTGGGCACAGGGCTCCCTCCCAGTGACCACGGGAGCCTCACCCACACTGTGACGAGTCCACCCACGAGGCAGCCTGATGCCAGCATCCTCGGCTCGCACACGCAGAGCGGGCCTGTGCAGAGGGCAGTGGGAGGGAGGCTCTCTGGGCCCGAGCCTTGAGAAGGACACAGGTTGACAGTGCGTGTCACCTCGTCTTCACACGGGGTACCTTGCACGTGTCAGGCTCCCCTAAAGGCCCCCTCCTCCCCTGCCCCAGGCATGCCAGCCCCTGACTACACTCCACTCTGAAAGCACTAAATACTAACACCAAGCAACCAACAAGAGAAACTAGTGCAGAGTTCTCTCACCCCTCCCCCACCATGGCGGCGAGCAACCCTCCCCCATCCTCACTGGCTCTTTCGGTCAACAGTCTGATGACATTTATTGCTGTGGTCCAGTCGCTCAGTTCTATCCCACTCTGTGACCCCATGGGCTGCAGCACACCAGGCTCCTCCGTCCTTCACTGTCTCTCGGAGTTTGCTCAGATTCACGTCCAGTAAGTCGGTGATGCTTTCTAACCATCTCTTCCTCTGCTGCCCCCTTCTCCTCTCCCCTTCTCCTCCTGCCCTCAACCTTCCCCAGCATCAGGGTCTTTTCCAGTGAGTCGGCTCTTCACTTGGTGCGGCCAGAGTGCTGGAGCTTTCACCATCAGTGTCCCACATAAACCTCACACAACAGTCCATGAGGTCAACGCCATTATGGTCTGCCTTTGACAGATGAGGAACCTGAGGACCATTCTGCACCCAGCCCCCATCTCAACAAGGGTTCCAACATCCCCAAGTGAAAGTGAAAATGACGGTCACTCAGTCACGTCCGACTCTTTGAGACCCCACGGACTGTAGCCCCCCAGGCTCCTCTGTCCATGGAATTCTCCAAGCAAGAATACTGGAGTGGGTTGCCATGCCCTTTTCCAGGGGATCTCCCGAACCCAGGATTCGAACCTAGGTCTCCTGCATGGCAGGCAGATTACGTGCCATCTGAGTCATCGGCCCATTACCCCTAAAGTGGAGGACAAAAATTGATCTTGAGGGACTCAGGGAGAGGTAAGGAAGGAAAAATTTTGTTCTTTTTATGGATCACAGCACCATATGTAAACAGACGTACCATATGTGGGGTATTAAACTTCATGTATGGGGTGACCAGGAAAATTCTGTCTAAAAGGGCTTGAGGGGTAAAAGCAGACGGTAATAATGGAGAAAATGCGAAGAGGCTCTGTGAGGGCTGACTCACGTCCCACCCGGGACTGAAGAGAGACAGCCTCTGCTTGGGGTGCTGCATCTCAGGCCAGAACTTGGCATCACGCTAAGTATTTCTCAAGACAAACCAGCTTTGGTCACCTTGCCATCCCAAGCAGTGGGAATATCCAGCGCTGATGGCTGGTCCTCCCAGGAGCCCTGCAAGCTCCCCACATCAGGGTCAGTCGGTATTTGCCCTCAGATGCTTCCGGGCCTCCCAGAGCCCAGGGTGGGCCGGGCCCCCCGGGGGGAGCCGTGACGCCCTCTGGTGCCTCAGCCTGAGCGCTGATGCCCACGGCTGCCGCCGCCCATGGGGATGGAGGTGCGACTACTTACTCACGACCTTCTTCACAGGCCGGTGGGGCTTCGGTGTGTGTGGTCCTCCAGCATCCCCTGGGCCAAAGAAGGAGAGGTTAGTTTAGGCGGCTCTTCCACACCCAGCTGAGGAGCTAGCCTCTCGGTAGAAGGGCAGCGAGCTGCAGGGAGGTTACAGAGGTGATTCCCACCAGCCTTCCCCGCTGACCACTTACAAGCACTAGAAACGAGGCAACAGGAACACAAGTTTGGTGTGTTCCCTCTCTTCTCTGTCTTAAAATGTAGCTGGGGTGGAGTCTTTTCTCTGCCAGCACCCAGCTCCATGACCCCTGACCTGCCTGCGAGCTGTGCTTGCTCGCCCGAACCGCGGGGAAGACCCCTCACCCAGGGGGCGAGACCAAGGTGCCTGCTGTGTCCAGGAGGTTCCTTTCCCCAGGAGTCTCTCACCACTCTGTCCCCAGGCCAGCGACCACGGGTGTGGCAGGAAAACAAACATGCGGGGGTAATGCACCAAATTAGCTTTCCCCTTGGCCACGGCCATGGCACACCGGCTGCAGAGGCTCTTCGGCAGGGCCATTCGGCTAACCAGGCTGGGACTCAGGCCTGCTCCCTGGATTACAGACACAAGACCCAGCGTGTGCTGGGCTCTGTGCCAGGCACTGGGGACAGTAATGGATGAAAAACAGACCCAGCCCCTGCTCTCAGGGATCACAATCTGGCAGGGGAGACAGAGGGCGATGGCAAGAAGGAGTAGAACGCCAGGCGCGAAGGAACTTCCCAGGTGGTCCAGTGGTTAAGCATCCACCCTGCAAAGCAGGGGACACGGGTTCAAGCCCTGGCTGGGGAACTAAGATCCCACAGGCCTTAGGGCAACTAAACCTGTGAGCCTGGGCACTCCAGGGCCTGCAAGCCACAACTGGAGGGGCCATGTGCCTCAATGCAGGAGCCTGCATGATGCAACGAAGACCCGAGGCAGCTACATAAATATATAATTTTTTTAAATGACAGGTGCAAAAAGGGCCCCAGGGAAGGATAAGGACCTGGGACCTTGTCTGAGGAGCCGGAGTGGCAACAGGGAAAGTTTGCTGAGAAATGTTAACGTTTTAACTGATCTCCAAGGGAGACAGGAGTCACCTGGTGGAGTCTGAGCCCTCTAGGTGTGTGTGTTTGGGGGGGCGGGGTAGGAGTGGGCGGGATGTACAAAGACCCTGTGGCAGGGAGGTTAACATTTTTGAAGAACCGAGTGTAAAGGGATGTATTGGGGGGAGGGGGCCGCTTCAGGGCTGGAGAGGTGGACGGGGCCTGATCAGGCAGGGGCTTAACAGTCAGAGCCAAGGGTGTGGTCTGCAATCTAAACAAAGGAAATTCTCCAAAGAGGAGGCAGGGGAGAGGGTGCCAGGAGAACAGACTGTCATCCTGAGGCACTCTCTCCAGCTGCGACAGGAGCAGCTGCTGAGGAGCTCATTAGGAAGTTGCCACAGGTGATTCAGTGGAGAGCAGGCATGTGGTGGCTGCAGTGAAACGAGCTGAGTCCAGAGATATTTAAGAAGCAAAATCTGACAATGGTCTGGATATAAGCAGAAGGACACGGGGTGGTGGTTGTTTAGTTGCTAAGTCGTGTCCAACTCTTTTGCAACCCCATGGACTGTACCCTGCCGGGCTCCTCTATCCATCGTATTCTCCAGGCAAGGGTACTGAAGCGTTGCCATTTCCTTCTCAGGGGATCTTCCCAACCCAGGGATCAAACCCACGTCTCCTGCTTGGCAGGTGGATTCTTTACCACTGAGCTACCCGGGAGGCCCCAAGATAGGGGATATCAAGAAAGAATTTCATGTTTCTCCGACCTCCAAACTAGCCACTTCCTTACCAAACAACGCTGACAACCCAGAATCCATTCAGCCCATCTGACCCAGCCTCAGACTCAGACCAAATAAAAGCCTATCCAGAAAGGACCTTTGTAACACTTGGCCACAGAAGACATTTTAGGAAGGATGGCTACAGTCTCAGGATGAGGCGAAGCCTGCCCACCGCCTCCTGGATGAGGGCAGTGGTCTTGTAACATCTGAAGCTCAAGCCCCAGTGCTCCAGAGCAGGACTTCCCTTCCCCAACAGCAGAGGGGACCCATCCTGTTTCCAGAACCCCCAGTGCAAAGCCGGGGAGGCTGCCGATGGTTACCTGGGGCGGTGAGCTCCTCGGGCTTCTTGTCCTGGGGCTGCCTGAGGGACCGCTTCAGCTCAGTCTTCAGGTCGGAGGTGCCCTGACAAACCTCCTTAATCAGCTCGTGGTTCAGCTCCACCTTGGGGACGAAGACTGGCTTCGTGGTGATTCCCTGCAGCTTCGTCGCTTTCTGCAATGAGCCAGGGGGTTAGTTCAGGCAGGTCTGGCAAAGCTAGGGCCCAGGCTCAGGCCTCATGAACCCTGGAAGGAGCTTCCCCGTGCCCATGGGCACTAAGTCTCATCAGCCTCTCAAAAGTGGCTGGGGGTTGAAGTGCCACTTTAAGACACAGCCCTCTGGAGGTGGAAAAGCCCTCACCTTACAAAGGGAAAAACTGCAGTCAAGAAATGACAGGTGTCCTGCCAGGACCTCCGCCGATTAGTAGCAAGGACACAGCTGGGACCCAGGCCTCCTAACCCATGGATAATGCTCTTTCCACCACCATCGCCCCTCAAAGACCAGCTCTGAATGCATGTTCTGAAAACAGAACAGGAAGGCCTGGAGGGCTGCAGGATTCAGCCACACATCCAATGCAGGAGAAGAATCTTACAGAAGGTCTCCCAAGCGTGGAGACCAAATCAGATCATATGGTCTCAAGAGGCCCAGATGTGGACTCAGAATCCTTCTGGGAGAGCTCGAGGCAGCTAGATTAACAAACAGGAGTGAGCACGTGGGAAGAAAACGCCATCCCGGCCAGGCGTGGCTATAAGACCCTGCACACAGGAGACAAGGTTCCTGGGAGCTCCTGTGCCTCCCCAGGACCTGAACGTGGAATCTGGGCCTTTGAGGTGTCAAAGCAGCATGCCACCCAGTCAGCAGGGCTCCCGGAGACACCCGTCGCATGCCCGGCACTCTCCTGTGCACCAGACACACTGGGAGGGTGAAGGGCCCCTCTTAAAAGGCGCGACAGCCTTCAAAACAGACAAGGAAACAAGCACGTCTAGACTGAGGTTGTCAAGGGAGAGAGCAGAGGCAGGTCACACGCTTCGGATCACCAGCAGTGGGAAAACAATGGGATCCCAGGAAGATGAGGGAACTGGGGCTGCCCTGGACAAATGACAGGGTTTACGAGGCAGAGGCCAGTCTCAGAGTCCCCTGCCCACGCTCAGGGCCTCTGAGGAGCACCCTGCTGGGGTCAGAGCCCCAGGCATATGCTGGGGGTGGCTCACAAGAGATTAGACTGCTGGCAAAGGCAGGCAGGTCACCGAGGGCCCTACAGGCCACGCCAAGGAACACAAAGTCAGAAAGAGTGCCCATGCTGTAGAAAGACACTTCTGGGGACGATGCAGAGGCGGGATGGGGGAACAAGGTGGAGACCTAATGCAGGCAGCATCCCAGGATGGACCCCAAGCTCCTGACTGCCCTGGGCACACACGTTACACATCCTCTCCCCCAGGTTACGGGCAGGACAGGGAGTATGAAAGGGTATCACTCCTGTCACTACGTTACAACACATGGAAACCCTGAAGGAGTACTGCGGATGTAAGTAAGATCCCAAATCTGTCGATTCTGAGTTCTTCGGAAAGATGATTCTTCTGGGTGGGCCTCACCAAATCAGTTAAAAGTCCTTAAAACAGAGAGTGGGCCTTCCCAGAAGGAGAAATTCTCTTCTGGTTCTGAGGAAACCAGCTGCCCAGTCGAAAGAGGACCACATGCTGAGGAATCGTGGCAGCCTCTAGGAACCTCAAGGACACAGGGCCCTCAAGCCTGCACCACGAGGGACTGAACTCTGCCAACAAGCATGAGAGCTTCCCCAGAAGGAAGTGGCAACGCCCTCCAGCATTCTTCTCTGGGAAATCCCATGGAGGGAAGGGCCTGGCAGGCTACTGTCCGTGGGGTTGCCAGAGGGTCAGACGCAACTTAGCGACCAGGAACAACAGCGACAGAATATCCTCCTTTCTTAAACAGGAGAGTTGACTTCCTATTTATGAGTTATTAGAACCCACAGGTACCAAACACACTGGAACCCAACAAAGGAGAATTAGGCTCTTTTCTAAGGGGGAGAGAAGAAATACATGTCTTGGGGGAGATGTCCAAAGGACACAGGTATTCTGTCTGTGTTTGTCAGACAGGCAAAGGAGAGACATCAAAGAGCAGAAAACACTGAAAAATGGGTCTTGAGCTAAAACTTCCCTGAAGTTTGTGGTTTTCTGGGAGCATGAAGCCCTCTGAATGAAGAGTTTAAGCTGTACACAAAGATGGAGTTCAATTAGGATCAGATATCAGCAATGACCTTGCTTATTCCAAGTGATTTGACCAGACACCAGCTGAAGAGAGCTTAAGCTGAAAAGGAATTAGTAACGTTGTCACCGGAGAAGGCGATGGCACCCCACTCCAGTGCTCTCGCCTGGAAAATCCCATGGATGGAGAAGCCTGGTGGGCTGCAGTCCATGGGGTCGCTAAGAGTCAGACACGACTGCGCGACTTCACTTTCACTTTTCACTTTCATGCACTGGAGAAGGAAATGGCAACCCACTCCAGTGTTCTTGCCTGGAGAAACCCAGGGAGGGGGAAGCCTGGTGGGCTGCTGTCTATGGGGTCGCACAGAGTCGGACATGACTGAAGTGACTTAGCAGCAGCAACATTGTCACTAAGATTCTGATAGATGTGAATAACAGGAAGAAGAACTCTGGGGCAATCCAGAAGAATAAAAATGGGAAAGAGGCTGAATGGATACAAACTGCTGTTTTGATTGAATCTCATCCCAGCTATGAATTCAAATAGTAGATCTATCATTTCAGAGAAACAAATCTCTTTTAATAAAGAAAAATTACACAGTGAAAAAAAAAAAAAAAGCATGTCAGCTTAGAAGACAACCCTGAGCTCCAAAAGGAACATACAGCCTGGTGAGACCACAGCCTAAGCCACACAGAGTATGAGGCAATGGACAGCTTTTCTTCTAAGCCACGTAGTTTGCAGTAAGTGGTCACAAAACGTAGAAAACTAATACAGCCTGTGTGTCTCAAGGATGCTTCCCAAAACCCCTTACTGCCCCAAGCCCTTGAGAGTCCCGCTCTACACTGTAATGTGAGGCAGAAAGAGGATTCAACAACATGCTCATATGACTCACCTCCAGAAACTCAAACTCGTCCCCCTTAGTCAGGGCCAGTTCAACCTCCTCCTTTAGGGTCTGGATCTCACTCCTCTTCTTGAGGATGATCTGGTAAATGCTGTCGAACTTGCTGGTGACCCTCTTCTCCTCTTCCTTTATCTTCCTTGTGGCGCTGGCCTCGGAGGCATCAATGAGAGCCTTCATCTCCAGGTATTCCTGTCTCAGCTGGTCCACCTTCCTATGTGCAGCCTCCTGAGAGGCCAGGACAAGAGGGCATCCGTTAGACGGGCTAAAGGGCTGGGCCTGACACGCAGAGCACCACAAGCTCTCACCTGGGCTTCAGGGAAACTCAGATGGGTGCAACCACTTTGGAGAGCAATCTGGCAAGATCAGTGAATGTCAAGGTGTTCATACCTTATGACCTAAATCCTAGAGGAAATCAACCCTAAATATTCATTGAAAGGACTGTTGCTGAAGCTCAAATACTTTGGCCTCCTGATGCGAAGAGCTGACTCACTTGGAAAGACCCTGATGCTGGGGAAGATTGAGGGCAGGAGGAGAAGGGGACGACAGATGCTTGGATGGCATCATCAACTCAGCGGACATGAGTTTAAGCAGACTCTGGGAGATAGTGAAGGACAGGGAGACCTGGCGTGCTGCAGTCCATGGAGTCGTAAAGAGCTGGACATGACTGAGCCATCACCACCACCACCTTCAGACCCAGCAATTGAGTCCAAAGAATGTACTCTAGAAAAAGACTGCTCCAGGGACACCCAAGAATGCTCTAAGCAGCACTGTTTGAAGAGCAAAACCAAGGAAACAACCTGAATGTCAGCCAGTAGAAGACTGAAAATTATTCCCTGGGATGGAACATTAAAGTATGAGAAGGGAAAAACAACTTATAGAAGACATGCAGTAAGATGTACCAATCACAAGACTTAGAAACAAACAGAATGGCGCGTGCATGCTCAGCCACTTCAGTCGTGGCCAACTCTTTGCGACCCCATGGACTTTCCACAACTTCCGGAAGAGAGGACGAGGGCTACAGAAAGGGGGAAACAAAGCCAGGGCTATATTCTCCTTGGCAACGTTTTATTTCTTAAGCTAGAAAGCGGTTCATGAGTAACTTCTTTCAAGGGTATGAAGCTGCCCTAGACAACCTCCTCTAGAGCTGCAGTCCATACAGCTGCACTGCCCTTGAACTACGGCCAGTCCAAGCGAAGGTGTGAGACGGAGTAACGTAAGAAGAGTGCGGAACATCTCATTAATACCTTATATTGACCAAAATAACACTTTGGCTATACCGAGTTAAACAAAATACATTAACAGAATTAGTCTCATGCATTATTCAGATTAAAGTTATATATAAGGTTCACTTTCTATTTCTACTGGACGCCACTGCTCTAGAAGCTGCCGTTTCCCTTTACAGGTTGGGTCACCTCATCAGCTCAGAATCAAACACGACAAAGAGAAAGACACACAACAGGGCCAGGGAGATTGGAATTCAATTTTTTTTTTTTTTGGCCACTCCATGCGACATTCAGGATCTTAGTTTTCCTACCAGGGATTTGAACCCAAGCCTCCTACAGTGGAAGCTGAGAGTCTTGATCATTGGACCACCAGGAATTCCTGAGAATTCAATTCATTTCTTAAACCAGTACCTGACCCTGCCACTTTCAATGTGACTATCAATGTCCCCGAGTAGTCATCCTTCTTCTCCCCCGTCAGTAAGAAAACACCCCTGGGTTCAGATGGGCACACAGCTGCCCAGCCACAGACTACATCTCCCAGCGTCCCCTGCAGCTGGTCATGTGACTGCGCCGCTGCCTAGACAACTCGAACAAAAGTAACAAGTACAACAGTCTCCTCCCTTGTCACCCCTCCTCACAGGTTCAGCAAAGATCTAACGGTGACCCAGTGGCAGCCAGAGACGAGGAAGGGCAGGAAGAAGATAAGGTCCTGCAGCCTGATGGGTCACAGGCTGCAGACCTTCCCATAGCCTGCCTGGGTTACTGAGGTCCAGCCCTGAGCCATCACAGCGAGGAACATACACAGCTATCTTACTGAAGCCTCTGATTCTGAGGGGTATCACTGCTACAAGAACTTAGCCTGCCCGCCAATCAATACAGGCGTTCTCACGTGCAATCTTTCACTCAAGCCTCAAGCTCACCTTCGGAAAGAGGCTCTGGAGGTAGATGGAAAAACTAAGGCTCAGAGGTTTGCCAACATGACCACAGTATCAGAGGCTAGTATTCTAATCTAGATCTCATCTAATCTAACCACAGCTGTGGCAGTGAAACCAGACGCTGCCCCTCCAGAAAGGACGCTTAAAAATCAAACCTCCTCTCAACATAAAAGCACTGTAACCTTATACAAATTACGAACCTGGAGGGGAAAAACCTCTGTAATTCTCCCACTCCAACACCTGCACTACTGTTCCTTGACTGCATTTCCTCCCAGGCTTTTTTTCTACACCTTCTGTAATAGGTTTAATGGTAGCTCCCCAAAAGTTACATCCGTGTTCCGGAACCTGGAAATGCGACCTTACTGAGAAAAGGAGTCTCTGCAGATGTAACTAAGGTAGAAATCTGGAGCCAAGATGATCCTGGCTTACCCAGGCGGTTCTAAATCCACTAGCAAGTGTCCTTATTAGCGACAAAGAGCAGACACAGAGGGAGGCGGCAGTCTCAAGATGGGGGCAGAGACCGAAGTGATGCAGGCACAAGTCAAGAATGCCTGAAGCCACCAGAAGCTGGAGAGGCGGGGACAGAAGGAGTGCGGGACCTTCGGAAGGAGTGTGGCCCTGTCGACACTTTGGATTTGGACTGCTGGCTTCCTGGCGGCCATTTTACAGATGATAAAACTGAGGCAAGGGGACAGCACGGGGGTCAAGTTCACAAAGATAGAACGAGCTGAGACAGCGACTTCAGTAAGTGGCAGATGCGGTCGTTCAAACCAAGCCTCTGCCTGCAAACAACCCGAGAACTGAACTGTGAGAGACTACATTTCTCGGAACCCAAGTGTGTGGTAACCTGTTACAGCAGTCCTAGAAGATTTACAGATGCAGGAACTTCCCTGGTGGGCTGGTGGTTAAGACTGCTTCCAATGCAGGGGACGTGGGTTCAATCCCTGGCGGGGGAACAAAAGTTCCTCCATGCTGCATGCAGTGCAGCCAAAAACTAAACAGACAGATGCAGCTTTTGCTTCCTGTTTCTCTCCCACTTAAACCGTAACTACTTTTTATGTTGCTATGTTTTAACCTTAATTTTCAGTGATTCCTCCCACCCAGGTTGGACTCGTAGTCTATTAAGAATCTCTCTGGGCATGTAGATTTTTGCATGTTTTGTTGAATTCTGACTCTGTGAGTGGACCCAACAGGAGCCATTCGGATGCCAGAGCTGTGCCCGCCTCCCCGGAGGGGCGGGGCACCCCGTCACTCACCTGCACCTCCTGCTGCCTGGCTCTCACGTCCTCCAGCGCTCTTGATGCCCCATTGATCTGGCCGTACATGACAGTCAGTTTTTGCCTCAACTTGTTCTGCAGAGAAAACGAACCGGGTAAGAACACACCTCGTCCCAGCCCCTCAGAAGCACCCAACACCAGGGACCCACAGCTGTTTCCACCACCCCAAGTCTCGCCTGCTTGCAGCTTTCTGACGCATGCTCGTATTTACTGCCTCCATCCTTTCAGGGAGACAGCACAGTGAAGAAGTTATAAGGATAGGACTTGGAGCTAGACAGAGCAGACTCAGTTCTCAGCTGTTCAACTGTCTCTCACCTGTTTCTCTGGTCAGGAAATAGATACAGCTGTTCCTACCCTGCAGGGCTAGAAGGACAATTAACTGAAGCAGTGTCAGTCCTCAGCCTAGTGCCTGAATCTTAGCGAGGACAAACGTCCTGAGTAAACGTCAGCTTGGATTATTATGAGCTTCTTCACTAGAACCCATTTTACAGATGATGAAACTGAGGCAGAGAGGAAAGCAAGGGAGCCAAGCTCACCCAGACAGAATGAGCTGAGACAGCCGCTTCAGTAACTGGCAAATGGAGTTGCTCACACCAAGCCTCCCACTACAAACAACCAGCAAGCAGACAAAATACTGGGGGAGGAAGGACCTACTGAAAACCAGTGGGGAGCTAACAAAGAAAGGGAGGATCACACAGTTAAGATCCAGGAGAAGGAAACCCAAAGAGATAAGCCTGGCATCTGGGGTTCTCCCAGGGCCATCTGCCAGTTCCGGAACACAGCTGGGAGAGCCTCTATGCGCCTCAGAGAGGCAGGGGGACAAAAACCAAAGTCCAAGGCTCACCTGATAAGCCCCACAGACAGAGCCCTCCAAGGGCTACACCCTGGAATGAGGATGAACCGGCGGCAAACCAGCTCAGTCCCTGAAACTGAACTAGGGTGATTCAGAATCGCTAGGCCCCAGGTCACGTTCCGATGCAAAAGTAAATTAGGCACCAAGGCAGCTAATGCCACCCGAAGCATCTGAGTATTTTCGTAAATTTTCATAATCACCAGCCGACTTGCACCCAACTCAGGCAAAATGCTGCGGCGTAGAAATGGGTAGGAAAATCACCACCACCTCCACCGTAATAACGGCAGCTAGTGTTGGTCATGAACTTACTCCAAGTCAGACACTGTTCTAGTGCTTTCCACATATTAACTTTGTAAAGCTAAAAACAACACTAGGAGGTAGGGGATTATCCGCCCTTTACATATGACATCACTGAAGCAGAATAATTAAGGGGCTTACCTAGGCCAGGTCATTATTAACTAGTGTTACAAGATGCTGGCATTACAATAACAGACTTATGTCCAAACTGAGCACACAGGAAATTTCTAAGGGAAAAAAATGCACGTCCCTTAACTAGCTGGCTCAACAATACTCTGGCCTTCCCTTCCTCTCCTCTGGCTCTCCCAGGTTACTGACCTTCACTCCGGATTTGAATAACCCAGTGACAGTCACGTGGATAGGCTGGAAGCACAAACCAAGGCCACACTAACTCAACCCCGAAAGCCCAAGTCACTGATGGTGTTTCAGATGTGACTTCTGTGACAATAACCTCTGACCCAGCCTCTAGCAGTGGCCAAGATAAACTGCAGCCAAAGGCAGAAGGCCAGCCCTGGACACATGCAGCCTCACAGGTCTCAGACCTAGAAGAGACCTCAGGACTCCTGGGGGCTGCCAACTGTTTCCAAGACCCACTCTCCGTGGTCGTTCTTGTAGCTGTTCAGTCTCCCAGTCGTGTCTGACTCTTTACAACCCCATGGACTGCAACACACCAGGCCTCCCTGTCCCTCACCATTCTTGAAAGATTTTACACATATTGATCAAATGCATACAACAGTCCCTGTTGGTACACAGGGGCCCACGTGGCTGTAGACCAAAGGAAAGCCACCCAAGGCCTTTGAGAGCAGCTAATCAAGGACAGGGAACTTTTCAAAGTTCTGAGCATCCCTTTACAGTCTGGGGACCTTGGTCCTCCAAGTAGGCACCAGAGTCCTGAGTCCACCCTACACCAGTGATCAAACCCAGCTGGGCTGGCTCTGCCGCCAGTACTGACCAGCAGCAGGGCTGGAAAAGGAGACAGGTTAAAGCAGGAGTTCCCAACCCTGGGCTGTAGGCCGGTACTGGTCCAAGGCCTGCCATGAACCGGGCCGCAGAGCAGGAGGTGAGCAGTAGGCGAGCAGGCGAGGCTTCATCTGCTGCTCCCCACACTGCCTGAACCACCTCTCCCCGTTTTTCATGAAACCAGTCCCTGCTGCCTGCCAAAAAGGTGGGGGGCCGCCGGGTTAAAGGACACAGCCGGCCAGGAGAATGGAGGGCAGGCAAGGCTTGTTAAAAGGATTAAAAAGCCGAGTGTGTATGGCATACAGATAATCTGGGCGCAGGTTTCAGCTCCAGGCCCTGGAGATCGAGTGGAAGCTGTGGCTTCAGACCCAACTACAACAGGTCCTTCTGCCCCTCCTTGCCTTCTGCCTCCTGGATAAGAACTGCTAGCAGGCCTCCTGAGCAGATCTAGGCAGCCCAAGTCCTCAGGCCCACACGTCCTGAGAAGAAAATCTGGGCAGTCTAACACCCTCCATGCAGCAAACTCTCCTCGGGGAATTTCTGAGTAACAGAAATGATAGCAGCAGCTCTATGGAGCACTCGAGAGCTATAAAAATGCCATGCATGGGGAATTCCCTGGTGGTCCAGTGGCTAAGAATCCACCTGCCAATGCAAGAGACACAGGTTCAATCCCTGCTCAGGGAACTAAGATCTCATATGCCAAGGAGCAACTAATCCCATGCACCACAACTAGAGAGGCTGTGCGCCGCAACTAAGACCGCCAGAGCCAAAACTTAAAATAACTTTTTTTAAAAAAAGCAACTCTGATCTCTGTCAACTGAAAAGAAAAAAAAAAAAAATACACAACCTAAAAGCTAAGAAGTGAAGTGTTAGTTGCTCAGTTGTGTCTGATTCTTTGCAACCCCATGGACTGTAGCTTGCCAGGCTCCTCTGTCCTTGGAAGTCTCCAGGCCAGAATGCTGGAGTGGGTAGCCATTCCCTTCTGCAGGGGATCTTCCTGACCCCTGGGATTGAACCTGAGTCTCCCACACTGCAGGCGGATTGACAGCTGTGTTTAAAACAAATAAACAAAACCGCCATTTATGGATCACCAACAACCTCCTCAGATAGGCATCATTACTGGGCCCTTTGATGGATTCCCAGCCAGGAAGCAGAGCCAGAATTCAAACCCAGTTCTCAACAGTCAGCTCTGGTCAGAGTCTGAGTCAACCAGCTGGGCCCTGGGGCCTGCCTAAGAAGCACTTCCCAAACAGCTCAGGCCCCTGGAGCCTCCTGGCCACTCTTGGATGTGCAGAGGGAATGCTATTCATCCCATTTTAGGGATGAAGAAGCTGACCCTCAAGAGAAATGTAATGACTTGCCCTGAACCACAGCTGATGTACGCAGAGCAGGCCTCCAGGCTCTGAAGGCCAGGCAGGTTCTTTCCTGTAACAGGTGGAGATCCAAATGGGCTGGGCCTGAGACAGTTGTACCTTCCTGGTCAACGTCAGGCAAGGCCTGAGGGACTCAGGAAAGCAGACCACAGGAACCCAGCTCAGCGTGGACAGGCAGATGAGGCAGAGAGGGTCCCCAGGCCAGAGCAGCACCTGCCCCCGCGCCGTGGAGCCACTGCAAAGCTCCCCAGGCTTCACATCTCCTTAGACAGCACAAGGACAGCCCCAGCTTTCCCTGAGAGCCTGGGAGAGAGAAAAGAACCCAGGCCTCACCCTGAAGTTTGACTGGAGCAAGGAAACAGAGTGGGACTACGCCTGTTCAGCCTCTGCCTCCATTCCAGACGGGAAATCAGGGTCCTTGAACCACTGAAAACATCTCAGACCAAGAAGGGCCCGGAGGAATCCACCTGATCCCCCTCCTCACATTGCTGATGAGGACCGACCCCAGGCAACCACTGAAACCATCTCAGACCAAGAAGGGCCCTGATCCCCCTCCTCACATTGCTGATGAGGACCAGCCCCGTGCTTTAAAGTGGCTCAGGCAGGAGAAAGGGCACAGCAAGCGTGCAGCTGGGCCTCCTGTCCAGGGCTTCCTGGGACCCTGCCCACCCTCCGCCTCACAGTGGTCAGTCCTCCCCGGTCACCAGAAGTCTCTGGCTCACAAAGACTTTATCTCACATGACCTCAGGAATGTCCTGTGCTCTGAATTCCAGGACTTGGTTTTGAGGCTGGTCCACCAGGAGAAACAGCAACAATGGTGTCGGAGCAGCTGGCCAAGGCTCAGTGACCATTTGGCCACTTGGGTTAACTCAAGTGAAATGAACTTCTCTGAATGTCAGTTTCCTATTTCCTCAGCTGTAAACAACTCATTATACCCACCACCTGGGAGCTAGGGGAACTTAAGAGAACAGAGGTAACCTCTAGCCCTCATATTTGATGTTCAAAACCCTCTACTAAACGTCAGACCACTGCTAAAGTGAAAGTGTAGTCACTCAGTCGTGTCCCACTCTTTGAGACATCAGGGACTGTGGCCCGCCAGGCTCCTCTGTCCATGCAATTCTCCAGCAAGAACACTGGAGTGGGTTGCCATTCCCTTCTCCAGGGGATCTTCCCGACCCAGAGATAGAAGCGGAGTCTCCAGCATGGCAGGCAGATTCTCTACCGTCTGAGCCACAAGGGACCCCCCCAGACAACTGCTAGGCTTAATGCAAACAACATATCCCCTGTGTCTTAAGTAGTTCCCTCTGTAAAATGGGTGAGTGGGGTGAGCCACGAATACGAGGGCTGTATGTTCTCACGGCCCCTTCTACCAGGACACTGGCTGTACCCCTGGCCCCATCTCAGACACAGCAAGGCCTGAGGGTGCCCCTCCACCGCCCCCACGGGATCCGCCTGGTCGGCCACACTGCCCACAGCGGGGCCCTGTGCGCCACCCAGCCGGCCCAGGCTGCCTCTCGGCGCCCCCGCCCGCCGCCCCCTACCTCCAGGTCGGTGCTGGCCTCGTTGAGGGGCGCAGGCGAGCAGGTCTTGTGGTCCACCACGCAGACGTGGCAGATACACTCGCTGTGCTGGGGGCAGAAGAAGTCCCGCAGGCGGTTGTGGCGGGCGCACTTGCGGCGCATCAGGTCGCGGACGGGCGGCTGCAGCGGGTGGTCCTGGAAGGCGGGGCTGTCCAGGTGCGGCCGCAGGTGCTCCTGGCAGAAGGAGGCCATGCACACCAGGCACGTCTTGACGGCGGTGGCCTGCAGGCAGTGGTCGCAGGCCACCTGGCCGGCCGCGCTGGGGGCGGCGGCGCGGGTGGGCGGCGTCCAGTCGTCGGCGGCGAGCGCGGGCCGGGCCTGCTCGGCCTGCAGGAACTGCTCCACCACCGCGCACAGCACCGTGTTCTTGCGCAGCTGCGGCCGCGCGGGGAAGCCGGTGCGGCACTGCGGGCAGAGGTACGGCGCGCCCTGGACGGCCCACGTCTCGTCCAGGCACGCGCCGCAGAAGTTGTGGCCGCACGGCGTGGTGACCGGGCCCTTGAAGGGCTCCAGGCAGATGGAGCACGACAGCTCCTCGGCCAGCGGGCACAGCTCCGCCATGGTGCGTCCGGGGCGCTCGACGGGACGTGCGGGGACGCGGCGGCGCAGTGGCCCCGAGGCCGCCGAGGAAACGAAACCGAGCGGCGGGGCGGGGCCCCCGGGCTTCCAGGAAGTCACGTGGGGCGGGCGGGGCGCGCCGGGTGGGGGCGTCCCGGGGTCCCCGAGGTCCCGGCCGCCGCGCTCGGCCCCGGCGACGGGCGTGGGGTGGGCGCGGGGCGCCGGACCCTGGGCGTTCAGACCGGCCTCTCGGCCCCCGGGCCGTCCCCGCGGCCGCGCGGCGAGGAGTGAACCCCGGATCCCGAGCGCGCCGGAGCCCCGGGCGGACGCGCCTGCGCGGGTCCCTACCCTCGGGGAGCCCGCCGGACGCCAGCCGCGCCCGCCGCCCCCGCGAGCCAGGCGGGCTTATCGGACGGACCTGTGAAAAAACCTACAGCAAGGGCTTCCCGGGTGGCCCGCGACTCTCCGCCTTTTTAAAATTTTATTTCATCCTTCCTTTCTTTTCCCTGGTTCTGGGCCCTGGCGTTTGGGCAACACGATCTCCGCAGGTTGAGGCTGCAACTTGGCGATTTGTTTCCGCGCCCGGCGATGTAACACGCTTTCCCCTCTACGCCCCGCCCCGCCTTCTAGTTTCCTGGAGTTTGGAGATACCTCAGTCTCACAAAAATCTCCTGTCTCATACATACCCACTTTCACGCGCGCCTGGGCACGCACACAAATATAATTTTGAGACATTGTTCTCAAAATTGTTTAGTTATTTTCTTCTAATTGTAGCTTTGTTTCCCTGGCTGCTCTAGCCTACAAGTGTGTGTACAGTAGGGGAGACATGTTCAAGAGAGGAGGTGCGGGGCGAAAGGAAAGGTAGCGCTATGGGAGGAGTGAACTGGAGTTTACTTTGGGGACAGAGTGGGCACCAAAAAGGGGGGAAAGGCAGATTCTAATTCTGATCACTACCATTTATCGGTACCTCTGGGTGCTAGGCGAGTCATAGATATCCTTATAATCTCCCATAATCCTTGTTAGCACTACAGGAGGGACGTCACTATGTCCATTTTATAGATGAGGGTCACATATTTCATACAAAAGAGGACTGGGATACTAGCTCAAGATTGCTTTATTCAATATCCTAATTCCAGCTTTCTCTATTGCTCCAGGACTATTTACCCCATTTCTTCTCTTGCATATTACCATGTTATTTGCATGAGAAAAAAAAGACTGAAGAGGGTAGGAAATTAAGATTTATTTATTTAGCCTCTAAATCCTTGAGGTATAAATACCTTATGGTACAGATGAGAAAACTGAGGCTTAGAGAAACTAAATAACTTGTCTAAGGTAATGATTATTGGTATCCAGACTATGATTCCAAAAACCAAGTGTGTCCTACTATAAAATGTTGTCCCCCACGGGGAGCATTTTCCAGGAAATAAACATTATGAAATTCCCTCTGACCTAGCTCTTGTGGGTGAGGTGACCTGACTCATGCCAGAATGCTTGTAGAACTCTCCTTCCAGGAAGAGAAGTTTAGAAAGGCTGATTAGTCAGTGAATAACATTAGGAGGGACATGCCTTATTATCACATTCCATGCAGTGGCTATTTACTAAGACCTACCTAAATACATTCCATTATGGAGAGAGAATATACTTTGTATTATTTCAATCATTTAAATTTATTGAGACCCAGATGTGGTCTATCTTGTAATTGGTTGCTATTTGCGTAGTTTCTCTTTTTCTGTCCTTTGATTTTCAACCTATTTGTGTCTTTGAATCTAAAGTGTGGTTCTTGTGGACTGTATATGGTCAGATCACTATTTTTTGGTGATCCTGCCGATCTCTGCCTTTTAATTGGAGCATCTGACCCATTTATGTTAAATTCCTAAGAAAGTGAAGCTGCTCAGTCGTGTCTGACTCTTTGGGACCCCATGGACTGTAGCCCACCAGGCTCCTCTGTCCATGGGATTTTCCAGGCAAGAATACTGAAGTGGGTTGCCATTTCCTTCTCCAGGAGATCTTCCCCACCCAGGGGTCGAACCCAGGTCTCCCACATTGTAGACAGACGCTTTACCGTCTGAGCCACCAGGGAAGTCTCTAAATTCCTAAGATAGGATTTATATCTGCCATCCATATCTGCCATTCACTACTGCCTATTTTTATGTCATATATCTTTTGCACTAAAGTATCTCCATTACTGGGTTTCCCTGGTGGCTCAGCCACAAAGAACCCACCTGCCAGTGCAGGAGATTCGGGTTGGATCCCTGAGTTGGGAAGATCCCCTAGAAAAGGAAATGGCAACCCACTCGAGTATTCCTGCTTGGGAAATTCCATGACAGATAAGCTTGGTGAGCTACAGTCCATGAGTCAGAAAAGAGTTGGACGTGACTTAGCAACTAAACAACTTCCCAATTACTGTGCTAAATATTCTCAGGTAAACTGTTTTATTCTTTTGTTATTTCTTCCAGTATTCTTTCCTCCCTCCTTCTCTCTCCTCTCCTTTAGGAATTTCCATCATGTGTATGTTGAAGAGCTTGTTGATGTCTCACAGGTCTTTGAGCCTGTATTCATTATTCTTTTTCTTTTCTGCTTCACCGACTGGATTGTCTCAATTAATCTGTGTCCAGATTCATGAATTCTTTCTTCTGTGCTCAAGTCTCATATTGAGTCTCTCTAGTGAATTTTTCATTGCAGTTATTGTACTTTCCAAAACCAGAATTTTGATCTGGTTCTTTTTAAGAAATAATAATAATTTCTGTTTCCATACTGATACAATAAAGAGACATCACTCTCATGCTTTATTTCTTTAGACATGATTTCCTAATGTTCTTGGGACGTATTTTGCATAACTGATTTAAAGAATTTATCTAGAAAGTGCAACATCCATGCTTACTCAAGGACAGTTTCTGTTTTGTTTTTTGTGTTGTTTTTTTTTTTCCTGATATGGGCCATGTCTTCTTTGTTTGTGTCATCAACTTTTTGTTCAAAACTGGACATGGACATTTAAAATAATACAGTGTGGCTCTGTGGACACCAGATTCCCCCATTCCCGGGGTTTATCGCTGTGGCCATTTGTCATTTGTTTAGTGACTTTTCTGAATTAATTCTGTAAAGTCTGTATTCTTTGTCATGTATTGCTCTAAACCCTGCTTGTTTAGCTTCGTAATCAGCTAACAGTTAGATAGGAATTTCCTTAAGTGCCTAAAACCAATCCTCGTGTTTTCTAAGGAGTTATTTGCAGACCATAACTTTTTTAGACTACCGTGGAACTAGGGTGGGGATGTTGGGAAAAGGTCAAGTTAAAACCCCACAAAACTTGCTGTTCTTACCAAGATTCAGCCACTTTCTTTGAGTAAGCATCTTTCTGAATTGTTGCAAGCTTTTTGCTAATTTATAGAGTGCTGAAAATGTCTATCCTGAGAATGTTTGCTAGTTTCCTTTTATAGAGGCAGAATTTTCAGAGGTCTTTATTTCTACCATATAATGTCAGTAGAATCTGTGGCAATAACCCCTCTTTCATTCCTAATATAAATAATCTGTGTTTTCTTTCTTTTTTCTTGGTTACTCCATCTACTAGATTATTAATTTATTAATTTTTTCAAAGAACCAGTTTTTTTTTTTTTGGCTTTAATTTTCTCTACTTGCTGTTTTTTCCACTGATTTCTTCTCATAGCTATTATTTCCTTCTGTTTACTTTTGGTTTCATTTGCTCTTCTTTTTCAAGTTTATGAAGTTGGAACATCAGATCATTATTGTTTAACTTTCTTTTCTAATATAAATGTTAATAAATCTCCCTCTATGCACTGTTTTAGTTATATTCCACAAGTTTTGATATGTGTGTTTTCATGGTTATTTCATTCAAAATATTTTCTAATTTCCTTTGTAATTTCTTCTTTATTATTGTAATTTCTTTGTAATTACTTATAAGGATATGGCTTCATTTCCCAATATCTAGTGCTTTCTGGGATATCTTGTTATTAATTTCTAATTTAATTCCATTTTAGTCAGCTCTATTACTTAAGATGTTTGTCTTTTGAAATATGGTGAGACTGACAGGATGTTAATTTCTTCTATGTGATGATGAACTTGTCTGTCTATTTTTCACTTTGTATTTGCCCCTCCCACCATGTATTCTGAAACTTTGTTATTAGGTACTGTTATGCATTGAATTGTGTCCTTACAAAATATATGGTGAGGTCCTAACCCTTGGTGTCTATTTTGAAATAGGGTTTTGCAGCTGTAATCAATTAAGATGAGGTCATTAGGGTGGCCCTAATTTGGCATGATGTAGGAAAATGGCATGTGAAGACAAACTCAGATGACACTGAGGGCAGAGACAACTGCTGTAGCCAAAAGCCAAGGGACACCAAAGATCGCTGGAAAATCATCATAAGCTGGGAAGAGGCAAGAAGGGAGCCTCTCTTGCTGATGCCGGAGGAAGCATGGTCCTCTGATACCGTGATCTCAGACGTTCAGTGTCCAAAACTGTGAGTGAATAAATTTTTGTTCTAAGTCTCCTAGTTTGTGGTACTTTGTAATGGTAACCCTAGGAAATTAATACGAGTACCTACACATTAAGAATTTTATATGTTTCGTGGTATTTAACCCCTTGAAAGTCCATATTTATGTCTCATAATAATCTTTCTCTTAAAATCTACTTTGTTGGGACTTCTCTGCTGGGGATGTGGGTTCAATTCCTGGTCGGGAAATTTAGATCCCACATATGGTGGAGCAACTAAGCCCATGCACCACACCTACTGAGTCCGCACGCCACCACTGTGTGTCCGTGCACCACAACAGAAGGTCTGCGTGATGCAACGAAGATCTTGCATGCCGCAACCAAGACCCAGTGCAGCCAAATGAAAAAATAGATGATGCATCATTTAAAAAAACAAAACAAAAATCCACTTTGTCCAATATCAATATAGTCAAGTAGTTTTCTTATCTTCCTACCTGCATGGTATAGATTTCTAACCTGTTAATGTCTGTTTGTGTCTTTGTATTCAAAGTATGTCTTGTAGATTGAACACAGTTGGGTCTTCCTTTTACATCGAGTCTGACAATCTCAGCCTTTTAATTCGAGTGTTTAGTCCATTTGAATTTAACGTGCTTATTGACTTGAAATGTACCAAAATGTTCCTTGTATTTGGTGGTTTCTTTGGGTTTTCTCTGTTTTTCCTCTTTTCTAGTCTTCTTTTGGACTACTCAAAGATGCTATACCTTTTTCATTTCTCTTTTGGCTTTTTGCTTATACTTTTTTTTTTGTACTTTTTATTTTATAGTCAAGTATAATTGGTTGACAGTGTTGTGTTAGTTTCAGTGTACAGCAAAGTGATTCACTTATACATGTATCTGTCATTTTTCAAGTTATTTTCCCATTTAGGTTGTTGCATAACATTGACCAGACACAACACAACACATTCCCTGTGCTCTATACAGTAGATCCTTGTTGGTTATCCATTTTAAATATAACAGTGTGTACATGTCAATCCCAAACTCCCTACCTATCCCTTCTTTTTATTATATTTCTAATGGTTATTCTGAGGATTTTAATATGCAGCCTTAATTTATCACAGTCTATTTATAATGAATATATTAAAATGAATAGATAGATAAAATGTGACAGTCTTATTACATTAAAATTTTGTTCACCACTTCTTTTGCTATTGTTGTCATGTAAGAGCCTGACATGACTTACCGACCGAGTACACATTCATTTTACGTACACATACCTAATAACCCCACGCTACTGTGAAAGTCATTAAACAAGGAAGTCATTAGACTAGGATGACTCACATGCTTTGGCAGCCAACGTAAGCAAGCCACAACCTAAGACAGAGTCAATTTCTGTAAATACCTCAAGGTGAAGAAATCAACACTTGAGAGCAACCAATCACAAACTCCACTAACTAGACTTTCCCGAATAATGCAACTGCCTAAACTAAAACCAGTTAAGCGACCCCCTTGCTTGGCTCCTGTGTCTGCCCTGTGGTACCCTTTCCCTTCGTCCCTGCTGGCAGGGACTTTCAGTGCTAACCACTTTCCGGTTGGCACTGCCTGATTTAAATCGTTTTCTCCAATGAACTCTTCACAAGTTTAATGTTCCTCAGTTAATCTTTTAACAGTGTTATATTATTACATTTACTTTAAGCAATCACCTCTCAAAGGAAAATACAGTTATACATGAAAGATAGATCTATTCTCCACATATTTACCATTTCCAGTACTCTTCCTCCTTCTGACGGCAAGTTCACTTCAGCATATCCTGTAGTGCAGAACTGGTGGCAATTCTTTCATCTTTTATTTATCTGAAAGTGTCTTTTTTTCATCTTCATTTTTAATGGGTAGTTTCGCAGAATATACAATTGTTGGTTGACTTTCCTTTCGACACTTTAAAGATGCCGTTCTGTTCTCTTCGCCCTCTGTTGTTTCTGATGAGACATCAACTTTCATTTGTACTGGGGCCCCCTTGCTGTTCTGGTTCAGTTGCTGACTTATGTCTGACTCCTTGTGACCCATTGGACTGTGGCACACCAGGCTTCCCTGTCCTTCACTATCTCCCAGAGTTTGCTTAGGCTCATGTCCATTGAGTCAGTGATGCCATCCAACCAACTCATTCTCTGTCACCCCCTTCTCCTCCGACCTTCAGTCTTTCCCAGCATCACGGTCTTTTCCAATGAGTCTGCTCTTCGCATCAGGTGGCCAAAGGATTGGAGTTTCAGCTTCAGCATCAGTCCTTCCAATGAATATTCAGGACTGATTTCCTTTAGGATGGACTGGTAGGATCTGCTTGCAGTCCAAGGGACTCTCAAGAGTCTTGTCCAACACCACAGTTCAAAAGCATCAATTCTTCGGCACTCAGCTTTCTTTAGAGTCCAACTCTCACATCTGTACATGATTACTAGAAAAACCATGGCTTTGACTAGACAGGCTTTTGTCATCAAAATGAAGTCTCTGCTTTTTAATATGCTCTCTAGGTTTGTCATAGCTTTTCTTCCAAGGAGCAAGCGTCTTTCAATTTCATGACTGCAGCCACTGTCCGCAGTGATTTTGGAGCCCAAGAAAATTAAGTTTGTCACTGTTTTAATTTTTCCCTCATCTATTTGCCATGAAGTGATGGGACTGGATGCCGTGATCTTATTTTTTTGAATGTTGAATTTTAAGCCAACTTTTTTAACTCTTCTCTTTCACTTTCATCAAGAAATTATTTAGTTCCTCTTCACTTTCTGCCATTAGGATGGTGTCATCTGTATATCTGAGGTTATTGATATTTCTCCCAGCTATCTTGATTCCAGCTTATGATTCATCCACCCCAGCATTTCGCTTGATGTACTCTGCACATAAGTTCAATAAATAGGGTGACAATATACAGCCTTGACGTACTCCTTTCCCAATTTTGAACCAGTCTGTTGTTCCATGTCCAGTTCTCACTGTTGCTTTTTGACCTGCATACAGATTTCTCAGGAGGCAGATAAGGTGGTCTGGTATTCCAACCTCTTTAAGAATTTTCCATAGTTTGTTGAATGTTTTTTACTTCCTCTGGTGAGTTTTGAGATTATCTCTTTAACTGTGACTTTCAGCATTTTAACTATGATGTGCCTAAGTGTCTTTTTTTAAAAATATCTTGCTTGGGTTTTGCTAGTTATAGCTTCTGGTGAATGGTGTCAGAATCATGATCTCTGAAGTAGAGAATTTCGCTTCGGGACCAGAGACACAGCTTCAGGCACTCAGAACTTCGGAAAAAGTTTTATTACAGTGAAAAAGAGAGAAAGCTTCTGCCATAGACATCAGAAAGGGGCAGAGAATGCCCTACTCACTAGTCTTATCCAGGTCTTATATACTTTTTTCAGTTGGTTACTAACAAAAGAAAGGTCTTGCCAGACCCACTCCCACAACATACATTTTAAGATAATAAGATTAGTCAGAAGGTTCTTGTTAAGAAGGAGAAATATGTCCTTGAGCAAGATAAAATTGTTGTTTTATAATCATTAGTACAGAATTTAAGGAAAAACATGCCCTTGCACAAGATGAATTGTTTTGTTGTATAATCACTAGCTCTGGGCTTAAAGAAAGTTAGTCTTAGAAGAAAATAGATTGTTGCAACTAACAACTCAGAGCTTTAAAAAAAAAGTCTTATGTAACCAAGTCAAGGAATGTAGAAAAAAAGTTTATCCCTTTTCTCCTTGAGGGCTCAAGATCCCTTTCTTCTCCTTGAGGGCCCTGGACTCCTTATCAACCTACATAAGAATTGACTCTCTCACTAGGCTTCTTGGATTTGTGACTTGTTCTCTTTTTCCAAATTTGGGCAATTTTTTCAGTTTCTTTTACTTCCAGTTTTGGGCCTCATTTCCTGTCTCCAGTTAAATACATGTTAGCTTGCTTGATATTGTCCCATACGTTACTGAGGCTTTGTGAATCTTTTTAAGTCTCATTTTCTTCCTCTTCTCTAGCTAGTATTGTTTCTATTGACCTGATTTTAGGGTTTACCAGTCCTTTCTTCTGAAGTCTTTAACTTGCTGGCCCAGGTGGTGCTGGTGGTAACGAATTTGCTTGCCAGTGCAGGAGACACGTGGGATGTGGGTTCAGTGCTCTGCAGTACGAAATGGCACCCCACTCCAGTACTCTTGCCTGGAAAATTCCATGGACAGAGGAGCCTGGTGGACTACAGTCCATGGGGCTGCAAAGAGTCAGACACGACTGAGTGACTAAGAGGAGGCGGGAGGGAGCCAGAGGTGGATATTTCTCATGTCTTTTCCAGTATCAGATTCTTTCAGAACATTTTGTTTCTGATGTTTTTGATGCTGTTTTCCACTGGGGCCGTAAGCTTAGTTCCAGTCCACCATTTCGGTAATCCAGCAACACCCTGTCTCCTGTTTTTTTTCCCACTCTATCTTCTAATCCTAAACACAGATTAGGATCAAGAGCATAAGGAGACAAGCTGCAGGATGTGAGAAAATACTGGTAAAACATGTACCCGGTGAAAGACTATTTTTCAAAATATACAAAGAACTCATAAAACTCAACAATAAGAAAACAACCCAAATAAAAAAATGGACCAAAGACCTGAACAAGAACTTTATCAAAGAAGATATGTACATGGCCAATAAGTATATGAAAAGATGCTCCACATGATGTCATTGAGGAAATGCAAATTAAACCAACGAGATACTAGTTTACATCAATCAGAAAGGCCAAAATCTAAAATTTTGACAACACCCTCCAGGAACTCTCAGTCATTGCTGATGGGAATACAAAAATGCAACAGCTATTTTAGAAATCAGTTTGACAGTTTCTTACAGAAGTGACATACTCAATACACAATTCAGCAATCATGCTCATTGGTATTTGCCCAAAGGAGTTGAAAATCGGTGTCCACACAAAAACCTGTACGCAGATATTTAGGGCAACTTTATTCATAATTGCCACAGCTTGGAAACAGTCAAGATGTCCTTCAGTAGGTAAATGGGCAAATAAACTTTGGTGCATCCAGACTATGGAATATTATTCAGTACTAAAAAGAAATGAGCTGTCAAGACATGGAGGAAACTTAAATGTACATTATTAAATGAAAGAAGTCAATCTGAAAAGGCTAAATACTATATGATTCCAACTATATGACATTCTGAAAGTGAAAGTCACTCAGTCATGTCTGACTCTTTGTGACCCTATGGACTATACAGTCCATGGAATTCTCTAGGCCAGAATACTGGAGTTGTTGGCCATTCCCTTCTCCATGGGATCTTCCCAAGCCAGGGACCAAACTCAGGTCTCCCACATTGCAGGCGGATTCTTTACCAGCTGAGCCACCAGAGAAGTCCAAGAATACTGGAGTGGGTAGCCTATCCCTTCTTCAACAGATCTTCCTGCCCCAGGAATTGAACCGGGGTCTCCTGCATTGCAGGCAGATTCTTGACCAGCTGAGCTACCAAGGACATTCTGGATATGTCCCTGATATGACATTCTGGATCAGGCAAAATATATGGAGACAGTAAAAAGATCAGTGGTTTCCAGAAGATTTTTAAGGCAGTGAAAGGGAAACCATTCACCTCCTATTGGGACTTAAACCCATGTGCCGGGACTCAAACCCAGCCAAAACCCAGTTTGGGACTCTTACCCATGTGAGTGGGACTTGAACCTAGCCAAAAGCCATAGGTCTCCGGTTGAGATCATACACCTGGTTTCAAGACCTAATGAGAGTCGGGTTCTTTTTTGTTTGGATTGTGCAGGGTATCCATTGCTACATGCGAGCATTCTCTAGTTGCGTGGAGCAGGCTACTCCTGGTTGCCTTGTGCAGGCTTCTGTGGCAGTGGATTCTCTTGTTGGAGCACAGGCTCTGGGCACACGAGCTTCAGTAGCGGCAGCTTACAGTAGTGGCGGTCCATGAGCTGGACTTCAGTCGTTGTGGCCCATGAGCGTTCGCTGCTCTGTGGCACGTAGAACCATCCCAGACCGGGGATTAGACTCATGCCCTCTGCATTGGCAGGCAGGTCCCCATCCACTGCACCACATGAGTAGTCCAAAGCTCAGGTTCTTGATGTCTCATCACAGAAAGAACTCAGTGAGAGACAGAGTGATAGGTAATAAGTGGATTTATTTAGCGAGAAACACACTCCACACAGTGTGGGCCATCTCAAAAGATAAGAGTGGCCTCAAAATGTGGTGTGGTTAGTTTTTATGGGCTGGGTAATTTCATAGGCTAATGAGTGGAAAAATTATTCCAACTATTTTGGGAAAAGGGCAGAGATTACCGGGAGAAGGCAATGGCACCCCACTCCAGTACTCTTGCCTGGAAAATCCCATGGACGGAGGAGCCTGGTGGGCTGCGGTCCATGGGGTCACTAAGAGTCGGACATGACTGAGCGACTTCGCTTTCACTTCTCACTTTCATGCATTGGAGAAGGAAATGGCAACCCACTCCAGTGTTCTTGCCTAGAGAATCCCAGGGATGGGGGAGCCTGGTGGGCTGCCGTCTATGGGGTCGCACAGAGTCGGACACGACTGAAATGACTTAGACTTGGCAGCAGCAGAGACTACCAGGAATTGGGCCCCCACCCACTTTTTTTATCTTTGATAGTGGGCCTTGGAACTGTCACAGTACCTGTGGGTGTGTCACATAGCTCTGCTGTGTTACAGTGAGCACATACTGAAGGTCAAGGGCTAGTCAAGTGGACCTGTCTGCCATCTTGGACCCGTTTGATTCTAATCAGTTTATGTTGTGTTCTAAGGCTATGTCATTCTTTCAAATGTTATGTCCTACCCTCTTCTCTCCTATTTCAACACTAGTCTGTGATACCATTAATGCTCTATTTTGATAAATTAATTAGGAGTCAAAATGGTGCTGGATTAAGCAAATGGTAGGGGAGTACGTCAAGGCTGTATATTGTCACCCTGCTTATTTAACTTATACGCAGAGTACATCATGCGAAATGCTAGGTTGGATGAAGCACAAGCTGGAATCAAGATTGCCAGGAGAAATATCAATAACCTCAGATATGCAGATGACACCCCACTTATGGAAGAAAGTGAAGAAGAACTAAAGAGCCTCTTGACGAAAGTGAAAGAGGAGAGTGAAAAAGCTGGCTTAAAACTCAACATTCAGAAAACTAAGATCATGGCATCTGGTCCCATCGCTTCGTGGGAAATAGATGGGGAAACAATGGAAACAGTGACAGACTTTATTTTGGGGGGGCTCCAAAATCACTGCAGATGGTGACTACAGCCGTGAAATTAAAAGACACTTGCTTCTTGGAAGAAAAGCAATGACCAGCCTAGACAGCTTATTAAAAAGCAGAGACATTACTTTGCCAACAAAGGTCCATGTAGTCAAAGCTACAGTTTTTCCAGTAGTCATGTATGGGTGTGAGAATTAGACCATAAAGAAAGCTGAGTGCCGAAGAATTGATGCTTTTGAACTGTGGTGTTGGAGAAGACTCTTGAGAGTCCCTTGGACTGCAAAGAGATCAAATCAGTCAATCCTAAAGGAAATCAGTCCTGAATATTCATTGGAAGGACTGATGTTGAAGCTGAAACTCCAATACTTTGATCACCTGATGCAAAGAACTGACTCCTTGGAAAAGACCCTGATGCTGGGAAAGATTGAAGGCAGGAGGAGAAGGGGACAACAGAGGATGAGATGGTTGGATGGCATCACAGACTCGATGGACATGAGTTTGAGCAAGCTCTGGGAGTTGGTGATGGACAGGGAAGCCTGGCATGTTGCAATCCATGAGGTCGCAAAGAGTCGGACATGACTGAGTGACTGAACTGAACTGAGAGGGAAAACCAACTAAAGGAATTGTAACAGGCTTAGGGAAACTTTCAGTAGAGTGTGCGGTTTGCATTGATTATCTAAAGCTAGGCAGCTTGTATCGGAGAAGGCAGTGGCACCCTACTCCAGTATTCTTGCCTGGAAAATCCCATGGACAGAGGAGCCTGGTAGGCTGCAGTCCATCGGGTCTTGAAGAATCGGATACGACCGAGCGACTTCACTTTCACTTTTCACTTTCATGCACTGGAGAAGGAAATAGCAACCCACTCCAGTGTTCTTGCCTGGAGAATCCCAGGGCCAAGGGAGCCTGGTGGGCTGCTGTCTATGGGGTCGTACAGAGTCGGACACGACTGAAGCAACTTAGCAGACAGCTTGTATATACCTAGCACATAGCGCATTCTCTTAATTGGACTCTCAGAGGAAGTAATGGTTCTAAGAATTCAAAACCTCAAATAATTGCTTAACAACAAACAAACACAATGGCCATTTTGGAGGCCAGGGGTTTATCATCCTCAGTAGTCTGCCTGAGACTGCTTTTATAATTAGCTGTATTTCACGAGTGCAACAAGAGAAGCCGCCATAATGCGAAGCCTGTGCCTCGCATTTAGAGTAGCCCCCACCTTCCACAGCTGGGAAATCCTGCGTATAGCAACACAGCCAAAAATAAATTAATTTAAAAAAAGAAAATGTAATCTAGGGCTGATCTTTTTGGTTTAAGAAAATTGCTTTAACCAGGACTTATGCCTGAGTGGAGGCCAGTTCACAGCTACAGAAAGGTGAGCTGGAGATCCTGAGCAGAGCTGAATTTTCCTGAAAAACAGTTTCAGATCAAGGGGAAATCGAGTTCCTGGTGTCCTATGTCCTAGTGCTGCGGGTCTTTAATCCTAGCTGTGCACCAGGATGACCTTGGAGCTTTGAACAACACAGAGGTCCAGTCCCCCAGGGGATTCTAATGTATCCCCAAAGATGGGGACCACTGCTCAGAGCATGAGGACGTTTCAGGTAGCAAAACCCAAAGCAGTTTCTACCGATCACTGGCCACAGCCATAGTTAATAGTTAGCTGCGCTTACTGGATCTATGACTGATGGAAAATCCTGGTGAACGTGGAGAAAAAATGCACTCACAGGCAGTGAAACCTGCTACCAGATTGTGGGAACTTAGCCAATGAGTCTTGGAGGACCCCTGCCCACAGGAATACCTGAGCCCTTGCACCCAGGGCGCCATGGACATTTTCTGTGACTTGGATTTATGGAGACTGATTAGCCATCCTAGCTCACCCAGGCTAGCCAGGTCACAGGGCTCTTGTTGCTAACACTAGAAAGGTCCCAAGCAAACGGTTGAGTTGGTCACCCCAGTGGTTTGGCCTCTTCTCTGCAGGATGCAAGTGGGAAGGGGGTGACTTGGCCAATGGAGTCAGTCCTGAGGCCGAGAGGGGGACGTTGACTGGTGGCTTCCTCTCTAGCTGGGCTGTCAGAGGCAGCGTCTTCTCCCCCTACCTCTGTTCCAGTCTCCCTGAGACATTCCTGCATCTGTTCTGGATTCCAGCCAGGGCTCAGTCAGAGCCTGGGAGCCTCTGGGGCCTGGGAGAAAATGGAACTTCCCCCAAACTCTAAAGATCTGCTCTGTTGACCTCCATAGGACCGTGACTTTCCTCCAGAGTCAGGACGTGGGGCTTTGAGACTCACTGCCTTTTGCCTGGAGCCTTTGTTCTTGAAAGTCAGGTGGGTCACCCCTGGGGGAGAAATGAGACAGGCTGGGACCTGGGACCCTTTGCGGCAGTGCTTGCACCTGGAAAAACATCCCCTTCTTGAGCAACAGAATGCAAAGAAACTGTAAGAATAACAGAAAACAAAGAGACTCTGTAAGGGTTTCCCTGGTGACGCAGATGGTGAGTAATCTGCCTGCAATGCAGGAGACCCGGGTTCGATTCCTGGGTTGGAAAGATCCCCAGGAGAAGGGAATGGCAACCCACTCCAGGGTTGTTTCCGGGAAAATTCCAAGGGCTACAGTCCACGACCCTTATGGCAGAAAATAAAGAAGAACTAAAAAGCCTCTTGATGAAAGTGAAAGAGGAGAGTGAAAAAGTTGGCCTAAAGCTCAACATTCAGAAAATGAAGATCATGGCATCCGGTCCCATCACTTCATTGGAAATAGATGGGGAAACAGCAGAAACAGTGTCAGACTTTATTTTTTGGGCTCCAAAATCACTGCAGATGGTGATTGCAGCCATGAAATTAAAAGACGCTTACTCCTTGGAAGAAAAGTTATGACCAACCTAGATAGCATATTTGAAAGCAGAGACATGACTTTGCCGACTAAGGTCCGTCTAGTCAAGGCCATGGTTTTTCCTGTGGTCATGTATGGATGTGAGAGTTGGACTGTGAAGAAGGCTGAGCGCCGAAGAATTGATGCTTTTGACCTGTGGTGTTGGAGAAGACTCTTGAGAGTCCCTTGGACTGCAAGGAGATCCAACCAGTCCATTCTGAAGGAGATCAGCCCTGGGATTTCTTTGGGAGGAATGATGCTAAAGCTGAAACTCCAGTACTTTGGCCACCTCATGCGAAGAGCTGACTCATTGGAAAAGACTTTGATGCTGGGAGGGATTGGGGGCAGGAGGGGAAGGGGATGACAGAGGATGAGATGGCTGGATGGCATCACTGACTCGATGGACGTCTGAGTGAACTCCGGGAGTTGGTGATGGACAGGGAGGCCTGGTGTGCTGCGATTCATGGGGTCGCAAAGAGTCAGACATGACTGAGCAACTGAACTGAACTGAACTGAACAGTCCACAGAGTCACAAAAATTTGGACATGATTGAGTGACTAACACTTTCACTTTCATAAGGGACTAAAAATAACGGTGTGCATGTACAGTTAGAGGAAATTATGGACAACAAAATACAAAAAGGCCAAAACACAACTCCACTTCTGAAGAACTGGGAGCAAAAGCACGGTGCCCTGAGTAAAAGCAGGGTACTGCTCTTGCCCTGTGCGCACAACATGACTGGTCACCCCTTCAGCCCGGACACATCCCTACCCTCACCCCATACACGGAACCAGCTCACCCCTGCTTGGGGAGTGAGCAAGGGAACCTGTGACTTGTTCTCACTCTCTCCTGCTGCAGCAGGAGCCCCAGTGAAGCCTTGCCTGAAAAAAAATTAGTTGTATTTCTATGCATTTTACCCCCAAGGATATTCATTGTGTCCTTGGAAACCATCTTAACATCTAGTTAGCCATTCATTGTGGACTTAGAAACAAAACGTCTATAGAGGACTGCTTAATTAAGTAAATTAATACATCCATGTGATGTGATAGTTTACAGATCTTCACAAAGAATTTGTAGAATATTTAAGGACACGGGAGAATAAGATTAATACTTTCAAAATAACATTTTTTGTTTGTTTTTGAGATGATTGTGTTTTTGTTATAGCTTTAATTCCTTTAGGAAAACAGTTTACTAAAATGTTTTATTAAAAATTAATCTTCCCTGGTGGCTCAGATGGTAAAGCATCTGCCCGCAATGAGGGAGACCCGGGTTCAATCCCTGGGTCGGGAAGATCCCCTGGAGAAGGAAATGGCAACTCACTCTAGTACTCTTGCCTGGAGAATCCCATGGACAGAGGAGCCTGGTGGGCTGCAGTCCATGGGGTCGCAAAGAGTTGGACATGACTGAGCGACTTCACTTCACTTAACTCATAAAACATTTGGTGAAAACATATTTTTAACCTTGTTTCCCCATCTTTTTTTTTTTTTTTTCTGTTGAGGAACACCAAAGACACACCATTATTTTGTTTCTGTTATATTTTCTTATATTCTTTTTTGTGTTCTATCCATTGTTCTAGAAGTTTTTAGCCATCATATAGCAACATCATTTGGGAATATTGGTTAAACAGCTATTTGTACGTAGTGGTTTTATATTTCTAGATACTAATGTTTTTCTTTCTTTTTTGCAGTACAGTTGATTTATAATGTGTTAATTTCTACCATACAGCAGTGACTTGGTTATACACACACACACACACACACACACACATATATATATACAGAGTCCCTTGGACTGCAAGAAGATCCAACCAGTCCTGGGTGCTCGTTGGAAGGACTGATGTTGAAGCTGAAACTCCAATACTTTGGCCACCTGATGCGAAGAGCTGACTCGTTTGAAAAGACCCCGATGTTCGGAATTATTGAATGCAGGAGGAGAAGGGGACGACAGAGGATGAGATGGTTAGATGGCATCACCGACCCAATGGACATGAGTTTGAATAAACTCTAGGAGTTGGTGATGGACAGGGAGGCCTGGCATGCTGCGGTTCATGGAGTCGCAAAGAGTCGGACAAGACTGAGCAACTGAACTGAACTGAAAATACACACACACATACATATACATTCCTTTTTAATATTCTTTTCCATTGTGGTTTATCAGTTATCAAATATAGTTCCCTGTGCTATATATAATAACAGTAGGACCTTGTTGTTCATCCATCCTATACATAATAGCTTGCACCATGATAATATTTTTAAAACATAGCAGCTTGCAAAAAATATATACAATTTGATGCTAGTTTTATTTAAATGTGTTTGTGTGTAGAAAGAGGTTACACATTGAAATGTTGAGATGTTTGTCGGTAAGTGCATTATGGGCATTTTTTTCCTTATCATTTATGTGTTTTCTATATTATTACAAACAACGCATATATTGTTTTTAAGGAGAAAGAGGTATAGTTTTTAAAATGAGTCATATGAACAAAAAGGAGTTAATGTTAAAAATAGGGAAGATTGTTCATGAAATTAAGCAAAATTTTATTAAAGTGGAATCATAATAATCTTCTCATAATGTGCCCCCCACCCTGTAAAAAGTAAGTATTAAGTGGACAACATTTTCTATATTTGACCCTCCTTCTGTAGGAAATGGCCAGCATGCCTCTTAAATACCAGAAGCTTTGTATCCATTTTTTGAAGGAATCCTTATAGCTTTGAGTCTTTTCTCCCTGTTTCTTCAGATGACAGAGGGAGGCTTGGAGCAGTTAAGTGACGTTTCCACTTTCCTCTGACTTTTCTAATTACTTTTATTTCTTTATTTGGCTGTGCCAGGACTTAGTTGCGGCATGCAGGATCTTCGATCTTCCTCGCAGTGAGTCAGATATTTTCAGTTGTGGCACACGAACCCTTGGTTGCAGCGGGTAGGATCTAGTTTCCAGGCCTGGGCTCGAACCTGGGCCCCGTGCCTTGGGAGTGCAGAGTCTTAGCCACTGGACCAACGGGAAAGTCCCAAGTTCCTATGACTTTTACATGAGACATCTGCTAAAAGAAACAAAACTCCTACATTATAAGATTCTGAAAAACACACTCAAGTGGCTTAAGATCCTTGTCAGTATAGCATAGACACCAACACTGACTCTGGAGCTCAGCATAGCTGATTTCAAATCCCAACTCGGCCGCTTATTCTGTGACTTCTGGGCAAATTACTTGGCTTTCTGGTCCCTCTGCATGTCAGCTATAAAAGGGAGGCAACACGATTTAGGGTTTCTGTGAGGATTAAATGAATAAAGCACTTAAAACAATAAGCCCAATAACTGACATATGTGAGCTGGAGTGCAATGTCACGTCCATCCTCTTCCATGCTGGGAGCCAGATCGTTGCTCAGCTGCAGTGCTGTGACTGGAAAGCAGGGCTCCAACTGTGCTGAGCTACTGTGCTGAGCTCCCGTCTGCAGGGAACCCTCAGTAGTTTAAATTGCCATGGCCTCTGAGGGTGTGCACGCATGCGTGCGTGTGTGCACATTTATGTCTGTGTGTTTGTGTTCAGCTGCGTGGTCATGTCTCTTTGTGACCCCATGGACTGCCAGACTCCTCTGTCCATGGAAGTTTCCAGGCAAAAATACTGGAGTGGGTTGCCATTTTCTTCCCTAGGGGATCTTCCCAACCCAGAGATCGAACCAGAGTCTCCTGTATCCAGCCACCCAATGGCTGGAGTGTTAATAGATCCCTTAGTTAAATGAGCCAGAGGAGATTCTCGAAAGTTGGAGTTTTTCATCTGAGGTCCTTGGATTCCCCACTGTTAACAAGATATATAAAGCTGTGTTTGTGGCTGTCCTACACACAGACCCACACAGTAACATCAGGGATATTACCTTATAGTTGTACCTCATTTGAAAACAGAGATGGTATCTCCACTTTATCCACCAAACTTGTCTGTTTCCAGAAATTAAATCTGGAATTAAAAATAGTAGATTAGCTATATTTTTATTACTTTCATTACTGTAATTATTTGAGTGGCATTCTCAAGACTGCTGCCCAAAGGAGATTCTAAGAGAGTTGGCAACAGGCAGCTTTAATGCAGTAAATGTTTGAAAATCCAAGGCTTTTGTAAGATAACATTTGTTTTAAAAAAAAATGGGAGGGGGGATGAGGTTACCTATATTTCTTCTATTTTTGTATTTTTGTTAAAAAATTTAATATGACCAGGTATGACACAATAAGACATTTGAATTTATACTGAAGGGGAAAAAAAATTGCACTGATCATTATCATAAAGAAGTGTTAAAAAAAAGCACCAAAACCCTTATTCATGTTGCACACAGAGCAGCTCATTCTACTTATCTGCTAATAGGCCCAAAACACATTCTTGTATTCAATTATGCTTGCTTTTTTTTTACTTATTGGTTTTACAAGAGCATATTCTCAACTGAAAGGGATTCCACTCCAAACCTTTTCAGTTCAGTTCAGTTCAGTCGCTCAGTCATGTCTGACTCTTTGCGACCCCATGAACCGCAACATGCCAGGCCTCCCTATCCATCACCTGCCGGAGTCCAACCCGGGTGGATCCAGAAATTTGAAGCGGGGACAGAGTCAGAGTCTGGGAAAGGACTATTTAATTAGAAATATAAAGAGAGATTAGGAAAGAACAGTATAGTAGGAAAATTTAGTGGAGAAAAGATGCTGAATAACTTGGTTTACGTGGAGAACTAATAAAACCTCGAGACAAGAGGTTTGCACCATCTACGTTAGGCCACTGGCGCCCGTTTGAATAGTGGAGGGTGCCCCGCCTTCGGCTCCCTCTCGCGTGGGTCTTAGAAGCCTGGGCAAGTAAGTAGACTTGGCAAGCCTCCGTGCTCCAGATGGGAATTCAGCCTGAAAAGGAGAGAGAGGGAGAGGGAGAAAGAGAGAGAGACACGGGGGGAGCCAGATTTCCAAGAAACCAGTTCGAAAAGCTGGTCTGAGAAACTGGTCCATCCTTTATTGTTTGGAAAGGCTTTTTATACTTTTGATTGTACATAGAGATGAATGGGTAATACAAAATTATGCAGCGTCAGCAGCCCTGACTCTTATCGAGACCAGGCTTTCTCTCTGCATACCTAGCTGTATACACAAGTCTTAGGTGATTTACGTCATCTTCTGGTCAGAAGGCCAATTAACATTTACAGCCCTTTTCTGATAAGGGTAATAGTGTTGTTCTTCCCAAAGTCTGGTGCCACTCTCAGAAAGCACTAAATAAAGTTACATTCTTACATAGCAAGGACACAACAATTTATAACAATGAAAGAGGAGTAATTTATAACAAAGAGAAAACTCATTAACTCAAAAGTCAAGTGTTGCTAACATCAAAACTACTATATTCCTATTTCTGCATCCCGATTACATTGATTAATATCCTCGCAGGTGCCTAAAAGATAACGGATATGGAGGCCTGGCGGCAAATATTAACTCAACAATGGAACCCTTCACCAAACTAATTCTTAGCTCTAAAAGGCTCTATATCTTTAAGATGTTTTAAGCTCCGTGCCTCTCGCGGTGGGGGGAGGGGGGGAGCTGTAAACAATCACAAGTTGTAAAAGTCTCCAACTGTCAGGCAAGTTAGCCATCAGAGGGGTTTAAGCCGAGACATTCTTTTTACGCCCAGGGGACTGTTAACTAGAGCTCTAAGTTAACTCTTTCCAGAGAAAGGTGGTCGGGGATAGCCCCTGTAATGTCAGAAGAGTATAGACAGTAAACAGACAGATTTTGGTTTCAGGGTAGATGCTCAGACAGAGGACCCCTTGAGACCTGACTCGCCTTGCCCGTCAGGCCTCTCCGCATGACCTTGTCAGGGGTGGGATCTCCCGTGTGGCTCCCAGCAATCACCAACTCCCGGAGTCCACCCAAACCCATGTCCACTGAGTCAGTGATGCCATCCAACCATCTCATCCTCTGTCGTCCCCTTCTCCTCTCACCCTCAACCTTTCCTAGCATCAGGGTCTTTTCAAATGAGTCAGCTCTTTGCATCAGTTGGCCAAAGTACTAGAATTTCAGCTTCAACATCAGTCCTTCCAGTGAACACCCAGGACTGATCTCCTTTAGGATGGACTGGTTGGATCTCCTTGCAGTCCAAGGGACTCTCAAGAGTCTTCTCCAACACCACAGTTCAAAAGCATCAATTCTTCAGTGCTCAGCTTTCTTTATAGTCCAACCCTCACATCCATACATGACCACTGGAAAAACCATAAGCCTTGACTAGATGGACCTTTGTTGGCAAAGTAGTGTCTTATCAAGCATTTACTATGTGCCAGGGCCTGTGTTAAATGCTTTACGTGCATTATTATCTCATTCAATCCTCACTACTCCTAATTCAATCCTCAATACTCCTAATAATAGGAGTATTATCTCATACTCCTATTGGTGGTTACTGTGATGAGGAATTTGAGGTTCAGAAAAGTTAGAAAACTTGTCTTATGGGAAAATGACAATGAAGAGAATAAGACAGAACTGTACCTGGTTCATCAGACTCTAGTGCCCATGTTCTAACCACAAGCATCTCTGTTATTTCACCACCTCTGAACCTGCTGTTTTAGGGTAAAATGGAGTTTGGGCTTCATCATTCCAAAGGTGGCCTCTAGCTTTAACATTTTATGACCCTACACTGATCAAAGATTCGGTGCTTAGATTCCAGTAAACACTCACAGTTCAGACCAGAGCTTTAGTTCTCCCTTGAGTCCACTGGGACACAGAAGAGATGATGTTCTCCTGGCTGATCCATTCATGGTGCCTAGACTGTTTAAAGAGCTGGTGTTAGCTACAACCCCACTCTCATTTAGGCAGTGAATCTTTCGAATGAACATTTTAAAGCAGGACACATAAATATAACTTGAAAAGTGAAATGAATCAATCAACCATGAAGAATGTTGTTCAGTCAGTCAGTCGTATCCAACTCTTTGCAACCCCATGAAATGCAGCACGCCAGGCTCCCCTGTCCATCAACATCTCCCAAAGCTTCCTCAAACTCATGCCCATTGAATTGGTTTTCCTCTATTTCTTTGCATTAATTACAGGAAAACTTTCTTAGCTCTCCTTGCTATTCTTTGGAACTCTGCATTCAAATGGGTGTATCTTTCCTTTTCTCCTTTCCTATAGCTTCTTTTCTTTTCTCAGCTATTTGTAGGGCCTCCTCAGACAACCATTTTGCCTTTTTGCATTTTTTTTCCTGGGGATGGTCTTGATCACTGCCTCCCATACAATGTCATGAACCTTCATCCATACTTCTTCAGGCACTCTTGTCTGTCAGATGTAATCCCTTGAATATATTTGTCACTTCCACTGTATAATTGTAAGGGATTTGATTTAGGTCGTACCTGAATGATCTAGTGGTTTTCTCTACTTTCTTCACTTTAAGCCTAAATTTTGCAATAATGAGCTCATGATCTGAGCCACAGTCAGCTCCCAGTCTTGTTTTTGCTGACTGTATAGGGCTTCTCCATCTTTGGCTGCAAAGAATATAATCAATCTGATTTTGGTATTGACCATCTGGTGATGTCCATGTGTAGAGTCTTCTCTTATGTTGTTGGAAGAGGGTGTTTGCTATGACCAGTGTATTCTCTCAACAAAACTCTGTTAGCCTTTGCCCTGCATCATTTTGTACTCCAAGGTCAAATTTGACTGTTACTCCAAGTATCTCTTGACTTCCTGCTTTTGCATTCCAGTCCCCTCCAATGAAAAAGACATCTTTTTTGGGAGTTAGTTCTAGAAGGTCTTGTAAATCTGCATAGAACCGTTCAATTTCATCTGCTTCAGCATTACTGGTTGGGGCATAGACTTGGATTAAGTGATATTGAATAGCTTGTCTTGGAAGCAAACAGAGAGAGATTGCACCCAGGTACTACATTTTGGACTCTTTCGTTGACTATGAGGTCTACTCCATTTCTTCTAAGGGATTCTTGCCCACAGTAGTAGATATAATGGTCATCTGAATTAAATTCGCCTATTCCAGTCCATTTTAGTTCACTGATTCCTAATGTGTCAATGTTCACTCTTGCCATCTCTTGTTTGACCACTTCTAATTTGCCGTGATTCATGGACCTAACAAACAACAGAATGGGAAAGACTAGAGATCTCTTCAAGAAAATTAGAGATACCAAGGGAACATTCCATGCAAAGATGGGCACAATAAAGGACAGAAATGGGATGAATCTAACAGAAGTGTAACATATTAAGAAGAGATGGCAAGAATACACAGAAGAACTATACAAAAAAAATATCTTCATGACCCAGATAACCACAATGGTGTGGTCACTCACCTAGAGCCAGACATCCTGGAAGGTGAAGTCAAGTGGACCCTTGGAAGCATCACTATGACCAAAGCTAGTGGAGGTGACGGAATTCCAGTTGAGCTATTTCAACTCCTGAAAGATGATGCTGTGAAAGTGCTGCACTCAATATGCCAGCAAATTTGGAAAGCTCAGCAGTGACCACAGGACTGGAAAAAGTCCATTTTCATTCCAATCCCAAAGAAAGGCAATGCCAAAGAATGCTCAAACTACCGCACAATTGTACTCATCTCACTTGCTAGCAAAGTAATGCTCAAAATTCTCCAAGCCAGGCTTTAACAGTACATGAACCATAAATTTCCAGATGTTCAGGCTGGATTTAGAAAAGGCAGAGGAATCAGAGATCAAATTGCCAACATCCACTGGATCACAGAAAAAGCAAGAGAATACCAGAGAAACATCTACTTCTACTTTATTGATTATACCAAAGCCTTTGACTACGTAGATCACAAGAAACTGTGGAAAATTCTTAAAGAAATGGGAATACCAGACCACCTCACCTGCCTCCTGAGAAATCTGTATGCAGGTCAAGAAACAACAGTTAGAACTGGACACGGAACAAAGAACCAATTCCAAATCAGGAAAGGAGTATGTCAAGTATATATATTGTCACCCTGCTTATTTAACTTATATACAGAGTCAGTCAGTCAGTTCAGTCAGTTCAGTTGCTCAGTCGTGTCTGACTCTTTGTGACCCCATGAATCACAGCACGCCAGGCCTCCCTGTCCATCACCATCTCCCGGAGTTCACTCAGATTCACATCCATTGAGTCAGTGATGCCATCCAGCCATCTCATCCTCAGTCGTCCCCTTCTCCTCCTGCCCCCAATCCCTCCCAGCATCAGAGACTTTTCCAATGAGTCAACTCTTCGCATGAGGTGGCCAAAGTACTGGAGTTTCAGCTTCAGCATCATTCCTTCCAAAGAAATCCCAGGGCTGATCTCCTTCAGAATGGACTGGTTGGATCTCCTTGCAGTCCAAGGGACTCTCAAGGGTCTTTTCCAACATCACTGTTCAAAAGCATCAATTCTTCGGCGCTCAGCCTTCTTCACAGTCCAAATCTCACATCCATACATGACCACAGGAAAAACCATAGCCTTGACTAGATGGACCTTAGTCGGCAAAGTAATGTCTCTGCTTTTGAATATGCTATCTAGGTTGGTCATAACTTTTCTTCCAAGGAGTATGTGTCTTTTAATTTCATGGCTGCAGTCACCATCTGCAGTGATTTTGGAGCGCCCCCCCCCCAAAAAAAAAAGTCTGACATTGTTTCCACTGTTTCCCCATCTATTTGCCATGAAGTGATGGGACCGGATGCCATGATTTTCGTTTTCTGAATGTTGAGCTTTAAGCCAACTTTTTCACTCTCCACTTTCACCAAGAGGCTTTTTACATCATGTGAAATGCCAGGCTAGATGAAGCACAAGCTGGAATCAAGATTGCTGGGAGAAATATCTATAACCTCAGATATGCAGATGACACCAACCTTATGGCAGAAAGTGAAGAGGAACTGAAGAGCCTCTTGATGAAAATGAAAGAGGAGAGTGAAAAAGCTAGCTTAAAAGTCAACATTCAAAAAATGAAGATCATGGCATCTGGTCCCATCACTTCATGGCAAATAGATGGGGAAACAGTGGAAACAGTGACAGACTTTACTTTGGGGGGCTCCAAAATCACTGCAGATGCTGACTGCAGCTATAAAATTAAAAGATGCTTGCTCTTTGGACAAAAAACTATGACCAACCTAGACAGCATATTAAAAAGCAGAGACATTACTTTGCCAACAACAGTCCATCTAGTCAAGGCTATGGTTTTTCCAGCAGTCATGTATGGATGTGAGAGTTGTACTATGAAGAAAGCTGAGCGCCAAAGAATTGATGCTTTTGAACTGTGGTGTTGGAGAAGATTCTTGAGAGTCCCTTGGATTTCAAGGAGATCCAACCAGTCCATCCTAAAGGAAATCAGTTCTGAATATTCATTGGAAGGACTGATGCTGAAGCTGAAGCTCCAATACTTTGGCCACCTGATGTGAAGAACTGACTCCTTGGAAAAGACCCTGATGCCAGGAAAGATGCAGGTGGGAGGAGAAGGGGACGACGGAGGATGAGATGGGTGGATGGCATCACCGACTCAATGGACATGAGTTAGAGCAAGCTCCGGGAAATGGTGAAGGACAGGGAAGCCTGGGGTGCTGCAGTCCATGGGGTCGCCAAGAGTCAGACACGACTGAGCGACTGAACTGACTGAGTCGGTGGCCCCATCCAAACATCTCATCCTCTGTCGTCCCCTTCTCCTCCCACCTTCAATCTTTCCTAGCATCAGGGTCTTTTCTAATGTGTCAGCTATTCGCATCAGGCGGCCAAAGTATTGGAGCTTCACCTTCAGCATCAGTCCTTCTAATGAAATTTCAGGGCTGATTTCCTTTAGGATTGACTGGTTGGATCTCCTTGCAGTCCACGGGACTCTCAAAAGAGTCTTCTCCAACACCACAGTTGAAGAATATCCAATGCTAATACTCATTAGTGACTTTTCTTTCTGAAGGCTGACTTGGAGTTTATTTTTATTTATTTATTTTTAGGGGACCTGCATGGAGATCTTAGTTCCCGAGCCAGAGATTGAATCCATGACCCCTGCCATGGAAGCATGGAGTCTTAACCACTGGACCCTCAGAGAAGTTGGAATTTATTCTTATTATTATTGGCCACTCAATATGCCTTGTGGGATTTAAGTTCTCTGACCAGGGATCAACCTAAGCCATGGGTCCTGGACACTGAGAGCGCCGAGCCCTAAACACTGGACCACCAGGGATTTCCCCAGAGTTTATTTGATCAATCCGTTTCTGTGCAGTCATATTAAAGTCTTAAGGATAGACCAATACTTTCTGAATGTCACATTTTACAAACATTACTTTGACCTTTCATTACAAATCTAAAGGTGGATTGATCTCATTCTACAAATGAAGGCACTCACCCTTTGTCTCCTAGCTCAGACTTCAAAGCCCATTTTCTTTCCACTATAACTTTCCTTAGCAGTTCTCCAAGTGCAGCCTGTGAACGCCCTGCAGGTAGGTCCTTTAGACACTTTCAGGGGTTCTGTGAGGTCAAAACTCCTAAGACATCACTTGTCCTTTCACATGTTGATGTTTGCAATGTTGGTGCAAAAGCAACCAACTGCTGCACCTGAGCACCAATCTAGCCAGTGGTGTCCTCGGTTTCTTACTCACAGTGGGGGGCGGGGGGAGGGAAGGAAGACAGTTGCACTTAAGAACGTCCTTGATGCAGCAGGGACAATTGTTATTAAATCGTGACCCTTAAAGGCTTCATACCATAGTTTAGCGGGGTTGTCCCAAGGAAAACCACGTGTGCAACTGGTTGCATTGTGAGCTGGACTGCCCCATTTTTCATGGGACACCATTATTACTTGAAATAATTACTGATAGAAAACCAGTGGTCATGCAGACATGGGTATTGCCAGACATTGTCTTGACAATGAATGAAGTGAACTTCTTCAAGAAGAATAATTGTGTGTGTGTGTGTTAATTGCCAATGAAAAAAATTTGAGCTTTCAAGCAAAAATTACAATTTTGGAAAACTTGTTTCTGGTAATGGTGAGCTGATAGCTTCCCAATACTAAAAGACCTTTCTGGAGAGATCAGACATTTGGCAGTATTAATAAACGTAACTTTAAAATTCTGCATAATTAAATGTGTCAAGATTTGAAAGATGGTGGATTTCTAGCAACCCTCCCAGCAAGGTCTGATCACAAACCCCAGGGGTAGGGGTGTTGGGGGCTCTATCTCAGCCCCAGGGGTTGTGGCCGCCCCTCATAACTGCTATTACCATATTTTTAAGAGTTCTGTTTCCTAATAACCAATCCCTCATGACTCCAGCCCTTGCTATAGTTTAGTAATTCTCTGGTTGAATTACTGTGTGTTCTGTCTCTCCTGATTGGATCGAGACTAGCACAGTTGGCCTTGCAAGCAAAAGCTGAGAAGAGTCACCAGGGAAGAAAACCAAACCACAACAGTCACTGCTGAGAAGCAAAGGGAGCAAGGAGAGGGGCACGATTCACCGTTCTCCTCATCTTTGTCAACAGCAAGAGCCCCCAAGGGGAGGGGGTGCAGTTTGAAAAGAAAGTTTGGAATAGCTGCTTTTAGATATAAATAAGAATTGAAAATTAAACCAAATAGTACCTACATCTCCAGCAGGCTATTTTTTTCACCTGTGAAGAGTGTGATGTCATCCCTTCAAAACAGTTAAACGAGTAGGAAGTGAATGACCCAACCAATTGAGGTTTGAAAGTAACTAAAAAAGAAGTCAACAGGCCATGAATTGACCATCAGTGTCCACGATGAGGACAGCAGAGAGGAGATCAATCATATCAGTGACAGGGTGGAACTGGAGAGCTTGAAGCTTTCAAAGTAGAGGGGAAAGATAAAGCATGAAACTGGGCCAAGTCGGGGTCTTTTTATACAGAGCTGGACATCTGAGGGCTCAGGCAGTTTAGAACTTAACTGTGGGGACTTCCCTTGTGGGTGAGAATCTCCCTCCCAAGACAGGGAACATGAGTTCAATCCCTGGTTGGGGAACTAAGATCCCGCACACTGCAACTAAAGAGGCCCGTGCACAACTAGAGAAGCTCCCTCACACAGCATAACTAGAGAAGGTCCCTCACAGCACAACTAGAGAAAGCCCACACGCGCCACAATTAGAGAAGGTCCCTCACAGCACAACCAGAGTAAGCCCGCACACACCACACCTAGAGAAGCTTCCACATACAACCAGAGAAAGCCCGCACACAACAAGACCCAGCAGAGCAGCACAGCCAGAAAAAGAAAGAAGTTACCATGTTTTTATTATTTACAGTAGCCAAGAAGTGGAACAACCTAAGTGTCCATCCATGAATGAATGGGTAAAGAAATGTGGTAGTACATAGAATGGAGTATTATTCAGCCTTGAAAAAAAGAAGGCAATCCTGCCTTATGTGACAACACAGATGTACCAAAGGGCATTCGTTATACTAAGTGAAGCAAACCAGTCACAGAGGGACAAATACTGCATGACTCCACTTACATACGGGATCTAGAATAATCACATAGAAGCAAACAGTGGTTCCCAGAGACAGGTGGTGTGAGAAACGGGGAGTTGTTGCTCAATGGGTGTGAAGGTTGTTACGTGAGATGAGTGCATTCTGGAGATCTGTTGTACAACAAAGTTAACAATATTATATTGTGCACTTAAAAATTGTGTTAAGAGGATAGGCCTTATGCTGTGTTCTTACTACAAAAACAAAACCAAAAAAGGGTATGGGAAACTTTTGGCAGTGATATTTTTTAACATTTTTAATTGGAGGATAATTGCTTTAAAATGTTGTGTTCGTTTCTGCCATACAACATGAATCAGTGGTGACAGATACTTATTACCTTGATTATAGTGATGGTTTCAGAACTGTGTGCATGTCTAAACTCATCACAGTGAACACATTAAAGATGTGCAGTTTTGGTATATATCTCAATAAAGCTGTTTTCTTTAAAGATTTTTTAATACAAACCAAAAATATAAAAATTTTATTTTTTATTTTTATTTTTTTTATTTTTACTTTATTTTACTTTACAATACTGTATTCGTTTTGCCATACATTTTATTTTTTAAAAAGAGAACTTAATGAACTTAATGGTGAGTGGACAGCCTGAAGATGGACGAAACTGGGTCATGGGGCCAGAAAGGCAATTAGCCAGAAGATTCATATGAGCTCCCGAGCATAAAGGCAGCAGGGGGGCGAGCACTCAGGCCAAGACGGAGCCGCTTTAGGGACCGCCATCATCCTGCTCTGAAATGACACTAGGCTCTCCCTCTTCTGTTGGGTGGTCTTTGCCAAGTTATTCAATACTGAATTGGGAAGAGTTAGCTGAGTCCCTATTTTGAGCCCAGAGAATAATTCTAGAATAATACTGACTGGCACCCAGAACTGTGCTTCTGGGGCTTCCCTGGTAGAGCAATGGTAGAGTCTACTTTGCAATGCAGAGGATGTGGGTTCGATCCCTATCGGAGAAGTAAGATCCCACATGCCGCAGAGCAACTGAGCCCCAATGCCACAAGTACTGAGCCTGTGTACTCCGGAGCCCACGTGCTGCAGCTAGAGTCTGAATACTGTGAGGAAGACTCCTCACAATGCAACTAAGCCAAGTAAATACTAAAAAAAACCAAAACTGTGTTTCTGGACCACCAGTCAAGGAGCAGTGAGGCAGATTCGGTCCTCAGCGTGGACTTTCTGCCTATGTTTTCACCTCTCCTCTTCTCTCTCACTCCTAGAATAATCGTTTACAGTTTCCACATGTGACAACTATAGCTGTACATGAAGATCCAGGGCACGTGTGGGTATATGTAAATCGTTTCTTTCATAAAGCAAACTCAAATTTACTGAATGTGGTACACTAGTTTTCTATCCTGTTTCCCAAAATGCAGGTAATGACCCCCTACATCGACACCATGACTCTGGTGGACTGCTATTCACTTTGAAAACCACCACCATAGAGGAAAAGATGACTCGTGAACTTATTATAATCCAAAGACAAGACATCCTGAGGTCTTTTTTTAAACTGAGGTCTAGTTGACACATAACATTCATTTCAGGAGTATAACATATTCAATACTTACATACATTGCAAAATGACCACCACAAAAAGTCTAGTCACCAGACAGCAACATTTTTTTCTTGTGATGAGAGCCTATAAGATCTACTCTCTGAATAACTTTCAAATGCAGTATGCAATACAGTATTATTATCTATACCATAGTGTATATTGTACCCCCAGGACTTATTTTATAACTCGAAGTTTATACTTCTGACCTTCTTTACCATTTTGCCCACCTTCAGCCCATGCCACTGACAACCACCAATCTGTTCTTTGTATCTTTGTTTTGTAATTTGATAGGTGATATCATATAGTATTTGCCTTTGTCTGATTTAAGTCATTTAGCATAATGCCCTCAAGATCCATCGACATTATCACACATGGCAAGATTTCATTCTTTCTTATGGCTGAATATGTATACACACACACGACTTCATCCATTCTTCATCCATCCATGGATATCAATGACTCCATATCTTGACTATTGTAAATAATGTTGCAATGAATATGGGGATACAGCTATCTTTTTAAGTCAGTGTTTTTGTTTTCTTTGGGTAAATACCCAGAAGTGAAATTGCTGGATCATATGATACTTTTATTCTTAATTAAAAAAAAAAAATCGGGGGCACCTCCATACTGTTCTCCATAGTGAATCTGCATTCCCACCAATGGCGCACAGGGGTTTCCTTTTCCCCATGCCCTCTCCAACAGTGATTATTTCTCATCTTTCTGGTAAGAGCCACCTAATAGGTGTGAGGTGAGATCTCGCTGTGGTTTTGGTTTCCCTGGTGACTAGTGGTGCTGAGCACTGTTTCCATGCACCCACTGGCCTTTACTATTGTCTTGCTTTCCAAACCTGGAAAGAAAGCATGCTTACACCAGGACCCCAGTACCAGGACTGCATCATTCACGCTAATCTCTCTCTTTCTGGAGTCATGTTTTTTGTTTAAAAATCAGTAAAGACCCATTTTGATGCACATCAATGTCATGCAACTTAGAAGTAGACAACATTTCCTTTGATCCAGTTGCTCCCAGATCTAATGAACTCCACTGAACTAGACCTTGCGACATCAAAGTCTTTAGTCAAGGCAAACCTTGTTACAGAAAATTTTAATCTTTTGCATTATTATAAAACAAGGTAACAATCTGCAAAACTCAAACAAGATGACTCAGCACGGAAGTTTAGTTCAATATGATTTTATTTAAAAATCTGCAAAGCCAAAGGAGGGATCTGATGTTTTGTTAAAACAATTTCACAGTATGTATTTCAGCCTTTTTTAGCTTTGCGTTGAATAATAACAGAAAAGGAAGTTTCTGTTCAAGACCCTCACTCCAGCACAGCACACTCAGCCAGGCGCCCGGGATCGAGTGGCTGGGCAGGTCACCCTGGCCTGAGCTCATAGTGAACCCTCCCCCTCAAGTAGAGCCCTAGTTCTTCCCCAAGCACACAGACTTATTTTCACTGCTCTCCACAGGCCCTGAGAATCCTTCATCTTAAAGTTGAGAAAAGTGTGAAAGGATTCCTTAACTCACTGCCTGTAACAAACCCAGCTACTGGTTAACTCCTGACAATCACAAGTATAAAACACTTGAAATGTATAAGATGTTCCACGTCAAATGGAACAACTTAAATTTTAAAAAATTAAGTCAAGTAACATGCTTTCATGTTTTAAAACGTTACTTAATAAAACTTACTGAGACAAGATATACAGCACTTTCTGTATTTGGTATTACAAACTCCTACTGACGATAAGCTACTTGATGGTTGAAAAAAATAAAAAAGAGAAGAAACGTACGTATTGTTTTATAAACGATGCCTGAAGGAATGTCATGTTGTAAATTCTGTTACTAAGATTAAGCCTGGGGAAAAAAAAAAAAGATCTACAAAAGCAACACCCATGTTCTTTTAAATGATGAGGTAGATTTTTTCCTATGCAGCAAATGGAAGATAACCGAAAATGCATACAACTCACAAATCTTCTTTAAAAAAAAAAAACAGTTCAGGTTATAGTCACTTTCACAAATAAGACATTTATAAACCACGAGGTGGAGAGGTCATACTCGGGGAAGCTCCACACTTTATGTGTTACTCGGAGATTCGATAATCAATCTTGGATCAATTAACTCTCTCCAAAAAACGGTTATCTGAGGAAAAACAGAAAATATTCAGTTTAGAGACGTCATTTTGAGGTCATATGAATTTTAGTCAGTTAAAAACTTCAATTTCTATTTGTGAAGAATGCTTGAGGACTGGAGGTGATTTGAGTCCCAGTAAATTCAGTTCAACTAGGGTAGAAGGCCTTGTTTACCTAGAACACAGCTAAATCTTGTATTAAATATATATTTCATCTTTCTTTGATTTAGAGCATGGGCTGGGGCCGGGTGGTACCAGCTGGTTACCAAGGGGTCAGAAGGATTTGCCCAACCAGTCTCTATGGACAAGCAGTCTGCAGACTTCTTGGGAGGCAGATACGGCCCAGACAGAGGGTTATCACTAGACTGCCGATGCCCTTTCATGCAGCTCTATGGTTCTTTTCCTGTGCTGCCTAAAAACAGAGGAGTTATTTCACATTTTACCAAGAGAAAGCAAAGCTAACGAAGGCCATCTGGATGAATAATGAGAGCCATCTAGTGTCCAAAAACGTAATTACAGGCCCTACTTCAGGCCTCAGTTTAATAAGGCCTCCAAGAGGAAAGCCTCCCACATTTAATTTTCCAGTGCAGTTTCCAAGAATACATTTCAACAGAAAAGTGGGACTGCATATATTGCAAATAAAGAAGTACGGGATACGGGGCCAAATCTTCAGAGCCTACCACAGATCCTAAAAATGTGCTTTTGGAGTAAATCCCTGAGTGTCATCTATCCTAAAGACAAAGCAAAACATACAGTCTGGTTAGGGTTTCCACAAGTTTACATTTCAGATAAAACGTGACTTTGCAATAGTAAAACTTCAGAATAATATCATAACATTTCAAATATAAACACCTTAAGAAGCGGTTTCTTAAATATAAATTCTATTCACTTCAACGCTACCATACTCTAATGAGGCAGCCATTCCAGCATCTCTGGAAGTCTGGCTGCCAGCAAAGCTGTAAACCATATACTTCCTAAAATGGCAATTTAAGGACTTAAGATCAGGAGACAGATTCATCATTGTGTGTCCTTCAAAATTATCTGCACGGTTCTAAGTCAGAGTCACGGTAACTCTCGGGAGGCCCAGTGGAGACTTCTGGAGACCCCCCCAAGGCCGGGATCCCCTCTGATTTCATGCAGGCAGTGCAGGAAGCTGCAGTGTGTCACCTTCCAGACCACCAGCGGCCAGTCAAGCGGATGGACAAGCAAGCAATCCCAAGAAGAGAAGCACACCTACCCTCTTCTCCTGCGTCACAGCGTACTCCACTACCTCAGCTCCATTTTCGTTGTGATAAACCAAATCAAATTTCCCAGGTTCTTTCATGGCTGAAACCAGAAGGTAGGAAGGAGAGACAATAAGTCATTTCCCAGTAGTGAAAAAGTTCCTCTACAGGGAATTCATATCATTAGACCAACCACCACAAACAAACTGTCCGTTGATGTGGAGGCTGGTGCACACAGGAAAGCATAGAGTGCTCAGTGACAGCAGATGCTTTGAAGCCTGTGTCAACAGACAGGGGCTTCTCAGGCACTCCCCAGCGACAGTCCTCCCATCACAGAAAAGAAGTGAGCTGATACACTAGCACAGCAATCCCAGAAAAGAATGTGTGAGCACAAGATAATCCCCCCACACCCCCAGAACTGGTTTGTTTCAACAAGAGAAGGTGATGTGAATTCTGCAAAATTCTTATATCTTGCTGTGTCCACAGAAATTATACATGCTTCCTTGGTAACACAGCAGTCCTCATTTTACATGGTAGGGTGGGGCTATAGAAATGACCACACAAGCTGAAATCATGCCAAACAATCTTAATCAATGGGGAAACTTATGACTGTCTCACAGTTAAAATTTTTTGTCAAAACATTCAAACCTTTATTGTATGGGGAAATGAAAACACAGTAAAATTGCTATTTATGTAGGACACTGACCTAACTTAAAACAGAAACAATGAGAATCAGTGACAGAACAGTGACTGTTCTGTGTCCACACATATCCAGGTGCTTTGGACAGCGCTCTCCCCTTTGCCATCTAGCCACAGTGCAGAGCGAGGACCTTTCCCACGCCTGGCACAGCCGTCACACTCCTTTCTGTTTGAGTCCACTTTCAGCAAGTTCGAGTTTTTAACGTTATGAAATAGATCTGAGAGTTTCTTTCTCTCCGTTTTGTTCCGTTTTTTTGCTGATGTAATTTCTAGGACATCCTTATTCCTTTCATCATAACCACTTTCCTCACTGATGTCAAGAAGTTCACAGAAAGCTCAAAGTCAGCGTTTCCACAGTGAGCTATTTCTTCTACGAGTTCACTTAAATTCAATTCGGATGTTCCTTTTAGCATTTTCACTGTCTGTTTCTCTGTCACACTTTCATTGTTGTTGGCCAAGTCCCTATTCAATTATCCACTTTTGTAAAGTGGCACGTGGGTTTATCACTGAGAAAAGGAGGCACCACAACTACACCCTGCGCTGCGGTGTGGGAACTGAGTAAGAGATGCACGGTGACCAGCGCCAAAACACTCTGCAAGGAGCAAGGTGACTAGTCCCCGATCATGACGGGCACCTGTTACTGTGCGGTGATCCGTGTGGGCTGGAGAGCTGGCAGTACTTCACCCCATTACTCACAGCTAACAGGGGCCTCCCTGGCGGCCCAGTGGCTAAGACTCCACACTCGCAATGCAGGGGGCCCAGGTGTGAGCCCTGGTCAGGGAACGAGAACCCACATGCTACAACGGAAGACCTACCACTCAGACCTAGTGCAGTCAAAGAAAGAGACAAGTATTTTTAAAAAGAAGAGCTAATATACCAATGTCACTGGAGACTGGTTCTGTTTAACAAAACCACGGTAACTGGAATTCATGTATATCAGAACTATGCAAAGTGAGGACTACCTGTATTTCTGCTACAAAACAGATCAGGTGTTTCTTGATGCTCCCAAAAAGAAAAGTTCTAATTGGATACCATCACTGTCAATCACCCGACGAGAAGTGATCAGGCTGTGTCCACAGAATTTGACCACAGACAAACCTCTGTCCAACACTCCTAAGGAGGATTTGTTCAAATGAAATCTAATCAGAAGAGAGCTGGAAAACCAGTGTAAGGTTTTTTGTTTGTGTTTTTTCTGGGTGCCCTCACACCTGGCAGGATCTTAGTTCCCCAACCAGGGATTGAACCTGAGCCCCAGCAGAGAAAGCGTCAGATCTTAACCACTGGACCACCAGGGAATCCCCTGAAAAATCTTTTTGAATGATTCCTACATACTACAGTCTTGACTCTTTTACTATCTTATTCAAACATGAACAGAAAATAATTAATTCCTTAGTCTGCTAAAGAAAAAGGGATCGCCTCTAATCTCTGGGCAGGGACCCCTGCAAACACAACCCAAGTTAAGCCATACACAATAAAAGCCCTGTTATTCCAGGGTTTCAGAACCAAAAATGGGTGGGGTGATTCAGGCATAAAGCAGGGAACCATTTAAAATAATGCATGAGAGTGTGGCTACACTTATCTATTTCAGACTTTTTATTTTGATTTAACACAGAGAAGTATGTTCATTTGCCAACCTTTTCAAACAGAGCTAGTAGGTCTTATGAGTCACTGACTGGAGCTGTCTTTCTTTTATAAACTTTATCCCTAATGCATATATTAAATTTCCAGTTTTTGAGTTTTGAGGGGTTCTGTTTGGTTTTATTTTCTGGTCATGCCATGCAGCACGGAGGATCTTAGTTTTCCCACCAGGGATCAAACCCACACCCTCTGCACTGGGAGCACGGAGCCTTAACCACTGGACCGCCAAGAAAAGTCCCGAGCTTTTTTGTTTTTGTCTTTTAAGTGGGTGCAAGAATATAAAACTAGCAACACAATTTAAGTGCAGAATCTTCTCAGATTTTTATCAAATTCCTCCCAAACTCTTATAGCTAACCCATCACATGTAATTCAAGAGCAAAATTTCCAGCAACGATCCTGAGTTATCATTCAATTTAGGTTTCATAGACATAATTTTTTTTGCCATCAATTTTCATTAATTGATGTAATTTTATGAAATTACATGGTTACAATAATAAGAACAACGTGCCTAACAGTTTGGGGAACAAACCCAACAAACGGAGGCAGCAGAGGGCACCGTAACCATGGCGGCCAAGGAAGACAGCGGCTCCTGCGTGGTAGAAGCTATTCAGAAGCCAGTGCGGACATGAAGAGCCTACGCTTTCAAATATCTTTCTAGAAGACTCACCAGGTAAGGATGAAAGAATTTCTATGTCTACTTGCTGGGTCTCCGGGTTATGGCTTAATATTCTTCCTTCCTTTCAAAAATAAAAGTCCAAGTCAAAAATCAACATGTGAAATATGATGAATGTACTAAAACCACTTAAAAATAGTTAAGATGGTGAGTTTTATGTGAATTTTATTTCAACGAAATTTTTTTAAATAAGTCAACATGTATTTGAAACATAACTCCCACAGCAAGCCACATTTCTCTGGTCTAAATTATCCCTGGTGCTGGCTCTACACAGCTAGGAACAGCCCCAGAGCCTACAGCCTCTAGTTATCCAAACTAGCCTGCCCTCCAACCCCGAGGAGACCCGGATGGAAGCTCCTCACTCCTGCCCCTGCCTCCTGGCCACAGCCAGATGCTGGCACCTGGAGGCCTGCCTGGCGGGGCATCTCCTTTCTCTTGGGAAATGTAAATAATAAATTCCTCTCTTCAGTAGCACTGACTCTGCTGTGTTATCACTCGTCACCTCCATAAATTAAAATCCCATGGATACATATTAGACAGGGTCGGGGGGTTGGGGAGACTACATTCTTTGAAGATAACTTTGACTTTTAAAGACAAGCTTAATGAATAAAGCCAATGATCTAGCTGGATAACAGCATTTGACATCAAAGCAAAAAAGTAACACTGATTTTCACTCTTGAAATGGTTTGGAAAGTAACTTCAGAAAAGTCCTAAAAATACTGGAAACAAAGTAGCAAATAGCTTTCCAAAATAATAACTATAATGACCAACATCTATTTAATATGCATTTAAAAAAATCTATATCATGTTGATGTATGGCAAAACCAATACAGTATTGTAAAGTAAAATAAAGTAATATTTTTAAAAAATCTATATCATCTATAATCAATGATTGATACAGGTTGTGGGACATATAAATTCTATGTTTATTTCCATTGCCTCACATACTGCAGAATTAGATTAACCATCTGTAGTAGGGTGAAAAAACATCCTGGTCTGCCCAAGACAGGTCCATTTATGTTTCCCTTCAGTATAAATTATCAATATAGTAGTAATCCTTTTCATTTGCAAGTGTTCTGATGTAGATGGTAAGTTATGTGGTCACCTATATTAAGGGACTAAGATGAAAAGATGGAAATACACCAAATACCCAGAACTAACCAACCAAATTTCTTCATGAACTGATTCTTCTTCTAGCCTGCTTTTGAACAAAGATTCTTACCAAGATTTTAAAAGACTTCCAAGGTATCAATTGAGATTAATTCACTGTTGTGCCTTATCTATATTACTATGTTAACATATCAATTATTTCCTTTAAAAATGGACTTACATTCTGGATCTCACATCAAAATAAGAAAGTATGCATTTTAACAAGATTTTAACACAATTTTGAATGGGTAAGAAAGGGAAGAAACCATGTAATTCTATAATCCCACTGAGTCACACTTTTGCTGAACTGTGGTGAAGTTCATATGCCAGTATGAAGTCCCACACAAATATTAAATAAGGAAATTCCAAGGATAATATTTGTGAATTACCTGTGGTTAACTGGTAAGGCAAAAGAAACCATATTAGATCATAGTAACCAACAGGAATGCTGGGCTGGCTGAAGCACAGGTGGCATCAAGATTGCCGGGAGAAATATCAATAACCTCATATACACAGATGACACCACCCTTATGGCAGGAAGTAAAGAGGAACTAAAGAGCCTCCTGATGAAAGTGAAAGAGGAGAGTGAAAAAGTTGGCTTAAACTCAACATTCAGAAAACAAAGATCATGGCATCCGGTCCCATCACTTCATGGGAAATAGATGGGAAAACAGGGGAAATAGTTGGGGGGCTCCAAAATCACTGCAGATGGTGACTGCAGCCATGAAATTAAAAGACGCTTGCTCCTTGGAAGAAAAGCTATGACCAACCTATACAGCATATTAAAAAGCAGAGACATTACTTTGCCAACAAAGGTTCGTCTAGTCAAAGCTGTGGTTTTTCCAGTAGTCACGTATGGATGTGAGAGTTAGACCATAAAGAAAGCTGAGTGCCAAAGAATTGATGCTTTTAAACTGTGCTGTTCAAGAAGACTCTTGAGAGTCCCTTGGACTGCAAGATCAAACCAATCCATCCTAAAGGAAACCAGTCCTGAATATTTATTGGAAAGACTGATGCTGAAGCTGCAACTCCAATACTTTGGCCACCTGATGCGAAGAACTGACTCATTGGAAAAGACCCTGATGCTGGGAAAGATTGAAGGCAGAAGAAGGGGACAAGAGAGGATGAGATGGTTGGATGGCATCACCGACTCAAGGGACATGAGTCTGAGCAAGCTCCAGGAGTTGATGATGGACAGGGAAGCCTGGCGTGCTGCAGTCCATGGGACTGCAGAGTTGGACACGACTGAGCGACGGAACTGACTGAACCAATAGAAAATCATAAATATATGAAATAGATTCCCATGCCGAAAATAATCAGATTTTCCGGCTGAGTCTGTGCGTGCGTGCTCACCCGGCAGGCTCCACTGTCCACGGGATTCTCCAGGCAAGAATACTGGAGTGGGTTTCCATCTCCTACTCCAGGGGATCTTCCCGACCCAGGGACTGAGCCCGTATCACCTGCATCGCCTACGCCGGGAGACAGATTCTTCACCACTGAGCCATCTGGGAAGGCCCCTCTGACTAAGAGCTACTGTATTTCCTTTCAAAGACAAGGATCATGGGGAGGGATATTCAAACAACTTTGTGCATCTAAGCTGATCAGAAAAAACTGAGTAAAAAAAAGATTGTCATTCTCACTCTATAGTCCTCCTAGGTATTATAACACTGGGAGACCTCCAACTGATATTATTAAAAAGTTTACATTTGGATAATATTTTTATTTTCTACTTTACAGCACTGTTTACTCCATAAAAATCTGTTATCTATAATTAGCAGTATTAAACATGATTTTAGCTTCTTTAATGTACTGACATTTGATTATTTGTAAATAAAGACCCTTACCTTGTAGTCAGAGACATCAGGAGAATAATTGGATGTTAGTTCCAAAAGCTGAAAAAGAAGAAACAAAATTCACAAATACAGATACCTCGTGTTTCCTTTTCCTTACTCCTAAGAAAACAAAACATGCCACGTGCCGGTGCTTACTCCACGACTCAGGAAGCCCTACCAAGAGCCTGTAGCAAAACAGGGGTTCAAGTAGGAAAGGTTCTTTGGGGGGTCTTGGGAGGTTTGGAGGTGACATGTAGAGCCTTTTTTTATTGAGCACTTGCTGTGTTCCAGACATCAGGCTGAGCCATTTTTATTCACTCAGAAAATAATTACTGGGCACCTACTACGTGGCAAGAGAACATGAAAGATATGATTCAGGACGAGTTTTTATAAATGTAAGTTAGTTTAATAATTCATTAAATTTTATTAACATATACTAACTTATAAATACAAATATAACCTAATGTGCTAATGAGTAAGTTTACTGGGAAGAGGAATAAACTCTTTTGTTGTTAACTGTTGTCGTTTTTAAATATATACCTTAAATGCAATCTTCTCTCCGACTTGAGGGGCGGCTGCTAACAGTGGCAGGAGACTGTAGTCCTTCCTGTGTGTCTCCATGGGATTCTGAAAAACAGTATTAGTCATGAGACTTTGTTACTGGTGAGAAAATGTGAACCCCGACATCCACTCCAGACACACAGCACGAGGAAAGGGGAAGACACGCGCTCACAGAAATACTTACCTGGATGATGGTAGATGAGTTTGTCACCACTTCATTCAACTGTTGTTGCTTCTGATGGTCGGCGTTTCTATTTAAAACATAGGGAACAGCATGCCCTCGTCCTCGACCTCTCCCCCGCATACCCCGCCCCCTCGCTCCCTTCCAGGAAAGAAGGTCCTCTCCTCTACCCCAGCCTCTTCCCAAACCGGCGGGGAGAGTCACATTGGGAGGAGGACAGAGGACTGTTTGGGTCCGACTGCCACTGTTTGGGTCCGACTGCCTCCATCCAGAGGCGTTTGGAGCCTGTGATGATGGCCCTGGACAATTTCTTCCTACAAAGAGGCCTACAGTCTTTAAGAACTCTGCAGTACACTCGGGGGTCCTTTTTGGCATCACGCATTGATCGTCTGACTCTGAACTCGAGTCTGAACTGGAAGATGATGTTCTGGAGGTCTTGCCCTTGACAGGGACAGAGGTAAAACCAGTTTTTGGAGCCACTTTATTTGCAGCTGTGGTTTTCACAGAGGATCCGTCCTTTGACATGTCAGTCGAGATTTTCTCTGAGGAGTGTCTGACCTCCAAGATGACGTTGCTGAGGCCATCACTGGTTGATTCGTGGTAAGACTCAGACTCCGAGGAGGAATCAGGACTGTCTTTTGTACGGACGACCATGCCACCTTTCCTGTTGGCTTTCACAAGGCTGTTTCTAGCAGGAAGAGCTTTAGGGCTGCACTTTTGGAGGGTCCACTCTTTCACAGACTGTGCTTTAGAAGACTTGGGAGTCTTGGCATGTTTTTTATATTCACGTTTCTCCTTCTTCTTTGGCGATTTTTTTTCAGTCTCTCCATCATCTATCTCCACTGCATCACACGTGGCTTTGTTTTTCCTCTTGTTTTTTTTACTCACACTCTGGTCTGTGGCAGCTTTCGGTTCTAAATCCAAGGTCTTCTCACTGTTATTGTTCTCATGCCTCTTCCAATGCTTCTTTGAATTTCTGTAATCTAGTTCAGTTTCTTCATCTTCGTCCAACTTAAATGCCCGCTTCTTTGCTTTTCTAGGTAATAAACGAGTACTATCCCCATTACTAACTGTTACAGGACTCTCAGCAATTCCTCTCTCTTCTAATTTAACTCTGTTAAAAGAACAAGAGAGAAAGCTTTAGTAATTCATAAGCATGTCTCCAGGACATAGTTATACGCTAACATGATTACATCAGGCAGTGAAAAAAAGGTCAAATCACTTCAAGATAAAAGACTCTTTTTAACAAAATGATCTATGGTATCACTTACGGTCAACTTTCAAACAACTAGTTTTATTTATTGATCATCTACTGCATCCTAAAATCAGATTTCTTTCATCTAAACACCATCGTGAAGTAGATTTCTTTTCATTTTAAAACTGATCACAAAATTACAGTTCATACAATTAACTGCCCAGGACCCACAGCCAGTAAGTCACAGAAATGTAACTCAAGCTTGTTTCTCTAATTCCAAAGTTCACGACCTTTCCACTATGTTATGTGCCTACCCTAAATGGTGACAATGCTGATTACCCATTTTGCTTTTAGTTGTAAGCTATTTTTTAAAATCAGATTTCATTTTTATTTTGTTTGAATTTAGGAAAACACTGAACATGTTTTAAACTGTACTGACAGCCATGATAAAATTCTATAACATTTGGTGATTATTAATTTCATGTTGTCAACCTGGCTTCCCTGAAAGCTCAGTTGGTAAAGAATCTGCCTGCAATGCAGGAGACCCCGGTTCAATTCCTGGGTCAGGAAGATCCCCTAGAGAAGGGATAGGCTACCCACTCCAGTATTCCTGGGGTTCCCTCTTGGCTCAGCTGGTAAAGAATCCACCTGCAATGTGGGAGAACTGGGTTTGATCCCTGGGTTGGAAAGATCCACTGGAAAAGGGAATGGCTACCCACTCCAGTATTCTGGCCTAGAGAACTACATGAACTATATATAGTCCATGGGGTTGCAAAGAGTCAGACATGACTGACTTTCACTTTCAATCTGACTAGGCCCTGGGGTACCCAGATAGTTGGTTAAACATTGTTCTGGGTGTGTCTGTGGGGGTGTTTCAGAATGCGATTAACATCTGAATTTGTGCACTAAGCAGACTGACCACCTTTGGGACCAAGTGTATGTGCTAAGCCGCTTCAGTTGTGTCCAACTCTTCGTGACCCTGTGGACTGTAGCCCACCAGGCAGCCATGTCTCTGGGATTCTCCAAGCAAGAATACTGAAATGGGTTGCTGTGCCCTCCTCCAGGGGATCTTCCCAACCCAGGGATTGAACTCCCATCTCTTAGTCTCCTGAATTGGGAGGCGGATTCTTCACCACTAGTGCCACTGGGAAGCCCACCTTTGTGAGCAGACGGTCCCAATATGAATGAGACTCAGAATAAAAGGCTGAGCAAGAGGGAATTCCCACCCCCTGCCTACCTTTGAGCTCAGACATCAGAAAAACTTCTCTTCATTTAGACTAGGAATCAGACTGAAATATACCATCAGCTCTCCTGGTTCTCAGGCCTTTGCACTTGGGCTGGAAGTTTATCATCAGCTTTCCCGGGTCTCCAGACTGCCAACTGCAGATCTTGGGACTTCTCAGTCTCCATACTCTCATGAGCCAAGTCCTTATTGAAAACCTCATTTCTACATCTACAGCTACAGCCCGTATTGTTTCTGTTTCTCTGGAGAACTCTAATACACAGTTCATCCAACAGCACTTTACTGTAGTAAAGGTATTCTGTTCCTCCCTGGACTGGCGACAGTTAATTCTAATATGCACAGCCAGAGTGACAGAAACCTGAGTGTCACCAATGTCAAGCACACAGTGGGTGTTTAAAAACGCCTGCTAAAAACAAACACTATTCTTTCAACCTATTTATATCCAGGTGTACCTTTCATCAAGTACTTTTAGTGACCAGGGAACAATGCAATCAGATTTGAAAATAAAGTACAACCAGTGAGTAATAAAATAGATTATAGGCATTCTTTAAATTTTTGAAGGTACATTAATGCTATGGATTTATCTCAATGTGGTAGTTGAAAAAAAATCCTCAGTTATTCTTCAGAATACACAAATATACAGACACATACACACAAAGATAAAATAAAAGCTATTGATACCAGAAGGAGGACACAGAGAGAAATAAAACTCTGAAATAGCAGGGACTTACATAATAAAAACTCATTACCTGCTGTTCTCAGCTGTGGACGTCGGCACCTAGAAGCAAGGAAGTAACCCTTAAGCTGGCAAAAGCTAGTCTGGGATACTGCGAATCTAAGAACTACTGAGGAACTTGCAGGATATGGAACTTTCCATAACATCTTTGATCATTTGTTTTCACTTGTAGCGATGCAATGATTCAGGTTTCAATTCTGAGATGCCAATTAGTACCAAACTTTTCATCACACTTTGAAAATAGATGCAGGAAACCCACGCACCTATGGACACCTTATCTTTGACAAAGGAGGCAAAAAAATAAATCATGGAGAAAAGACAATCTCTTCAACGAGTGGTGCTGGGAAAAGTGGTCAACTACATGTAAAAGAATGAAATGAGGACACTTGCTAACACCATACACAAAAATAAACTAAAAATGGATTAAGGACCTATATGTAAGACCAGAAACTATAAAACTCTTACAGGAAAACATAGGCAGAACACTCTATGACATAAATCACAGCAAGATGCTACATGACCTACCTCCTAGAGTAATGGAAAGAAAAAAATAAACACGTGGGACCCAACTGAACTGAAAAGCTTTTGCACAATGAAGGAAATTATAAGCAAAGTGAAAAGACAGATCTCAGAGTGGGAGAAAATAACAGCAAACGAAACAACTGACAAAGAACTAATCTCCAAAATATACATGCAGCTCAATACCAGAAAAACAAACAACCCAATCAAAAAGTGGGCAAAAGACCTAAACAGACATTTCTCCAAAGAAGACACACAGATGGGTAACAAACACATGAAAAGATGCTCAACATCACTCATTATTCAGTTCAGTTCAGTTCAGTTCAGTCGCTCAGTCGTGTCCAACTCTTTGCGACCCCATGAATTGCAGCACGCCAGGCCTCCCTGTCCATCACCAACTCCCGGAGTTCACTCAGACTCACATCCATCGAGTCAGTGATGTCATCCAGCCATCTCACCCTCTGTCGTCCCCTTCTCCTCCTGCCCCCAATCCCTCCCAGCATCAGAGTCTTTTCCAATGTCACTCATTATTAGAGAAATGCAAATCAAAACTACAATGACGTATCATCTCAGGTCAGAATAAGCATCATCAATAAGTCTATAACAAGAAATGCTGGAGAGGGTATAGAGAAAAGGGAACGCTCTTACATCATTGGTGGGAATGCAAACTGGTACAGCCACTATGGAGAACAGTGTGGAGATTCCTTAAAAAATGAAAATAAAAAACTGGGAATACAACTGCCATATGACCCAGCAATCCCACTGCTGAGGATACACCCCGAGGAAACCAGAATTGAAAGAGACACATGTACCCCCATGTTCATCGCAGCACTGTTTACAATAGCCAGGACATGGAAGGCTGTCCACTGGCAGACGAGTGGATAAGGAAGCTGTCATACATACCACAGTGGAATATTACTCAGCTATAAAAAGGAACACATTTGAGTCAGTTCAAATGAGGTGGATGAACTTGGAGCCTATTATACAGAGTGAAGTAAGTCAGAAAGAGAAGGACAAATACTGTATATTCATGCATATTATGGAATTTAGGAAGACAGTACCAATGATCCTGCATGCAGGGCAGCAAAGGAGACACAGATGTAAAGAACAGACTTTTGGACTCAGTGGGAGAAGGCGAGGGTGGGATATCACTGAAACGTGTACATTACCGTATGTAAAATAGATGACCAGTGCAAGTTCGATGCATGAAGCAGGGCACGCAAAGCCGGTGCTCTGGGACAACCCAGAGGGTTAGGGTGGGGAGGGAGGTGGGAGGGGGGTTCAAGGTGGAGGGGGAACACATGTATGGGACATGTGTTCCATATACCTGTGGCCGATTCAAACTGATGTATGGCCCAAACCGTCATAATACTGTAACTATCCTCCAATTAAGATAAGTAAGTGAATGAAAAGGAGACAGACGTCAGCCTCTGTTCAGTCACTGGGGCCCATTAGCTCACTGGGACGCCGCACGCGCTGCGTCCGCTGCAGGCAGGACCCTGGCTTCCAGAGGAGCCTTCCCAAGCAGCTTGAGCGACACCTCGCCCACTCGCAAGACCAGGGGTCTATGGGTGCTCGACCTGTGACTGCTGCAGCCTCGCCATCTGCTGCTACTGCAGAGAAGTCCAGTTTGGAACATACTAAGACTGAGAAACTCAATGCCAGCCAGGGAACGAGAAACGGCTCACTTGCCCGGTCACCCTTCTTTTCAGGGGGGATGCTTCTCTGGCAATGCTCTTCATTTCTCCACTTGGATCACAGACAACAAATGTAACTGTCTGCTCACAAACAAAAGTGAATGAAGCTGTCCTTTTACAAAGAACAGTGAGCGACCTGTACAATGAGCAGTGAAGACAGACGGCCTGTATAATCCAAGAAATTTTTAAGACTCCCTGTTCACTCAAACTCTTTGCAGGGCAAACTGGGTAAAACGTATTAAAATGTAAGGTATTCCCTTTAAATCTGCAAGTTCACTTTGAGGATTCTATCATATATAAATACAGAAGACGTGATCATTTGTGCTGCCTGACACCTCCCCACTCCCTCTAGTCATTGCCTGCCAGGGCCAAAGTGACTGAATTCAAATCTTCTTCTGCCTTTGGTTAAAAGTTTAAAATATCATTATTTCAACTTATCTCATCTGTGAAAATGAGGGTAATAATATAGTACTCAAATGAGCTACCATATATGTTTAGAGCAGTGCTGGGCTAAGAGCAAGAGCTATCTAAGTGTTAGTTCTAATTTTTATTAATACAATGAATGTATTAATAAAATGAATGTCTTCTGAGGACAGGAGTTGGTGGGTTTTTAATGAACTTGTCCCATCAAATGGAGGTGAAATTCAAAAAAGTGGGTGTAAGCAGGAATCTGCAATCTCCTGGAGCCCCGTGTGTCCCCTGCATCACCACCTACAGAGAAGTAAGTTATCTGAGCAAGGGCACACCGCTAATGAGTCACAGAGCCAAAATTCGAATCCAGCGCTCTGAATCTAGACCCTGATCTCTTAATCACTCTCCTCTCCATCACTCTCTTACCTTTCTCACGACATTGAACAAAGGTAACCCACATATTCTTGGCATAAATACAGACCTGTACAACTTTTCTGGAGGCCAACCTGACAGTACTTATCAGATTTTAACATTTGACCAAGTAGTACCCCTTCTAGGAATGATCTTACTGAGTCATTGCTCACGTACACAACGATACAGAAGAATATTCACCACGGCAGTATGTATAGGGAAAACCCAAGGGCATTAGACAAGCACGCTCCTCGATAGGACAGAGAAGAGCGCCTGGCATTCTATATTCCTGGAACCATCAGCATGCCACAAAATGAGATTTGGCATCAAGAGACCCAGAGCTGCACAAACAGCAGCAGCCTTAACGGCAAGGACCTCCTCCGGCATCCAAGATTTCCGGAAACCGGACTGCTCTCAGTCTGGCTCAAACACTGTCTTCTTCATGCTTACTGCCAGCCTCACAGACATGTCAGAGGGGCTTGGCTGGCCACCCAAGGAGCTACTGATCACAGCACCATGAAATGAGAACTCGTCTCTAATGGTCTGTATTTAATAATAAGCATCAAATGTCACAGGGTCAAAGAGTGACAGAGGAGAGCAGGCACTTTGTTTTCTCACAGAATGACTCTTCAACAGAGAGCTCTCACCTCACCTGGTCGCTCTGCAAGCCAGGGGCCGCCGGCAGGCCTCTGTGAAGCTCCCTTCAGGGAGTGTAATAGGCTAAATTGTGTCCCCTTAAAATTCTTCTATGAAGCCCTAACCCAGAGTACTCTAATGTGGCTGTATTTAGAGACGAGCCTTTGAAGAGGTAATAAAATTAAGATAAGGCCGTTAGAGTGGGCCCTAGTCCACTGTGACTGGTGTCCTGATGAAAGAGAAAATGTGGACACATAAGGAGACATCAGACATGTACCTTCTTGTGACAACAGAGAAAAGGTCATGTGAAGACACAGTAAGGGAGATACCAACGAGCCAAGGACAGAGGCCTCAATAAAACCCAAAACTTGCCAACATCTTAATCTTAGATTTTCAGGCTCCAGAATAGTGAGAGAGAACTTTCGGTTGCTTAAGCCTGTGGTATTTCATGAGTGGCCCTTGCAGACTAACAGGGCTCCAGGCAAACGGGAATGCATCCTCTTCCCAGGGGGGATGGAGACTGCCTTCAGGAGGCCACCGTCAGCAGCCTGGAGGCAGAGGAGTCAGCTTCTGGGGGTTCAAAAGAAGGGGCTGTGAGGAAGTGACCACGCCAGGCAAGTGTGGAGATGCTCTTGAGCCTCCAGGGTTATTTCTCAGGATTCCCACAACCAGGCTCCACGTTCCCTCATGAGAATTCTCTAAGCACTCCTGGCAATCCCAACAAAGCCCTTCTGCTGGTCAAACTCATCTATTCACCAAGTTAGTATTGCTTCTGCCTCCACGACTATATAGGGCCATCCAACATTTCCCTACCTACCCTTCAGCTACTGCTAAATTCCCTGATCATTTGTGTTCCATCATGATCTCTCCTTTCTCAACCATCTTCTGCACTTAGCAGCAAAACGTGGAATGATCACCCAGTCCACACGGCACAAGAAGATAATATACAGAAACACAAAACTATTTTGCTCTACTCCAAAAATATTAGGTACCGTTGAGAAAAGAGATCGTTTTCTTCTGTAGCTCTGAAGAAAAGTGAGTCTGTCTGAGGAAGACAAGCAAATGACTGGGGACAGGAAACCACAAAAACATACACGACTTTTCCAAATTCAACTTTTTCCTAAGGTCTCCCCCATTTACCACTGAAGCCAGCTGCAGAGACATTTTTGACATATGCAACTGTGCATCTGGTGTTTAGGAAGAATTCTGCCTACCACTGGCGCTGCATTTATTTCCTACAACTGCTTTCATAGTTTGCTTTTGACATTGCTAACTTCATTATAAGGAGTTTAATTTTCAGATGATTCATTAAATGAAGTACAACTGCAATTAGCTATCAGCAAGTTATTAATTCATGAAGCAGGAGAGAGATCAGAAAGTAAACATAACAGGAGAGGATGCAATATTTATAAAAAATAGTCCCTGAATTGCAGAGCAAATAGAATGAATAAAAAAGAAAAACAACTTTTTTTGAAACCTGGACTATTTCAAATTGTCATTGGAAATAGCTAAACATTATTAGTAAATCATAGTGTTCCTGCTTTTATAAGAAAGACAGAAAGATACATACATGCACTCAAAGATACAGCAACTGTTCCAAATTAAATTCCCTGATGCTATAAAAAAATCGTATGAATCTGACATACTCTGGGAAAAAGAATATTCAACATTTAACAAAGAGCAAGCAGAAGGAAGTAGCCTGGTTCACAACTCTAACTTTTTTTCACTGTAAATGAAGCTTTTAAAAAGAAGCCTTGATTTTGTACATACAAAATTAATACACAGAAATCACTTGCATTCCTATATAAAAACAATGAAAAATCAGAAAGAGAAATTAAGGAATCAATTCCATTTACTACTGCAACAAAAATAATAAAATACCTAGGAATATACCTAACTACACCTTAATTCTCAGGACACCCCGAGGTTGCCGTGTGAGGAGCGGCAGCAGGTGGGTGTTTGCCCTCTGGCTCAGCGACCAGTGGGAAAGATGGGCAGGTTTCTGTAAGGCCGACCCACTAGCATTACAAAATGGTGGCACTAAAATTTCCCTTTCAAAGGTGAGCTCAACGCCGCCTAGCAACTGACATAATTGAACTTGTTTTAGGTGGACTGAAATGTTACAGGATATTCACACGCAGCTATTCTGCCTCTTTGGAGAAGGCAGTGGCACCCACTCCAGCGCTCTTGCCTGCAGAATCCCATGGACGGAGGAGCCTGGTGGGCTGCA